>NC_069123.1:24653021-25358021 GCF_026914265.1 Mya arenaria | reverse complement strand
ACTGGCTTCCATGCATTTTAGCATAAATTGGCTCGTTAAAGGACAAAAAATAAAAAAAGTAGTCAAAACGTTTAATCTGTGAGAGTGCAGCTTTAAACAGGCATTTAATAACATACAGAAGTTGCAAATTAACACAAACAACTATGATTATAATACGTAATAAGGGGCGGGGGAGGGATGGGTTGTTTATTTTTAAAGTAAAATATTGGACGACTGGACGGGACGAAAAGAAACTGAACATGACAAGATAGAATTAACACATAAGCGCCTATGTGTGACGGCTCAGTAATTACATGTATAACATTTCAGGCTAAAATGTGATGAATTAATGAATTATTAATTATTTTCATTATATGTTTTTTTCAAGGGAATAATAGAAATTCATCAGTGAAATAAAAAGGATGCTCCACTGTTTTAAACTTTGAAAAAACTATTTGATATTCTTTCGCTATTTGTTCATACTTTATATAAGTCGATTGTTCTTTTTTGAATACTATACATATAACCAATTTTCTCTTTTGAATGCATTTTAACCTATTTTTAAATACGTTATTTATAGAACCCATTTTCTTTCTAACGCTTTATATATTCCCTTTTTCAATACTTTATATGTAACCAATTTTCTTTTCAACGCTTTATATATCCCTTTTTTTCAATACTTTACATGTAATGCAATTGCTTTTTGAATACTTTATATATGTATAACAAATTTCCCTTTTTAAAGGCTTTATATAACCCATTTGTGTTTTTTTTTTAAATCCCTTTTTATACCCAATTGCTATTTTGAATACTTTATATGAAACCAATTTATTTTTTTGAATACTTTATATTATTTCGTATAGGTTGAAAATGCCAATAGTAAATAGCTCTCAAATGTGTTTAAATAACAAACTAAACAGACTACTAGCGAAACACCCAAACACAATACACCTGCCTATGACCGTAACCACTGTCCAATTATTGTAGGTCAATACAGTAGAAAACCTTTTCAGATTCATAAAAACTCTCGCGGTCGACCAAAGGTCATTCATGTAATATTTTGAAATCAATAAAGCGCAAACTAATATATGCAGCAAACCATTGTTAAATGCTTTTAAAACGCTTTGCCTAGGGCATTCTTAATCGGATTTACGATTTACCGTCTGAACAAAGTTGTTGGCATGATCTGGTTATCACGACCTAATTTGAATTTAATGTTAGAATTAAAATTGGTATCCGGATATAGAACAGCAGCAACAGCAGCAGCAGCAGCAGCAGTAAAAACGACGACGATGACGACGATAAAAAAAAAAAACAACAACAACAAAAGAAACAACAGCAACAACAAGAAAAACAACAAGAACAAAAACAAATGAAAACAAAAGCAGAAGCAAAAATAGCAGTAGCAACAACAGTAGTAGCAACAACAGCTGCGGCAGAAAATAGCATTACTACAGTAGTACCGCAATACCTTGAGTTTTTGGGCGGGCGGCTGTCGGTCATTTCTGACGGTCGCCTTACTGTAAACTATTCAAACACTTAGATCCATTCCTTATTGAATGACTGACCTCCAGATTATGGTCCACGAGTCTTCGGGCGGGCTGCAGGCGGAAGGTCTCGTTCTCCCTGACGCTGAGCTGCGGCTCCCGGAAGAGAACGTCCACCTGGTAAATGACTACCGCGTCTGAATCCCGGATACAGAAGTACTGCCCCGCATCAGTCACGTCTACGCTCTAAAAGAGAAAATGCTGAAGACGTCATGAAAATTAAACCAATGTTGATAATGCTGGGAGAGGGCCGTAACTGACGTTGGTATAACTCGTGGCCCGATCCCTTTGCATGTCATATAATCATTCATTTGTTTTAAATAAGGTATATTTATGATCTATTTGTATTGCTTTATTGTCAACATACATGCAATAAACTATTATTAAATTAAATAATACAGTTAAACATTTTGATAGACCAAAAAACAGTGAAAACGCGAATATGCGCTAAACACAAGTTTGTGCGTAAGCGATTCAAACACTGTTTTGTTTAAAATATACTTTTTAAAGTGAGAAAAAACTTTTTACATGTTTAGTTGTGTCTTGTTTGATTAATTCATCTAGGGTGGGACTCTCTGGGGAAGATCTTGTACCTGCAAACACATGTACTACAGTACTTCGCTTAAAAAACTAATCCATTCTTGCTTTTTTTAAAATTTTCATTAACGTGGCCCAAGTATGAAAAATCTGACTTTATCTCGGCTCGCGAATGGGTGTTTCCACTACCAGTGCTTTTGATGGTCATAGCGCTTTGGCCGCTTCAAAAACTACCGTAGCTGTGTGAAGTTAGCTAAATATACGACATTGGACATTCAAATATGAAAGCCGTGCTGGAAAGCCCAATTTCCAATGTCATGTCAGCACGGCTTTCATTTTTGAATGTCCAATGTCGCATGTTTAGCTAACCTTACATAGCTGACTACCGTCCAGTTTCTAAGCGCCGCCTGTCGCTATTAGACATTAGTTTAGTTTTAGTAGACAGACTAAACACCGTCGTGTTCGCGCTGAGTGACGTTAACCTCCTGAGAAACGCCTTGCTGTACACGTGGTCATCGACTGAGTCCCGAGCTCTGCTGCCTCGGACGAGGTTACCGTCATACGGCCACTATAGGACGACGCGGTTCAATATCCACCCGCAAGACAACATAGTCACCGCCCAAGATGCCATCAGCACTCAGACTGACCGTGTCTGCACGAACGGAATCGTTGATATCATCGACAGCGGTTTGTTGCCGCCGTCGTGTCCATTGTAAACACAATCGTCGCCAACTTCGAATTCAGCGCACCCTCTCCTACCCGTCTTCAATAAGCCTTCCACTGGAATGCAATGACACTCTCCCCCCTCCCCCCGGCTACTCCCAGAAAGAGGCAATAGGAACCTTGAATCAAACCGACAGCATTATTGTTTACTTGGTTAACTATGCTGAAGATGAAGTCGATAGCCGACGAACGTGACTTCAGCTTATCTACAGACGTTACTTTTGTGGATCACGTTTTCATCCTGCATGGCAACCCGGTCGTCTGTAAGTTGCCTTGGAACAATGACCAGACTGGTCACATTTGAATCCAAGTTCGTTATGTTGTGTTTTTAGTTTTGTTAAATGCTATTAATATGGACTTTTGTAGCCGTATTAATTTCGTTACATGCATTTCTAAAATCAATTGTGACGAGCTTATAGTCGATGCAAATTGAGCATGTGTTAAAATTATATTTAACTAACGAGTGAGAGGTTTAAAACTCTACGTGGATGTTAACTTGTTCGTGGAATTTGTGCTTGTAACTTGTACGTGTACCTTGTATAAATAGCTTGTGGGTAGCTTGTAAATGTAGATTGTACGAGTAGATTTAACGTGTAGTCTGTCCATGTAGTTTGAACGTGTATCTTATACGTGTAATTTGAACGTGTAGGTTGAACGTGTAGCCTGTACGTGAACCTTGTATGTGTAGTTTGTACGTATTGCTTGTACGCGTAACTTGTACGCGCAGCTTGTATGCGGAGCTTGTACGCGTATATTGTACGTATAGCTTGTACGCGTAGCTTGTATGCGTGGCTTGTTCGTGTAGCTTGTACGCGTAGCTTATACGAATAGCTTGGTCGTATAGCTTGTACGCGTAACTTGTACGAGTAGCTTGTACGTGTAGCTTGTACGTGTAGCTTGTACGTGTTGCTTGTACGAGTAGCTTGTACGTGTAGCTTGTACGAGTAGCTTGTACGTGTAGCTTGTACATGTAGCTTGTACGGGTAACTTGTACGTGTAGCTTGTACGTGTAGCTTGTACGAGTAGCTTGTACGTGTAGCTTGTTCATGTAGCTTGTACGCGTAGCTTGTAAGTGTAGCTTGTACATGTAGCTTGTACATGTAGCGTGTACGTGTAGCTTGTACATGTAGCTTGTACGAGTAGCTTGTACGTGTAGCTTGTTCGTGTAGCTTGTACGCGTAGCTTGTACGTATAGCTTTTTCGTATAGCTTGTACGCGTAGCTTGTACGAGTAGCTTGTACGTGTAGCTTGTACGAGTAGCTTGTACGCGTAGCTTGTACGAGTAGCTTGTACGTGTAGCTTGTACATGTAGCTTGTACGGGTAACTTGTACGTGTAGCTTGTACGTGTAGCTTGAACGTGTAGCTTGTACGAGTAGCTTGTACGTGTAGCTTGTACGTGTAGCTTGTACGAGTAGCTTGTACGTGTAGCTTGTACGTGTAGCTTGTACGAGTAGCTTGTACGTGTAGCTTGTACGTGTAGCTTGTACGTGTAGCTTGTACGCGTAGCTTGTACGAGTAGCTTGTACGTGTAGCTTGTACGTGTAGCTTGTACGTGTAGCTTGTACGAGTAGCTTGTACGTGTAGCTTGTACGAGTAGCTTGTACGTGTAGCTTGTACATGTAGCTTGTACGGGTAACTTGTACGTGTAGCTTGTACGTGTAGCTTGTACGAGTAGCTTGTACGTGTAGCTTGTTCATGTAGCTTGTACGCGTAGCATGTAAGTGTAGCTTGTACATGTAGCTTGTACGTGTAGCGTGTACGTGTAGCTTGTACATGTAGCTTGTACGAGTAGCTTGTACGTGTAGCTTGTTCGTGTAGCTTGTACGCGTAGCTTATACGTATAGCTTGTTCGTATAGCTTGTACGCGTAGCTTGTACGAGTAGATTGTACGTGTAGCTTGTACGTGTAGCTTGTACGCGTAGCTTGTACGTGTAGCTTGTACGTGTAGCTTGTACGTGTAGCTTGTACGAGTAGCTTGTACGTGTAGCTTGTTCGTGTAGCTTGTACGCGTAGCTTATACGTATAGCTTGTTCGTATAGCTTGTACGCGTAGCTTGTACGAGTAGCTTGTACGTGTAGCTTGTACGTGTAGCTTGTACGAGTAGCTTGTACGTGTAGCTTGTACGTGTAGCTTGTACGAGTAGCTTGTACGTGTAGCTTGTACGTGTAGCTTGTACGAGTAGCTTGTACGAGTAGCTTGTACGAGTAGCTTGTACGCGTAGCTTGTACGAGTAGTTTGTACGTGTAGCTTGTACGTGTAGCTTGTACGAGTAGCTTGTACGAGTAGCTTGTACGTGTAGCTTGTACGAGTAGCTTGTACGTGTAGCTTGTACGCGTAGCTTGTACGAGTAGCTTGTACGAGTAGCTTGTACGTGTAGTTTGTACGCGTAGCTTGTACGAGTAGCTTGTACGTGTAGCTTGTACGTGTAGCTTGTACGAGTAGCTTGTACGAGTAGCTTGTACGTGTAGCTTGTACGAGTAGCTTGTACGTGTAGCTTGTACGCGTAGCTTGTACGAGTAGCTTGTACGAGTAGCTTGTACGAGTAGCTTGTACGTGTAGCTTGTACGCGTAGCTTGTACGTGTAGTTTGTACTCGTATCCTGAACGTATGTTTTGTACGTGTAGCTTGACGTACGTATTAATATTGAGTGTAAAAGTTATTTGAGAGGTTGCTGTTTATACGTGTACTTGTAGACTCGCTTATACTCAAAAGTCACTTCCTCGATACGTGAACTTACACGTACAATTAAGAAGTGTATCGCAATTAACATTGTTTATTGTTTTATGAAAGAAACAAATACAACTGTAAGTTTTTGGGGGGAACATGCAGGAATCCAATGACACCACGAGTCATAAAACACGGTTAACAATTATATACAGGCGACACCAACATGGAAAGATTCAATAAACATAAATTAAATATAGTTCAAATAGTCAAACTAAGGCTATCTGAAAGTGGCATGTCAACATTTCATTGCTGTAGCTTCAAAAATATGAAAATTGGTCAAAAAAGGACACAGTATACTTCATCCGAGGACAGCAATAGAATGGGTTTGCAAAATTGCACATATGGTCGAAATTTCATTGTTGTAGTTTCAAAAATAAATGTAGGTCAAAAGGTCATTGTCATCTGATATGTGTTTTCAAAACTGTTCACATGGTCCAAATGTCATTGTTGCAGCTATAAAATGAAGGTCAAAATGTCACAGTCAAGGTCATCCGAGGACAACATTGATATTTCTTTGCAAAACTATACACAGGGTCCAAATTTCATTTTAGGTCAATAGGATACAGTCATGGGCATCCAATTACAAAATTGATATTTGTTTTAAAAACTGTACCCATGGTCCAACTACCATTGCTGATATCTCAAAGCTAAGATAGTAGGTCAAAAGGTCACAATTTTGAAAGGGCAACATCAAAGGAATAACCCGATGAACTTTCACCTTAATTGGCCAAGTGGTTTAGGAGGAGATGTTTTTGAAGCACTTGTTGACAAATGGAAACGACGAACGCCGGACGGTGGACGGTGGGCGATGGGCGATGGAAAAACATTGTCTAGAGCACTAGGTTTTCAGGTGACCTAAAAAGTCATAAACAGCGCGATCACGCTTAACAGGGAACAATATTTCTCCCACCTCAGATAAGTACATCCAATAATTTAACCATGCTAGATATTCTTATCTTGCCCACGGGCGAAGATAAAATGCCCGTATGGAACTTCTTTTTAACGGTCCCCACATTATAATTACCTCCCTTGTTGAAGACTGTCGTCAGTAGTATCAAGGAAGTCTTGTCGTATGGTAATATTTAGAACGCTAATTAATTATTTCTCGCTTCAAGTGTCCCCATAACACAGTTTTCACGCACCATTCAAGAAATAATGCTTCATTTTCCTTAGAACTATTTAAAAAGACCGATTTGACTATTAACATTAACTGGATCATTGCGCTCGTATCCATGGCAACCACGTGCTATCGCATATCCATACGCAATTATTTTCACTAAGCACAAAAGAGTTCCAGCAAAAAATACATTTTTAATTAATTTTGTTTAACTGAGGTGGGAGAAAAAGCATCTACCATAGCCGCTCGTGTAAGATAGTTTCATCCCGACCCTCGCGCAGGGTGTTTTGCGGTAAACCTCGTTTCCGCAAAACACCCTACGCTCGGGTCGGAATGAACCTATCTTACACTCTCGGCCATGGAAGATACTTATAGGGTTTATGCAAAAACAAAATGGTGCATTATTATGTTTTACTCTTTTGACGGTTATAATAATTACAATATAAACCTTGATAAATGAGTTTTTTACAGTTAAAAAGCCAGGTGGCCACAAATTTTCCAAGTTAGAAAGAGCAATATACCAATACATCGCTAAAAATTATGTAAAAACAAATCATATGCTTTTTTGTTTTGATCATTCAAGTAAAATGAGTAAAAACATAATAAAGCATTGGAAAAAAAGATAACAATGCATCAGCCTATAATGAGCTCCTTAAAGCGTAACAAGTTGATGTACCATATTTCGTTTAGCCAAATCGCTTGCTGAATAGCCTGATTACAAAACAAGTCATAGTTTATCATTATCCGAATCATTCCCTTTCAATGTCCCAAAATGCATTATCTTTTTTTGTTGTTGTCAAGAATTTAAGACATATTACCGAAGCATCTAAAGCTGCACTTTCACAGATATACCGATTTTACAACTTTTTTATTTTTTGTATTGGAAAGAGCAAATTTTTGGGTAATTATTTGCAAACCAATGATATAAGATTGCTGACAAAAAATCAGATCGTAGATTTTCATATTTCCGTTCGAAAGTTAACGTTTAATGGCTTAAACCGTTAATAACGGTTTAAGAAAACTGCATAAAACATATTTTTTGAACTTAAATGTAAAAATCTGCGATCTAATTTTTTCAGCAGCCTTATATCACTGGTTTCCATGGATTTTCGCAAAACAATGGCTCGTTCCAAGACAAAAAAAAAGTTTTCAAAACGTTCAATCTGTGAGAGTGCAGCTTTAAGTCAAAATTTTACCTTTTCCTTAAATTCAACATCTTCCTTAACTGATTTATTTCATTTTAAGTAAGTGTTAAGCTAATTGTAAATTCTGCAATGAAAATATGGACACTTAAGTTTTGAAAAATGAAAACTCCATTTTTAAAGAATTAGTTTTTTTTTTAAAGAAATATTACAATCCCAAATTTTAAACTTAAGTTAAAATAATTATGTTAAAAAAATCTTAAGATGTCTTTGTAATATGGACCGTCCGATGAAAGGTAAATATGAAAAAGAGGCGAACTAACTCACAATGACATCATGTTGTGCATTTCCAAAAGTATAATAAACATACACATGTTAAAGCGATACCGATACCTGTATAATGAGCGACATATCTTGCTTGATCTTTAATCCCTTTGTTTTGGGCGAAATATGAGAAGTAGAAGAATCGGACACTCGAACTCGCTGCCAAAACATCTTGTTCATTTCGGCATCCTGATCGGGCCTCTGACAAAATGGACACTGAAGGTCGATCCTTTGGCCCTGCATCGCGAGAACGGCCGTGATTGACTGACGCACTCGATTTTCTGGCTTGTTTCTTTCTGTGATACACTTGTAGTAGTCATCAAACATTTTTGTCACTTCCTCTTTGCTATATTTCCAGTTTCCTTGAAGCTTGCTGAATTTGTCCGCCGATACAGAGCGCTTTCCACGACCTTGATGCACGGGTAAAATATCATCCGGAAGTGAACCTTGAGTCTCGGCGATGGAAGCATTTAGAATAGAACAGAGAAAAGCTGTTATAACTAAGATGACATTGGCAGAATTCATTGTTGTCTTTTGCGTTATGACGTCATTTCCGCGGGACATTCTTGATTTGACGTCACGAATGCCATATCGTTGAAGCATTTAAATTGGCAAAGAGGATAAGTCGATATCTCGCTTATGTTTATAGACCAAAAAAAATTTTTTCCCAGGAATGCATCTGAAAACACTTATTCTATCATGACCTTATTCAATAATATCATTGACAATATTTCAGAAAAAAGTACAATTTTAGTATAAATAAGTATCTTGGTTTTAGTAGGGTGCTAATCCACGCTTGTACAGTCAATAACTAATTAGAAAACAGAGCCACTAAGCCACTCAAATTACATAATAGTTTGACCTTTCAAAAATAAAATGATATAGTCACGTGATTGTGTCAATGAACCAATCACGTGACAACGAATCGCTAAAAGCCGTTGTTAACGCGAATGAAAAATGTGGTTTTCAAAGACGATATTTGAGCAAATAACAACGTTTGCTGAACGGTTCCAGATTTTGGTATCTTAGTTTTAACACTCCTAATTGATTGCCACTCATTATTTCGTCATCCAAAAAATGTGCATTTTACAGAAAAAGACATGAGCGAACCCTTTTAAACAATCAGAAAAGGTTTAACAACGAGTCGAGGATTATAATTGATATTTTTTTTTTACTTTTGGTTTTTTTTTTTCATAAACTAAATATTATATTGAAAGACCTAATAATTATGATAAAATGTTTAGAGTTGATAAACACAAGAAATGAAACACTAATTCTGAAATAAGTGACTTTCATAAATTGTGCGTATTAAATAAGAACTAATTTGTTAAATCAATGATGTGTTGTTGTTGTTTCGATGATATTTTTTTTTTTGCATCATGTATGTTTCATAAAAATAAATCTTAAAAATATGCTATAAGCTTATAAATTAAATATTTGTTATAATTTATACAAGTATAATATTTCCTTTGATAATATGTTTTGTTGCATGTTCTCCTTAGTAATAGTATATATATTTGATATGTTTGTAATGTATTCTAAATGTAATAATTAATGGTATATTGACTATTGTTATATGTATGATCATGTTGATGGATGATGAAATAGCTGTATGTTTAAATCCAAATAAACAACTCTGTTCTATTCATAAATGTAAGTAAAACAACATTTCCTTCACATTGAAGTTAAACTTGACTTTTCAACTTGTTTTACCATCAGAAAGTATTTTTTTTCAAAAGCAGCTTGCGTTAAGTTTTACAGACGTAACAAGTAGAATATAATTTCAAAATACAGTAATGATTAATGTATTGATTTGGGTGTGTAGAAAACAATAAACCGCATTGTCGCAAATGTGGCTAACTCAGATTCAAGCTATGGGTGTAACAGATAACAGTTCAGAGATAAATATTTTGCCTCCTATAAAGGGAGCGTCATTTTATTTCTTGGTGGTCGAAATTATATTTTGTCCTAGGGTGTAACAGATAAATGCATCATTTCAGTTTTAAATATTTTGCCTCCTTTAATGGGGGCGTTATTTATTTCTTAGTGGTCGACTTTATATTTTGTCCCATGGAATGGAAGTGTTTTAAAATTTGTCGTACATTTTGTTTGGTAAATCAGCAGTCGGCCGCTGTTGACTTAAATCAGGTGAATCGGTATATTTAAACAGGGGCTGTGCTAGTAGACACGATAGAATCTCGATCGCTAAGCTGGTTGAAGGTTTATTAACTAATGTGTTTTAGTAAAATTAATGGGTTTGCGACATGCGCAGCATTTAACAGTTTATTTTGGTAATTAATAGCCTCCCGTAATATTTCACCACTCTATCAATTATATAAAAATGTATCTCGCAGTATGTTCCTTAATATAACTCGCGTATTCCTTTCTCTTTTCCATGTTTTTATGCCATGAAATATGGGACCATAATGATTTCTTATATATGTGCTTATATTTATTATATTTTGTCAAGAATATAGCACGTTTACGACAAAAACAGTCCTGTCCGATTGTCTGTATGTTAATAACATACTATTAACCAGTGTGTGCATACCACGTGATAAATTACGTCATAAATGCTACGTCGGAAGGCAACATTTTGCTTAAAATGAAGACTTAAATCAAAGATAATTTTCTTTTAGTACACCATTTTGAATAAAACGAAGGGCAGTCTTTGCCACTTAAAGAGTCCCGCCTTCTTTTTATTACTGAAGTTTGATAAGGTGATTAGTTTCATCCAACACTTCGACAAACCTGCATCCAAAACAATGTTTTGACAGTGCTCCGTCAGACGGCCGTATTGTGAAAAGGTTTGTCGAAGTGTTTTAAGAAACTAAACTCTCAATCAAACTCTGGTAGTCGTCCGTATGCGGAGTAGACTGTGCTTTGTTTCATTTAATATGGTGAAGAAATAGTGAAGTTATCTTTGGTTAAAGTCTTCATTCGAAACAAAATGTTGCCTTCCGACGTAGCATTTATGACGTTATTTACCATGTGGTATACACACACTGATTAACGTTAACCATTACTTAATTTAAAGTTTGAGACATAAAGATGCCAAAATTAAGAACACATTTTTTAGAAATAAAATAGATTCCAAAATTGCGCTCCGGCACTGAATATACCACTTAATAAATAATTGATAGGAATACAAACATCTCAGATATACACGCTGCATTCTTCAGATGTACATGCGCACGGATGCATTTTTTTAATTCAATGACTTTAGCCAAATAACAAACTTAAATATTTTAATTCAAGATACCCTATGTAAAACTGTGTGAATTTTGGACGGATGGTATTTTAGGAGAACATCTTCCATCTTAGTGTTCAGCATATTATTTTGTCCAATGAGAAATCAGTATATTTTAAATTTGACAACACATTTATTTCAGTATATTAGCAGTCAGACCTTATCGATTTTAATCAGGTGAGCCGGTATAAATAAACATTGGCTGGTTCACTAAGTGGGTAGTTTACACAATAGTATGTGGACCACTAAAACAGTTAAATATTTGAAGTGCGTACTTACAAAGCAAATGGTTTGTAGCTAACAACTTTTAACCATTACATTTGTGATCATAAATGACTGTTTTCGCAGTAATTTCACAAAATCTCGTTCACGAAGGAGTAATTTCATTTTAAGTTAACAATGAATTAGGCAATATGTTACGATCTAACGAACCATCCCATACACATTGTGATCCATCTTCTTCTATTATAAACAACTGTAATAACAGTATGTTTTGAAGACTCCCAAATATTGAAGCGCTTAAAGTTACTCGTTCAAGTTTTATACGGTGGGACATCGAACAAAATATATCGTCGGAAATGTGAAAAATTCAAGACTCTATGATGAAATCATCATCAAAAAATAAAAACCTCCAATTGTTAATAATAATTTTAAACTGTGACCGAAAATGTTATATCCGCCAGAAAAGGGGTAAAAAACACTGTTAAGAATACAACCGATTTAGGCTTAGTTTACAGAATTTTCTACAATCTGCCACGCAGTAGCTGTTTGATGTTAAAATGTACTATTACTCCCAAATAAGATTTACCACTATTAAAACAATTGTTTTAATTTACCAAAAAGGTTGAATACATGTTGAAAACAATGGTTCTTATGAAGGACACCGAGTTTAATTTGAAAGAAATGTGCAGTAAACCTGGTATTTCTACCTTATGACACAATTGAAGATCGCAGTAAATCTTTTAGCATTCACCAATCAATTCTTTTTGCGTTTTCAGCTATTAAAAACACAGTTACAATTTTTTTTATCAGTAATTAATATTTTCAATAAGTGCATTATTTAGTAAGTAGTAAAAGGTCAATCAGTCAAAATCTATGTTTGTTATACATGTGTATGTATTGATTTTAAATAAGAGTGTCACTTTAATAAATAAAAGATAAAAATAATATAATAAAATAATTCCCTTTCGAAAATGATTGCCAACTTAAACATGTGGGCGAGTCCCTTTAAAGTATTTGGTTGGATTCTGTACGCACGTTTAATCATTGTATAAATCAAGATGAATAATTTATTAACGTAAATGACGTTTTTTTATCCATAAAATGCACACAATTCAGAATATTTCATTCTTTCTTTCGATTCATTTGTGAGCTTAACTGTCAACATCTAGCGTACAGTGAAAAATGAGGGGTTTCCTATGGATACTTTTACTCGCTTTAAGTGGACTTATAAGCCCAGCGCAAAGTGGAACGTTCACGTTAGAATTAGAGCAATATGCTTTGTCCGAACTGCGGATGCCTCGGTCCGCGGCGAGCGGAAACTTTACTGTTTTGCTGAAACAAGGACAAAAGGTACAGATGGAAATCTGTGTACATGAGGTGACACATATGAGCATACGTAACGTCGTTTACTCAAATGACGGCAACGTCGACTCCGTGGGGGTGTCGATCGACGGTCAACACGCTGGCTCGTTTGTGACCACGTATTTATCCGAGAATGGGAATGCTTGGAATAAATTCAAATCTACCGGGCCTCTGTCAGCAAAAGTGAAATTGGACATTGGTAGGCATACGATCACATTTGAAGCAATGCTGACCGACCCGTGGGGTGTGGAAATTGACAATGTTGTCCTGCTTTTTGACGATGATCGGTTACAATACTCGGACCTCGTGTGTAATCTGTATTGCTTTGATATTAAATACGACGACGTCCCAAGAATGGACTCTATACCAAGCGGGCGGTTTGTCCAGAAGTCGGTTTCAACTCAATGTAGCGAGCAGGATAATATCAAAATTGAGGTGTACCACGAAACGGCCCAAGATTTTGACATCACAGCGACTTTGCCCAAGTACCAAAGCTTTGCCAACAACAGAGAACCCGATTATAGTCAATGTGTTCTGCCAAGCCCATATTGGGTTTTCAAAGATAAGGTCATATCACCATCAACGGCGGAGACAACATATGTTAACTCGTCATTGAAGTTTTCTGGGACTCATTCTAGCGTCGATGTGAACGTCGATTTTAGTTTCAAAAAGATAACACCCTCAAGGGAAGTTGACGAACGGTTAATGAGTACAAATCTATATATAAAGCTTAGAAATCTTCCAAGAGAAAACGTAAAAATAAAACCCGAGTATATGCAGGGCGGACGTTGGCTAGCGTTAGTTGAACTAATGTTCACGCCATTTAGCGCTGAGCAAACGTGGCTGATTCCCGCCCATACATGGTCCCCAACTAGCGTTAACAAAATCCGTCTGGTCGTACAGCCCGGTCAACAGCAAGTGGTCTTTGATACAATCAGGCTAGATGCAAGGAGACCGAGAGACGAGACGATAGAACTGTACGCTAGCGCGAACGTCGTGTACCAAGGTGTCCGTCTGGGCTTCTGGCAACACTGGAAGGAACATCCGGCCTCCATGACAGTAAGCGTCCAGAATGGAAGTCAACCGGTGGAGTACTCAAGGGTGGACAGCATTCGTGTGTACGCCAAGGTTCCGTGGACAGGCGGTTACGCGCAGGTGCTAGTTTTGTTCCAAGATGGTCGCACGCGGATACAGACAGTCACCCCTCATGGGCTTGATAATATCCCATTCGGGGCGTCTGTTAACATTGGTCAGCCCCAAAATACGAGTGAACATCGCCCATACTCTCCTATCTCGCATGTGTCAATCGACCCGAAATCGAACCGCTTGGTTTTGAGATATTACAACGGCAACCAGGCTACGTTGGAGTTCGAAACCTCATTTATTGGAACTAGACTAAAAGTAAGGGACATCAACTTCAAGAGTTCAAGAGTTACCCTCCCAATAATGACTTTCCGTTCCATGTGGGTAAGTGATGGACATTCGGATACTGATCACGTGACATTCAATGGCGACATTTCCCGCCATATTAGTTCAAACTGGACGGAGCTTTATGGGATTTCAGCGGTGTTCTTTCGGAAATGTATTTCGATGCATAATACCCAGGGCCCGGATATAACGATCACGTTCTTATCAAAGGCGGACTTATAATCAAAGCACTGAGAGTACTGAAAGGGACAATGACTTAATCAAGTCGATGGTTTGTTGTCTAACGCGAAAAAAGTATTAATTTGAAACTTAAAACATGAAAACCCTTCTTTCAAATGACAACATTAGCAATTCAAATTAGCGATATGTAAATGTATGACATTGAGCCAACCGGGTCAATATTCTTTCCTTTGTTGGTGAATTATGGTTGGTCTCGAAAGTGTTGTAGACGCTGATATTTCAACGTTAAAACAACTTTTAAGAATTAATTAAACTTTAGTGTTAGGCTTACATGAAGTATGAATACTTGAAGACTTATAGTCTCTGACAAATGGAGTAGAGCTAGCCCCAATTTTTCGAAACTTCTTAAGTCCCTTATAACAGGATTAAGCTTATCTCATTATTTTTGTTGTTCTATAAAATGTGTTATATTTACTTCTTTAAGAATATCTAAAATTATGTAGGAATAATCTGTATGCTTATCAGAATAAACCATTTTTCATTTATCGAAATCCAATTTCAGTAAGTATTTTGGCTCATTGAAATAAGCGACTTATGCCTTTTACAGAACTTTTGAGAAATATGGGGCCTGGGTTATGAACAGTTTTTACTAATTCAAATTCCAATCTTCAAGTCCCAATTTCGTTGTATGATGTATATATTTATAAAAACTGTCGATAGAATGTTAAATCAGGCTTTTTTAAAATAAATTGGTACACGGATCCGCCGCCCAATTATTACGAAAACTCAAAACAAAACAAAATTGAAAAAAAAATAAAAAAAATAAAATGGGGGGGGGGTATTTTTTTTTTAATATTGAAAAAAGTAAATCAGTTGGGGTTTTTTGCGCACATGAAATGATGTTAAACCTGTTGCCTGTTCCTTTGCAACATAAGGATGCAGTTTTTGTTTTTGTTTTCAAAATGGCGGCCTCAATTGAGCTGAGATCATACAAAAAAAAAATTCTCATTTTCAACATAGCATCTGCATTTAAACATTTTTTTTTGAATAACTGACATCAAGGCTGATGTCTGTATCAACTGTAATAAATCACATATAAACCATATTAATTGCTACAATATATCGTCCTGTGTTTGTCCCAGGGGGCATAAATTGTTAAACAAACTATATGGTGACTACTTTTTAAGTAATCAAAATCTTGGGTAACTTAAATTTTGTTAAAACTGCAGAGAAATATCTTAACTTCAAGGAATTCATTTCTGAATATAAAGTCATTTTTATTATTTACATTTCCTTCTTCCATTTAATAAATAATTGAGTCAGTGAAATGTGTTACATTGTGCTTTTTCTGTTGAGAAGAAGTAGTGCCCAGCAAGACACAGGCATATTCATTGTAAGGTTAATATGTGGAAATAGTGTTGCAAATAGGAAAACTCTTGCAGTCAGGATGTGCTTCAAAAAAACATCAACAAAAAGTGACAGTAAAACTGAAAGTTTGTAATAATATTGACTTAAAATGTGATACCATTATACGGTGGAAGTGTATAAAATGTTTATATAATGATTACATTAATTTGAATTTGATATTAGTAGGAGAGAAAATTGGACTGTAAAGCCAAACATATGTTTATGACAAAGTGAGCATTTGAACATATCACTAGTCATTATAATATTGAGGCATTGAAGACAATGTGTTGCATAGAAATCAAAACATACTTAAACATTTCAAATGTCATTCATATGTATCTATGATAATGTCTTTCCTGTTTGTTGTTATTTTGATCTTTTGGTTTTGGGTTTCGCCACAAAAGCTATGAAAAATACATGTACATGTAGTATAAAAAAATAGTATGAGTATGAAATCCTTTTTTATTTTATTTTTTTTCGCACCACCCGTCCAACATTTTTTCACAAAAAATCCGTTATCCAATTAATTAAAAAAAATGGCCGCATAAACAAAATATTGTAACATTTATTGAAATGAAAATGTCAAAAACAAATTATTTGCAAATGAAAGTTTGGCAAATAGTGTTCACGTATCTAAAGGGACACACTACAAAATGTACAACGTCACCATTTGATACATTGCCCGTATTCAGATGTTGTATTCTGAACTTTCCTCTCAACATTCGATTCCGCGACAAAGTTCGATTTTGATTATACAATGTTGTCGTTTGTTCCAGCTCAACTTTCATACAACAAAATTAAAAGCGTCAGAATAGACCTAAAGTGCTCACCTGATTCAAATGACCAAACGTGCTCACCTGATTCAAATGACCAAACGTTCAGTGTAGTTGTTATTAAGGTTATTGTTGCCTGCATAGGAAGTAAACTGTTGCCGATAGGTTCATGGATGATATTGGTTACTAAGGAAGTAAGTGTATACTCAGTTATTATCTGGTTACTAAGGTAGTTATTGGTTGCTAAGAAAGTTACTGGTTACCTTTATGTAAAAAAACATGTATTTTTTTAATTTGTCTATTAGAAAAGACGTAAGGTATTTTGAATACCAGCCCAGGGGCGTGGTCAGCTTTGACTCCAGTCCAAGGGAATTATTTAAACAATTTTGATTCGAGCCCCTACATGAGACTGGTCTGAGTTATTTATTTTCAGAGAAGATTATATATTTAACATTATACTATAAAGGTATATAGAAAACCTGGTACCACAGGGGAAGGGCCAGTTTGTTCTGCAGGAACATAGTTTGAACAAATTTGTCCAAGGGCTACATACCTTACGCCCAGGCCTGCTTTGACCACACAGACATAATTTAAACAATTTTAGCATAACAGCCACTGCATGGCACTACATACACATTATCAAAAGTCTTGGCCTTGTATTTTAGAGAAGATCTTATTTTATGAGTATAAAGGAAACCAGGGACTGCTTGGGCAGTACCACTTTAAACTACATGGCCATTATTTGAACAACCTTGATGAAGGACTACTCAATGAGGATGTATTGTTTTGTGGTCACTGAGTCGGAAAAGTGAGTTTTCTACGGTTTCCCTCACATAACAAGACCACACATTCTGACTACATCATGCCAACGAGAGTGACTTAATTAGTATCTATTTAATAAATTACAACCATATTCCAATTAACTCTGACTTGTTCCTACTTTACAAGGAAATCGACAGATGATTGTATCCTTGAACAAGCTCTTCTATCTAATTAAATGCTGGTAGAAAAAAACAAGAACATGTATATAACATCCAAAATAGACATGTAAACGTAGTTGTGTAATTAGAGTTCAACGTGTGTACGAGGTAATAATGCCGACAAATCCTTGGTTTGTTGTTGTAAAAGTCGATTTCAAGCAGATTAAAGTCGAATTTCATGTAAAGATATACTCCGTTACAAAAGAATGATTGTTATACGGGTTGGATTGTCATAAAACAATCCGCAAAATATCACGCTGAAACAATGTCAAGGATTGCGAAATTGTTCAGCACATTTTAGAAGAGAAAGGACTCTACTACTCAGCTTATTCCTACACTTTATATTTCAGGTTTGTTCTTTGCGATGATTTAAATCGGCTGCTACTAAATAAGTCTGATTTGATGGCCATTTTGAGTGAAACGGATGAAAAAAACTTGTACATGTATCCATAGCCTGATATATATGCTTTTTTACTCTTCTACCTATATCCTCATACATACACCTTTTCACTCCTCTACCCATAGTCTCATACGCTCGAGTATATGCAGGGCGGTCATTGGCTGGCGTTGGATGGACTAGAGTTCAAGTTATTCAGCGCTATGTACACGTGTCTAATTCCACCCCATATGTGGTCTCGAAGTAACTGTTACAAAAGTCCGTCAAGCTTAATACACGCAGACCGAAATACGAGACGATGAAAGTGTACGCTAGCACGAACGTCGTGTACCAAGGGGCTGGGCTTCTGGAAACACTGGAATGAACAGAGGGCCTTCATGACCATTGGCGTCCAGGACGGAGGTCATTCGGCGGATAACACACGAGTGGACAGCGTGTTCGCCATGGTTCCGTGGACGAGCGGCTTCGCGCAGGCGCTTGTTTTGTTAAAAGCTGGTCAAACGCGGATACAGACAGTCACTCATTATGGGCTTGATCCTATCCCCTCCGGAGCGAGTATTTACTTTAATAATCCCAAAAATACGAATGTAAATCACCCATACTCTCCTATCTCGCTAAATCTAACCAATTTGTTTGAGGTATAACAAATGCAACCAGGCTTCGTTGGAGTTCGAAACCTCATACCCTGGAACCAGACTTAAGTAAGAGACATCTACTTCAAGAGTTATCCACCAAATAAAGACTTTCTGCTCCATGTGGGTAAGTGATAGACAAGCAGATACCGATCATGTGACAATTAATGGTGACATTTCCCGCCATATTATTTCAAACTGGTAGGAGCTTAATAGGATTTCAGCGGTGTTCTTTTAGAAATGGATTTTGATGCATAATGCAAAGTGCCCGGACATGGATCAAGTTCTTATTAAAGTCGGACTTATGAAAAGCAATGTACAGCAAATTTTCAGAGTATTTAAAAAGTGCTTCGACTTTTGATCATATTTTGCTTGCCGTTGATTAATAGAAAATTATGCGGTTCACTTTTAGGACATTCTCATCTCATTTCAACCTTGGCATCTTGCTTGCCTACAGAAACGGCATGGTCTGCAATTCTTTGTTGGTACCTACAAAGTTCTTGTTCGTGTTGTTCTTGGTATTGCTACAGCTTTATAAATAATTGGGGACTTGATTGCTGAATATGATTCGAAAACCCGATTGTTATTGACAGATGAACAGTTGTGTAGCTTTAAAAATGCTCAACAAGCCCTACAAGGTCACACGTCGATATTACTTCCACAACCAAGCGACCAGCTGTGGATTGTCACTGGTGGATCGGTTTTTGGGCATATTGACGCTACACACTTTGTCACAAGGGACAATAAACTAGCTTTAGCCGGGTTTCAATACTTACTAGTAGTTAAGAAAGGTGGCGTGGTTACCGTGTGAAACGATTGTGTAGGAGGCAGTTCTCTACGAGACTACGAGTCACCTAGTTCCTTTCCAATTGTCAGCCGATACCAAGTCCTTGTTCCTCGGACAACCCATTATGGTTTGATAACCGTTCTTCGTCTCAGATTGGATCACCCTACCAAACAACAACTTGACACGAAACGACATTACTTTGCCCTGACTAACCAGCAGAAGTAAACCATGTAAGTTCTCCGTGTTACATTTGAACACCGTTTAGCAGTTGCCAAGAACAGTTCAATGCCAGATTAGCGAGCAACCACAAGAGTGTATTGGTTTGTTGTTTGCTGCTGACGTCTGACAGAGAAATAACCATTTTGTATTGGTTGTCTGTGAAACTGTAACCTCGTCTTATGCATGTTCCATCATTCCAAATGAAAACCGATCAGCTTCACGTGACTGGCTTGCATACCTCATTACAGAGCTACGTCACCTTACTCGCCAGCTGTAGTTTATATTGGTCCTGCACCTTGATTCGCTCGATTGCTTCATTACAGAACTACATTCCTAACGTGGTCCGCCAGTTGTTGTTCGTGGTGATCCTGCACCTAGATTCACTTTGCTAAGAAACGAAATGCTCTTTCTAATGTTACACTTAATATTGGTCGTCTGAAAAATCCAAACAGGAACCCTGTAGCTGGAAAGTGTACAGGTGATTCAGTAACTCGAGCATGAACTGGGCTTGGTGGAGGACTTTTTATGTATGGTTGGTCTCGCATTGGCAGTAGCGCGTTTGAACACTCAACTAGAGGTGCTGGAATCTCCTCAAGAGAGCTTTAGACACAAAGAAGCCATGACTAGATCCCTGTGCAATTGATGGTAATATCAGTGACATTGTGAATGCTTTTGCCTCCTGTAATTCCTCTTATGTTGTCTTATCCAAGCCAGATTGAGGTTTCAAATAACAATATCACCGGTCACGAAAGAGACATTGAAGAACATCTTATCGATGTACCGTTTTCACGTACTGCAAGTAAACGCTCAAAGCCGACAAACTCTCACAGGAAGATCGCCCAAATACTTACCGGATTATGCAGCTTGGTGTGATATTCTGTGCATACGCTGTTTAATACGTGTAGTTATCTTGCATTTTTGTAGTATCTTATATAATATTTATTTGTATAGAATTATACGCTGGAGTTCTTATCACACGTTGTGTTTATATACATGCTGTTACTTTGTATTCCATATTAACGATGTTTCTTCATTGTCTAATATAGAAGTGATTCAACTAAGCAAAATATAGAATTTTGCAATTCTGTACAAATATCTAGTTTTATGAAAAAGTCTGATTAATATTAAATTCTTAATTAAGTAGAACAAAATCTATAAGTTTAAAGAGAAACGGAGACAATAAAGCAAAATTTGCTGCCATTGATTCGAGAGTAAACTTAACATCACTATTAGATTTTGAAAAGTGTTTGTTTGATATTAGTCTAAAGGAAAATTGTAAATCCTCGAAGCGATGCCAGTTTTGACCCAGAAAAAATGTCACAAGATATCCTTCTTCTAGAGTAAATTCATAATTATCAGATTTGAAGAAGCTCATGGGAAACTTGTAACCCGACGGGATTGGACCAGTTTTGAGCCCCGAGCCACGATTTGGACAGACTTGATAGAAGACCACTATATATTGATACACACAAAATATAAGGCGTTTACGCATAATGGACTCAGACAAGAAGATTTTCATAAAATTCCCTATAGATGTATGTAAGAAATTTGTGATCGCCGGAGCGGGGCCATAATTTTTAACTTGGTAGATGACCACAAGACAATGCAACACACAAAATATTTATTCCTTTTGGTTGCTATGGCATCAATAGTTTGCACTGCATGGAATTAATATTTATGAACACTTTTGAAATGGCACTACCCAAGGAAGATCCCTGTGAAGATTCATTAAAATTGACCAGGTGGTTACGGAGGAGATAGTGTTTATAAGCATTGTTGACGCCGGACGCCGGACACCGGACGCTGGACTAGACCAAACATAAAAGCTCAACTCGGGCACTACGTGGCCAGGTGAGCTTAACAATAATTTCAAGCTTGTCGCTCTAAAAGCCTTTCAATTTTTCAGGGTTATCATTAAAGAGTTGGCTTTGATTCATTTAAATGTAAGTTCTGATAACCTGTAAAATATTGTTACATCTTCATAAATACACCCGTAGCCATAGCCTCGTAAATACGCCTTTTACTCCTCTACCCATAGTCTCACATTTACGCCTTTTTTAATCTTCTACCCATAGTCTCACATATACGCCTTTTCACTTCTCTACCCAGAACCTCATTTATAAGCTTTTTTACTCCTCTACCCATAGCCTCATATATACGTTTTTTTTTACTCCTCTGCCCATAGCCTTACCTATACGTCTTTTATTCCTCTACCCATAGCCCCACATATGCGCTTTTTTACTACTCTACCCATAGCCTCACATATATGTCTTTTGACTCCTCTACGGTTAGCCTCACTTATACGTCTTTTTACTCCTCTACATATAGTCTCACATATACGCCTTTTCTACTACTCTACCCATAGCCTCACATTTACGCCTTTTTACTCCACTATCTAGAGCTTCACATATACGTCTTTTTACTCCTCCACCCAGAGACTCACGAATATGCCATTTTACTCCTGCAGACATAGTATTCAATTCAATTCAATTCAATTTATTTAATTGATAAAGGACTCCGGCCCAAGACAACACATTATACAGATACATATATGTACACAATGAGTGGAAAAGGGTTATGACAATGTTAATATTCAAACTTCTAAGATACAGCTTTACACAAATATTACATGCAAGCAAATAATAGTTGATAATAAACATGGTTCAATAATAAATAAATAATGTTAGAACTGTCAAATAAAAGTTATTAGAATTGACTATGTGAATCAACCAAGTCTTATCAATAATTAATTATTATATATCTGTTAATTACGTATTTAAATGCCAGGAATATAATTATAATACATTTACCAATACTTAAGAGATTTTAATTGTACAACTAAGGTGTTTGTATTTTAATACTAGTATAATATGCTCAAATTGTTTGTCTGGATATACATACAATATACATTCAACAATATAAAACAACATTCAATTTAATACAATTATATAGATATGGTGAAGAGGAATTGTTAAAACAAATATAACAATCGTAATTAGGTTGTTAAATGTTGTTTAAGTAAATTTACAGACATATACACATATTGATTTTCCATAATTATAAATATGAAAATTTGTAAATGGTATTGTTGAAAACAAGACTTATCTTGTCTTATTGTTATTTTACTAGAACACATGTCATAAAATGTATATAACCTGATAAGAAACAGATAGACTTATTTGATATTTGAACTGATTAACAGAACAACTATGGCAACATAACCTAACGGTAAGACACCATTACTGCATGGAATAATATCCTTTATCCGACAGCCTATTCGAAACGAAAAAATAGATTGTCAATAGGAAACAATATATATTTAAGACCTATATATATATATATATATATATATATATATATATATATATATATATATATATATATATATATATATATATATATATATATATATATATATATATTAATATATATATATATATATATATATATATATATATATATATATATATATATATATATATATATATATATATATATATATATATATATATATATATATATATATATATTAATATATAAAACATTCGGCTTACTTCAACATAAAAAGTGTATTATATTGCATCAAATCATATTTATGACCTTTGTAGCATTACTATGTGGATCTATGTTGAAATATTATAATATTAGGTATTAAATTCAAGACAATCTGATGTTAGATAGTACTAGATACTAAAATAGTATGGTAATTTTCAAACTATGGTCACAATTATGAATCTAAAATAATGCCATTAATAATACATGAAATGAGGGAAACTAAATACATGACTAAAATGCTTCAACATATAGAGTACTACTACTGTAATGCTCGTGATATACCATGTATATTTCCAACTGTTAAGAAAACATTTTTTTCTAATACACAACAGAAGTATACATAAAGGCACATATATAACATTATGCATTTAATTATTATCTGTTAAATACAACTTCCTATATTTCATAGCATAAAATATGAACATAGATACATTTAATACAATTTGTTCATTTCTTGAAGACATCAGTACAGTAAATTTGTTAACAGTGGGATCAGTATAATATTTACTAGGCAGGTATTTCAACCTAAAATCATTGTAGTGTTGGCACTTAAACATAAAATGGTACTCAGTTTCTGGTTCTATATTGCAGAGTTTGCATATGCGTCTGTCCCTTGGGGTGCTTATATATCTACCCTTTTCGATTTCTAAGTCATGAGAAGAACAACGGAAACATGCAATCGCATTTCTAAATTTTCTTATTTTTACAATGTCTAAATAATTTTCATGACACAAATTATCTTTGAACAAAGAGTAATAAGTTAACTTAGGACTGTCAATAACTGCAGAACGCCATTCCTGCAAGTACTGGTCTTTCAATGTTTGTATAATACGTGATATAAACAGTTTTTCATTGTTCACATTTTGCTCTAACCACACATAGTTATAACCATTTTGACATAAAATGTTCCTTACATTGGTTACCCAATTTCTGTTGCCAATTTGGTCTTGCAAATATAATAAATCATATGCTTTCCTAACAAATCTATAATTAGGAAGTTTAATTATTCTCATCCAATATTTCAAAACACGCTTTATAGCGATAATAAACATGGGAAAACGTCCACAATCACCAAGCACCGGAAAGTTCATCGTATGTTTTGGTATGCACATATAACGTTTGCAGGCATATAGTTGTACTTGTTCTGTTGGTACCATCCTTTCTGCACCCCAAATTTCTGCACCATATAACAAGATTGGGACAACTTTAGTATCAAATATTTTGAAAAATGTAGATTTATTCATTTGTCCATAGTCATATAGTCTAGATAAAACAGTTAGCAACACTCGTTTTGATTTTAAAGCTTGATCTGACGCCATCCTATTTAAAGATAATTGTCTTGTAAGTAGTACCCCGACATATGTAAAATCATTTACAACATCTAATAACGTCCCTCTATAGTTCCACTTCTCAAATTTAGACAAGGTACCTCCATTCTTAAAAACCATAATTTTAGTTTTCTTAATATTGACATTTAAACCAAACTGATAACAAAATTCACTTAGTGCATTTAAAAGGCGTTGTAGACCACACGGAGTGTCAGCAAGAAAAGCCAAGTCATCTGCAAAGAACACAGAGTTTATCTGGGTAGTGTCTGGAAATAGCTGTATACCATGAAATGCCGGAGGTTCAATAAGCTTGATAAATTCATTTATGAAGAGAATGAATAAAACAGGTGACGCTATACATCCTTGCCTCAAACCAAGAGGGCAATTAAAACTTTCAGACAATGTTCCATGATTTGCGCGAACCCTCCCCTTCACTGACAAATACATAGCTCGAAATGAGAAATAAAGTTTTCCATGTATACCGTTGGTCGACATGACATTAAATAACTTGACTCTGTTTACAACATCAAATGCTTTTTGGAAGTCCACATAGGCCACGTATAATTTTTTACCACGTGTAGATAATTGTTTATTAACAAGAGAATGCAATATAAATGCATTGTCGACAGTCCGGTATCCTTCTCTGAAACCTGATTGATTTTCACTTAGCCTATTAAATATATTAATGAAAAATGTAAGGCGCCTATTTATAATGCCAGTGTATATTTTGCCCATTACATTCAACAATGAGATGCCTCGATAATTGTCAGTTACATCAGGATCACCTTTTTTGTATAATGGAATATTAATTGTCTCACGCCATTGACTTGGGTATGTTCCAGTAGAAAATATTCGATTGAATAATTTTCGCAAAACAGGCAGTAAGTAATTCAGGCTATATATAAAACATTCTGGTACTAATTCATCGCTACCTCCACTTTTACCCTTTTTCATATCTTTAATAACGGCTATAATTTCATCGTCCGTGATAGAGTCATTAAAAAGTGCATCCGTTAATTCACCTGTATATACATCATCTGGATATGGTAATTCACTATCTTCGAGAGTCAAACTCTGAAAGAGACCTTCAAAATGATCTTTCCATTGATCGATAGATATATTTTCTCTTCTGGGTTGTTTATTAACAAGACGTTTAAATTTTTGCCAAAATGTCTGACCATCAGAGCAGCTATTTTCAAGATTCATCAGTACATTACTATTAAAATTGTCCTTTTCAGTTTTACAATATTCCCTATACTCGTTTTTCGCTATTAAATAGGCTGATAAGTTGACATTTGTTCTATCACGACGAAACATTCTCAGTGCCCGCTGCGTCTTATACTTTAATGTTTTACATGTATTATTAAACCAATTACTACTTTTCTGTTGTGTACTTTTAAATGTCTTTAAACAAGTCTGACTGCATTCCTTTATCAAATCAGTTACAGTAGACACTAGCGTATCTAAATCAGTTAACTGGCTTTCAAGCAAAGAGTCAATTTCATTATAAAGTTCATCAGTAAATACATATGACAGTTTCTCTTCAAACGCATTACAATTCTTCTGATTGAATACATATTTCTGTTTTATATTTGAAGTGGCGGTTGTATGATGATCTGAGTTACATGTATAACATTTAAGATGTACTCGAATAGGTAAATGACTGGATTCAGAACGAGTTTCAATCCCGAAGTCATTTATAGATTTAACTATATTATCCGTATACAGCAAATAGTCTATAACACTGCAACCATTATGATTAACGAATGTAAAATCTCCGACATTCTGATCCTTAAATAGTCTACCATTTGCTATTCTGAGTGTATTCACTTTACAAAAGTCAATAAGCTTTACACCAAAGTTATTAACATGTTTATCATTTGATACACGTGGGGACATATGTGAATCGTCTAATAAATCCTCTACTGTTTGCAATTCTGGTATATTCCTATCAAAAGTAAAATAGTCCATTCGATATCTAGTACGCGCATTAAGATCTCCCATAAGTAAGAAGCTTTCACTAGTCTGAATATCATATTCACGTAACGTGCTCTCTAGTAGGTCAACACCAGAGTTATCTTTACCTTCGTAAAATGGAGAATTAATAGGTGGTATATATGCAAAGCAAATGATAAGATCTTCAAGCAGCCTTACAGATGTCTTGTCAACTTTAAGAAATATGGCAAAGTCACATTCTTCATATATTCTCGAGATATAACGTTGATATTCATTTCTGTAATATATAATTATACCTGCCATTGCGCGGCCACGTGTACTATTTCGTATTGCTGGACAAAAATATGATTTAAAACCACTTCCAAATACTGGAATTTCAGATTCGCTTTCTATCCACGTTTCAATAAAACATACTATATCGAAGTTTTTAAAGTAACTGATAAAATCTTCATCATAACACTTGCTTTTAAGACCATCAATGTTCCAGGATATTATTTTCAAGTCCGAATAACTATTGCCCTGGCCTTGGCCGCCGTCCTATATAATAGGTGGCATATGTGTGTCCGTTATACTTTCAGCTTCGCCCATTTCAACATTAGTATTGTCCGAGGCATAATCTCCAGTCGTTGATTGGGCCGGTTGATCTAGCATTCTTCTTGCTTGTTTAACTGCACGTTCTGTTTTGCCAGCATGGTCCGTTTTACTATCCATCGTTCTCAATTCACCCCGAAAGAAATATCCAACCTTGCCTTTAGACTTGAGAGTTTTCAACTGATGGCGTTGTTTTACTGTTAAATCATCACCAACGCGTACATCATGCTTACGTAATTCATCTCTGCCTTTGTAAATCCTATACTTATCATCATCATAACGAAATGTAACTACGGTTAACGGCTGTCTACCATCTTTCACATCGCCAATACATTTGACATATTTTAAATCATCAGCGATCCAAATATCATTGGGACTAGCAGCATTTAGAACATTTTCTATAATAGAAGATTTAACCTCTTTAATAGACGCTGATTCAGACAAGGGCAAATTAAAAATCCTCATATTAGATTTGATCGCATCTCGTTCAAGCATTTCGATACTCTGTTGAACTTCATTCATAGCATCTGTATTTCTCTCAGTATTCTCATTCACTTGATCAATATCTAACTGTAAATTTTCAGAATGCTGTTTCATTTCATCAATGTCGTGCTTTATCTCGGAAAGATCATTTTTCATACAACCATAATCTACTTTCAGCGTTTTAATTTCATTTAATGCATGATCACATTTATCTTCAACTCCTTGGATATGGGTCTTCACACTGTTGATCTCTGTCTTAACTGTAAGCAGCTCAGCCATGACACCATTAATAGCCTCAAGAATACGCGCCTCGCCTTCGTCGATAACTGGTCCAGGGTTGGTCTCGACGTCGCCGCACAACCACAATAGCTGAACAGCAACATTGTGATAATGCAAGTTGTTGCTGCTAGACGTTGAAGAAGTATGGGTATGAACGTTGTAGTAGTCGCCTTGGGTAGCACAGGGGTCGCAATATGCTACAATGTTATGCTGGTATGATTCGAGCAAGCGTACTCCATGACAGACGCCATACATGGACAGAAGTGTCACTATTGTGAATATACCACATACAAAAGTCAATAAATGGATATCAGTTCCTTTGCAATATCTGTCATATCTGGATTTACTTTTGACTGTGGTACGCTTTTTCCTGGGTGGGAAACAACCAATGCGGATTCTATACAGTGATACATCAATACCCATTTTGGCCCAAATTGTTTACCATAGATCGGGTAGGAAATACTGTTCATGTACATACATGTACAAATGATGGTCAAACATGTAATCGCTCACTCTAGCAAAGTCAACTGATGCTTATAACAACATCACTGCAATTCCTTTGTTTACCTCTGCTATCTACCGGTGAAAAGCGACGGTCAAACAATACACTGTAATCCTTCTATTGTTCACCACCTGTCACTATTATAATCCAGGTACATTTAGTTAACAGAATATAACATCCATGTATATGAATTTATACGCACAATGCACACAACATAGAGTCGTTGATATGTCATTTTATAATTCTACCCATAACCTTACATATACGCCTTTTCACACCTCTGCCCATAGCCTCACATATACGCTTTTTTACTTCTCTACCCATAGCCTCACATATACGCTTTTTACTCATCTACCCATAGCCTCACATATACGCTGTTTTACTCCTCTACCCATAGCCTCACATATACCATTTTCCTCATCTACCCATAGCCTCACATATACGCATTTTTCTTCTCTGCCCATAGCCTCACAAATACGCCGTTATCGATTTAAATAAGGGTAATGGATGGAAATATAAAGTGGCTGGCTCACTTAGTTGGTAATTTGCAAACAAATATGTAGACCACTTAAATAATGAAAGGTTGTTAGAACGTACTTACAAAATTAATGGTCTGATGCTCACTACCACATTACATTACATAATGTAATCATATTCGACATTTTTTGCCAGTAATCCTTTCAAAATCCAGTATTCAAAGGAGTGATTTCATTTTAAGATCACAATGAATTAAGCAATTGATTACGATCTATCGTACCAACTCATATACTTTGTCATATTTTTCTATCTTAAACAATTGTAATAACCGGATTGTAATGGTTGTACGCTTTGAACACTCACACATATTGAAGCGCTTAAAGGCACTCGTTCACGATTTATAGGGCCAGACATCAAAAATATTAATGTCGTGTGTAATGTTAAATAGAGCTCTTATTGTTTGTAACATTTTAAATGTTACAGAAAATCCTTTTTTTTCAGAAAAAAAGTAAATGGTTCTGTTAAGAATTAAACCATTTAAGGCTTAGATTTACATAATTCTGGGCAAGAAAGTACCATCCAGTAGCTGTTTGGTGTTGTTTTGTTTTAAAAGTAAGGAAAACAATGTCTCAATTTCAAAATTGGATGCCAACATTAAATATGTGACCGAGTCCCTCTAACGTATTTTGTTAGAATTTCTACGCATATTTAATCGACCTTTTTAATCCATAAAATTAACGCAATTCATAATATTTCATTCTTCTTTCGATTCAGTTGAAAGTTTTACTGTTAACAATCTAGCGTTTAACTAGTAAAAAAATGAATTTTCTCTGGATACTTTTACTCGCTTTAAATGGACTTATAAGCCCAGCGCAAAGTGGAACGTTCACGTTAGAATTAGAAAATTATGCTTCGTCCGAATTGCGAAAGCCTCGGTCCGGGGCGAGCGGAAACTCTACTGTTTTGCTGAAACAAGGACAAATGGTACAGTTGGAAATCTGCGTAAGTGAGGTGATGAATATGAGCATACGTAATGTCATTTACTCAAATGACGGCGACCGTGATTCCGTGAGGGTGTCAATCGACGGTCAACACGCTGGGTCGTTTGTGACACAGCATTTATCAGAGAATGGGAATGGTTGGAATAAATTCAAATCCATCGGGTCTATGCCAGGAAAAGCGAAATTGGACATTGGTAAGCATTCAATCACATTTGAAGCAACGGAGACCGACCAGTGGGGTGTGGAAATTGACAATGTTGTCCTGCTTTTTGACGATGACCGGTTAAAATACTCGGACATTGTGTGTAATCGGAATTGCTTTGATATCAAATACGACGATGTCCCAAGAATGGACTCCATACCAAGCGGGCGGTTTGTCCAGAAGTCGGTTTCAACTCAATGTAGTGAGCAGGATAATATAAAAATTGAGGTGTACCACGACACGGCCAAAGATTTTGATATCACCGCGACTAAACCAAAATACCAAAGCTTTACGAACAACAGAGATCCTGATTATGATCAATGTGTTTTACCAAGCCCCTATTGGGTTTTCAAAGATAATGTCATAGCCCCAAACACGGCGGAGACAAAATATGATAACGCGTCTTTGACGTTCTCGGGAACAAAAGATACTGTGAATGTGAATGTTGCTTTTAGTTTCAAAAAGATTACACCCTCGAGGGAAGTTGACGAACGGTTAATGAGTACAAATCTGTTTATAAAGCTTAGAAATCTTCCAAAGGAAAACTGTAAAATAAAACTCGAGTATATGCAGGGCAAATGTTGGCAAGACTTGGATGAACTCGAATTCTCACCATTAAGCACTGAGCACACGTGGCTGATTCCATCCCATTCGTGGTCTCCAAGCAGCGTAAACGAAATCCGTCTGGCTGTAAAGCCCGGTCAACAGCAAGTGGTATTTGATACAATCAGGCTAGATGCAAGGAGACCGAGAGACGAGACGATAGAACTGTACGCTAGCGCGAACGTCGTGTACCAAGGTGTCCGTCTGGGCTTCTGGCAACACTGGAATGAACATCCGGCCTCCATGACAGTATACGTCCAGGACGGAATTCATCCGGTGGAGTTCACAAGGGTGGACAGCATTCGCGTGTACACCAAGGTTCCGTGGACTGGCGGTTACGCGCAGGTGCTCGTTTTGTTCCAAGATGGTCGCAACCGGATACAGACAATTACCCCTCATGGGCTTGATTATATCCCCTTCGGAGCGTCTATTTACATTGGTCAGCCCCAAAATACGAGTGACCACCGCCCATACTGTCCTATTTCACTTGTATCAATTGATCCGAAATCCAACCGCTTGGTTTTGACATATTACAACGGCAACACAGCAACGCTGGAGTTCGAAGTCTCATCCATTGGAACCAGACTTAAAGTAAGGGACATCAACTTCAAGAGCTCAAGAGTTTCTCGCCCAATCATGACTTTCCGTTCCATGTGGGTAAAAGATGGACAAGCGGATACCGATCACGTTACTATAAATGGTAACATTTCCCACCATATTAGTTCAAACTGGAATGAGCTTTATGGGAATTCAGCGGTGTTCTTTCGGAAATGTATTTCGACGCATAATACCCAGGCTCCAGACATAACGATCAAGTTCTTATCAATGGCGGACTTTTAATCCAAGCATTGAGAGTGCTTAAAGGGGCAATGCCTTAATCACATCGATGGTTTGCTGTCTAATTCGAAAACAGTATTGCCTTAAAATTAAAACATAAAACCGTTGGTTCAAATAACAATATGATCATTTCAAATCAGCGATATGTACATGTATGACATTGAGCCAACCGCGTCGATAGTCTTACTTTCGTTGTTGAATTATGGTTGGTCTCGAAAGTGTTGTAGACGCTGATATTCGAACGTTAAAACAACACGTTACTTGAACTTAAGTCTTAGGCTTACATCAAGTATGAATACTTCCAAATAACACTTATTATCTCTGACGTATGAAGAAAAGCTCAGGATTTTGAACATCTCATACTAAACCAATTTCCAATCTTCAAGTCCCCATTATTTTTGTATATTTATATAAACCTTTTATAGAATTATAATGTTTTTGAAATGAAAATGTCAAAACATAAATATTATTGTTAAAGTCACACTCTTATTCAAATTCAATACATAATTATGCACAACAAACATAATTTTTGAGTGATACACCTTTAACTACTTACTAAATAATGCATTGGAAAAATATTAATTACTGACAACATATCAAATAAATATATATGTATTGTAATACACTAATTAACATCAATGGGTTAGGGAATATCCTAATTTGTAATGGACGTATATGTACCATGTGTATGTGACGATTTAACTATATAAACGTATCTGTGTTGTGCAGCGTTAAACTGGCGTTTCTTATCTAACACATTGCAACATTATAGCAGTATTTATTTACATTTGTTTTAAAAATATGTAAGTATATGGTCGTAGTTGTTTACACAAACACACCTTTGATATATAAGCGTGTCCTTCATTCTTTTGTGATACTGCCGCCGAAACACAAATATCATATGTTCATGTTCTCGTTTGGAATATTGAGTGGAACTATGGCGGGAAGCCGTCTGGATAACCTTGGTTTTTGCGTATCATCTTTACAAATGAAATGGTTTCATTGCCTATTTTGTTGTTGTTTGATTTTATTTTGTAAAGGCAATTGGTCATGTTTTCACGACATAGTTTTTATCACTATTTTTTCGACGGGGAAAAGGCATTGTTTCTCACTAGTAAACGTTGAACTGTCGTCGTCCATTGTTAATGCATTTACCTCGAAGCCTTTTCTTTTTAAATCCTGAAGGCATTCCAATGTCAAGAAAGGCTCCATTGCTTTCGAAGAGCCCGTCCAGTTCTTCCCGCATTAGTGCTTCGTTGCTGGAATTTATGATTGCATTCTTGCAAAATCTACATTTTTTTTAGCAATACAAAAGCTCAAACATTTCTTTGAAGATTTGCCGACAATTGTCACGTGCCCTGATGAAAAGAAGAATATATGCATTAAAGACGTTTACAGAAGTGTATGAATTCAATTATTCGATCCATCAAAATATATTTAAGAATGGATTTGTATTTATACAAATAGTTTGCAAAGTATAAAAATATGGACACTGAAGATAATCTAACTTTTCGGTTTATATCTTTAAAATTATGGGGGGACAGACATGCATGTTCATTACATGGCAGGGGCGGTTCCAGGATTCGACATTAGAGGGGGCATCGGAAGCGAAGAAAAATATTTGGTTTAAAGATTTAGCTGGGAAGGGGGATACTCCCCCTAAATAAATTAACAATATCTAGTCCGAAATTCTGACTTTGGGCGTACTATTATTTTGTTTCTTCTATATTGAATTAAAAGTAAACTTGGACGAGTTTAAGGGGATGGGGGTGCGCCCCCCCCCCCCTCCCCCCTGGATCTGCTAGTGCAAGGTGTTTTCCTTAACTTATTTTGAAGAGCATTCTGCGCTTGTTGCAAGCTTACAAGATGAATATAACTGGAATCCTATTTACCGGACAAGCTGTTGTTATTGTGACCAGTTCCTCGTTTCTGTCAGCCGCCATCAGCCGAAACCTCTACCCACAATTCATCTGTTTCCCTACAATTCCAATATTTACAACATTCAAGTACTATAAGAAAGATACTAAAGAAGCATTTCCTTGTATAACTAAGCTACTAGTTTAATTATAACCGTCACTGGAATGCATTTACTTGAATTAAGTACAATTGTGTTTTATACCATAACTTTATAATAGTTCATTTTATATGTATGAATAGTTACTCAGAATTTCGAATTTCTTCTTCCACTGCACGTGAACATGACTCGGCAACTGTCTCAATGCTCTTGCCGATTTCTCACTCCCTATTATTGAGTGTCTTTTTATTAACAAGGGGGAGGTTCAGGAAGGCAAGAATGTTATTCATTTGTTGTTCCCTAACGCCAGCGTTGATCATGGCTAAAGAATTGAAGCAATTCAAAAAATATATACAACCTATTTGACGTTAATTAGGGATTTTTGAGGTTAACATTCATTCAGAGTATAGTAATATGTATGCATACTGAAAACTGTAGCAAACTATTACTTAGCTTTATTTTTGTTATTTTCGAAAGAAACATTTACCTGCAGTTAACTTTGTATTTACATCAAAGCATCGAGTTCCGGTTTTGTGATCACTAGCCTTGAGTCGTTTTCCAGTCGGCACTGTGTTGTCAGCCAGACATGACATGCATTCTATATGAAGAATATTCCAAAGACCGTATTTAGCTTCTGATGTTATGTTTGTAAGCACCAACTGTTCCGCGCACTTGCAACATTTTTTCAAGCCGTCTATTAAAATCTTTAACTCAACAACTCGTCTTCCTTCCAAGTCACACTCGCCTATCTTACGAATCTGTACATGGTTCTGCATCCGTTTCTTGATGTTTTCTTTAGTAAACTTTCCATTTTTCTTGCGAATATCCATGTCTTCTGCGTCGTTGCATCGTTCTTTTGCATTTGTATTTTATATGACGTTATTTCCGGTTTTACACTTGCTAACACAGATTGTGCGTATCGGACTCTTGATCAGAAGGACCCGGGTTTGATCCCCACTCGGAGCATCGTTTAATGATAGTACTGTTAGTCAGCCAGGAATGTTAAATGGTTATGATTTTATGTATATGATATATCTTAAAAAAGTTATGTAACATGTTTATGTATAGGTGATCATCGCAAATTATATTTAATCTTACCAAAACGCATGTACGTGAATATGCATAATCTCAGCCGTTCATGCAACCGATAGATTTATCAATTATTAATGCAAATCTATCAAAAACACATTTTGTTAAGGAAAATCATATTTCCGTTGCATTTGCTTAATGCAATTTTAACATTTCTTTCTTGTTTATTGGAGGAAATACCGCTCTTTTTGCATTCAATTTTCAAAATATCACAATTTAACGCCAGCATTACAACAACGTCAATCAAAACAATGTTGACGTCAGCAACGTTAAAGCAACCGTTTCTGAACGCATTGTTTTAAATTGGTTGCTTAATTAGCCCGAAAACACTTATATTACATGACACGAAAGGCTGAATATCAGGCTATAAAATGATAGAAAAATATAGTAAGTGCCGTGCATTTAAGAAAGTTATTTTTACTTTACGGCCAGTCGTTGAACGCAAACATACGTGCACAATTATCTAATGACACTCAGCTTATCTTTTGCACATTAAATAATTTGCACATTTGTTAAAAATTCATATTGAGTGTGTTATATAACTGTATTAGGGCATCTTTACAGCCGTTTCCATACATTTATAAATACAAAACTTTCGAAAGGAAATATAAAAATCTGCGATTTGATTTTTTGTCAGCAATCTTTTATCATTGGGTTGCAGATATTTACGCAAAAATTTGCTCTTTCCAAGACAAAATAAGTTCTAAGAACGTCATTAGTTTCTAAGGAAATCTTTGGATGCTTTTTAAGAAAATGTTTAATAAGGAAGTCCTTTATTCTAAGCTAAGTTAGTCACTGGTTGCTAAGAAAGTCATTGGCTGCAATAAATGTAATTAGTTACTAAGCACTACATAAGGCTTCATACCAATATCAAAAGTTTGGCCTTGTGGTTTTAGAAGATATATTTCACTATAAATATATGGAAAACCATGGATCCCTGGGCAGGTATTCATAATACCTATTCAGTCATTTCTTAACATTAGTCAATTCAAAGTGAGATGCCCTGGTAATATGATATCACTAAAGAATATATTTTCTCCCACCTGAGATAAGTAGATCCAATAATTTAACCATGCTAGATATTCTTATCTTGCCCACGGGCGAAGATAAAATGCCCGTATGGAACTCCTTTTTAACGGTCGTCACATTATAATTACCTCCCTTGTTGAAGACTGTCTTCTGTAGCATCATAGAAACCTTGTCTTGTGGCAATATTTAGAAAGCTTATTAATTATTTCTCGCTTCAAATGTCACTATAAAACAGTTTTCACGCACATTTCAAGAAATAATGCGTCACTCTCCTCCGAACTATTTAAAGATCGAATTGACTGTTAACATAACCCGAATCACTGCGCGCATATCCATGACAACCACGTGCTATCGCATATCCATACGCAATTATTTTCACTAAGCACAAAAGAGTTCCAGCAAAAAATACATTTTTACTTATTTTTGTTTAACTGAGGTAGGAGAAAAAGCATCTACCATAGCCGCTCGTGTAAGATAGTTTCATCCCGACCCTTGCGCAGGGTGTTTTGTGGAAACTCGGTAAACCTCGTTTCCGCAAAACACCCTACGCTCGAGTCGGAATATGAACCTATCTTACACTCTCGGCCATGGAAGATACTTATAACTATAGGGATTGAAGCGAATATCCGAGTATCCGGATATCACGCAAGTATTCGGATACCAAATTGGGTATTCGAATATTCGTTAAGAATTCAAATTTCAATGAAATAGCTTAGCAGAGACACAGCAATTGTTATAAAACTTTTCAGGTGATCAACAGTGTCTGTCGCGAAGCGGGTATGTGTCACAAATCGTCTGCTAATTGGGTGTTTGCACAAGGCGTGATATTGTGTCCTTGTGCAGCACACTGTGAAGTTCTATGACCTTGTTTACAATGACAAGTGTTGTTTTATGATCTAAGATTTTGTTGATCAAAATTTGTTGATCTTTTCAATTTTCAATCAAATTTCCATCCTTTTGCATCTTATACGGACGCTATCTTGTTTCTGAACAAGAACATGAGTTCGATTAAATGCGACATCGAATGAAAACAGTTGTGAAGTATTCGAACATTTCGGACTTGAAAGTAGTGTGTGTACAGTGTTTAATTAAATTATCAAATATATAAATGGTTTATTTCCTATTTAGTATTTCTTCATGTTTTATTTTGTGTAGTGTATTTCATTTTTCATACGATATGTAAACATATTTAGTTTATTGATAAATAAAAAAATGTACACGCATGTAAATAAAGAAAAATCAGACCGTCTTTTTGTCTTCTTATCTTTTCCGCAATTATCCTTCATTACAAAACACCGCAGAAATTGTAGGTATTGCATTAAATCAAACAATGTAATGATATAAAATTACAATCGACTATCAAATAATCAAAGCGTCATTAACATGAAACCTGCTGATAAATAACAAACTCGAAAGCACGTGGCAGTAACCAAGCAAGTAACCTCGGCCGAAGTGACTATCAATTCGCGAGGTGTTTATGTGGTATTCATCATGAGTTTTATGACGTAAAATGAGTTGTTTAGCTTTGATTATAACATTATAAATTATTTAGACTGAGAAAGAATGAATGAAAAAGTGAAATTGCCATATGACGAATTATTAATTAAGTTGACAATTATGTCAAATAACAGAAGGTGGGTGACATATAAACTACTTATTATGAAAACAATTTGATGCGAGTATCCGGATAGTATTCGAATACTTGATACGAATATCCGGATACCGATTTGGTATCCGGTTTCCACTGCATACCTTCATACGAAAGCAATGTATTTATTTCAACGAGAGTGACATGTATCTATTTAATAAATTACAACCATATTCCATTTAACTTTGAATTTGTCCAACCTTTAGGAAATCGACAAACGGTAGTATCATAGAACAAGCTCGTTCTACCCAATTAAATGCTTATAGAATGAAAACACATATATATCAGACCATACCTGACTAATGACGCCACGCTATGTATTGTGAACTCGGTAGTCACATCAAGACTCGACTACTATAATGTGCTGCTGAATGGCATACCTAAGACCGTGATGAACAAAATGCAAAATGTTCAGAACACAGCAGCACGTATCATCACGAGGACTTTCCGTTACAACCACATCACATCCGTACTGAAACTTCATTGGCTATCTGTGCACTACAGAGTTCAGTACAAAACACTCTGTATTACATACAAAGCCTTGCATGGCCAATCACCGGAATATTTCAAAAACATGTTAGAGGTATATAGACCCCTACGAGACCTAAGATCAACAATAATTCTATAACACTACGAGTACCAAGAAGTTGGAGTGCTATGTATGGTGACAGAAGTTACATCCTGCTGCCTCAAAGCTGCGAAATTCTCTTCCAGGAGGAATAAGGAACTTTGACACGTATGCTTCTTTTAAAAGAGCCCTGAAGACACACTTCTTTATTGAATTTTATGGGAACTAGTTGTCATTATACATAATAATCCTTAACTTGTCATTTTTCACGTTCGTTATTTTTTTTTATCATTCTGTAATTATTCTAGTACCGTTGTTCCGTATGTCCATTTTACTTTTTGATGTTCCGTTAAAGTTTAATTCCACTGTTTTTATAATTTGTACACGATCCATCAGATCAAAAATATTTGTACCTCTTAGATATTTTCTAAGAATAGTTTATGATGTGTTTACACCTTATTTAACTTGGCCCGTGTCTTTTTAGTACTTTTTAGTATCGCTTCTTATCTATTATACTTTTAATACCTCCTTATTTTTAAAGATTGAATATTGGTTATACGTAGACGTAGTGCTTATTTTTATCATGTGTATCAGACTACGGATTTGTTGAATTGTTGTTCATCCCAATATAGAGTCGTACCTTTAATTACCGCGCATTTGCGCTTTTTAAACTAATTACTCGGAACTAATTACTCGGAATGTGCTTATTGTTACATCGTTTATCATACTATTTACATACCGTAAATGTCCTATTAAATTTGCATGTCCTAATAGATGCGCTGGTGGTCTTTTTGAGAGTATATTTTCTGTGACACGAACAATGATTACCCAAACCCTAAACTCCAAGTAATGCAAATTAATCCGATAAAAAGCATTACTACCACCGCCATTTTAGCACTTGCTATCGTCATACATACATGGATACCCTATTGTATACAATTGCCGAAAGTTGTACCATCATAACGTGTATGTAGTAAATACGTACTACCAATGTAAATGATACTAAATTATAATATTTAGTAACAGTTTTATTAAGGCACATACACACCAGCATCACTTTAATATGTTCATCTTACAAATGTATTAACGTGCTTTTGCAAATATGCATATATTTGGCTTCATTTAGTAACAAAACCTTATGAAAAAGTAGCTGCATATTAAAACATTATTTCTATTTTAATTCCGTTTGACTTCCGTTTGCAATGATGGCATTGAATACTTCGAACTTTTGTATTCCATGTAATACTCCATGTCGTTACTCATGGTTAGTAGTAAGTTAATCCATATGATGATGGAAATCATATCATGGACGACCTAACTCAGTACTGTACGTAACTTCCATTGCTAAATAACTTCTCTTGATTCTTGAAATTGTATAATTTTCCTGTTTTGGATTGTTGTTGATAAACATTGTTCATTGCACATGCTGTACATATTTTCAATTTTGAAAACTTGATTGTCTATTTTCAAATTGCAACATTGAATCGATTGATTTTATTATATATTTCCTTTTTTTTATTCTGTTGGACTGGATGTCATCTTTTTGCTAAATGCTTATTCGTTTCCCCTCTCTCCAGAATATAACCTTGTAGCTTTTAAGACATGAAGTTTTAATCTCAGATATTAAAATAATGCATGGATTTTAAAGTTTCATTTTATGCATTCTGATGATTAATAGAAATTCAGTCATTGGAATTAAAATGATATATCACTCTTTTAAATTGAAATTACAGTTTGATATATGCTGTTTGAAGCAATGAAATAACATTTTTCACTGTTTTGATATTTGGACCGCTTTCACTACCAAATCAAAAGTCGCAGCTTACAAGGCTGGGTGCCAATTCCAATGACGTCGACGTAACGTACGCACACATTTATTGCAAAAGAACAACTACAATTAGCCACGATTAAAATATGTACTTTTTGCGTTTACGGGTAGAAAGGTTGTGTGATCTTACACTGAAACAAAAAAAGTATTCTTTATATCACACTGTTACATGTGCCATTGAAACCAGTTTTGTACTTCAACGCAAAATAATGAAACTGTTGATTTCGAAAAAAGCGTTTGATAGCATTGATCACCAATCCATAATTAAATGTTTAAAGCATTTCAATTTCGGAGAAAAGCTTACACAGAGCGTAAAATTGTTCAATACAGACATAAAATAAATTATCCTAATAATGGTCATCTCTCAGATAGTTTTACAATAGAAGGAGGTGTAAAACAAGGGTGTCCATTGCCTTTCTCTATTTTTTATATGCATTGAAATACTTTTAAATTATATTGAATGTTGTCCTGAAATCGAACTTTTTCAATAATGTAAAGGCAAGGTCATATAAAAATCTAATTAATTCAATTCAAGATTTTGGAATAACGTCTGGATTGAAAATAAATTACTCGAAAATGATAGTTCTTCAATTAGGTGACTTAAATGCAAAGCAATTATACATTTTACTGAAGTTTGTTTAACATGGACCTCAACATCTGCAAAATAATTTGGGATCATTTTTTCCAATAATAGAGATTATTTTTTGACCAACAATATTTTATCAAAAGTACAGGAATTTAACAAATGTCTTAAACAATGGCAACATAGGAAATAAACCCTTTACCATTCTCTTTGTTTTATCAATCTCATTTTTATGCACAATAGTCATAACCGAATGATTCATCACTATATCGGGACACTTGTAGGCTGGAGTATGGGAGGTACTTAGTATTACACGTTTCCGTTTGTTTATAAAAGAAGAGAAATAAACAAAACTAAGTAAATTACGTAGGTGTCACCCCAGACAAAGTCACTTCAATTTGTGACGTTAACACAATTGAACAACGTGATAACTGCCCTTGTGTGATTTTTTAATTGTTCGACTCAATATGGGCCAACATATCAACGGCATACTTCAAAATACCGCAATATCAAGATTTCGAGTAGTATGTCTGGCTTTTTTAATCACACAATCAAATAAGTATTGAAAAACAAACTGACCAATGAAACTCTTAGTCTAAATGATAGTTAGTATAACTACTTAGAAATACCTCTTAGAAGGCGATCTTACGATACGCCCGAGGTTCAGATGACCCAAGCTAGGTGTGTATAAATGTCTAAATTAAATAATGTATAATGTACTTTTCTATAAATTCATGACAAGTTTGATGTAAATGATGTGTATATCATACCATTGTAACATACGGTCCTTAACTTTAAATTATGTGTCAATAAATCATATGCGGTGGTCTAGTTCATTCATTGTTTATGGACTCCGGTTCATGAATTTCGTTGATGTATTTTTGCATGCAATTTATAGGGAAAATGACCGTACCCTCATAGATACGCCTTTCACCAATAGGCTCAAAGATACGCCTTTTCACTTCTCTACCCATAGCCTCATAGGTAAGCCTTGTAATTCCTGTCTCCATAGCCTCATAGAAATGCATTTTTGATCCTCTATCCATAGTCTCATACAAATGCCTTTTTACTCCTCTATCCATAGCCTCATATATATGTCCTTTAACTCCTCCATCCATAGCCTTATAGATACGCCTTTTTACTTCCCTATCCATAGCCTCATATATATGTCCTTTAACTCCTCCATCCATAGCCTCATAGATACGCCTTTTTACTCCTCTATCCATAGCCTCATATATATGTCCTTTAACTCCTCCATCCATAGCCTCATAGATACGCCTTTTTACTTCTCTATCCATAGCCTCATAGATACGCCTTTTTAATCCTATTCCCATAACCTCATGAATACACCTGTTTACTCCTCTATCCATAGCGCCATATATATATACGCCTTTTTACACCTATAACCATAGCCTCATAGATACGCCTTTTTAATCTTCTACTACTAACCTCATAGTCACGCCGTTAAAAACTCCTGGCTCCGAAACAGCTTTCGATGAGATGATATGTGGAGATTTGGTCCAGGAAGGGTTTGTTACTTAGTTAGCAGATGAATGTGTTGTGGGTGTCGCACACCTGACGAGTTATTTAGAAATTGGAGAAAAATGTTTTTGCGAAGAACACTTTGAAACTTCCTCCAACTAGGACAGTTGTGAGTCCTAATTGTACAGTCATTTTTTCGGAGGATATGGTCAGAAGGTACACTTTCAGCAAGTTCTCATCGTATTTCCTCCTTTGCATCTTTCATTCCTACAGACGCTGTGCATGGCCTCTACAAATAGCTTTATCAATGCACCTTTTTCCATCTACCCATAGTCTCATAGATTCGCCTTTATACTTCTCTACTCAAAGCCTCAACGATACGCCTAACTACATTTCTACCCTATCCTCATTCATACGGATTTTCACTACTCCACCCATGCATAACCTATTAAGTACACCATTGTCTTCCTCAAACTATAGTCTTATTAATACGCCGTTATCAATTTAAATAAGGTGAACCGATATAAAAAGTGGCTGGCTCACTTATATAGCGAGTTATTTACAAAATGTAGGCAGACCACTGAAACAATAAAAGGTTGTTAGAAACGTACTTACAAAATACATGGTCGGATGCTAAGGCCAAATAAAAAATAGGTGCGTTTCAGGTAACGCTGCCAGAAAAAATAGGGTTGGTAGGTCGGAATATTTATTTTTATATATATATATTTTTTGATATATTGATTTCATTCACTGTTGACTCAGAAAGTAACAAAAATAAAAGTCATCAATTTTCAGGTTTATTAGTAGTTTTTAAACATGTTCCATGCTTCAAAGGAAACATTCTTTATTTGTCTAGTTAAATACTTTGACAATGATGGTTGGATTTCAACTAAGTTAAGGTACACCACTCTGCTATTATTTAAGACTTTCCAGGAACGGTTTTACTTTTCTGTATGCATCCTTTTGCTTTCAATCACCCTCTGTAGAATGCTAACCTCCCTGTAACATAATTACATGAAGAGTGGGACAGCAAATTTACCATATAAGCCATCAGCCAAGGAAACCTCAATGCTGTCAAGAGGACCTGGGGGTTTAGGTTTGAAGAACAAGGTAACATGCAGGTTTTATTGCCGAAATTGCACACTAAAGTCTGACATATCAATCCGAAAGTCAGTATCTGACACATTTGTATCTGACAGGAAAATATAGTTCAAGAATTGAAATATACCTGCCACATAAGCACAAACTACCCGTAACTCACCTTAGAGTTCGGACAATCTAAAAAATCGCACATCCATTATTATTTTCAATAATAATTCATTTTTCGGACACCCAAAGGACATCGATTGTAACTTTTACAGTTACTAAGTCTCACAGACAAAAATTATTGATCTTTATCGTTACAATGCCTGGCTAGATTACCTAGCCGTATACATCACTGTTACAAGTTAGTTAGTTACTACTCATCCTAAACGATTTATTGCCTGTTGAAAAGGATGTGTGATATATTTAATGGAGGATTAAAGAAACAACAAGGGCAATTAAGAGATTAAGAAAACACAGTCATGACATGTTTGTAAAACGATCCGTCAATAAACTTTGAAACTTGTTCCACACTTTTAATATAGACTTTATGAAGCAATAATCTTACAGTGATACTCATTGTAACATCAATAGAACAATAAAAGTCAACACAATCAATGATACAGGTAACTATTTAATGTGATGAATTAAAGTAAAAATGCAATACTTAAGTTACAATCGAAAACACCACCCAGACACATTAATCCTGCATAACAATATCCATGTTCTCCTCGTGGGTATAACTGAGAGATATGTGACGTCACACAATGTGACTGTTTGATCTGAAGCCGATAAAAGGTGTTTATTCATTTCCATGCATGTATAAAATGGTGTTGAATGGGATTTTAATTAACTTGATGAAGGAGTTACACTTATAGGCGTAATAACCATTGATAACTACAGATAAGTTAATAATTGGTAAAATGCAGGTCTACATGAATAAAAATGGCAGGTTAACCATACATGTAGATAAAATGTAAAAATGGTTATTTTCTATGAATTCGGAGAGCGAAAAATTAATTATTTTAAGGTGTCCGAACTCTAAGGTGAAGTACGGTAAATACATTTTGATATCCAACTCTAATGTTGTCAACTTTACGTACATACATTTCGTAACAAATGCTTTTCGTAACCAAATCACATTTTTATCCAGGAAAAATAGGTTAGGGTCGGCGGGAAAAAATAGGGTCGGTCGGGTAACCTGAAACAGACCTATTTTTTTATTTGGCCTAACTAACTTTGAATTTACATAATGTGATAATAATTGTCAGACTGTTTTTGTCAGTAATCATTTTAAACTCCAGGATGCAAGGAGTGATTTCTATCTAAGTTCGCAATGAATTAAGTAATATATAACAACATATCGTACCAACTCAAACACATTGTGATATTTTTCAAAATAATTGTAATTACCAAATTGTTATGGTAGTACGCTTTGAACACACCCAAATATTGAAGTGCTTAAAGGTACACGTTCACGGTTTATAGGGTCGGTCATCATCAAACAATCAAAAAAGAGCTATATTGTTAATATTGATTTAAAATGTGACAGAAAATGCTCTATATTACGGAAAAAGTAAGTAACGCTGTTAAAAATAAAACCATTTTAGGCTCAGATTTACATAATTCTGGTCAAGCAAGTATTCCCAATAGCTGTTTGGTGTTTGTTCATAAAAGAAAACAATTCCTCAATTTCAAAATTGGTAACCAACATAAGATATGTGTCCGAGTCCATTTAACATATTTTGTTCGATTATGTACGCCTGTTTAATCATAGTATAAAACAAGTTAAAATCATATATTTAGCTAAGTGACATTTTTATCCATAAAATGCACTCAATTCAAAATATTTTAAACCTTCTTTCGATTCAGTTGTGAGCTCAACTGTCAACAATCTAGCGTTTAGCAAGTGAAAAAAATGAGTTTTTTTCTATAGATACTTTTACTCTCTTTAAATGGACTTATAAGACCAGCGCAAAGTGGATCGTTCACGTTAGAAATAGAGAATTATGCTTCGTCCGAATAACGGAAGCCTCGGTCCGGGGCGAGCGGAAACTTTACTGTGTTGCAGAAACAAGGACAAATGGTACAGATGGAAATCTGCTTAAGTGAGGTGACATATATGAGCATACGTAACATCATTTACTCAAGTGACGGCAACGTCGATTCCGTGAGGGTGTCAATGGATGGTCAACACGCTGGGTTCTTTGAGACTAAGTATTTATCCGATGGCGGGAATGGTTGGAATAAATTCCAATCTACCGGGTCTTGGCCAGCGAAAGCGAAATTTGGCATTGGTAGGCATACAATCACATTTGAAGCAACGAACACCGACGAATGGGCTGTGGAAATTGACATGATGTTATCCTGCTTTTTGCCGATGACCGGTTACAATACTCGGACATTGTGTGTAATCTGTATTGCTTTGATATTAAATACGACGATGTCCCAAGAATGGACTCCATACCAAGCGGGCGGTTTGTCCAGAAGTCGGTTTCAACTCAATGTAGTGAGCAGGATTATATCAAAATTGAGGTGTACCACGACACGGCCCAAGATTTTGACATCACAGCGACTTTGCCCAAGTACCAAAGCTTTGCCAAGAACAGAGACCCCGATTATAGTCAGTGTGTTTTGCCAAACCCCTTTTGGATTTAGATAAGATCATATCACCATATCAACGGCTCGGACAACATATGTTAACTCGTCTTTGACGTTTTCTGGCACACATAATAGCGTCAATGTGGACATCGCTTTTAGTTTCAAAAAGAGTACACCCTCGAGGGAAATTGACGAACGGTTAATGAGTACAATACTGTTTATTAAGCTTAGACATCTTCCGAATAAAACGTTACAAACGTTAAAATAAAACCTGAGTATATGCAGGGCGGACGTTGGCAAGCGTTGGATGAACTCGAATTCACGACATTCAGCACTGAGCACACGTGGCTGATTCCATCCCACTCGTGGTCTCCGAGTAGCGATAACGAAATCCGTCTGGTCGTAAAGCCCTGTCAACAACAAGTGGTATTTGATACAATCAAGCTAGATGCAAGCAGACCTAAAGACGAGTTGATCGAACAGTACGCTAGCGCGAACGTCGTGTACCAAGGTGTCCGTCCGGGCTTCTGGCAACACTGGAAGGAACATCCGGCCTCCATGACAGTAAGCGTCCAAAACGGAAGTTATCCGGCTACACAAGGGTGGACAACATTCGCGTGTTCGCCAAGGTTACGTGGACAGACGGTTACGCGCAGGTGCTCGTAATATTCCAAGATGGTCGAACGCGAATACAGACATTCACCCTTTAAGGGTTTGATAATATCCCCTTTGGAGCGTCTATTAACATTGGTCAGCCCCAAAATACGAGTGACCATCGCTTATACTCTCCTATCTCGCTTGCGTCAATCGACCCGAAATATAACCGCTTGGTTTTGAGGTATTACAACGGTAATAAGGCTACGTTGGAGTTCGAAACCTCATTTATTGGAACTAGACTAAAAGTAAGGGACATCAACTTCAAGAGTTCAAGAGTTACCCACCCAATAATGACTTTCCGTTCCATGTGGGTAAGTGATGGACATTCGGATACTGATCACGTGAAATTCGATGGTAAAATTTTACGCCATATTATTTCAAATTGGATGGAGCTTTATGGGATTTCAGCGGTGTTCTTTCGGAGATATATTTCGACGCATAATACCCAGGGCCCGGATATAACGATCACGTTCTTACCAAAGGCGGACGTATAAATGGCTTGAAATTAGCAGTGTACAGTACATTTTCTTTCAATACTGCATCGACTTTTTATAATATAAGCTTTTCGGTGATTTTAAGAAAATATAATGTGAGATAAAAATGACATTTTTTTATTTGTTTGAAATACAATTTGATATGTTTTACGGTTTTAAGGTTTAGCCCGTTCTCACAAGGCAGGACACAGTTTCAATAACGTTGGCGTTAAGTACGATTCTTGCGGGTTTACAAAAACTTCAATAAGACACGGTTGAAATATAAATAACTTTAAGCGTTCATGAGGTAAATTATAGGGCAGTGCAAGTTCAAAGAATCAATTTTATGAGCCAATAGCTTTTATGTCACCTTCCATCGATGCTGAATGCTATTTGAGCTTGTATACGCAAAATTGAACTGGAAACAAGATATGTTAAGGCATTTGGCACAAGGAAAAAGATAGTTCAAGTTCACACCTTCACATGCTCACTGACACTAAAGGTTTGTTTTATTAGCTGTTAGATCTCTTAAAGAACAAATTTATGCAACGGGCAACGGAGAGCGCCATTTTGATTTTGACAAATAGTAAAACTCATGTGGACTTCTTGTGGGCGTCACTTAGCCTTTCTCGCTCTTTTCTTATCGTCTAATATTTGTTTATGCATACTTGCCATAACCGAAGTGTTCAAAATAATATGGGTACCAAAAAAGGGAAACTTGTGGGCTTGAGCATGGGCGTTATTACACGTTTTAACTGGTTTATTAACGAAGAGAAATAACAAAATTACGTACTGTCTCACAGATCAAAGCCACTATAGTGCCTGGTTTCAACACAATTAACCCACGTGATCACCGGCTCTGCGAGGTATTTTTTACCCTTGAGCTTTAATAAGTCAATCGTCTCAAAACTTGGTTCTTTAAGATCATTTTTGACGTTCGTTAGTAACCTTTTAATTATCTGTATGCCCTGTGCATTAAACAATGTATTAGGAAAGAATGCGAATCGGCGAATAGGTGTACACGTAGCCTTATCAACCAAAAGTGGTGACACGTTTAAGGTAGATCTGCGTTTTGACTCAATTTGGGTGGATTTTTGCAGGATCTGCTAAAATCTATGTGAGTTGATATAGACATATAAGATCAAAACGCAGTACTTATAACCTTTTTATTTTATACATTTTTTATGAACAACAAACAGAATATACATGTGCGTAATAACATATTACATGACATTTTAATGACGCAGCATTCTGTGTACTGACGTCATTTTATCATCGCGAAACAATGGAAAAAAACTGATCAAGAAAGATCTTAGCTTTAAATAAGTTAGTAAAACAACACAGAAATAATCCTCGAAGGATGCTCGCGTTGTTTAAATGGCTCAAAGAACTGTCAAAAATTAATTATGTATTTTTCTGTTTAAGTATGATAAACATACATGTGTCTATCGTTGCATTGTTACATACGGTTCTAAACATTAAATTGGTATATATCAATTAATCAAATGCTGCGGTCTAGGACAATTCATTAAATATGGGCTCCAGTAGCAACTTCAATGATTGTTTTGCACGCAATTTATGTGGAAATGCATTGAATTGGAAAGTATAAAACATAGGGAGCCGTTTCAAAGCACTTATTGTTGGGTGCTGATCAAGTGGATTATATGGAAGCGTATATGGGATATACTGATGATGCGATCATGTAGTGTTTTCGACTTTTATAACACCGCATATTGTCGAAAGTTTGTGGACGTTTTGTTTTATGAACTAGCAAATGTTGACAATAATATCGAACACGTACTGTGAAATTCACAGAAACGAAGTCCACAAAAATTAAGTAAAAATATCCACATAATTAGTGCACAATTCGACAAAACGCTTGTAATATCCGGTGTTATAACTCGTCAAATAGACACTACTATACGATCACATCATGATACGCTATACGCTTTCATAGATAAGGTTATTTCAAACAAATGAACGGTTATATATTGCTTCCAATGAAACATTATTACCTCTTGGAGATTACTCTCATAGTTGGTCTAAGTATTATATTACTAAAATGCATTAACTGTTCATGGTTGCTTTTTTCATTATTAGTATATATTATCTGAAGCTTTAGGTGAAAACTATTGCCAAATACTACTTCGTACAAAAACAGAATTAAAAACCTTTTAAAGCAGTCTTTATAATGACAGTTTAAAACAAGTCCGTAATAGTGTTTAGGCTGTAGGCCGCAAGCCTACGGATTTAAGTACTGTAAGTTATCACTTAAGTTATCATCAGATCTACTTTTTCACGTGACATAAAGAAGTAATGTGCCGGGGTTACAAAATGGGATGTGTTGTGTTATGCGGTTTTAAATAGTGCAAATTAAAAGAACAATTTATTTAAATTCGTTCATAAGAGTGCAACGTTAATGTGAATTTGAAAGTATCTTAAATATATATTGGTGAAAAAAACAAGGAAATATAATAATAGATAATTACGCAAATGGAAATGGGTTGACAATATCGAGTTATATCTAATTAACTTTACACTAGCAGTACACTTTCACGATAAAAGCAATGTTCATAAAATTATATCCTAGTACGTACAGGTTTTTCATTTACTATAATGAAACTAGCTGATTGTATTACAAAATCATCAATTTACATTACTTGTAATTACAGGCACTAATAGGTAACAGAGGGTCATAAACACCTTATATGGCTCAACTGAGTAAACGTTTTGTACATAACCACTATACACAACAAATATCTTAGTTGTTTTTTTATATGTCTTATATGTATTATTTGGACCCAAGTGCATAATTTGATAAGTCTTGGTAGATGAACATTAGTTTCACACCACATATATATATGCTTGATATGTGTTCTCAAAACTGTACACATGGTCCAAATTTAATTTTTGTAGCTTCAAAAATAAAGAAAGTAAGTCAAAAGGTCACCTTTCAATTCCAAGATTGATATTTGTTTTCAAAGTGTACCGCATTTCATTGCTGTAATCACAAAAGTAGGAATGTATGCCAAAAGGTCACAGTCAATGTCGTCCGAGGACAACATTGATATTTGTATGCAAAACTGTACACATGATCCAAATTTCATTTCTGTAGCTTCAAAAATAAAGAAAGTAAGTCAAAAGGTCACCTGTCAATGCCAAGATTGATATTTGTTCTCAACGCGTACCGCATTTCATTGCTGTAATCACAAAAGTAGGAATGTATGCCAAAAGGTCACAGTCAATGTCGTCCGAGGACAACATTGATATTTATATGCAAAACTGTACACATGATCCAAATTTCATTGCTGTAGCTTCAAAAATATAAGGTCAACCGAAGAAAACTTTAATATATGTTTATGGAGTTTTGTGCTGTTGTTCCATTGTCTCTTGTTTGTGTTTTGTGTGTGTGTTCTATGTCTTTGGCATTTACCCTGTGTCATTAAACGGGTTTATGTTTAAATGTTTGGCTACTGAGCTTGTTTCTGTAGTTTTTCACATAAGTATTCAAAACTGTACACATGGTTCAAATCTAATTGATGAGGTTTCAAAAATAATTATAATGTATCAAAAGGTCACAGTATGTGTCATCCTAACACAACACTGATATTTGTTTTCAACATTGTGGATATGGTCCAAATTTCTTAGCTGTAGCTTTAAAAATAAGAAAGCCGGTAAAAAGGGGTGGGGCCAGCTTTGACCTAAGGGTCATAATTTGAACCCTTATATGACATGCTACATAACAAATATCAAAGGTCTGGGCTTTGTGGTTTGATACAAGAAGTTTTTTTTTATAGAAGTCTTTCGAAACCTTGTGTCCCCTGTGACATGACAGTTTTGAACCCAGAGGCATGAATTGAACAATATTGGTACATGACCACTATAATGTATCATAATGTATCATATGAAAGGTTTGGGCCTAGCGGTTTCAGACCAGAAAATTTTCAAAGATTTCTGTTTATAAGTATAAGGGAACTTGTCGTCGGGGCGTAGCCAGTTTTGACCCCATGGACATAATTTGGGGTTAACAAGCAATTGTGTGTTGTATCTTTATATTGAATCCAATATTTAGATTCAAAAAGACAAAGCGTGATTAATATTTTGAGTTCTTTATTTTCAGTTGTCTCCAATATGTTTATTTTATAATATGTTTCCAAATACTGAACTGAGCTTTTTTTAATAAGCCCTGAAACAAACATAGGACATAACTATAATTAAATTGTGAATAAAACAATGTACACAAATACAAGCAATAGAACACAAGACAAAATACACAAATACAGCGAGTTCCATTAATTCATGTAGGTTATTAAAACCGTTAATATAATTAATTATATGGAACACAATACAAAGAAATTTACAATTCTTGATATACATAAAACACACACACACACACACCTAGAGTATAATCTCTAGTAGACTATAATCGTATATACTTCAGTTACTGATATGGAGGTAGACCGATTTCACGCTCATCCTCTTACAGGTTTTATATGGTAAAGCTGAAACATGCATGTTAATAAATATTAAGTTATTTGTTAAAACACCAATTAAATTAAATTCCAGCAATAATAAATCTCAAATAACTATTTGAATCTCAATTGCAATACAAGTAGAATAAAAACATAAAAGAAGCAAATACCTTTAATTTGATGTTTTCCCTTCCAATGAAATTTTATTAAATTAATTAGAACCATCACACCAGAAACCAAAATCAGAAATGTTCCTGAGAAACATTATTTGGCTAAGGCTCACCAAAAGCTTGAAACAAGACATTCATTGGTTAAAAACTCAGGAAAACATATACTCATTGGTTGCTAAAAATGGAATGAATTTTAACGAGAAAAACATGAAAACCAGTTTGGGAACCAACAATTCTATCTTAATCACATGACTGGTCAGGTGACCGACATCATGAAATAACAGTTAACAGTAAACAATTATCAATGACCACATAAATACCGTAAAGTCCCTAATGATAACACATGCAGGATTATTCATCAGGTGAAATGATGAATTATGAAATATCATAATTCCTCTAAAAGTAAACCCTTACTTAATAATATTGAAGATTAATAAAATACATTCACATATTATACTATATTACATACTTCTCCCTCAACCTTAAAGACGTCCTCGTCTCAAAATCATTTAGTAAAAAAATAAGTAAATAAACCCCAAAGTATCAGGATAAATACTTCATAAGAAACACGACTCTATTCAAGACTTTTCATCTTGAAATTAAAGTTATTCCACTATCTAACAACAAATTTGTTTGTTGCTAACATTTTAATATAATATTTTTTTTTAAAATTGGCTTATGACAAATTATTCCAAAGCTGAATAACACTTTATGAAAACATGATTACAAATTATTGTATTAAAACTTTTTACACCCTAATAATGATAACTCAAATCTCATGATATGAAAATGCTCAATCAGGAAGCTATTTTTTTACCTGAACCCTCTTCATTACAAATTGACCAAATTCTATCCATTTTGGAGGTTTTCGTGTTCGTTTGGACCTCCTTAATTCAGTTTCATCATGATTACTTTCAACATCAGAATTTACACCAGTATTACTATTATCAGACGGGCTGGCCAGTTCCTGCTGATCACAAGCAATTTTCTCTGGAGGCACTTTATCACCCGTAACCTTAATATCAGTGGTGCATTGTATACCCTCTGCATCTGTACAATTCTGTGTCTCAGAGGATTTTGTTGTATCATCCTCAACATCATCTTGTTCTATACAACTCTCTACTTCTACTCTCTCTACACCTACTCTACTCTGCACAACAAGGTCGTCACCCTGCGTGGGATCTACCATTGAATAAAAATATTCAGTAGCATCTGAACTACCTGTATCGCTAAGACTAGCTACATCAAAGTGTTCATTTTTCTCATCATGAGAAAAAACATTATGAAGTGGTCTATGACTCTTTGGGTCAAAAGACTTCATTTTTCGCTTCTGCTTGACAACTTCCTTATCAGAGTTTGGTCTAATTATATTCTTTTTTTCTACTGTTAATTTGCTTCCTATTGGCAATAACAAATTTCGGTGCAATTTCCTAATTTTCCCACTTCCATCCTCCCTTATTATTTCATAACATGGAGTGTTTGAATAAGGCTTTTTTAATACGACATACACCTCACTTTCCCATTTGTCAGCAATTTTGTGTCTCCCATCAAAGGCTAAACCACGAACAAGAACTCTATCCCCTTCTTCTAATGCTGAACCCCTCACTTTCAAATCATAATTCAACTTTTGTTTATCTTGAGCAATAGAAATTATTTTCTGGGCAGTCTCATTTGCAAATTTCATTCTGTCTTGTAATGTTTCAATGAATTTTCTTTCTTGCTTTGACTTTACAATGCCAAATTTTAAATCTCCAGGCAGTACACCTATTCTACCACCGAACATAATTTCAAAGGGAGAATATCCAGTTGACTTATGTTTTGTGCAATTGTATGAATAGACAAGATGACCTATATGCTTCTTCCAATCCTGTTTTTCATCAGGTTGAAGAGTACCTATCATATTAATCAAAGTCCTATTGAACCTCTCACATTGACCATTTCCGGCAGGATGATATGGACTGGTTCTAGATTTAGAAATGCCACTGATCTTACAAATCTCTTTGATCAACTTACTTTCAAAATTTGCACCTTGGTCAGAGTGTAAACGTTTTGGATACCCAAAATCATTGAAAAATGAAATTAAAACTTCAGCTGTGGTGTGAGCTGTCTGATTTTTCGTCGGCACGGCATGAGCAAATCTTGTGAAGTGGTCAGTCATCACTAAAACATTTTCAAACCCTCCTTTAGATTTATCCAAAGTCAAAAAATCTATACAAAGCAGTTCAAAAGGTTCACTACTTGTAATATTTTCAAGAGGTGCTTTATCAAATCTATTGTTTTTGAAAAGAATACACCTTTGACAATTTTTTATATGATTCTCTAAATCCTTTCTCATACCAGGCCAAAAAAATATTTCTTGCAATAATGATAAAGTTCTTTCTATTCCTTGATGGCCAATATCATCATGAAAAGACTTTAAAATAGACTTTACCAGAGATTGTGGTACAACTATCTGGTCAATCTTATCTCCCTTGATGATCACAGATCTGTGCAATACTCCCCTAATCATTTTCATATGATCTTGCACTTTAAGCAAAGCAAGGTTTTGTTTATTCTAACATATCTTTTTATGAGTTAGAGTGTCTTGCCTTAATCTTGCTTGTATCAAGGGTAACAATATTTCATCCTCTCTCTGACACTTTCTCCAATCTGTAAATGACATCTCAGAAAGGTCAATATCTTCAAAAGTACTAAATTTCTCACAAACTTCTGGATCAAAAGACACTGTCTCTACTGGGGTGACTTGAATGGGATTACAAAAAGACTATATTTCTTCTGAATGTAACCTAGACAAACCATCTGCATCAGCATTACTAGTTCCTGGCCTATATATCAAGTCAAAATCAAAGGCAGAAAGTGCAGCTAGCCATCTGTGCCCAGTGGCATCCAACTTGGCAGTGGTCATAACATATGTTAAAGGATTATTATCCGTGTAAACAGTAAAATGTTGACCATATAAATAATCATAAAATTTCTCAGTTACACTCCATTTTAAAGCCAAAAATTCTAGACGGTGTGCAGAATAATTCCTTTCAGACTTACTTAATCCCCTACTAGCATAACTTATCACCCTTTTTACTCCATTTTGGGTTTGATATAAAACAGCACCCAATGCTATAGAAGAAGCATCAATATGCAACTCAAATGGAAGTTCAAAGTCGGCATAACCTAGTATGGGTGGTTTTGACAATAAATCTTTAATTTTTAGAAAAGCAGTTTCTTCTTCAGTACCCCAGTGAAAAGGTTTTATTGGAGAAATTGATTTCTTTTTTCTGGATTTCTTGGAATTGGCACAATATGGCAACAATTTGTTCAATGGCTCTACAATTTTGGCATAGTTCTGTATGTATTTCCTGTAGTAACCGGCAAATCCTAAAAAAGATCTAACTTGTTCGGGCGTTTTTGGTGTTGGCCATCAATTGATCTTTTCAAGTTTTGATGGGTCAGTTTCAATACCCTCAGAAGAGACTACATGACCTACATAGGTTACCTTGCTTTTGAAAAATTTACATTTTTTCGGAGCCAATTTTAAATTGCAGTCACGAAGACGTTGCAAAACAAGTTTGAGGCGCTCTAAGTGCTCTTCATAGGTTTTGGCAAAAACTATGACATCATCTAAGTAAATGACACATATTTTTAGATGCAAATCGCTTCTTGCATAAGCCTTTGATACGTACATGGGGCCGCCGAAAGCCCAAACGGAAGGCGTTCATATTGAAATAACCCAAGAGGCCCCACCGTAAAAGCAGTACGCTCTTTATGACTTTCTTCCAAACCCACTTGGTGATACCCACTACGCATATCCAAAACACTAAAGTAATTACTCCCAGCAAGTGTATGCAATACATCTTCAATCCTAGGCAAAGCATAACTATCTTGTTTTGTAACTTTATTTAACTGCCTAAAATCCACACAAAGGCGAAGCTCCCCTGTACGTTTACGTACCAGGACTACATTTGAGGCCCAGGGACTATAAGATTTCTTGATAATACCACAAGCTAACAGTTTTTGTAAATGGGCCCTGACCTCGTCAAACATGGAAGGTGGAATAGATCTATACCTTTGTTTAAATGGAGTTGGGTTTAAAAGCTCAATTCTGTGTTTTACCACATTTGTAAACCCAATATCAGTATCATCTTTAGACATAATGTCTTCAAAAGAGGTAATCATTTCAACAGCATTTTGAAATTGCTCAGGTGTCAAATTTTCCTTGTCAATATCAATTTCATCAAGAAAAGAACGAGATTTTTCAGACTTAACCTGTTTCCCTCCCATTTGAGAATTTTCAATTGTCACAGGACTTAACTGTGCAACAATACACCTTGCAGGTAACAACACTGTATTTTGGGACAAGTTTGTAACTGGCAATGACATTGGCATATGTCTCTGACCATAGGCCACAACTAATGGACAAACTTCCAAGTTTTCAAATTTGTAAACCAGGGGTTGTGAGTTCGATCCTCACTGGGGGCTCCATTGTTGTATCTTTATATTGAATCCAATATTTAGATTCAAAAAGACAAAGCGTGATTAATATTTTGAGTTCTTTATTTTCAGTTGTCTCCAATATGTTTATTTTATAATATGTTTCCAAATACTGAACTGAGCTATTTTTAATAAGCCCTGAAACAAACATAGGACATAACTATAATTAAATTGTGAATAAAACAATGTACACAAATACAAGCAATAGAACACAAGACAAAATACACAAATACAGCGAGTCCCATTAATTCATGTAGGTTATTAAAACCGTTAATATAATTAATTATATGGAACACAATACAAAGAAATTTACAATTCTTGATATACATAAAACACACACACACACACACCTAGAGTATAATCTCTAGTAGACTATAATCGTATATACTTCAGTTACTGATATGGAGGTAGACCGATTTCACGCTCATCCTCTTACAGGTTTTATATGGTAAAGCTGAAACATGCATGTTAATAAATATTAAGTTATTTGTTAAAACACCAATTAAATTAAATTCCAGCAATAATAAATCTCAAATAACTATTTGAATCTCAATTGCAATACAAGTAGAATAAAAACATAAAAGAAGCAAATACCTTTAATTTGATGTTTTCCCTTCCAATGAAATTTTATTAAATTAATTAGAACCATCACACCAGAAACCAAAATCAGAAATGTTCCTGAGAAACATTATTTGGCTAAGGCTCACCAAAAGCTTGAAACAAGACATTCATTGGTTAAAAACTCAGGAAAACATATACTCATTGGTTGCTAAAAATGGAATGAATTTTAATGAGAAAAACATGAAAACCAGTTTGGGAACCAACAATTCTATCTTAATCACATGACTGGTCAGGTGACCGACATCATGAAATAACAGTTAACAGTAAACAATTATCAATGACCACATAAATACCGTAAAGTCCCTAATGATAACACATGCAGGATTATTCATCAGGTGAAATGATGAATTATGAAATATCATAATTCCTCTAAAAGTAAACCCTTACTTAATAATATTGAAGATTAATAAAATACATTCACATATTATACTATATTACATGTGTACAGATAGACAAACGGACGACGGACACCGTGCCATCTCATAGCTCTTTTGGCCTTTGGCCCTCTTAAACTGACAGGACTAGATGCACTTGCCGGCACACGAACAGGACTAGATAAATTGCCTGCACACTAACAGAATTTGATACAGATGCCTGAACACTGACAGCACTTTGTTCAATTGCATGCACACTGACAGGACTTTGTTCAATTGTCGATACACTGAAAGAACTTTGATTAAATTGCCTGCACACTGACAATACTTTGTTTAGTTGCCTGCACGCCAAAAACATTTAATAAGATACCTGCACACTGACAAGACTTGGTACTGTTGCCTGCATACTGACAATAATTGGTACTGTTGCATGTACACTGACAATACTTTGTTTAGTTGCCTGCACGCCAAAAACATTTAATAAGATACTTGAACACTGACAAGACTTGGTACGGTTGCCTGCACACTGACATAACTTGGTACGGTTGCCTGCGCACTGACATAACTTGTACGTATTGTTGCCTGCACACTGATATAACTTGAATTATGCGGTTGCTAAATATGCCATCACAGAGTTTGAATTTCATTGATGTGTACCTTAAATAAGAACATGTACAAAGTTTTCCCTACATTAGTCTATTGGAAACTCATAAAAACATCATCCAACAACAATTAGGAATTCTGTTTCCAAAATTGTACAAATATTCGAAATAGTAAAGATATCTAAGCTCATGGACTCTCACGATCAGACAAGAAGAATGTTCAAAGTTTATCCTATCTAAACTGCAAATAAATTGATAGTATTAAAATTAATTGTATATAGTTGTATTAAATACATTAAGGTCAAATTATTTTGAATGACCTTCCAACTATTCAAAATAAATAAGAACCAAGAAACTTTAGAATTACAAAATAAGAAAAATTACTCCAACATACACATCATAGTTTCCCTTTAATAGACAATTATAAAATTCATGTGTGAATGGCAAAATTGATATTCGAATATTCGGTAATTCTTTCGAACGAATATTCGAATATTTGATTACCAAAATACATCTTTTAAAAGTTGAAGTAAACTGTTATAGTATTGGCTATAGTAATAGCCGGGGCATTTTAGCCCTACTTTGTCGTAACTACTACGTGGCGCGTGTTTAGTGTATCGTCTTCACATGCACACCTCCTGCAGAATAGGCCAATCGTTTTTACCGAAAATAATTGTGTTTTTTTGTGTCACATATCTTATAGTCAGTTCTTGTAAAACTACGGGGACTTTCATTACATGACGCGTGTTTAGTGTATCGTCATCACATTCACACCTCTGGCAGTATAGGCCAATCTTTTTTACCGAAAATAATTGTGTTTTTTGTGTCACTTATCTTATAGCCAGTTATTGTAAAACTACGGAGACTTTCATTACATGACGCGTGTTTAGTGTATCGTCATCACATTCACACCTCTGGCAGTATAGGTCAATCGTTGTACATGTATAAGAAGACAAACGAACTTTAAACTTTAAACTTTAAACCGGGTTGCAGGCAAAAGGTTTATTGTTATAAAAATTCAACAACAAAACATCGAATATTCGAATACCGATTTTGGCAATCGAATACAAAAGGTTTGATCGAATATTCGTTTGCATCCCACTAATAACTATCCAAGCAAAATATAGAATTGTGCAATTATTTACAAATGTCTAGTTTAATGAAACACTCTGATTAATATTAAATTCTTAATTAAGTAAAACAAAATGTACTTCTACAAAATGAATATATTAATTACTTAAATATATAAGTCTAAAGAGAAAGGAAGACAATAAAGCAATATATGCTGCCCTTGCTTCGAAAGTAAACTTAACATCACTATCAAATTTTAACAACATGTTTATTTTAGGAAAATTGTAATTCCCCGAAGCTATGCCAGTTTTGACCAAGATATGCTGCCCTTTCTTTTAGAGAGAAGTCATAATTATCAGATTTTGAGAAACTCATAACCCCCTTGGGTTGGGCCAGTTTTGAGCCCCGGGCCACGATTTGAACAAACTTGATGATGGTCACAATATATTTTATATCGACAAAATATCAAGCGTCTACGCATAATGGACTCAGACAAGAACCATTTCAAAGAATTCCCTATTTAAGTATATAAGAAATTTGTGATCCCCGAGCGGGGCCATATAGACAATGCAACACACCAAGTGTATAAACAAGTTTGAAAGGGCACTAGCCAAGGAAGAGCCCTGTGAAGATTCATCAAAATTATCCTTGTGGTTAACAGATATGATGTTTATAAGCAATTGTTGACGCCGGACAACGGACAAAGACCGATCACAAAAGCTCAACTTGGGCACTACGTGCTCGGGAGAGCAAAACAATACATTCACGCTCTTAAAACCATTCAAAGTTTTCAGGGTTATCATTATAGAATGGGCTTTGTTTCATTTATGTAAGTTCTAATAACTTGTAAAACATTGTTACACCTCCAAAGAAATTCCCATCGCCATAGCCTCGTAGGCACGCTTTTCACTCCTCTACCCATAGCCTCACATATACGGCTTTTTATATTTGTACACATAATCTCACATTAGCGCCTTTTTACTCCTCCGCCCATAGCCTCACATATACGCCTTTTTACTACTGTACACATAGCCTCACATATATGGCTTTTCACACGTATACCCTTAGCCTCACATATACGCATTTTTACTCCTCTACCCACAGCCTCACAAATACGCCTTTTTACTAATCTACACATACCCTCACATATACGCCTGTTTACTCCTCTGCCAACAACCTCACATACACACCTTTTTACTCCTCTACACATAGCCTCACATATCCGCTTATATACTCTTCTACCAAAAGCCTCACTTATACGCCTTTTTACTCCTCTACCCATAGCCTCACATAAGTATATGCCTTTTTACACCTGTAGACATAGACTCGTAGATATGTATTTTTAATCCTCAACCCACATCCTTTAAGATACGCTTTTTACTCCTATCCATAGTTTCATTGATGTACTATTTCCTCCTCTTCAAAAAGCCTCGTAGATAAGCCTTTTTCCTCTTCTTGACACTACCTCATATGTACGCCTTTTTAATCCTCTGCCCATAGCCTTATATATATGCACTTTTACTCCTTGAAAGGCCCTTTTACTCCTCTACCAATAGCCTCATACATACGCCTTTTAACTCTTCTACCCATTAATATGCCTTTTTACTCCGCAAACTATATCCTCATAGATTCGCCTTTTTTCTTCTTTATCCATAGCCTCATAGATTCGTCTTTTTATTCCTCTACCCATATCTTATGAAGTACACCTATTTTTTATTCTACATTAAGTCTTGCAAATACGCCGTTATAGAATTAAATAAGGTGAACCGATGGAAATAAAAAGTGGCTTCCCCACTTTGATGGTAGTTTACAAAATAGAATGTAGACAACTTAAATGATAAAATGTAGTAAGAACGTACTTACAAATTTAATGGTCTGATGCTAACTACCACATTACATTACATAATGTAGTCTTATTTGACATTTCTTGCCAGTAATCCTTTCAAAATCCAGTATTCAAAGGAGTGGTTTCATTTTAAGATCGCCATAAAATAAGCAATATATTACGATCTATCGTACCAACCCAAATACATTGTGATCCTTTTCTATTATAAACAATTGTAATTACCAAATAGTTATGGTAGTACGCTTTGAACACACCAAAATATTGAAGTGCTTAAAGGTACACGTTCACGTTATAGGATCAGACATCGAAAATAGTAATGTCATCTGAAATATTAAATAGAGCTCCTAATGTTAATATTAATTATAAATGTGATAGAAAATGCTATATTTTTCAGAAAAAAATAAAAGTAACGCTGTTAAAAATTAAACCATTTTAGGGTCAGATTTACATAATTCTGGTCAAGCATGTATCCCCAATAGCTGTTTGGTGTTCATTCATAAAAGTAAGCAAAACAATGTCTCAATTTCAAAATTGGATGCAATTATTAAATATGTGACCAAGTCCCTTTAACGTATTTGGTTTTCTACGCACGTTTAATCGACGTTTTTTATCCATAAAATGCACGCAGTTCATAAGATATCATTCTTTCTTTCGATGCAGTTGTCAGCTTAACTGGTAACAATCTAGCGTTAAGCAAGAGAAAAATGAGTTTTTTTCTATGGATATTTTTACTCGCTTTAAATGGACTTATAAGCCCAGCGCAAAGTGGAACGTTCACGTTAGAGTTAGAGAATTATGCTTCGTCCGAATTGCGGATGCCTCGGTCAACGGCGAGCGGAAACTCAACTGTGTTGCTGAAACAAGGACAATTTGTAGAGATGGAAATCTGCGTAAGTAAGGTGACAAATATGAGCATACGTAACGTCGTTTACTCAAATGACGGGAACGTCGATACCGTGTGGGTGACAATCGATGGTATACACGCGCAGTCGTTTAAGACAGAGTATTTATCTGACAACGGGAATGCTTGGAATAAATTCAAATCTACCGGGCCTCTGCAAGGGAAAGTAAACTTGTACGCTGGTAAGCATACAATTAAATTTAATGCAACGGAGACCGACGACTGGGGTGTGGAAATTGACAATGTTGTCCTGCTTATTGACGATAACTGGTTACAATACTCGGACATTGTGTGTAATCTGTATTGCTTTGATATAAAACACGACGATGTCCCAAGAATGGAATCCATTCCGAATGGGCGGTTTGTCCAGAAGTCGATTTCAACTCAATGTAGCGAGCAGGATAATATCAAGATTGAGGTGTACCACGAAACAGCCCAAGATTTTGACATCATAGCGACTAAACCAAAGTACCTAAGCTTTGCGAACAACAGAGGTCCCGATTATAGTCAATGTGTTTTGCCAAGCCCCTATTGGGTTTTCAAAGATGAGGTCATATCACCATCAACAGCGGAGACAACATATGATAACGCGTCTTTGACGTTTTCGGGAACGCAAGATGCCGTGAATGTAAACATCGCTTTTAGTTTCAAAAAGATTACACCCTCGAGGGAAATTGACGAACGGTTAATGAGTACAAATCTGTTCATAAAGCTTAGAAATCTTCCAAGAGAAAACCTTAAAATAAAACCCGAGTATATGCAGGGCGGACGTTGGAAAGCTTTAGATGAACTCGAATTCACAACATTCAGCACTGAGCACACGTGGCTGATTCCATCCCACTCGTGGTCTCCGAGTAGCGATAACGAAATCCGTCTGGTTGTAAAGCCCGGTCAACAACAAGTGGTATTTGATATAATCAAGCTAGATGCAAGCAGACCGAAAGACGAGTTAGTGACACTGTATGCTAGCTCGAATGTCGTGTACCAAGGTGTCCGTCTGGGCTTCTGGCAACACTGGAATGAACATCCGGCCTCCATGTCAGTAAACATACAAGACGGAAGTAATCCGGTGGAGTTCGCAAGGGTGGACAGCATTCGCGTGTACGCCAAGGTTCCGTGGACGGGCGGTTACGCGCAGGTGCTCGTTTTGTTCCAGGATGGTCGCACCCGGATACAGGCAATTACCCCTCATGGGCTTGATTATATCCCCTTCGGAGCGTCTGTTAACATTGGTCAGCCCCAAAATACGAGTGACCATCGTCCATACTCTCCTATCTCGGTTGTATCAATTGATCCGAAATCTAACCGCTTGGTTTTGGAATATTACAACGGCAACAAGCAACATTGGAGTTTGAAGCCTCATTCCTTGGAACCAGACTTAAAGTAAGGGACATCAACTTCAAGAGTTCAAGAGTTACCCACCCAATAATGACTTTCCGTTCCATGTGGGTAAAAGATGGAAAAGCGGATACCGATCACGTGGTTATTAATGGTACCGTTTCACGCCATATTAGTGCAAATTGGGTAGAGCTAAATGGGATTTCAGCGGTGTTCTATCGGAGATGTATTTCTACGCATAATACCCAGGGCCCGGACATTACGATCAAGTTTCTATCAAAGGAGGACTCATAAAAGTTAGACATAAGCAGAGTACAGCATATATTCTTAATATTTCAATACTGCTTTGATTTTTAGTTTCATTACATTTTAAGAAAATTATAAATATAAGTGAGATGATTTTTTTTTTCATTGTTTGAAACAGTGAAATAATAAAGAGTTCTTTTCCATATCGGACTTATAAAAACTTGACAAAAGCAGTGTTTAGCATATTTTCTTGATCTTTCAATACTGCATCGATTTTTTTATTATATTAGCTTTCAGGTGATTTCTAAAAAATAATAAGTGAGATGAAAATGATATTTCACTGTTTGGAATACAATTTGATATGTTTTACGGTTTAAAATTAAAGCCCGTTCGCACAAGGCTTAGTACATATTCAATAACGTCGACGTTATAGTTTGCATACAATTCTTGGTCGTTTTTTAACCATTACTACAATAAACCCAGGATAAAAATTATACTTAATGCGTTCACGAGGTAAAATATAGAAGAATTGTAAGTTCAATTTCAACCGAATTTTTAATTCAATAGTTTTCGCGCAGTTAGTCTTATAGCAGAGGGAACTTAAATCATTATCGGTCCACCACCCATAATGATTGAAGTTCCCTCTGCTATAAGACTAACTATGGTAAAACGTCATTTACTTATTTTGCTAAATCTGTATGGAATTCAATACCGCTTTTTATTCGCGAATCATCATCATTATTTGCATTCAAAAAACACCTTATGACAAAACAATGACTTAAGTGAATGACTGTCTGTTAAAATTGTTTGTTTAAATGTGATTTATTATTGTCTTTTATAATATTGAACATTGTACTGAGTATATGTTGTGTTTGAATGTCGTTGTGTTTGTTATTGTTTGAATGAGATTTTTATACTAATATATACTTTTGTAGAATCCATTGAAGACCACATTGTAAAGAAGATACGTATGTAACTTAATGTGTTATATTCAGGAAATAAAGTTATTATTATTATTATTATTATTATTATTCGATCGCTGCTGAATGGTCTTTTTAAAAGCTTGTGGTAAATAAGTAAACGAAAAAGGGTTGAACCGGAAACAAGGTTTATAAAGGCATTTCGCATTTTGGAAGAGACAGTTCTAGAGCTTCACCAGAAAACGAAATATCAAAACGAAATATCGATACGGTAAAATATTCTTCGTACTTGCGGAGAACGCTTTTTTATTAAAATTGATACGCCTTGATTGTATACATAACTCGTTAACAGCAAATACAATGTACATTATAAAATAATAAATGGCATTTTAATGACGCACCAATTTGTTTTGTGACGTCATTTTAACATGGCGTAATGACACTTTAGTGTGCGGTAAGCGGATGGAATACGACCATGTACCACTGAAGGGAAAAACGGGCTATTGAACTTTACAATATGTTTTGCTTAAAATTCATATGCATGATGCATGTATAGTAAATTCATATGTTTGAACAAACAATAATATGTCGACAACATTTTTGGACAATGTGACCACTAATGAATACTACGAACTATTGCAAGACCAAAATTTAAATTTAAACATATGTCTTGGTTACCTGTTGAATATTTCAATAACCAACTACCGACTAGTAGGTATTGGATATTCGAAACACCAACTACCAACTATACCTCCCAACTTTACCGTCATCCAATAACGCTCTTAGTTAGTAAAACTACTAAGAACACCCATTTGAAAAAGCGATGGTACGATGCGCGCGTTGTTCAGATTGTCCCAATGTGTTGATTAACTCTCTAAAATAAGCAATATAGAATGTACTTTTCTGTAAGTGGTTAATGACATGTGTATTTCATTGCATTGTTACCTACGGTCATAAATATTAAATTGCTATGTATCACTTAATCGTCTAAAACAATACATTCTATGTGGACTTCAGTTCAGCAATTTCTTTGATGTAATTCTTGCATGCAATTTATGTGGAAAACTCATTGAATTGGAAAATAAAATAACAAAGGGAGGCCTTTCAAAGCAGTTATTAATTGTTTTTGTGTAAAGTGCTGAGTAAGTTAGAATATTAATTAAACTAAAAACATTGCTAAAGCCTAATGCATGAATTCACCACAGTGGATTAATTATATGGCGGCCTATATTGTATATACTGATGATGCGATCGTGCAGTTTTATCGAATTTTATAACACCACCGGCTGCCAAAATTGTGTCAACTTTTTCATTTATAAACTGGATATGTCGACAAATAATATCCAACATGTCATGTCGATTTAAAAAAACAACAATAAACAACAAAGTCTACCCAGCATATTCAACTAGTTTGCCGACACAAAATGACATTTTATCTCTTCAAGTAGACAATACTTTATGAGCGCATCATCAGTATCTACCATATACTATTCGGTCTTCCATAGATTAGGTTACTTTATATCATTAAGTATTATATTTTTCTTCCAATTGGAACTTCATGACCTCTTCGAGGGTATTCACAAAGTTGGTCAAAGTATATTACTAAAATGGATTGACTATTTATGAATGATTTTTAATGATTATTAACGTAAATCACTGTGTATATGACGCTTGCATAGAAAGGACGCAATCGGAAAAAAAACTTAATGCCGAAGATATGACGCAGTGAAAAAAATCGTTAAAATGGCTAAGGTTATTAAATATTGAAGCATATGTACATAAGTGATAACATATATTGAAATAAAAATAGCACAAGTGGTATAAAGCATTCAATAAGTTAATTGCAATACTGTATTACGTCTTAAATAAACAACAATTAGATTATGTCATCACGATGTCACGTTGTATGATTGGACGAACACAGTTATCCCAACAGCGGCCGTATGGCAGAGCAATTTTTAAAATGCCAGCGCACAATGATGCCACCTTACAGTTTGCATGTCTTTTATCTTAAAGGCCTAGTTTAAGCCTTCTATAAGTGACACCCCCCACCCCCCAAAAAAACAACAACAAAAAAACAAACAAACCCGTGTTTTAGAACACAACCTCTGTAAATTGATTTTAATCTTATTGCCGTACCATATCTCCAATCTGAGTATCCTGCTGTGAAGTTTTAATTGTTTTACTATAAAAATGGACCCTAAATGGCCCTGAGCCAATAAACCAATACACAGGTAATGGCCCCCTACTGTGACACCAGTGATATTTTAAGGAGATGCACAGCAGGGGATTAGCATGCCAAACATTCCTTTAATCCTTTAACTAGCTTTAACTTCCTTTAATACAGAATTATACTACGCAAAATCTACCGTAAAAGTTGTAAACTTTAAATGTTTAACCACGTTTTATTGGTTTTCTTCTGCTGATTCAAACCGTACCCGATTTTCCAGTTCTGGCATAGCTAAAATCATCAATCGAGTCAGGTCCCTTCGAAGTGCTAGGTTAACAAACTCACCCCATATGTAAACATATTAAAACTACCTTTAGCAGTCTTTGTAATGACAGTTTAAATCAAGTCCCTAGTAGATTTTTAAAGATTTGGCTTTGTTTCAGTTATATAAGTTCTGACATATTGTAAAACATTGTTACGCCTTCATCGATACACATTTTAACCCTTTTTCCCATAGTCCCATAAATATGCCTTTTTAGTTTTAACTCCTGTATACATAGCCTCATAGATATGCCTCTTTACTCCACTACTCATAGCCTCATTGATACGTTCTTCTACCCTTTTTCTGAGACCCTCATAGATATGCCTTTTACTCCACTACCCATAGCCTCATAGATATTCCATTATTCGCCACTACCTATAGCTTCACAGGTGTTTTGAATTCTCGACCAAAAGCCTCAAAATGACGCATTTTTACTTCTCTTCCAATAGCCTCAAAGATACGCCTTTTTACTCCCCTGTCCATAGCCTCATATGTATATCCATTTACTACCATATCTAACGCCACATAGATACACCTTTTTAATTCTCTACCAAAGCCTCAGAAATAGGCTATTTTCCTCCTCTACCCAAAGCCTCATACATAGGTCTTTCAACTCCTCTACCCAGAACCTCATAATGAAGCCTTTTTACTCCTCTATCCATAGCCCTATCGATTCCAAAGCTTCATAGATATGCCTTTTTTCTACTGTATCCAATGGATCAAAATACGCTCTTTTACTCCTCATCCCATCGCCTCATATGTACGCCTGTCACTCCTCTACCCATAGCCTAATAAATACAGCTTCACTCCTCTATCCATAGCCTCAGAGATACGCCTTTTTTACTTCTCTACCTATAGCCTCATAGATCCGCCTTTTTACTCCTTTGCCTATAGCCTCATAGATACGCCTTTTTACTCCTCTACCTATAGCATCATAGACGCGCCTTTTTACTCCTCTAGTCATAGCCTAATAGTTATATAACAAGGGGATTAACTGGGGGAAGCTGATGTGGCCAATTATCTATAAAGGCAAAGGGTTAAAGGAACATTCTAGGCTGACTGGCCAGTTATATTGATCATTTTCACAAATAAATAACATCTTTAATTGTGCCTTTAGAAATGCTTCATTTAACCCAACTATCAACACCAACAACAGGCCTGTCAATTGAACACCAATGCTAATTTGTTTTGTCAGTAAAACACACATTTTAAGCACTTTAGTGGACTGTGGATTGTTAAAATACAGATTTTTTGCAACTACAGTCAAAACACGGTGGCTCGAAATCGCTTGGATCGAATTCCTCGTTGCCTCGAACTTGATGTAAAGGACCGATTTCTTTTACTGCAGGTAAACGTTCCCGCTTGGCTCAAATTTTCCGAGACTCTATGTATTTTCGCAGGTCCATGGAAGTTCGAGTGAATGGGGTTCGACTGTACATAATATCGCAAATTTAAACATACAATATTGTGAACTCTACGATGTCAATGATTAGTTGTAGCATTGTGAAGTTCAAAATTGTTCAAAATCAGACAAAAGCACCTTGGAGAGAATACAAATGCTGGACTCCTTTTTTCAATTGAAAAAATTACATTATCAACATTAAAAAGTTGACAAAGATTGTGTATTAAACACAAATCCCTGCTATTATGAATTTTTAATAATACGTTATATAACACCCAAACCCTTCTATTTGTCTCTGTGACACATCGGGAAAAAGGGTTCAAAAGGCCCTCTTCCAAAAAGGCCAAGAACCCAAATGGCCAGGTTTAGAACCTGGACTAAAACAGACTCTGAGAATCAGTTTGATCCTGCAACCATTTGCATATTATTTTTTTTAATTCTAACTTTAATTTCTTTATCTAAGGAATGGATGTTGCAAATGGGCCTATGAATTATTAATGACCATTTGAAAAGACTTCTTTTATTAGATAATTGCAAAAATACAACCAAATTGGATTATCTCATAATAAACGATCAGTTATGAATAACACAGTCCAAAGCAGAAACTCCTTTTAGGCTCGATTTTTTTTCAATTTGACAAATGCAATTATTCAGCAGGGTGTATACTTAATGAGGATAAAGTAAATGCTGCTGATTCATATTCACCACTGGACCGACTTTGTTTTTGACCCAGGATGAGCCATATTCACACTGGTCCTAAATATCCTGCTGTGAAATATTCTGACTGAGTTTCTTGAAACTATATGCTGAAATACTCGCATTTGAATGTGTAAAGTGAACTTGATTAAATGCAATAAAATATGGTTAAAACGCATAAGAAACAACATTTAGTCCTATATGACCTAGTTGCCACGAGATGAGCCATGTTTACACTGGTCATAATATCGGTCTGTGAAATATTCTGAGGTTCTGGAAGATTGTAATAAAGCTTTTTATTTATTAATGACAAATAAACAAATCCTATGCAACTGTATGTAAAATAGTTAATGTATTCGCAAAAAAAAAGAGAGTAATTTTTCGCCTGTCTACAACAAATATAATTTTTCAATGAAAAATCTGGCATAAATGTTGTGCTTATAATAATGCAAAATAATTCTTCTTTTCAATTAACAGTGAAAATTTTATAGAACATTCTAAAACAATATGTTTCTGCAAATATAGACAAAATCACAAAAAAAAATAAACCCATTTCAGAAACTTTTTTTGAAAATGAATGAATAATGGAAACCTTTATTTCAAAACAAACAAACAAAACACTAATTCCTTGAAAAGTTAATATTCTTAGAAATCACTGTTCAATTTTATTTGTTCTTTCAAATTTTATACCAAATTTGGCAAAAAAAAAATGAAACTGATAAATCAATTGGGCGAATTCAAGTGTTTGTTGGAAATCACTGCAGGTGAATTTATCATACATCAAGTGAAATTCTGACGCGCCCAAAATGATTTAACAACAAAACCAGAACAAAGGAATATTTTGAAATCATAATCTATTTGGTTTTGTTTATGGGACTTGCCTATCACAATTCATATTGGTTAAAATGTAATAAAAAGTTAAACCATAAGATTTTTATTTTATGTTTAGTGCATGTTTTATTTTCAAAACCTACCTATTTGGTAGGAAAAAAAAGAAAGTGCCACAGAAAAAAATAATCTTGTTCTCTTTCCAACAATTGCACTTTAAAGCAGATGTATATTCCATGGCCCAGAGTGTAAGAAAGAGTGATGCCAACAAAATAGTTTTTTTTTTTTTGGAAATGAAAATGGCGGAGTTTCCGCAGAAACACCCTGTGCCGGGGTTGGGGTGAACCTTTCTTACACAAGTGGCCATGGAAGATGCTTTTTCCCCACCTCAGTTAAACAAAATAAAGTAAAAATGAATTTAGCTGTTTTGTATATAGCCATATCTAGATGTGTTCTGGTGTATGATAAATTGAAAAGCAGATAGCTTAGATATTCAAACCCAAGTCTTGTACGCAGGTAAAAAGCAATAATGGTTTGGCAAATTAAGGTAAAGCTGCATCATAGTTCAAACCATGGATGCAGTATTAAAGCACCTTTTCATGAAACGTGGAAAAGCCTACCATGCACCACTCTTAGCCTAAATAATTTCATTTTTTTTATATTTTTTGTTATTCTAACAATGAGCATTGTGCGCCATATCATAAATGACTTCCATCTCATGAAATAACATCATTATATATTTTTGATATATAACTGGTGTAATATATATAACAAAATACATTATTGTTAAATAGCAGTGACGATGGCTGCCTATAATTATATAGCGACATTTTAAGTACTTAGTGCTGTAAATTGCCACATTTTATTCATGCTATAAATAGAATCTCAAGAATCATGGTCATTCAGTAAGAAATTTATTAAACCCATTAACAAAATTGCAAATAAACTTGCAACAGCTTTTTGAATGTCTCTGATAATAACAAGGACACCGTGACCAAAAATGCCACAATATGAGCTAAAATATTTTATCAATAACAATGTGCCTTTAACACATTGTTCTTGATCAAAATGTACAAGAATTTCAAGTATTCTAAACAATTTATGGGGATCTTATTATGAGTGTTTATAAGTGTTTTTTTTTCCAATAAAATGCTAACAACCTATCAAATAAGAAGTTTTTGTTTATAAACAAATCTAAAGCTCTCTTAGATTAATCAGTGCCATTTTTTTCTTCAGAAATAAGTAATTGAAGCATATTCCAGGCAAGAAACCAGAGGTATTAAAATTTAAATTTGACCCCTAAAATTGGAAAGCCATCATTCGGCATTGTTTTCGGAGTCCATAAAATGAGGCTGCGCGTTTTTCTCCCTCCTACGTGTAAGGATCTCACACCCAGTCTCAGTTACGAGAAGTGTGTGTTCAAACTGCGCTGACCGCTTGCCGTCTTCAGTGACCGCCGTCCACTTGTCTGGCCACATTTCATCACGCCAAACTCCTGAAAGAGATTAGGGTTGAAACACACAATTTTACCCAAAGTTAGATGTTCTGGGCCAGTATTCACAAAACATCTTTAGTTATTTTCTAACTTAAGTCATTTTATGAAGTTTCCTTCGCATCATACCAGTATGATAAAATAACTGTGTAATATCAGATAATCTTTATTTCTTATGACTTTATCAAACCTTCATAATTATATGTTAAAAACACTTGTACTTTTCTTTTAAATTGGAAATTTTAGGAAATTTACTTAAAGCTGCACTCTCACAGATTGACCGTTTTTACAACATTTATATTTTTTGTCTTGGAATGACCAAGTTTTTGAGTAAATATCTGCAAACCAGTGATAAAAGACTGGTGACAAAAGATCAGATTGAAGATTTTCATATTTCCATTCCAAATTTAATGTTTTATGGCTTAAACCGTTGCTAACGGTTTAAGAAAAATGCATAAAACATCAATTTTGGAACGGATATTTGAAAATCAGCGATCTGTTCTTTTGTCAGCAGTGTTTCATCACTGGTTTGCAGATATTTACGCAAAAATTTGCTCGTTCCAAGACAAAAAATAAAAAAGTTGTCAAAACGTTCAATCTGTGTAGCTTTAAGTTAAGAAATTATTTAAAAAGTCCCTGATGCGCTTAAAATAAACAACATAACTTTTGCATAAATTGCTTCACTTACTTATCCAAGTTTCATCTTTTACAAATTGCACAAAAAACAAATCAAGCGACTTTTGGATAAGACAGACACAAAGATAAAGCATTGTTTTGTTCCTAATTACCATCATTGTTTGTACATCGTTTTTAATCATTCAAGTTTCATCTCAAACGTTTACATCTTTTCAACTTAATTGATGAATATTACATATGCAAGATTCACAGTTATGTCAACAGGTGTATGACTAGTTGAATTTAAATCTATCAATCCATATAGTCAACATTTACATTAAGCAAACAACATCAAAGTTGTACCTTAATAGGTAAGATGAAACTGTGAATTAATACATGAAGAGAAAACAATAGCACATTTCAGAGTATAGGAAACCAATCTGACCCAGCCAAGTCTGGTAAAATTTGGGTGCAAAATTTAAAATAAAATTTATATTGGTTGTCCGGTTAGGGTAGTGGTTAGCGCACTAGCTTCTCACCAAGGCGACCCCGTTCGATTCCCAGGCTGGGTCCATGTGAGTTTGGATGGTGTTCCCCAAGCAGGACAAGTGGGTTTTCTTTGTGTTCTCCGGTTTCCCCCACAACACAAGACCATACTCTTGCACAACATTGTGCAAACAAGAGGGACTTAGTATAAGTTAATGTAACATTCTTAACATGCATTGTAAAATAAATAAAATTTGAAGTTCTTTTCAAAATAAAATATGAGTGGGTGTGGTAACAAAATAATTTTGAGTGGGTCTGGTAAAATTTGATTGGGTCTGGTAATATTACATGGGTTAGGTAAATCTGAGCGGGTCTGGTAAAATCTGAATGGGTCTGGTAAAATCTGAATGGGACTAAAAAATCTAAAAGAGTCAGGTCAAATTTGAGTTAGTCTAAAAAAAGTGAATGAGCTGGACAAGTTTGATTGGGTCTGGTAAATGTTTTGCCAGATTATCTATACACAATTTCATTCCCAGAAAATGGATGGTCATTAATATTTGGTTGGTCACGTGACACGTCTGTCATTACACTTAAGCTGAATCCTGATTGTCCGCTACGACACCTTACAAAAACCGTCAGACATTGCTCCTATAATGGACGTAAATAAGAAATTGAGTAAGTTACAGGGCATGGAATACTGTATAATTCTTGAGGTAAATACCAGACCGTACCAACCTTTTATATTTTAAAGTTGCACGATACCTTCTGCCATTAACCCCATCATAATTGTGATTTTTTGGGCACTACTGTTTCCATAGGGTGTTCTATTAATGACTAATTTTTAATTCAATTAATATTGATTTTATTTGAAAAAGTGTTGAAAAAGCTAACAGCAGTTGTTTTATGGCAACAGGAAGAGTTTTCCAGGGGAGTTAAATATGTGAAGTTATATATTTCTAGACAAAGAACAAAAAGTATGGAAAAAGAGGTTTCAGTCTGGTAAAACTGTAAGTTGATAGCAATTTCTGACAAATTATTTTTGTAGTCATTGTGATTTTTTTTTTCTTTAATTATTTTTCAAATTATATTTGCACTAAACATAAATTAATTGTATTAAAATTATAAACAAATTGTTCATAACTTCCCACTTGCAAAGAACAGCTACATATATCATATATATAAATTGATATTATTAAACATTAGTTTTAATTCATAACCTTACAGTTGAAAAAGATCAGCTTCATATATTATTGATATGAATTAATAGTATAACTCATTCATTTAATTCATAATTTTACAGGTGCAAAGAACAGCCATATACATATAAATTAATATTATTACAGAAATAAGTTAATTCATAACACATATGGCAAACGTCAGCTACATAAAATATATATATGAATTAATAATATAACACATGTGTTTTAATTCATCACTTGGGCAAAAAATTTATAAGATTTCATGATGTACCTATAATGATCAATTGTATACACTCATTAATCTACAAGTATGCAATATTATGTCTCGATAAAACTAATAAAGACATTAATTCTTGAGTTTTAACAATTAGAAACACATTTTAAAGCACTTCAATGCATGTGGTTTGTTAAGATTCCTTAGAGGTTTTTATTTGAATGGATCACGTTGCAGATTTAAAACTGTACAATGTCAGTCAATGACAAAATAGTAATATTGTGAAGTTCAAAATTCAGGCCAGAAGATGAGAGTGGTCTAGACTCTAGTGATATAGTTGACCATCTTTCACCAACAAGGTTGTGGGTCGATCCCCACCACAGATACTTTCTCATTGCCTCGCAAAAAGGATACAGTATATTATAGTTTCTGCTCAAGAGACAGACTGGAGGAGTGAATTATATCAGCTTTTAGCTGTCTACAAAATCAAGCTAAAATAGATAGGTATTTTACAAGGTTTCTGTTAATAGTAGTAGAATAGTGGGGAATAGAGTTCAAGGGGCATAACTTTCCATATTTTAGAAGAAACTTCATATATTGACATCAAGAAAGTTCATACTTCCAGTTTCAAATTCTAAATGGAAGCCCTGGGTATAAACCAAAATTTACCAAAAACTAACAAGGGTGCTGCTGAGGGAGCATCAATGCATATCTGTTTTGTTTTGTTTTCTGACCGTACATGTGATGTATCTTGACAATTTATCAAATACATAAGGCATTACTGTATATTTGAATATTGTCTCTGGAATCATTTGTAGCAATCACCAAAAGATGCAGCATCCAACAACTGCAGCCTCCCCCAAAGACTACAGCCTCCAACAACTGCAGCCCCCAACAACTGCAGCCCGACAACTGCAGCCTCCAACAACTGCAGCCCCAAACAACTGCAGCCACCAACAACTGCAGCCCCCAACAAAAACTATAAGCATGCCTCAACATTTTTTCCTTGAAATACAAATAAGCTTAAAATCACAAGGAAATGACGTCACAAAATTAAAGCAGTCATGAGTACCTTCATTTATCATGGGTTCGATGGTGAAGCTATGGCCGGGTTTCATAATTCCGATGGCTTTATTTTCTGGAAACAAAAACAATAAATATGAATACAACATTATCAGTTCATGTTGAATATTGACATTAAACATAATTTCCAAGGTTACAGTTGTCAAAACAAGCCCACATCCATTTAAGCCCTGCAATCATAAAATGCTTTCTAGACTTGCTGAAATTTTAAATTTTATATATTTTGTTCAATTTCTTATGCCAAACAATAGTGTTAGAATTTGGGCTTGTCCATCAAAATGTCTTATTTCGATGTCAGTCTAACTCTGTTGTTTCATTTTGGTTATTGCACATTACCTAACATTGTATACTGCTTGTACCAACAAATATTCTTAAACTATGCTTGCTGATATTTATTACCATTTGTCAACATGATGATTAAGATGTTCAGTTCTAAAATATTTCAATAACACTAGAATTCTGTGGAATAGGATGTGTCACCTGTTTGGATCGTCCATCATAGTCAAACCAATTATAATACAAACTTTAATATCAAAGGAGCAAAACTTTATAGTAAATTTAGCTACAGAAAAAACTTGACATTATGCCCACAAGTACTGTCAGCAAGTGTCATTATGATTGGATTAAAATACATGTTTGATTGCCTGCATAAGTCATATTAACAACCAGTGCTCCATCCAGGATTTAAAAAGGTTAAAAAGGGAATTTTTGATACCCATTAAACGAGCCTGAATGAGCCACTTGCAAAGGCAAATGTTCTTTTCTTATTGTGTATTTGTATCTGAACTCTTTCAATAATAATAGTTTGTTATGTATACCTTAACTGTTGTCAACTTATCTTAAATTTAGTGTCAAAATTATGTTTATATATATATATACATTTTTTTTGTATATCATTCTTTTTAATTATTTCTTAAAATTGACTTCGTCACACAGAAGGGCACAGCAGGGTGCTATAAAAAAAAGGGCATCAGGGTGCCCCACCCTGCTTTTTAGGCCTAGCTGGAGCACTTACAACTATATTTTAACGTCTGAGGGGCACAATTGTGGAGTTAGCGATACAATTTATTAAATGGTCAAACTTGACTGAGACATAATTTGCCAATGAACACTGTCACCATGTTTCATGATGATTGGAGAATTAGGTTTTGATGACACTGCCGCCACTGACACCAAAAGTAACAAGAGATGTTTGTCAAACATTATGCCCCCCCTGAGCGCCATGTTGTCAGGATTATATGGAAAATTGAATGAAATATGCATGGACCGAAATGACAGCTGATTTATTGCTGTTTTAAGATTATGACCATTAAAGTGTGAGGATAAAGTGTGTTATGACCGTCATGACCTTTGACTCTATGAACTCAAAATCCAGAGTCATCAGCTGGTCACCAGAAACCTAAATGTCAAGTTTGAGGGCCATGGGTGCAGGCATTGTCAAGTTATCACAAGTCAAGTTTTTTTCGTTCAAGGTCACTGTGACCTTGACCTTTGACCCGATGACCCCTTAAATCATAAGGGGTCATCTACAAGTCAGATGCAACTCCAAGTCAAGTTTGAAGGCCATGGGTTCAGGCATTGTTGAGTTATCACTCGGACAACCTTTTACCATTCAAGATCACTGTGACCTTGACCTTTGACTCGATGAATCCTAAATCAATAAGGGTGATCTACTGGTCAGGCTTAACATCCATGTCAAGTTTAATGATCATAGGTTCAGGCATTGTTGAGATAAAAGTGGGGGAAGATTTGTTAACTTTTTTGCGTTAAAGGTTTCTGTGACATTGACCTTGGCCTGATGACCCCCAAAGTCGATAGGGGTCATCTACTGGGCAGGCCAAACCTTCATGTCAAGTTTGATGACCATAGGTCCAAGAATTGTCGAGTTTGCTTTCAAGGTCACTGTGACCTTGACCTTTGACCCCTAAAATCAATAGGGGTCATCTACTGGTCAGGCCCAACCTCCATGTCAAGTTTGAGGGCCATGGGTGCAGGCATTGTTGAGTTATCACTTGGACAACCTTTTATCATTCAAGGTCACTGTGACCTTGACCTTTGGCCCAATGACCCCTAAAATTAATAGGGACAATCTTCTGGCTGGGCTCAACCTCCAAATCAAGTTTGAGGGCCATGGGTGCAGCCATTGTCAAGTTATCACTCGGATAACCTTTTACCATTCCAGGTCACTGTGACCTTGACCTTTGGCCCAATGACCCCTTAAATCAATAGGGACCATCTTCTGGCCAGGCCCAACCTCCAAGTCAAGTTTGAGGGCCATAGGTGCAGGCATTGTCGAGTTATCAATCGGACAACCTTTTACCATTCCAGGTCACTGTGACCTTGACCTTTGGCCAGATGACCCCCCAAAACCATAGGGGTCATCTCCTGGTCAGGCCAATTCTCCAAGTCAAGTTTGAGGGCCATGGGTGCAGGCATTGTTGAGTTATCAATCGGACCTTTTACCATTCAAGGTCACTGTGAACTTGACCTTTGGCCCAATGACCCCCAAAAACCATAGGGGTCATCTACTGGTCAGGCCCAACCTCCAAGTCAATTTTGAGGGCCATGGGTGCAGGCATTGTTGAGTTATCACTCGAACAACCTTTTACCATTCAAGGTCACTGTGACCTTGACCTTTGACCCATTGAGCCCAAAAAACAATAGGTGTCAGCTACTGGTCAGGCCCAACCTCCAAGTCAAGTTTGAGGGCCATGGGTGCAGGCATTGTCACGATATCACTCGGACAACCTTTTACCATTCAAGGTCACTGTGACCTTGACCATTGGCCTGATGACCCCCAAAAACAATAGGGGTCAGCTACTGGTCAGGCCCAACCTCCAAGTCAAGTTTGAGGGCCATGGGTGCAGGCATTGTCACGTTATCACTCGGACAACCTTTTACCATTCAAGGTCACTGTGACCTTGACCTTTGGCCTGATGACCCCCAAAAACAATAGGGGTCATCTACTGGTCAGGCCCAACCTTCATGTCAAATTTGAGGGCCATGGGTGCAGGCATTGTTGAGTTATCACTCGGACAAGCTTTAAAATTATTTTACCATTAAAGATCACTGTGACCTTGACCTTTGACCCGATTACCCCTTAAATCAATAGGGGTCATCTACTGGTCAGGCCCAACCTTCATGTGAAGTTTGATGACCATACGTCCAGGAATTGTTGAGTTATCACTCGGACAAGCTTTGGTCTACCGACGGACCGACCGGCCGACCGACCGACATACCGACATGCCTGTGCAAAGCAATATACCCCTCTTCTTCGAAGGGGGGCATAATAAGTAATAAGCAATATATATCTTTCTCGGGCAATCAATGCACGTACTATGACAAATATAATAGTGCCAGTCATAAATCTAGCAACAACTGTGCTTGCTGTTAATAACAATTGTTGTGAACATGTGTTCCCGGCGTGATTGAAGTTAGCACAAGCTCACAAGCTCTGCACATGATGTTTACTGTGCACACTTAAATTCTAGAGTAAAAAAGACAAATTGCAATTTTCAATTACTTATCTTAACGATTACAAAATATTGGCTAAAGATTAAATAAAGATTTCAGAATTGACAATGACAACAATAAAGCTATAGCAATGCCTTGACGTTTTGTCTTCCAAATACAGGCGCTACATTAGAGTGTGCCCCGAATACTTACTGGCATAATGAGGAACATTGGGTGCTGTATGGAACAACCTGAAAAACAGTTAAAAACATTGTTAGAAATAGTTTCTGATAGACATCCAACAGATATACAATGACTCTTTTAACAGGCCCCAGTTCCTCCAAAAGTATTTATTTAGCCGTTTTTTGAAACACTGAAATAACCAGAGATGTTTGTCAAACATTATGCCCCCAGAAGATTGAATGAAAGTGTTTTTAAAAAGATTAGTGCCACCTTCATCTGTTTTTTTTTAATAAAAAGGGAGCATAACTCAAAACTTATAAAAGCAAGACTTATATGATTTGCTTCACATGTGCACATTTAAACAGGTTAAATGTGTACAGTGTTTTATTTGAATATCAGAAAAATGATTTTTCAGATATGGCCAATGTTGTTTTCAGATGAAATTCTAATACTATCAAGGGGCATAATTTTACAATCAAATCATAAAAGCAAAGATCATGGGCCTTGCTACAGATGTGAATTTAGTCACAAGTAACATGTGTACAAAGTTTCATGTGTATATCTTGAATAGTTATTAAGGAATAGCCAAGTTCAAGTTTTTGCATAAATTTTGAACTAACAAGGGGCATAATTTGACAATAAATAAAACCAGAATTATGCTTTACGTAATTTATGTATATTGTTGCTGGCAACATGTGTACCAAGTTTCTTTAGATTACTTCAACTGTTATTTTTTAGTTATGGCCGAGGGTAACTGTTTGCACGGACATCCATGCAGATGACACCAAAGGCAAAATGACAAAAAAACGTTTTTCTCTCCATAAAATAACAACTGAATTAAAAGTACAAAGTTGTTATGAAATTGTAGTAAGTGTTATAAACTAGAACTGGGGGACAAAGTCTTCATAAGACTGTTGCCCCTGACCTTGACTGTTGCCCAACACACTGACCTGATCGTCCAACATATGAAAATCTATCTTTTTTTTAAAAAGATGGCGTTAACATAAATTTGTAATAATTGTAGTTCAGAGCCTAAGCACTGTCTTAACTTAACAAATCTGCCCACTTAAAACGCCTAATGCATCTTAATCCATTTCTTTGGAATGCAGAAATTTTACACAAATCTATTTCAAAATCAAACATTTTTTTTGTGAAGCATAAATGCCACACACCGTATCAAATTCCCATTAAATTACAAGATTTGATGTTTGAACTAAATGTTGTTGGGTGTTGGTTAAATATTTAAGAGTCATAATTACTAAAAAATATTAGATTGATCTAACAATAATGAGTGAATTGGGATTGTGTTCACTGGGCAGTAAAATTTGTTGTGCAATAAACTAGATTTAATTACCGAGGCTTTCTGAGCATAAGTTTTAAATGCTTATTGAACACGGGCCATTACAATTGAAGGTTGGGCTGCCTTGCTAATGCAATCAATGGAGGGCTGTGCTGCCATGCTTAAGCAATCAATTAAAAGCTGGGCTGCCTTGCTAATGCAATCAATTAAAGGCTGGGCTGCCTTGCTTAAGCAATCAATTAAAGGCTGGGCTGCCTTGCTAATGCAATCAATTAAAGGCTGGGCTGCCTTGCTTAAGCAATCAATTAAAGGCTGGGCTGCCTTGCTTAAGCAATCAATTAAAGGCTGGGCTGCCTTGCTTAAGCAATCAATTAAAGGCTGGGCTGCCTTGCTTAAGCAATCAATTAAAGGCTGGGCTGCCTTGCTTAAGCAATCAATTAAAGGCTGGGCTGCCTTGCTTAAGCAATCAATTAAAGGCTGGGCTGCCTTGCTTAAGCAATCAATTAAAGGCTTGGCTGCCTTGCTTAAGCAATCAATTAAAGGCTTGGCTGCCTTGCTAATGCAAAGAATGGAGGGCTGTGCTGCCATGCTTAAGCAATCAATTAAAGGCTGGGCTGCCTTGCTTAAGCAATCAATTAAAGGCTGTGCTGCCTTGCTTAAGCAATCAATTAAAGGCTGGGCTGCCTTGCTTAAGCAATCAATTAAAGGCTTGGCTGCCTTGCTTAAGCAATCAATTAAAGGCTTGGCTGCCTTGCTAATGCAATCAATGGAGGGCTGTGCTGCCATGCTTAAGCAATCAATTAAAGGCTGGGCTGCCTTGCTTAAGCAATCAATTGAAGGCTGGGCTGCCTTGCTTAAGCAATCAATTAAAGGCTTGGCTGCCTTGCTAATGCAAAGAATGGAGGGCTGGGCTGCCTTGCTAATGCAAAGAATGGAGGGCTGGGCTGCCATGCTTAAGCGATCAATTGAAGGCTGGGCTGCCTTGCTTAAGCAATCAATGGAGGGCTGGGCTGCCTTGCTTTCGCAATCAATTGACGGTTGGGCTGCTATGCTTAAGCAATCAATTGAAGGCTGGGCTTCCTTGCTGAAACTATTTGCTATCAAGTGCTAAATACCTAAATCCTAAGATACTGTAAGATAGCATTCAGTGCACTAGGTCCTGTAGCTAGAAATTTTGCCTTGTGTAAAGCACTATTTTGATTAAGGTTGTTGCAAAGCAAATCTTAATTTAAAAACCATGCAGGAGCAGGATTAAACCTTTCACGCTCTTTTTCTGTTGGTTTTTATCCGGATAGCGCTGTTTTGATTCAGATAAAGACAGATTTTTAGTCGTTCTTTCGAAACAGCATATTGCCTACAGAACTTGCTCCTACAATCAAACCTGGTGAAACGGTCACCTGCTTTTATAGGCTACCTGCCTTCTCAGGCACTCCGAATTCCCCCTGTACATTTTTACAGTATAAAGTGCATTAAGCAGCCAAATGTCTAACGCGGCCACTGTCACTTATTTTCGACGCCATGAAGCCATATAAACACTAATTATCAGCCACTAATCCTTTGTCACTGACACTTTCGCTAATATAATTTTCCAATACACAGCTCTAATTGCATATTGAAGTTTATGGAAAAGTATGACGGCTTCGGATATTTCCGTCATCAAATAAAAATGCATATAACATCACACGATTGCCATGCATGTTTACTCATCAAGAAATCATGTTTATAACACTTTGGGCAATGTTTTGATCAGAATTGACACAATTAATAAAGAAACTTGAATAAACATTATTAATTACAAAGTTAATTATCAAATACTGACAAAGAACACGAATATGAGTTCACAGTCTGCATTGTCACTTGAGGGTATGAAACCAGTTACGATTTGTATTTGTTTCAATATTAATTTTCAAAGTGCATGGATATTTACATTGCATTCTTTTTAATTTTGATTATGACTGAGAGTAAGACAATTCCAAAGTGTTTGACTCTAAAAGAACATGTCAAGTGTATTAAATTATTAGAAAACAGTCGTAGTGCAAGAAGTGTTGCCAAGGAATTTAACTGTGGATGGACGCAAGTATTAAAACATATGCTCTGCAATGCTCACAGAATGACATACTTGACATGATAATGTCAGCACAGGATTTGTTCATGCACTTTAGATTGGAGACTTGAGTGAAGCAAACGAAAATGACAAGATTACTTTATAAAGTGAACTTGTTAATGTAGTTGTGTGGACTGATTTTTGGTGTTTTTTGTTTATGCGATGTATAAAACATCTATCTACTGCATTCTATTCATAATTTTGCAATAATGTTATTTTATCTACATTTGTATTAAAACTTCTTTTCATGATACTGATGGTGGTGGTGTGAGGTGATTGTCAAGGCATATAATCAACCAGTGTTTAAAAAAAGTGGCAGAAATTTCTAACCTGGATTAAGTGGCCACCTGTCTTAAGCAGTCACAATGACCTTTTCCCAAAGGTAGCCACCTAATTCAGGTTTGACTGTATTTCTTTTTTTTATTTTTATAACCAATGAAATAATTCAAAGTGTATTTACATTGAAAACCCTGCTTTAACCCCTTGCCATACCAACATACCATACTTTAAAAATCTCGCCTTTTAAAAGGATTTTAAAGATTATAATACTTTAATTTATTTGCAAACATTTTAATAATGTTTAACTATTTAAATACAAATTAATAAATAAATGTCAATTTAATGTATTTTATTTTAAGTGTAATCTGTTTTATAAAATTTGCGCATGGTAGATATTAATCAGCTATAAAAACACTTATGAAAACAAACATAATGTTTAATTGTGAATTAAATGGATTTATTAATAAATTAATTCACAAACAAGAACATTAAACATTAAAAAGAAACTTAACACGTGATATGACATGGTGTAGAGTACAGAGGTGACGCCTTGGTTTTAGGAAAAGCCACTTCAAAGGTAGAATAGATATTTTGACTCTGTTCATGGAAATCATAAAATATACAAAACATTATCACCCCTAATTGATAGTCAGCTTGTAGCGCAGATCTGGCTGTTAATCTTGAGGTGTTAATTAATTTTCATTTTGTCAAAGAATCTTTTGATACCAATTAAGTTTTGTTTTAACAAATAAAACTTAATTCAAACTGTGAATTACGATTGCCAATTTTTTTTGGCTAAAGTTGTGCTAGCAGCTTAGCTAAAGTTGTGCTAGCAGCTTAGCTAAAGTTGTGCTAGCAGCTTAGCTAAAGTTGTGCTAGCAGCTTAGCTGAAATTGTGCTAGCAGCTTAGCTAAAGTTGTGCTAGCAGCGTAGCTGAAGTAGGAGCGTAGCTAAAGTTGTGCTTAAAGGGGCAAAAGTATAGCAATATTGGCTGAGACAAATGCAGCTTTTACAAAGGAGCTGTAGGGGGGTTATTTTGGTAAGAAAATGGGGCTTTTTGTGGTAAATCCTTAAAGCTTCAATGAAAGCTACAAAAAGAGCATGGATTTCCAGAATGCAGAAAACCTGCCTCCCTGAGAGTTTCCAAACTATGGTCTCACATTTTGAATTCTCATGTTTGGACCCCATATATATCCCAGATACAAGTACCTCTTATTTGTCAACCTCACAACCACAACACTCTAGGAAAAACCCTATAACTTACGAGTGTATTCCATGTCCGCAGTAACTTCTTACAACAGAGAACCCATTAGCCTGGGCGTGTTTCTGTATAAAGGATCCGATGTCTCGGTAGCGAACCCCAGGTTTGACTGCAATATATTCAAATATAAATATTAAGACAAGAAACGCCGCAATGCGACGAAACCAGGTTTTTAATGATTGACAGAAGAACTTAAGCCTGTGTCTGTTTTTCTATTTTTAGTAACAGTGACCTTGACCCTAGGGACCCCAAATGCAATCCATTGAAAGGTATCCATAAACTCTTCCTTTATACCAAGTTGGGTCAGGATATGTCAACCCTAACTGAAGTTATTCAGTTTCAACCATTTTTATATTTTTAGTAACAGTGACCTAGACCTTGAATCTAGGGAGCCCAAATGCAATCCCATGAAAGGTATCAATAAACTCGTCCTATAGATTAAGTTTGGTCAAGATATGTCATCCCTAACTAAAAATATTCAGTTTCAACCGTTTTTCTATTTTTAGTAACAGTGACCTTGACCCTAGGGTCCCCAAACACAATCCCATGAAAGGTACCCATAAACTCTTTCTATAGACCAAGTTTGGTCAAGATATGTCAACCCTAACTAAAGTTATTCGGTTTCAACTGTTTTTCTATTTTTAGTAACAGTGACCTTGACCTTAAACCTAGGGACCCCAAACGCAATCCCATGAAGGTCTCCATAAACTCTTCCTATAGACCAAGTTTAGTCAAGATATGTCATCCCTTACAAAAGTTATTCAGTTTCAACCGTTTTCTATTTTTAGTAACAGTGACCTTGACCCTAGGGACCCCAAATGCAATCCCATGAAAGGTCTCCATAAACTCTTCCTATAGACCAAGTTTGGTCAAGATATGTCATCCCTAACTAAAAGTATTCAGTTTCAACCGTTTTTCTATTTTTAGTAACAGTGACCCTGACCTTGACCCTAGGGACCCCAAACGCAATCCCATGAAAGGTCTCCATAAACTCTTCCTATAGACCAAGTTTAGTCAAGATATGTCATCGCTAACTAATGTTATTCAGTTTCAACCATTTTTCTATTTTTAGTAACAGTGACCTTGACCCTAGGGACCCCAAACGCAATCCCATGAAAGGTATCCATAAACTCTTCCTATATACCAAGTTTAGTGAAGATATGTCATCCCTAACTAAAGTTATCCAGTTTCAACCGCTTTTCTATTTTTAGTAACAGTGACCTTGACCTTGACCCTAAGGACCCCAAACGCAATCCCATGAAAGATCTCCATAAACTCTTCCTATAGACCAAATTTAGCCAAGATATGTCATCCCTAACTAAAGTTATTCAGTTTCAACCGTATTTTTAGTAACAGTGACCTTGACCTTGACACTAGGGACCCCAAGCGCAATTCTATGAAAGGTACCCATAAACTCTTGTTATAGACCAAGTTTGGTCAAAATATGTCAACCCTTACTTAAGTTATTCAGTTTCATAGGTGAGTTTGAAGCAGCCCGGCCGCCAAATCGCCCACCCGCCCACCCAAGCAAAACTAAATCATATCTTTATTTATTTTTATTACTTCATCACCTGCCCAGACAAATTTGATTAAAAAACAAATCTGATGATAATGACATCAATTTGGTGTGGGTTTATGGAAAAGCAAATTAATTGTGGTTGTTTCACATATTTTTTATCGATAATCTATTGCGAAATTTGTGGTATCTAAATAACGTCATTAATTGAGCATAAAAAAGTGGAAAACAACCCATTGCTATTCCATCAAACTCACCCCAAGAAGCACTGCTAAATAAGACCATTTTCCCTTGCATTTTTTTTAAACTTGTAGCAGAAATAAACAAAACTTCCCCTATATAATTTTGCCTTCCTTTGGTAGGTTATATGTTTATATAGAATAACCCTTGTGATTGAAGTAAGCTGTTTATTCTAAAATTCTTTAGAATACTATCTGAAGCTTTATATCAATGTAATCTTAGGGAGGATGTGCTTCTATAAAAAGGAGCATTACATTTTGAATCATTGTACATATTTTAATGATTACACATATTTGACAGAGTTTGGAATATTCTCCTCTGCTTGTTTGTTTTGAATTCATGATGACGGATTGCGTCTGCACTTTGTTTACAAGCATAACCACTTGACAAAAAGTAAAACATTAATATTGGTTACAGTTGACTCCCTCCATCTTCTTTTTCACAATTTTTTTTTTATTTATGTCTATAAATTTTCCCACCTTTTGGTTTTTCTTACTGGTGTGCTCATGTTAACAAATATGCTGACTGGAAATATAACAGCTTTAGACCTTAAAGGGGCTAGACACCAGATGATACAATTGAAAGAGAAAAAGAAAGTTTTCAAAAACTTATATAAAATTGATATCATAGTGTACAACGCATTGAATCCTACTTACTGATGTATCACATCACTTACTGATGTATCACATCACTTACTGATGTATCACATCTCTTACTGATGTATCACATCGCTTACTGATGTATCACATCGCTTACTGATGTATCACATCGCTTACTGATGTATCACATCGCTTACTGATGTATCACATCGCTTACTGATGTATCACATCGCTTACTGATGTATCACATCGCTTACTGATGTATCACATCGCTTACTGATGTATCACATCGCTTACTGATGTATCACATCGCTTACTGATGTATCACATCGCTTACTGATGTATCACATCACTTACTGATGTATCACATCACTTACTGATGTATCACATCACTTACTGATGTATCACATCACTTACTGATGTATCACATCACTTACTGATGTATCACATCACTTACTGCGCATGCATCTTTTGCAGTTTTTGCGCATTTCTCCAATTCAAGTTTACTGGGGTTGGCTACCACATAAATCCCAGTAAGTTTAAAATATAGCGTGGGTATAATTATCTGTGCTCTTAATCAGATATAATTTAATCCGGGAAACCATTATGCACTATTATAAATGTGGAATAACAGATGAGACAGCAACATGATTGTTGCGTTAATTTTTTTAACCATGTAACATATCATCAACCTCCTACTAGCTAGCTTTTACAATTCTATGCTTGTTTAAAGCTATGCTTGTTTAAAGAATAAGTTTGGTTCCTAGACCCTTTAAATAAATTATGCGCATGATTTTCACTCATCAGTACAAAAAAAATGCCTGATCTCTGATAAAATATGTTAAATCCAGCAAAGACTCATCCCAGAATAGACACTGTTGAATTAGGTCATCCTCTTGTATGATGACAGCCATTAACAGAGCGATGCAGAGCAACGCCAACACTTGTCGGTGCTGATTTTTTCAGAAAAACAAGGTTTAAAATATTACATTTCTTTTCAGGGGCACCACTCAACAATTATTGAAGCCAGAGTTATGTGCCTTGCTTCTTGTCTTTGGCAATGTATGTACCAAGTTACATTTGAATTTAGTGAACAATTGTGGAGTTTAAAACACAGATCAAACTTTTTTGCACAACAACATCAAAGGAAAAACAGACAAGGTAACAAAAAATTCCAACACATCAAAAAGTCCGCCCCAGCACACATACTTCTCTATCACAGATAGTTCAACATACCTTCTTTAATTGCAAGGTCGAGACACTCCCAGGCCACTCGGACCAATTTCTTATATCGTTCATCCACTTTTCCCACGTAAAACGTCTCATTCAGATCACCATGATAGCCCTTGTAGTAAACAGTTATATCCACTGAAAAAGAAAAATGGTATTTTAAGTAATTTTAAAAAGGGAACAAAAAATGACACAAACATATAGGGTCTGCAACAGATTATTTGGTGTTATGAAAACAAATACAGTAAATTAAGGAGAATCTTTGGATGTACAAGAGTGATTCTGTGCCACCGCCTATACTCATCTTTTACGGGTTTTATTTCGAGTTGAACAAGGGGCATAACTCAAAGATTACTGAATCAAGAGTTATGGGCCTTAATACACTTGTTCATTTAATCAGCTTCTAAATATTTGTCCACCCAGTATGTTCCCTGGTATTTTGGGGCATGTGAATGACAAACACAGTAAGTATATAACAATTTCTACATATTTCACTGACTAAGCTGTTTGGGAATACAATTAAAACAAGAGCTGACAGCGGGCTTGACTACACCGCTTTGAGCTAGAAGTGAATACAATAACAATGTAATATGTGCCTGTCAAAAGCAATAAAACAATCAAATTAAAAAGTGAACAAGAATCACGATGTGACAAACCAGGTTTTTGAACAGGGTTGTTTTCAACCCTGTTCAGTGTAGCCACAAACTCGACACTCACAACATAAAATTCCCATTAATAGTAACAAATGTCGCCAGCCGATTTACCACCAAAAATATAGTTTGAAAAAGTGCAGACTATATAAATTACAAGCTACGTTTCCAATAACCGAGGTCGATTTGACAAAGCAAGAAGCAATCATAACGCAATATCTATTTAAATAATTTGATCTGTTGAACTGTTGAAAGATAACATTAAAGTAGTATCCATGCGCCAAAAATGAATGAACATCGAAACGTAAACAAAGAATTACTATCCAGTCAAAGCGCATCATTCAATTACGTGACACAATGATGAAGCCAAGTGAATTTACACTCGAAGAGAGATAATCCTGTAATGAGATAATGCAGTAAGTTAATCAGATTTCTCTCCCTTACCTTTGTAAAGAAGAAGCAGGAAATCTCAAGCTTGATTGATTGTCGTGCATAGTTGAAGTCTACAGAGATGTTTGTTTTACTTTGTTTTAGAAAACTTGATTGTTTAACTTGGAATCTGATGTTCTGATGGTTAGTATTGATTTGCATTTGTAGTCTTTTGTGTTTGTCTTAAGTTAGCAATGGATTGGAATGATCATTATTTCATTTAGCTGCATTTATTTAATTTTGTCGTGTATTTTTACGACATCAGCAGATTTTGTATTTAAAACGAGAATGGCAGTTCCGTGATATTCTTTTAGCCTCTTTTCATATATTAATACATGTGGGTTTGGTTACAGATGATAACATGCATGGATAACAAAAGTCACCATGGGAGTACGAGGGAGTAAGAGTGTTGGATTCCATAAATCAGTAAGTTCCATGTCAATGTTTTGATTTATGATGTACTGTGTTGTTGTTGTTGTTGTAATCGCTTGTATTATATGTGTGTTTTATATGCTTTAGCCATTTAATTTAATCTGCCACTGCACACGATTAAATTATATAAGATATTAGACTGTTTACGATGTTAACTTATAAACATGTTATTATTCATTATCTTATGATTGTTTAGATTTAGATTTTCAGGACGGTCCGATATTATATCTACATTAGATAATGTTGAATAAAGAGACTTTGAAGCACACTGTGTTTGTTGTTTGAACTATTAAACTGCTACATATTATGGTAACCTGGACATAAAGACCCACCCTCGCTTAGGAATTACAAATGTATTCTCATCTTAAAACCTGGAATGAGATAGAAAGCAACAATGGTCTCATTGATCTCAATGATCGCACAGTTTCCCTGCTTAAAACACCATGTGATAGGCCACGTGGGATTAACAAACGTGCTAAAGTACTGACGAGTTACTTGACGATATTGAAAAAGAAGAGAGTTGCTGTCCATATAGATGTAACACATTTTGCCTTCGTCAGGATGGCTTCTATTCTAATTGACCGTTGGAACAATTTCGTCAAAAACAACAACAAAGACTTTCATTTCCGAAGACGTCTAATTTATGGCTCCCTTACTTAAATATACATGAAACACATGCATATAAATTAACGGGTTCATAGCGGTGCAACGCAGTGTCTCTTTGGAAGCAAAACAATCATTATTATCATGTCTGCGTAATTATAATCAGCGTTTTATCTTCTCAGTAAATAAATAATATTAGCTTTTAAATAGCAATGTAACTGTAGAATATATTTATGTGTTTAAATAGTGCCTACCAGTTTTGGAATTACATATGGCGTTGCCATTTTAGGATTTCTAAGATCTTGTCGTGTTAGAATGTTAATGGTTGAGTGATCAAAAATATAAGATATAAGATATCCACTGCCAGATTGCGCTGCCTTATATACTTGACAGTCGGTTTGGATTTTAGGAATTAGGAATTCTGACCAATTAAAAGTCTTTAGGAAATTACCAGCCAATGGCATCGGTGCTTGGAATTCCTAACCCTAGAAGGCAGTACTTCGGTCGAGCAAACAACAACAATATTATGCATAAATATCGAGTTCAACATACAAATATTAACAAAGGGCAGTAACTGTCGTCATGGAAATATCAATTTAATGCTTTGTGACCTTGGTTCATTTGCAAAAGTCACAATCAAAATAATTTTCATAACCTTGGACTTCCGAGTTAGGAACGCGCGGATGTTACAAAATAGTTCAAATACATATCAGTTCAGAGTAATGCATCATGTGATGCATCTGTTGAATTACGATTTGCTATTAACAAATAACATTGTAGGACAGTTTAAAATTACATTAAAAGTTATAAATAACATTCATGTTCTGAAAATGAACCGATGTATCATGCCGCACTTGCAAGTTCCCAGGTCTCAAAATGGCGGAAATGACAGTTCCATGACAACTTTAGGAATTCCTAAAATCGGTAAATACTTCGAATAAACGTTATTTCACAAGATATACTATGAATGATTACTTGCATACATTTGCGTTGTATTATATTATTTGTGGATTAACATGTATACATAGTGTTTATGAGAATGAAACAGCAATTAAAGATGCACTTTTGCAGAGTCAAAATGTCAATGCAGTAATTTATTACATAGACAATGAAGGAAAACAAGTTTTGAAATTAAAGATTTTATGCTTACTTTATTTTATATATATATATATGCACTTTTTATAGTGTACGTATAGACAGATGTTTGTGCATTTATTTTTGAAAATGGAATTTTATTGAAATGAATCGATTTCTATTTTTGCTGGTTTGGTGAAAATATGAGAAAATATCGAGGATTTAATAACTTTTTGAGGTGTTTCATCGACAATTGTTTGAAATCAATTATTTAAAATTTCATCGTTTTAATTAAGAACTTTTTCTCTTTAATGTGTTGTATTTTTGAAGTTGTTTTGTGAATAACAAGGCAAACATAGGCAAACTCTTTCAAATGAATAAAGTTTGATTAGTAAATATATACTCATATGTAACACCATATGATGGAGTTCTGTTTGGATTGGTTACATTCTCCATCCTTGTTTGCCTTCTTACACAGCGACATTAATTTTACTGTCAATAAAATATTAAGTTTTCATTTACCATCATTCTTCAATAAACTGGGGAAGCCCCTGTGGTTGTTTTACACTGGGACTCTTAGATTCACTGTGCAACATATCTGCACATTATTAATACACACATGATCGTGAATCATAATGGTGATTACCCGTATAAAACCCTGTTCATGCAGCGCTATCAGCGCTTTGATTAATGACTGCCAGAAAAGATTCAGTTTCAACTGCTTTCTTCTATATTTGTAACAATGACCTTGATCCTAAGGGCCCTAAACACAATCTCATGAAAATCCTCCATAAACTTTTCCTACATATCAAATTTGGTCACAGTATGTCAACCATAACTGAAACAGTAATATATTTTTAGAAACGGTGACCTTGACCCTAGGGGGCCAAAAGGCAATCCATGAAAGTTCCGCATAAACTTGTCCTATATACCAAGTTTGGTCACACTATGTCAACCCTTACTTGAGTTATTCAGTACTAACCATATTTCTTTTTCTAGCAACAGTAACCTTGACCTAGACCATAGCACTCGGGGCCCAAAACACAATCTCAGGAAAGGTCTCTTTAAACTCTTCCTATAAACCAAGTTTGGTCACAATATGTAGACCCTTACTTAAGATATTCAATACCAACCCTTTTTCAATTACTAGAACTCCGCGAGTCGGATGTGTCGCCTGACGAATTATTTACTGTCGACATTATAGCTGTTAGATTGGCATTTTTTTCATTTATAGACAATCCTTGTTGTATTTTTGTAGAGGGACACCCAAGGAAGCTTCCTGTCAAGTTTCATTGAATTTGGCCAGGTAGTTTCAGAGGAGATGTTCTTTAAGCAATTGTTGACGGACAGACGACGGACAAAGACTGATCACAATAGCTCACCTTGAGCACTTCGTGCTCTGGTGAGCTAAAAAAGTGTGCAAGGTAAAGTTAAACATGAAAATTAACAAAGGGCAATAACTCTAATATGGAAGCAAGAGATACAGTTTTTGTGCACTGCGATCCCCTTCAATAAGATCTATCTATCTATAAAGTTTCAAGTTGATAACTCTTATAGTTTTCGAGAAATGCCACGGACAAAATTTAAGCTTGAAAATTAACAAAGGGCAATAACTCTAAACATATAGATGCAAGAGTTACGGATTTTGTGCACTGCACTTTCCCTGAATCAGATATACCTATGGAATAAGTTTCCGGTTGATACCTCCTATAGTTTACGAGATATGCCACGGACAAAACCTAAGCAAGAAAATTAACAAAGGGCAATAACTCTAAAAATATGGCAGCAAGAGTAACAGTTCTTGAGCACTGCACTTGCCCTCAATGAGATCTATCTAGCTATGAAGTTTCAAGTTGATACCTCTTATATTCTTCAAGATATGCTCCGGACAAAACATTAAGCATGAAAATTAACAAAGGGCAATAACTTTAAAACTAATAAAGCAAGAGTTACTGTTATTGTGCACTGCACTTGCCCTCCATGAGATCTATCTACATATAAAGTTTCAAGTTGATAACTCTTATATTTTACAAGATATGCCCCGGACAAAACTTTAAGCATGAAAAATAACAAAGGGCAATAACTCAAAAAATATGGAAGCAAGAGTAACAGTTCTTGTGCACTGCACTTGTCCTCAATTAGATCTATCTACATATGAAATTGAAGTTGATACCACTAATAGTTTAGGAGATATACCCCGGACAAGCGAAAATGGGACGCGGTCGTCTTTTCAGGCGACACGAAAAGTAACTTTGACTTTGATCATAGGGGCCTCAAACGCATTCCCATAAAAGATCTCCATAAACTCTTTGTATATACCAAGTTTGGTCTCTTTATGTCAAACCTAGCTAAAATTATTTGATACATAATGTGACTCTGATGCTGCCCTCCCACCAGCCCACCGGAACAATGACGCAAGTTTGCATTTAGGGTAAAAATGGAGTTAATGTTTCTTGTTGTAAGATGGTCGTCAATAATTTTGCATTTTATTATATGCATTGAATGAAAGGTAAAAAAGTTTTTTATATCAAGAGCTGAAGTAAGACAGCGCGCTTAACTACACCGCTTTGACTCGGAATTGAATACAATAACGATGTAATATTACCAAGTTTGGTCAAACCTTACTAAAATTATTCGATACATAAGGTGACTTTGATGCTGCCCTCCAACCAGCCTGCCTGAACAATGACACAAGTTATTCAAATAACTTGATTTCCCATTATGAAAATGTGATTAAGAATATACAAATATGCCTTTCAAAAAAGAAAAAGAAAAAAAAGGGCCATAATTTGTATTCAGGGTTAAAATGGAGTTACCGTAAATGACTGGGTATAAGACGCAGGCAAAAAAATCTGTGGAAAATCTGAGAAAAAACTTTTAATCTATGTTTTGGGTTAAAGGACACAAAGAAAATATGTCAAAATCGTGAGCCAATCTTGGCCAACATGTTTGTTGACAGTGACGGAATTTTTTTTTCGTGAAAATGGCGTTGGTTATCTTTAAAATCATACAATGATAATGCAAAATATGTTTCATTTTTATTCGTTTCATGTTAGGATAAGCACTGAAAAGTACTTAATGTGTCAATTTGTTTCTGGATGGCACTGAAAAGTACCTTTTAGGACTATAAGTAAGATTTCTTTCTGTCAGTATATCGTAAGTGATAACCTGTCTAGAATGAAAAGTGAAGTTATGCGTCTTATATTGTACAGGTTTCTTTCTCAAAATGTCAACACCTACAGAAAAAAACAAGACCATTATCGCATCAGTTTGTAGAATTAGTATGTTAAACAGGTCTCAAGGCAGTGCAAATTTTTCACACCTTAACGTACAACGGACAAAAAATATTTTGACAGTGCCCAACTTTGCTTTTTTATATGCATGTTTTATTATTGTTTTATTCAAAATAATATCAAATAATTTTAATCTTACAATATTTTATTTAAATTATAAACATCTTACGATATACCGTATCCCGATCTTCAGCTGCCGTTCCAACTGTATATACTCGATCAATATGATGCGAGTAACATCCCTGTCTACATAAATCTAAACAAACTCTGTGTGAAGTATTAAGACAATTGAACGAAGGGTATAGAAGTTATTAATAAATATCCCAACCTGCCCTAAAACTTTAACCCAAGTTCCATAGTCAATCAGAGGCCATAAGCTGTGTAAAGGATAATATGGAGTTATCTAACCTCATCATGTGATGGCACTGAACAACTGTGTGAAGTATTAAGTCAATTGAATGAAGGGTATTGGACTTATAAGTGAAAATCCCAACTTGCCCTAAAACTTTAACCGGACGCCGATGCTGGGTCGAGTAGTATAGCCCTCCTTATTCTTCAAGTGGTTGAGCTAATAAAAAAAATTGCCATCATTGGGACAAGTCCTGAACATGCCCACCAGTTATTATAGATGTATCCTGACTAAACATCTGATCAACAAAAACCATGTATACAAAGCAGACATTATAATTATATACCATTTACAATATCTCCGTCTTCCAACTTCCGTGTATCAGGAATTCCATGGCATATCACCTCATTAACTGACCTGAAACAGTAAAGATTAACAGTTAATTTTCTGAAGCGGAGAATTGAGACTTTCTTTTTTTCTAATCAATCTGAGAATTTCAGTGTCACAGCAGTGTTTCACGATTCCTTTTATAGGAACAATGCGAAATATATACATTAAAACACTATTACTTTAAGTTGTGGGGACCCAGATAAAATATTTGGTTCTACGAAAGTTTGGATTTACAATTTATTAGAATATGACAGTGTTCGCAAATTATTGGTGATGTAAAATATCTATAAGTGAACATTGCAATGTTGGGTACTCATTACCATAACTTGTTGCTTTTTGTTTGGATATAACCAGTATTGCAAAAATTATTATACACTTCTGCGAACTTCTGAGACACCCCTCGTAAATGTTATGCAATTACACGTGAAAGAAGATTATCTTCCATGGCCGAGAGTGTAAGAAAGGTTCATCCTGACCCAGGGAAATAGAGTGTTTTGTGTAAAACTAGGTTTAAACAGTTCCGCAAAACACCCTTTGCTAGGGTTGGGATGAACCTACCTTACACAAGCGACTATGGTAGATGCTTTTTCTCCCACCTCAGTTGAAAAAAATTAACTAAAAATGTATTTTTTGCTGGAACTCTTTTGTGCGTAGTGAAAATAAAAGCGTATGGATATGTGATAATTTGTGGTTGTCATAGAAATGCTTGCAGTGATTCAGATTATGTAAATAGTCAAATCAGTCTTTAAATAGTTCTGAGGAGAGTGAAGCATTATTACTTCAAAGGTGTGTGAAAACTGTTTTATGGTGGCATTTGAAGCAAGAAATAACTAATTAGTATTCTAAATAGTGCCACAAGACAAGGTTTCTATGATGCTACAGACGATAGTCTTCAACAAGGGAGGTAATTACAATGTGATGACCATTTTAAAGGAGTTCCATACGGGTACTTGTTTTATCTTTGCCCATGGGCAAGATAAGAACTTCTAGCATTGTCAAATTTTTGGATCTACTTATCTGAGTAGGGAGTAAAAACCCTCTTACTATCTGCATATCATATTCTGTTTGTGAACATTTTTACAACAAGAGATCACTGGAATTTAAATAAACCCTGGGTATGTTATACAAACCAAAATTCAATCAACATGTTGAATCGTCCTAATCGAAGTTATTCAAAACTTTTTTTTGACAATTTATCCCTGTATATCTAGCATGTGCCATCCCTGTATATCTAGCATGTGCCATGCAAGTTTTATGCAAATTAAAACCATATAATCTTGGGGGGGGTTTGGGTGTGTTAAATGGACGTTATTAAAGTTTTACAAAACCACACAACAACTTGGATGCAAACTTACGTGCAACAGGAGGCAGGGAAGCAGTAATAGTTGAGAGGTGACGGGTAACACTGTCTGTCTATACAAGCCTGAAAATGGCCATAGAATAAGTAAGTTTATACTTTTATACTTATTAACTATATTAACTTAATTTTGAAGAAATCCAATAGCTTTAATAGAAAAACACTTGAGTCAGACTCCTTATTAAAAACCAGTACTGGTGTCCATTTTGAGAGGCCAGTAGGGTGTTTGGCTGGTGGGAATCAAGCCCATAACCTCTTGGGTGAGAGGCAAACACATATATCACTAGACAGCCTTAACAAAATCCACTAAAAGGAATGATTTCTATAATCAAAGTGATGGTTTCTTAGAATATAGCCTACATTTCTTCAGTCAATGAAATTGCCTACAAGCCTTCAATCAATAAGTGCTATTCCAAGATCTAAATCTAAATTATGAAGATATACTATAATCTAATATGTTCAAAGTATTCCTTCATATTCTGGTCAAATCCTACCTTGTATACCAGTCCATCTAAATCTCAACTCGTAAACCAGTCTATCTATATCCTACCTCATACACCAGTCAATCTAAGTCACAACTTGTAAACCAGTCTATCTATATTCTAACTCATACACCAGTCCATCTTAGTCACAACTTGTAAACCAATCTATCTATATCCTACCTCATACACTAGTCTATCTATATCTTACCTCTTACACCAGTCCATCTAAGTCACAACTTGTAAACCAGTCTATCTATATCCTACCTCATAAACCAGTCTATCTATCTCAGCTGTGGTCACTCCCACCCCTATTGCCTTGGCTGCTATATCCAACACCTCACGACCAAGCTGGAAACAAAACAAAACGCAACAATTAATGAATAGTTTGCTTGCCCTTTTACAAATGATTCACAAAAATATCCATGACTCAAGAAAGGTTTTTAGCCACTCCAGAAATCATGAATGTGGCCAAATGGAAAGATAAATTAACACCCAAATTCACAAGTAATACTTAGAGCTTTGAAAAGAATTTAACAGCAACATGCATATACATAATTATTTTACAGTTCTAACTCAGCTACATGCATGCGATCAAGCACCATTTTCCATTCCTTGAGTATGACCAGTTCTCATCTTACCAATTTAGAGACTTTTTCATCTCCCCCCCCCCACACACACAAAAAAGAATTTGTTAAAATCCACTAACCCATACATAAATAAGAAACATCTGATGCCCCACCCACCTTACAAGCCTGCCTGACCCCCTCTTGTTCTTCTGCAGTCAAGATCCTAATATTGTGGTTCCCTCTCATCTGGCGTTCCGACGTGGGTTCACCTGATAGTAAAACACATTTGGAAGGGCTTAACACAAGACTGAGGTAACACTTTCTATTTCAATATGCAGTTACAACCTACTTGCAAAATAATGCTTTTATTATATGTGTTATATATATATATCCTTTGTGTACACTTTTATGTAATATATCAAAGTGATACTTGTACACATGTATAACAAACATAACTTTTCAGTGATAAACCTTCAACAACTTACTACATATAAAATTTATGAAAATTTTTAATAACTGATAACAAAAGTGTACTATGTATTGAATAACTGAAAATGCACAAATATTGAATTACTGGTGGGTCCTGAAAGATTCACAGTGATTAACCATCATCTTATAAGGTAAAAATACCCTGTTTTCTGCACCTATCATTCAAGACAAACCTGTAGGATGTTCGGCATAGTCGGGTCGAGGTATGTGGTCTGGAGCAGTTCGCTTTTTCATCTGCAATGTACACAAACAAAGTGAAAAATCTGTTGTACAATACTCCTATATTCTAGTTAAGGTCATCATGACCTTGAACTTTGACCTACTGACCCAAAAAACAATAGGAAAACAATCTACTGATCATGGAAATCATTCCAAATTTGAAGACTCAGGGATGTGGTTGACCTGGCAGCTGAAGAGCTGATACTATTTCAGCGAGGGGTTTGTTGATATCAAAATGGGAGAATCCCCCTGTAGCAGAAGCAAAACTGGCTTTTAAGAAGCTCAAAATAGATTATGACACTGCCTGTTTTTCACTGTCAGCCATGCGGCATACATGTCAGGAACAATAAGTAACAGTGAAAAATTAGTCAGCAATATGGGCCCTGCTACATGTGTTCATATAATTGTATATGTATTATACTGATAAAGAGTTCACTTCAATTCATGTGAATATCTTGAAAGGCTATAAATTTGAAAAAAAAAATTTACAAGGTAAAATAGATAAGGCCAATTTTGTATGTGATTTGAGTAACATCTTGTCCAAAAACAGCTAGGGAAGTAGGTGTTTTTATTCTTTTTTCATTAGGCTTAATGTTATTTTATTAGGCTTTATGTATGAAAGTTATTGTAATCATTGGGGAATGGAAAGTTATCTTCGGTGTAAAGGTTTAATTAACTAAATATACATATATAATTATATCATATTTAACTTCACATTATGGCAAACACTAATAAAATAAAATCTTTACCATCAAACTGTAAAAACAGTAGGTTTCGGGCCTATTTCATATGCAGATTTGGGTACCACAAACAAAGTTGTTGTTTTTTTAGGCCTCAGTTAAAAACTGCTGCAACTAGGCATTTACAAACATTTATGCCTATCTTTCACCTACCACTTTCCCTGGTCTGAGAGCTCCAGTAAACTTGAAGCCCGCCCATTCTGACTTTTGGTCCTCAGTTATATCTTGGTTGTCTTCCCCTTCTGAAAACAACATCAAATAAATCAGCAAAAACGTAAGATCATCAATACTTGGGGGATCAACACCGATCAGTGATCAATAAATAATCTATCTCATTAATACATGAATAAGCAAATTAAATTTTGCATTTAACTGCAATAGAATATCACTGATTATAGATTAAATATCAATATATATATATATATATAATACAATTGGTAAATTAATATATCAGACACTGAATTTTTTGTTTTTTTTGTGTGTTTTTTTTATAAATATTCAAATTGGGATGAATATTAATGTTAAATTTGAGAAAACACAGCCTTACAAGATGCTTTTTCGTTAAGATAAATATTTTCGTTAAGATAAATAGAAGACAATGTTGTGATTACTGTTACATGCTGGCAAATAAACACAGGCTAGGTACATGTAGATAGGAGACCTTTAATTTTGGAAAATTGTTTGTGTGCAAAGTATGTATATCTTTGTATTGTTTACATAGTATACATGTGTTAACATCAATGTTGCCTAGAATGTCAACTGTATCACTTTGTACAAATAGAACTGTCACATGGTTTGTACTTAAAAAATGATACTAAAAAATATCTTCGGGACTCGGGACTTAAAAAAAAGAATGGTTGGGTAATCATAATCACAACATTATTTTTATTTGGCTTAACAAAATTATAATTTGTCATCAAACAACACTAAAAGTGAGTGTAAAATTTACACCAATGAACATAAACGTTTCCTTACTAGCTTTCTTATGAACCTTTTTGTGCTCTCCCCAGAAGCCTTTGAAACATTCCTGAAAAAGAAGGAAAAGAATTCACTGGTAAATTTCTGCAAGAAATTCTACATTGTGCCGATGTTCAGAACTTTGTTAAGTTACCAAAGGTTTAAACACCACTGTTGTTTACTAGAAAAGGTGAAATAGTTGATGGTGTGCTCATATATTCATATGTAATAAATAAATATGTAAAGATGAGTCAGATGTTCTTGAATCTTGTTTGATTAAAAGTGCATCCATGAAACTTTGATAGAAGTAAGTTCAATAATGTATGCACTTTCAGAAACATGCAGCTATGTGTAAACCTTGTGTCACAGCAAACTCTACGCTCTATGCTGTACAGTATTCACTTCTGTCATGCAAATCATGTAATGATGATCAAAATCATGTTAGTGTGTTGAAAAAAAAAAGATACATGTATATAGAAGCCTTAAATTGTTTGCTTCAGTGAGATTTTGATAAATATTTTAGTGAGCACCGAAACACATATTTTCATGAGTGGTGCAGCAACTGTTCATTTCATCATAAGCGAAAAGCCCATTTAAACAAGAGATGTTTGTCAAACATTATGCCCCCCCCCCCCCCCCCCCTGAGCGCAGGCATTGTCAAGTTATCATTTGAAACATTTTCGCATTCAAGGTCACTGTGAACTTGACCTTTGACCCAATGACTCCTAAAATCTATAAGGGTCATTTCCTGGTCATGCCCAACTTCAATATCAAGTTTGATGATCATAGGTTAAGTCATTGTTGAGATATCACTGGGAGAAGATTTGCGTTAAAGGTAACTGTGACCTTGACCCGATAACCCCAATGTCAAGAGGGGTCATCTACTGGCCAGGCCCAACCTTCATGTCGAGTTTGATGACCATAGGTCCAGGAATTGTCGAGTTTACTTTCAAGATCACTGTGACCTTAACCTTTGACCCCTAAAATCAATAGGGGTCATCTACTGGTCAGGCCAAACCTCCAAGTCAAGTTTGAGGGCCATGGTGCAGCCATTTTTTAGTTATCACACGGACAACCTTTTACCATTCAAGGTCACTGTGACCTTGACCTTTGGCCCGATGACCCCCTAAAACAAAAGGGGTCATCTCCTGGTCAGGCCCAACCTCCAAATCAAGTTTGAGGGCCATGGGTGCAGGCATTGTCGAGTTATCACACGGACAACCTTTAACCATTCAAGGTCACTGTGACCTTGACCGTTGGCCCAATGACCCCCAAAAACAATAGGGGTCATCTACTGGCCAGGCCCAACCTCCAAGTCAAGTTTGAGGGCCATGGGTGCAGGCATTGTCGAGTTATCACTCGGACAATCTTTTACCATTCAAGGTCACTGTGACCTTGACCTTTGGCCCGATGATCCCCCAAAACAATAGGGGTCATCTACTGGTCAGGCCCAACTTCCATATCAAGTTTGATGACCATAGGTCTAGGCATTGTTGAGTTATCACTCGGACAAGCTTTAAAATTATTTTACCATTAAAGGTCACCGTGACCTTGACCTTTGACCCGATGAGCCCTTAAATCAATAGGGGTCATCTACTGGTCAGGCCCAACCTTCGTGTCAAGTTTGATGACCATATGTCCAGGAATTGCTGAGTTATCAGTCGGACAAGCTTTGGTCTACGGACCGACCGACATACCGACATACCGACCGACATGTGCAAAGCAATATACCCCTCTTCTTCAAAGGGGGGCATAATGACATCAAATGGTATTTTATACTCTGAAAGGTTGGCAAAAATAAGTCACATTTTGGTCCCAGCTGTGTGTGTGTTGAAGTTTGATTTAGCTTGTGTATTAGCATCAATATAATGGATCAAATTTTCAAAACAAAATGTTATTTCCTCATGATAACTGCGGGATATCAATTATATATCACTGATAAATTTCTATAAACCACCGAATAGCATACTTTTATAATATATATGTAAACATTCTAACTTCTTAATGATTCAAGTCCATCAAGGGAAATTATTTGATAGGAGAATCCTGTTACAGTCATTAATACCAGACTTAAGTGTTTTTGTTTTTCACCATTTTGGTAAAACAATCTGGTCCCTTATGACTGGGACAAAAGTAGAATAATAAGGATTTTTAAATGGTAGGAAATTGTTTGTCATACAGGTTTGACCAGAAAACAATTTCATTTCCCACCAGTATGAAATCAAACCATTTTAAAAATTCATAAATTGAATACATTGTCGTTAATTTTATTGTTCCATTGTCTATGGAGTTCCATGTTTGCTAATGGCTATGTTTTAGAAGGAAAGGTTATAATTTAAACATTCAACAATGTTATTTCTGACTTTCTTGTGAATTATGAAATGCTTTGATAGTAGATATTATTCCTCATCTTTGCGCACAATCAATTCAATATGTACTAAAAAAAATTAAAAAATAAGATCAACCGAACCTATATTTGGTATGTAACCAGAACCAAAGGTTTGGTTTTTTGGCCTATAACAGGTGTAACGGTCTGCTGTAGGCAGCGGATATACGTTAATAGTACAACTGTAATGGTCCACTTAAAGCCGCGAATGTGCATTCATAGTGTAACAGTCCGCTGTAGGTGGCCGATAAATCCATATAAAAAGCCGCTTCAGAGCTTTTGACGAGTTTTGTTTTGGCAACTCTACGTGTCCATATCCCACTTGTTGTTTTCCTAGCCAAGAATGACAGATCCCAGCGCTAAGTCTATTGAGTGGAAAGATAATGGGCACCTGCTGGTGATGCTTTGTTGACAGATCGATCTAAATTTGTGTTTCATAAAACACTTTTAAGTGTAATAACAGAAAGGTATTGGCTAAAAATAATTTATGTTTAATATTTTTGTTTTTATTTAGCAATGCAGTGTTATATATTATGGAGTTAAAATTGAAGAATATATTTTACATTGATAAGAATCAGCCGACTTGTGGCTTTTAGGGAAAAATGAATATCCAAATGTTAAAAAAAATTCCCTGAACGTGCATCATTGTGGCTAGTGGTGGATGTACCTTCATTATATGTATGTTTTCTTGGTTGGTAATATGCAAATTAGCAAATCAAGGGCTCTGTTTGGATTGAGAATTTACTGATTACAAAGACCAGTGTACCCCTTCAGGGTCGAGAATGTTTTTCTCTGAAGGGATCTGTTGGGCTTCTTTGGTGTCACGCGTCACACAGGTTTTCTCAAAAAGCAGAAAAAAGCATGATGCCTTTTTAAAAAGTATGTATGGGGAATGTTCGAGAGCCTGTATCCTTAGCATTATTTATATTAACATTATTTTCAAATAGTGCGAGTAACAAAAACTGAAGGTAAAAAAATACTCGCCTAGGTCAAAAAAATAAAATAAGACATTGGGACAATGGCTAACCTGATTACAGAAAAATGAGCCAGAAATGCCAAGCTTTATACAAGTTGGACACTGTAATTTAGCTTCTTTGTCACAACTCGTTGTTTCACAAACCCTTGTTGCCACAGACTGCTCCATGGAGGCAGCCATTTTCTTAGATTTTAACCCAAAGAAAATATTTAAGATAAAGCGTCTACACCGCGTTCGGTTTTCTAAAAGCGACGACATCCATACCCACCAGGAAACTACCAGCTGACAGACTGAGTGCAAATTCTGTCCGCCCATGTTCGACTACGGCGATTTCCATCTCCCGCAAACTATTTAAGCATGTAGTATTCACTGCAAACACTTAACAGACCATTTGGAACGCAACAAAAACACTTATCAACGGCTTTTGAATTGCATTTTCGTGTGAATCACAACTACTTTCAACAGCCATGATCTGCTTAAACAAAACGCGTTGGACAACAAGCAGACATTGTGATCATTGATTTCTATAAGGCATTCGACACCGTGCCTCATAACGTTAAGCCAAAGGCACACGATTGTTGCATGCGGCTATTTAGCTACAATAATGAGCGATCAGGGATACTTTTTTATTATTTTGACATTTCTTATGTATCCCTGCCATAGTAAAATCAAAATCGTCAAAAGACGAATGTACGGCCATTTAGGTGGACTAGCGGCTATTTTTATGAGCGGTCAAAGAACTTCTGATTTAAAGACATTCTACTATTTTTTCTCCATACTACCTTGGCCCAATGATTATTACATTAAACTAGGATTAATGACGGAAATTTATGACTGAAACATTATTTGGATAAGACCCAACAATCTTTAACTACGTATACATGTGTAAACTGTACCAATAATCATTGGGAATCACGTTACAAACTAACAAAAATGAATCACAACGATCACTTAAATTGTCCATTTGTTTAGGTACGCGTACCAAGATACACTACTTTACACTGTTACTGAAGTGGAGCTTATATTACGTGACTTATTTCTCCACAAACTGTCTTTTCTGGCCCTCACAAAACGTAACTTAGGATCCACTACAAACCCTCTCTCGAGAGTGCGTGTGTTGCATTCTGGGCAGCAGTTACAACACTTACTAGACATTCCGTATACAACAAGTCGCAGATGCTCCCCAGGTTGCGTGCAAATTTAGGGCTAGTCCACAAAGTTCCAATCACGTGCACATCTGAGAGTCAACACCAGATATCATCGGCAATACATGCAAAGACCGCGTATCCACGCATCACTGGCAAACCTTCTATACCGCCCATTAGCCATCGAGACATGTCTGCGACAACAGCCAGATTAATTATGCAGGCAACAGCTAGATCACGTGAAACTGGTGTTGGTGTGTAAGTTTATTTATACTCGCACTCGGGAAAGGCCCTTTTGACGAGTGCTCCCTTATGATTTTTATATAAATTAGGTTTTTGGAGTCAGAATGTTACCGCAACCCTGGTTCTTTAACGTGCACCAGTGTATATAGCACTGCCACACGGGGCCCCCAATTTAACGTCCGCCCCGGAAGACGATTAGTAGTTTGTTTAATGGTGTAGCGGGGTAACGAGCCCTGGATTCACAGTCAAATGTGTTACCTCTAGACCACGGATCCACCACAACGTGAAACTGACAAGAATCTGCAAAATATACTTTCACCTGCGCGTGCAACTGGACAAATCCACCATGAGGGGTCATTCCATTAGCCCAACTTATATGTGAGGCGAGGGAAGATATGCATGAAAACTGTATCGTTAATTATACCCGAAGTGTGAATTAAAATAAACGATTTGCAATACCGTTTGTATAACATAATAATCTCAGGATGATATCTTCTTTTCCAAAGTGGTAGAGATGCTGGACCCACTGATCCCGCTCCGTGGGAAGAGAAACAATGTCCTTAAAACATTGAAAACTAGGAGACATTTTACATTGCGACAAGATCAGTATCTATTAACGCAAAGTAGGAAAAACGGTGTTTTATTCAAAAGTGTATTCTCCCGAATACTACTACTTGACAATACAGTGCACACAGAGCCAAAATTTTGCGGGTTATAGAACAGTCCCACACCATCAGAACTAGTATGTTGCCATCTCTTTCCCACTGCGGGTACGCAAAAAGAACCAAAAGAGCCCAGATCCAGAATATTTGTATGTTGAAACGATTTTTAACGATTTTTGTGATAAGTGGAATCCTGAAGTAAAGTCTGATTGCTTAGACTACGTCATTATTTTGATACAATGGACATTAGGAATTATTTTAGGGATCTGAAATTATTAGGTTATCTGATTCAATAATAACTGACAGTGAAAGCATGGGAAAAGCTGTAGGTAAAAAAATATGGAAGTCCCTGAACTAGAAATAATCCAAAATCATAGATTAGGTAAAATAGAGGAAAATACAAACAACAATCTGAGACCATTTAAAGTTGTCGTAAAATTCACAGCAACGAAAACAGCAACGTAAGAATGCAATAAAAATAAGACATTTATTGGATGGTAAACCAAAGAAAGTCATATTAACTAAAGATCTCACAGAAATACAACGGCATGAAAAAGGGACACATGTTTTACCTTTCTGGCAGAGAAGACGAAATGGACATTCATACGCATAATAGGAGAAAGACAGGCAATGCGAACATTCTCATGAGTCAAGGGATTCGGTCTGAATTAATACTGGACGAGACAGTTATTAGTGGAATAATAATATGCCCCATCGGAGCTTTTCGCAAGGACCGAATTCATCAAAAATGTAGCGTGAACACGACTGGTTTTAGCCTCTAAAGCGAATCAATATTTTTAATAACAAAATATTTAAACATGAGAAAAACGCAAGTTTTAATGTTACGACATTTTTTTATTAAGATGTGACGTTAAATGATTTGTATGTTAACCCTGACGCGATTGACAAATTTAAGAAAATCGAACTTGAAAGCATTATCAATGAAACTATCCACAAATTGTATCACGCAATTATTTACAAGACATATATCATAAAATTATTTATATATTAGCAAAAAAACACACAAGAAAATTATTTAAAAAAGAGCTCAATGATCCAGATATCTTTGACAAGTGCAAAAGTTCCACCTGTATGCCTCTAACAGATCGCATTGCATCGAACGTATCGGGGTAATTTAGATGGCGTCAGGGTTTCGTTTGTAGTGCGTCGCCCCGCACTTACATTTAATGTTGTCATAATTTCCAGTTTTACAGAGACTGAGAACGGAAGTCTTTAGTTTACATAATCGTAGCCTTGTTAATCACTTTATGTGACTGAATAGGTAATCACTTATGAGTTTTTAAACCGCATTTAATTTGCTAAGACCCTAATCTCAAGTTGCAATGCATGCGTAGTTACGTTGATTTCAGGTGGTCCCTAATGTAGCTTTTTAGCAATGTTCTATGTACAACGTTTCTTTAAACTGGGTGGCTATTATTATGCACTGTGTTGTTTGTGGAGTTTTGTGCTGTTGTTCCATGTTTCTTGTTTATGTTTTTTGTTTGTTTTAGTGTTCTATGTCTTTGGCGTTTACCCTGTGCCATTAAACGGGGTTTAACCTTTGGCTACTGAGCTTGTTTCTCTAGTTTTTCACATAAATACTGAACAAATTTTATTATCAGACTTTTTTTACAAACAAAATTTGACTTGACATGTTCTTATGCATACACATTTCATATACAAACAAATTGTCAATTAAATGTAATGTATCTTTATTTAATGTGTGTCGTTATTTCGGCAAAAGATCAGATTTGTATGGTTTGATGGCTGTTGTGGGTTTTCTGAAATTATGATTGACTGCAAATTAAACATTAGTGGAAATGTGTTAAAACTTATATCGGAATTTCCTCAAAAAGTAACAGGAACCAAATAAAACCAAACAGAACACAGAGTTATATAATAAAATGCACCATTTAAATAGTGACAGCAAACCAGGAATATAACATGACAGCAAACTATGAGTAAGCATTTATAAGAACTGCTCTTCCCATGAACAGAAACAAATTTAATCCCCATAAGAGGTCCAGCACGGTACAGCGTCAATGAACATGGAATGTAACAGTAAAGACTACCAGTAGGGTCAGCATGAGTGCATGCGTTGGGGGTCAAGCCAGAGGTATTATTGTTATATTTTTCTTTATTGGTTCGTCTTAACAGGGTTTATATTGGAGATTCGACTACTTGATTTGTCCCTGTATTTTCATTTTACTATTAAACGGTGGAATTCAGATACAAAAGAAGGACTTTTACTGCCACCGGTTGGTGGGCTATACGCTAAAGAGGTCATTTCGAAGCCAGTGCTATGAGTGCCGCGATTAATGAAAAATCAGGATGGTCCCACAGCGCCGACAAATATGAAGGAAAATATGCCTTCTTTAGAACCACCACCCTGGTCAAATTCGAGGCTCCTTCGGCAGTAGACATTACACAGAGGATAATTGTTTGTTTCAGTGTAAGATCGTAAAATTCCAATTCAAACGTGGGCTCCCCACAGGGCTGAGACGCAATTTCAACGACGTTATTTCAGAAACGACGTTATGCGCGCTTTTTTCTGAAAGAGTAATTAAATGAGTTTTAACTCCAATTTTAGGCATACCAGGGTATATTAAAAAGAAAAAGGTGGTTGTTTCATTGATATATAGCAATATATTTCACCACACCAGTGGCTACGCCATTATACTCATGAAGTATATATTTTGGTGCTTTCTCGGTTAATTATAATGCGATCTTGCAATGAAACAAATAAATATAATTTAACAAAAGGTTCACTGAACAGCTACCAGTATTACTTAATTTAACGGAGCAGTATTAATTACTTGTCTTGTACTCAGCGTACAGCACGAGTATGAAATGGTCAGGGTAGATAATCCAGGCTATATTAAATACATGATTAATTTTGCAGATTTACCATACTTATGAAGCCGATTTGACTAAATCATCGGCTCAACATTTCTTTATTTTGACATAGTCCCTCGTGCAAGGTCAAGGTCTCAGAAACCGACACACAAACATGGCAGCGAATTCGGACGAGGAGCAAAGTTTGCGCGAGTGTGAGAATTATGTGCAAAAGCACAACGTACAGCAGTTGTTAAAGGAATGCATTGTGCAGCTTTGTATTAATCGTCCGGATAACCCAGTTAGTTATCTCAAGGAATACTTCGAAAACCTTGAAGTAAAGGTAAGTCCATTTGTGGTAGGGGTGGGTGGGGAATGTTTTGACAGTTTGACAGTTTCTATGACAAAAACGGATCTTCGTTAAGATCCCGAAGTGTTATACTCAGAGCCAGTTTGAAGAGATTTATTAATTTATGTTGATGTCATGTGATACACCAGTGGCTTTTCAGCATTCGTTTAAGGGCCAACAACTTAGTATTCAGCCCTGTTTGATAGTCCAAATAATCGTACATGGACAGATTATTTTACAATGTTTTTTATGGCAAGTCCTTCAAATATGAAGTGTTTTGTCGCCATTCTTGGGTCATTCATTCCAATTGCGATTTCATGTTAAAGCATATTATGTCTATATAAAGTCATCAAACAAGCTGATATGTTATTTTGTATTAGTTCCATGCACAAATACAGGGTTCGAATTTTACTTTGAGGAGCACTCGCAAAATTTTGCGAGTGCTTTTTGAGGCAACTCGCAAAATAAAAAATCAACTTGCAATTTTATTATTTGCTCTATTCCCTTATAATATTGTCTAATTAAAGTAGAAATTTACACCTAAGACATATTATGAATATTAAAAGGAATCAATCTTGAGTGACTCAACTACTAAACCTTGTTGATAGCTTATTCTTTTTTGGGGGTACGGAAAGACTCATCAGATACTGGCCGCTTTTTGATAACAAAGCTGTCCAATAATTTGACATTTTCACTTTGTATATTTACCCTCGCGATCGGGTAATCCACGCTACAGATTTCATTTAGTCTATAAGTATTAAAAACAATAACATTATAAATTTAAAATCAATAAAAGCAACAGGAAATGTAGCGTGGATGCTTTGGGTCATGAAATATATCGATCGACGAAGTCTATTCACTTTGACAGTTGGGCGGAAATATATTCAAAGGTTGATGGGGTTTACATATAGTGCGCGAAAGCGCTAAATTTGGCCAATGATTAAGCTAGATGATTACGTCATTTGTATTCACTATGTATTATGCATGACTCGGAGCATCCCGGAAAGATTCGCGATAAAACTCGGCCTTTTCCGTATTTGTTCTATTTTTGAAAACTTACTTGAGCGTGACTCCGTACTGTCTTCTTTATACTGATAGTGTAAACATGACATTTATAGGCTGTTTACACTCAACTACGTAGGGGAGTTGAGTTCATGTTTATTCTACTTTCCTTTTAACATTTTGTGGTCTACAAAAAGCCACTCGCAGAATTTTGCGAGCTTGAATAAAAGTCACTCGCAATTTGCAAATGTCGCTCGCATTTTGTGAGTATGCGAGTCTAAATTCGAACCCTGAAATAGTCAATATCCAACAAACATTTATGAGGTTAAGGTGTTATTTCATCCCTTACTGCGATAACATAATGGTATATACATGAATGGCACCTGCAGTTCACATATGCACAACTTCTGTCATTTCTGTTTACCGAAATTGATGAAAGTCTTCAAAAAGGTCAAACCTGTTTTTAAATGGATTTAATGCTTATTTTGTGCAAAATACCTTTGCAATAACATGGTGGAATTGGAATATAACCTTTTACAAATACTCAAAATATTTCTCTGAATACAATTTCAATACTTTTCAAAACACCCCCTGTTTTTTTTTAATAAACCATTTAAACATAAAGGCATTAGAAGAATCCTGTTTTAAACTTCTATTTGATGACCTGATTTGGATTTCTATATCAACTTAAGAATTTTCTTTTATTCCAGTATTTAAAGAAATCCTTTTTGTAATATATTCATACTTGGTCTTGGGTGCTGAGAAATAAACACAATTTTATATTTATGTATATATTCAAAGTTATATGACAATTTAATGCATACATGTGATAACGTCCCGGACTTTTGGGATTGTCCCGGAAATCATATCTCTGTCATGGAGTCATGGAGGGTGCATGTTTGTCCCGGAAAGTCATAAAAAACGGGAAAAAAATAATCTCGGAATCGATTATCTTAATTTTACCAATGTAAGTCAGCTATTTTGCCTGTCCGGGACACTGGTCGTAAAACACAGGACATGTTGACACTAATCCGTTAATTGGTACGTGTGTCGTCGAGGTCATCGTCAATCATCCGTTATTTGATCTATTGGCCTATTGTTGTGCTTAACAAGTTGGGGAGGGTTCTTGTATACAAATTCATTGTTTTCATATGGATTTGTTTGGTCTTATGAATGATAGCTTTTAATTGATGAATTGATATTTTTCACACATTTTGCCGACAAACGAGCATGAAGGTAAGTTCAAAGAAAGTGACAAAATGAGTGAAAAAACAAAATTAAAACACGGAAAACATCCCATATTCCATTCAAATTTCAAAGTCGATACATCGTTATACTTTAAACAACTTACGTGTCCATAAGGAATTTTAGTGTTTTGAACTTTTTTTTCAAACTATCATTGTGTATTTTAACGCCGAAATAAAACTGATGATATGGGGTTTACAGGTGGTTATATAGAGTGCTTTAATCATGTGACCATGGTAAGTCACATGATCGCTTTAAGCAGCCGATTGTTGACACGTCTCTATCAAAATTATATGCATCTCCAAATGGAAAAAAGCTCATCGACTGGAAAATCTTCTTGATCATAAATTGCAAACGTTTTAAATGTGATGAAAAAATAAATATTTTGTAACGCATGTTCTCAAAAGGGCTGGAAAACAGGTGCCCATATAGTTGTTTATTTCCTGTTTTGATGAAACCGAAAGTAGACTGCATATCCTCCTGGTTAGCACTTCATTTAAAGCCTGGGAAAATATCTGGTGGTTTTATTTTTTCAAGAAAATGCATAAAAAAAAAAACCATGTCAAGTAAAAAATATGTCTTGGCAGTCAAAATAGGTACATTTTCCCCGACGTTTAAAACGACTAAAATAGCCCCAGATATGCTCTAGAATGCACCACAGAAGTTCCCCATTAAAAAAATGGTGTGTGCGTTGACATTACGACGAGTGTCCCGGAATCGACCCAAGAAATTATCACATGTAAGTTAATGCGACTAAAATATTTCATGACCATTGCCTGATGGGAATACATAAATCGTATTTTTGGGTACACTTGCAATATGCTGTCACTAAAATCCAGCTATTATGTGTTATGTTAATATGATTGTCTATATAACGAAACAAATCAATTAAACTTGATTTAATTTTAGAATAAATATTATGTGTGTTTATTCAAAATTCCCTCTATTATTGATCACTTTTTTCTTGCATTTATGATGTATGAACGCAGTAGGGCATGCGAGCAAATTCCATGAAGCGCTCTGGCTCTTTTCGGTTATTTGCGCGATTGCCCTACTGCATTCATACAGTATAAAAGCAAGAAAAAATGTGATCAATATTTATACCAACATTTTAAAAAATTATTCATTACGAGTATAAATTAACAGTATCTTCTGAGTATTTGTTCTTAAACAAATATAACTGACAAAATAAGGTTGTAACAAAAAACTTAGCTGATGTTTGTAAATGTTGTCTATCATTGGTTTAATGATGTCCCCTTAATCCAAACAGAGCACAATAATGAAATAAACAATGAGGTCATAATATCTAACGTGTTATAGAATATGAGTGTCATGATTTTTTCTATACATAGGACTAGGCAAATATAAATATTATCAAATGCACAAACATCTTGGAAAGTTTTTTTCAAAAATCATCAAGTTCAAAAAACAATGAAATTTTTAAGTATTCAGTGCTGGAAATTGTATTCTTTTATTAGAAAATTGTGCAATAAGTGTATACATATTTTTTTTATATGTTTTTCACCCTTATAGATCTCTAGTATATGTCAAGTGATATTTTACAGCTTATAAAATTTATGTATCTACTTCAAAGTTGTGCATTTCATAAATTTAAATAGGTGATTGTCTTACTCCAGTTAGAACATCAGTTTTACTTGAGTGTTATCATAAATTTAAAGTAGGCTAGTATCTCAGTAAAATCTGATATTTACAATAGTTAAATCCAATACTTCAGATAACTGTAAATGTCCTATTAAATGAGCCAGGTTTACATTTTTTTGAGAACCCTGCATGCTTAATAAGAACCATTTCCCCCTATTCAGAAAACTTCAGAATCCGCTTACCTCAATTATCAGTCATGTGTAGAGTTAAGAATATAAAATTCATATTTCACTTGTCACAATTACCCGTTTAATAATCTGATGAGTCGAAAGCCGGCGATTGACCAACCAGTATCCCCTGCATCATGGCTGTATACATGCCCTGGTGTGTAAATCAATGAAATGATCCACTGAACACATGTCTTAAATATATTAATATACAACTATCGGCACTTTTAATAGGACATATACGGTATACTACTAAATTGAAATAAATTCAAACTGTCATTTTACATCCATTTTGCTACAAAAGATAAATGTGGGAAAAGCAGATGTTCACTGCATTAAAGGAGTGTCTGCAAATAAATGGACTAAAATGCCCCCATTTCTAGGTTGACGCAAATGATTAAGTAGCCAAAAATTGAAAGTCCAGCTAGTGAGGTCTGGGGGCATGCCAACATCCAGTTATTTTTGCATTTTGCTTTAAGGGTCTCGCTCATGTTTCTGGACTCAATTGTTTACTTCACAGTAAATAATGCATCGGAAAACACTAATATTATAATTATTTTTATCTTTGATACTGAAATTGCAGAAAAAATACAATTTAAGTATAAACAAAAAACCGGGTTTTAGTGGGGAGGGAACCAACGTGGGTATAGTCAAGAAAACAATTGAAAACTGACAAAAAAAATGCTCTACCACAAGGACTCTTACATACCCACGGGGATAAGTTAACCTTTTGTTGAAGAGCACTACTAAAGCTTTTCAAAATCATGGACTTCAAAGACAATATTTGAGCTTATATATCAATCATTTGTTGTATGGTACCAGCTGTCAGTGTCTTAGTTTTAACACTCCTAATGACTTAATGTCACACTTAATTTCGGCATATAAAGAAAGTGCATTTTACAAAACATGAGCGAGTCCCTTTAAAATTATATAAGCCCTATTTGCTACAGAATGCTATTTCTAGGGATTTTCGGCTATTATCAGTGCATGCCATCATTTATACTTAAGGAAAAATATATTGATTAAATCATTGACCCCTTTCCCAAAAAGTGTGAAACTCCCCTGAAACAACCCTCTCAATTGGAACTACTTACTTTTAATTGTCTTTCTTCTTTTGGGACAGTGTTTTTTCTGCCCTTTTTGGTGCTAATATTTGGCCCCATTTCCCAACTGAAAAAGCATATATATATTTTCCCTAACCCAGGTAGGAATATCTCCTTTAAAAATATATATTTTTTAAAAAGAAGCATAAATCAGCTCTGAGCATTTAGCAAATGTAGCAATATAGTGCCATTCATGATCATGTTGATAGGTTTGTTGATTAAAATGTTTTAAAACAAGTTGAACATTATATGAATCATGTTAGGATTTACCTCTTTTTGCCAAAACAACACTTAATAATTTTTCCCTATAAAAAATAAGTGAAAACAACACTGTGGGATAAATTTTCAGTCTTACTTGCACAGGAGAGGCCTGAAGATGCAGCAAGATGAAATAGTGTTGATTTTGAGTGTGAAATTGATATCCAGGAGACACAACTTAATTATTTTGTTTATCCAGACCTACCTACCCTTTATTGTTTGGCAGTGAAATAAGAAACCAACAAAAACATCACATTGTCTTACGAGACTCTTATGTGATAATGCTTCTTCAAAATCTGTTGAGAGCTGAATTCTGATAAACAAAGGTTTCAGGCTTGCTATTATGTTGTTGACCTTTAAATGTTAAAAAGTATTTTGCATTTAGAGTGCTAATCACGTTCAAAAGACTTCATAATCAATTAATTCAATGCATGCAATACAAAATAATAGATTTTATGTTTTTAAATATAACATAGCATAGCCATTTTTTTCCATAACTACGAAGTGATTTTTGCTCTATTTACATCGCCATAGCATAAAATATAACGTGTTGTGCACAATCATAAGATTGGCACCAATATAAATTGTGTTTTCTGAGAATTTTTCTAGCAGACAACTGAGGAATTGACCACTTTCTTTGTGATTCCGGTGAGACCAAATTGCAAAAACTTACTTTGATGTATTGATCTCATCGCAGGCAATTTTACAAGGCCTTAAAGGTCTGACACACAGATCTTATTAGTTAGTGATTAATTTCATTACCTGTTTGTGGTTGTGTGGTCGGCATTTATCACTTGAAAGAAGCTTTTAATATCTCTTTTGTGGCATTTCAATTTAAAAGCAGCTTTGCTCACAAGGCCTAGGGACAGTGGAACAAATTTCATCAAGTTTTAATCATTAGAATACACAATTAATAGAATTGTCTGAGAAAAGAGAATTGTAAGAGATTAATAAAATGTTCAACGTCTGTTGTTACAACATAAAAGATAGGTATAAGATTGAATCTTATACCTATCTTTTGACAATTTAGAGTGAGAAGCTTTATCCGAAGAAACGTCCTTAATTGTTTGCTCTTTTATTTACTTTTGAATGAGCTATTGTGACCAGTATTTGTTTTCCTAATTTGCTGTGACTCGGACTACATTATTCTATGATATGAAGATGTTTGCTCAATATAAGCCATGAGATAATCCAAATCATTTTAGTTACATTAATGATTCTTATATTATATGCATGTAACTTGGTATTATCTGGCTAAAATGTTTGCTTTAATAGCGAAGTGGTAAGAATGTCAGCCTGCGTAGTGAGAGGTAGTGGGTTTGATCCCTGACAGATGAAAATAGCAATTTGTGTAGTCTGTTACATTTGGCGCCCAATGTTAATAACTCCCAAGTTGCTAGATAAGTCCCAAGGTCATTGCAAATTGACCTTAGTCTACAAAATTTGAGGCAAAAATGTAACAGGGTATTTGATACGTAATTTGGCAGCACTAAGTATAATAACTCTCTGTAGAGCTTGATTTTATGGCAATAAGAATGTCTGCATGCAGAGTGAGAGGTCATGGGTTAAATTGATCCTCCACAGATCCACATAGCAATCAGGATATTTTTCCCTTCTTTTTCGTAGCCGAAACCCTGTTATGTTCCCAACAGCTAGACCCCTCCATAAAAGTCTCTGAAATTCCTAATTTAAAAAAAAAAAAAAAAAAAAAAAAATTTATATTTATACCAAAGGCAAATAAAGCGTAACATTTTGGGAAAAAAGAAAGTTCTTGCAAACATTATTTCATTTGCATTATAATGATAATATCGGAAAAATCTTTAATATGTTGTTTTTGAGAGATATATTTACTGCTTCATTGACATTTAACTCCAGTTTGAAAAAAGATCTTTGAGAATTTTTCCCCAGAACTGAAAAGATCAAAAGTGCTTGAACTTTTCCCCACAGTAAGTGCTAGGATGTCAACCCACTAACTGGTAAAATGGCTCCAGCAATTTTTGCAGTCTGTTACATGCATTTACAGGTATATATTAATCAAAAGGCTGTATTGTAGTATTTATGACATAATGTTTCAAGCCATCTGTTCCATTTACACAATTCACACTGTGAGAAATTGCGGTCAATATAATTCTTTGAAAATATTGTGTCATTATAATGTAAGCCTGGCCATAATCAATATAACTCTTATACTTATGCTTAAACATGCCTCTGTGATTACATTAAGCGTATTGGCAAATGAATTATTCAGTCCAATCAAAACACTCAGATTTTACTTTTATTTACGGTAAATCAAAGTTAGACTTCTAGTTGGTGAAAAGGTAAAAGTTGTTCTACGAGTATGGGGAGGGTGGGGGGCATATTGTATGGTCGACCTGCTCTCTGTTGCTCTGAAGCCAATTTACTTGCAAAATCCTTTAACATGCAAGTGCTCAGCTGCTGTTCAAAGCGAATTTTTTGGTTTCCTTGTTTAATGTGACATTTAACTTCGCATTCGAAATACCCATCTTACACTGTTACCTAGAAATTTTCCTCTTAAAATTCATTACTCCAATCTTAAACTTCAAAATCGCCATCTTAAAAGCAAGGGCCGCAACCAGCTATTTTTCTATTTGCTATTTTTATGTGGTTTGTTGATGTGTTAAAAAATAAGGTGCTCTGCCATAACACAATTTTTTGTAAGACTTGATTGACTATATACATGTAGGTGAAGACAGTTTGACGAAATGTCATCAACCCATGTGTAGCAGACGGCACTGGTCATCTGGGAGCTGTTGCAGGTAGGCGTAAGGACCAATTATCTACAAAAAGCCTGGTGCCGACACTTGTGCAGATTTCTTTTCCAAGACAGGAAAAATAATAATTGGCTTCTTCATTGGACATGATATAATATGTAATTGCGTTTTTGTTGCTTAGATTTGGGAAAACGTATTGTTGTGAGAAATCTTTAGAAATATCAATGTAACTATGCTCAAAGACACTTTAATGAAGGATGCTTTTGTGTTTCAGTGTGTGTGGGTTTTTTACCAATTAGGGGATGAAATTAAGCCTCATATTTCCAATTCCAAACTAACATGTACATTTCACCTAAGAATGGAAAAAAGAGTGTCCTAATTTCATTTTATTTTTTTCGAAAAATAAAAATTGAGCCCCAACCGTTTTTTTAATGGGGGAGAAGTTGTATTTTTAAAGAAACAAACTTTATAACATTCTTATATGGTCGATGTGTTTTAGCATTCTGGTTCATTTTTAGTCAAAACTACAATTTCCAAAATGTAAGTCAAAATGTCATTTTTCCCAGTCAGAAAGGCTTAAAATAATGTCCCCAATTCCAAAATATTGAAAAACCCCGTACTACTTCATCTGTTGAAAAACATTTTCAGAGAACCTCAAAACTTAATTTAAACTGGATTTTGAAGGAGTAAATGTTTGCTCAGGTAGCTATTTATGTGAAACACAATTCATCGTTATCAATAGCGGTTTTCATTTGCACCATTCCAGAAATAATTGGATCTGACAGTTGTGGCCAACATGCCAAGTTGCAGAAGATCAGCCAAGATCAAAACCTTGTTTTCTTGTTGGAGTATTCCTGTACATTATTGTTTTCTTGTTTACAAGTCAGCAAATAATAAAGCTTTCACTAAGCCATTATAAAGGTCAATGGGCCATGATTACGAACATTCAGAAAAGCACTTTTATTTAATTACTAAGAAATTCTTTGAGGACCCAAAAATGTGAATACTTATAAAAAAATTGATAGTAATAATATTCAACAAATATCACCATGGAAACTTATAGCTAAGCTAGGAAGAAATTACCAGTGATTTAGAGATATTGAGTTTTGCCACTTGAGTTTGAACTCAGACTTCAGCAGGGCAGGCTGGCCATCATTTCGATCAGGAAGAGACTGTTTCACAATGAGAAAAAAATGAAAATAAGTAAGCGTTGATTTATCATAATTGTAGAGTCTATGCGATATAAGCAAGTTCTTTCACATGGCAAATGAAAAATCTCTTTTACTAAACAATTGTCATGTGTAAGCTGGCGCCTCATGAAATGATTATGTTTACAAACCGGTAAAATTGGAAATGTCTTGAACAAACAAGAAAATAAATGAATATTTTGAATGGAAATCAGATTTGGTATATAGGGGAAGTTTATTAAATGAATATTGTAAAAGGAATGCTGAAATTTTCCAAGGACCTTCCAAAAAATCAGACCTTTTTGTATTGAAATTTTGTATTATTTTTCAAAATGAATGATCATTAAAATGCACCAATTAATTTAAAAGCTGTCTACATTTAAAAAAAATCAAGGTGGGGATGGGGCATCTCCACCCCTGGGTCCCCCACTTTACCACCTCCTGCACAAATTTGTTTTATTAAACTAAGCCCCTGCAAATAATGACACCAGAATTCAAGAACTGGTTTACATGTATGTACTCAATTAATATTGCAGACATCATGATTGGTACATAATCAAACACAGTCAAAATACAAAACAGGCAATGTCAAACTCACCCCAGTTATCTCCATGTTCTGGTTATGTTGGAACTTTTTCCAAATGCATTTTGTTAAGTAAGATATGTTTTTTTTCTTGTTTCTTTTAATGTTCATTTAATTATTAAATCTCTAAGATCCAAGGTGTCTCTAAAGAGATTTATTTTTTTTATTTTTAAACTATTGGGCTTGGCCCTGTTGTTTTTATTGCACAGACAGAGAAATGTTAATTTTGTTGTAAAAATTATATTTCATGGTTACAAAGATGGTAAAAAAATATTTTATTCTTAAGTGAAATGTTTGTGCCAATTTACCCTGGGACATAAAAATTATTACATGTTGCAATAAAACATTTATTCTGGTCCAAAAATATGTATGCTTCCAAAACGTGATCGTTACTTGTAACAAATAATTCGTTCTACAATTAAAAGCTGTCTACATTTAAAAACAATCAAAGTGGGGATGGGGCATATCCACCCCTGGGTCCCCCACTTTACCACCTCCTGCACAAATTTGTTCGCATTTTTTGTCAAAATTAATAATAATAATTATTAAAGATATTTAGAACCATTTAAGAAATCAGATTTCAGAGCTTGAGGCGCAAACTCAGACTCGAGAAGTTTAAGTGATCGCTCTGGATCCCAGGTAGCTTAAAGTGTTGCAATTACTTGGTACATTGTATGACATTATGATTAATATGTGTTCAAGCAAAACGCTTGATAGTATGTACAACACATACCAGACTATTTGGTTATTTCAGAGTTAATGTTGAGAATATGCAGTTTAGAATACAACCTACATTTTAAGCCAATGAAATTGCAGAATAGGCAGTCATTAAGCTCTAGACTTAATCATTAAGAATATCACCTTTTGCGGGTGTTTAAAGGTCCGGCTACTGCCACTCATCCGATACAAATTACCTGCATCAGATTTTGCGTTGACATATAATAAGGGCTTAATGTTATTCATTAAGAATTTACTTCATGTTATCTATAACTTAAATAACAAAGAAATTAAAGAACACTTTTAAGAGGAATTTTACCCATTAAATATAAAATAATCTGTGCCACTGCAATAATAATCAAACTAAAATTATACTTACAGATATTCAAATTCTTTCTCAATCTAGTTGGAAGAAGTTTTTATGCTTTTTTTTACAAGGTAAAAGCTATACTTTATGTAATGATTAAAGTATGCTAGTACATGTATGTATTTACAAAAATAAATGGTTTGATGCGACACAGTCTCATAACCATTTATTTTGTGTTAGTACATACTAACATTCTTTAAGTCTTTAGTGGTCTCCATTATATTGTGTAAACATCCAACTGACTTGGCGAGCCACTGTTTTATAATCTACTACTTCACCTGAAACTATGACAGTTGACTCTTGGTTTCTGATATAAAATTATGGAAAAACTTGCGAAAGACTGCCTTTTATTGGACAAAATAAAATTCTTACTTATAGCCATTTGACAAGGTCATTTTGTTTGTCTGGTGAAAAAACAATAAGTCCCAGTCTTATCATCTATCATATTCCCCTGAAATAATGCAAGCTCCCCACTGAGTAATCAAGCTACATGTATTACTTCCAGTGCAGGCTCTTGTGATGGCATTTCAAGTTCTGATGGCTGGTGTCACATGATGTTACTGTTATTTAAGAGAAAGATTCTTGCTTTAATGATCTGTTTTCTCTATTTACTGCTGAGTATGTCTTTAAGGTTGGATAATAAAATCAATGGTTGGTACTCTCCCGTCTTGGAAATTTGACCTTTGCTATGTTAACAACTTACGTTTATTAGTCGGCGCCCAGAAGGGCGCCGACTATATTTGATATTACTTTAGAAATATTCCAACTTAGGGACTAGTTCATATATTGCAGAACAATGCTTTCAATAGTTTCCACGTTGCATGATAAAATATGAAGTTTAATTTGTTTTATAAAACTTTACACTTTAATTGATCATGAAACCTTAATTGAATTATAATAGCCCTGCTTATCGTTTTGATTTTAAATACCAACTCAATCATAGCAACTCGGCCATCTCCGAGATAGATACAGGCCGAGGTGTTCCGATTGATATAGATGAAGGTTTCACGGTACTATTAAAATCTCCTTTATGTCTGTAAACCTCCTACGCAGTAATCTCCCTTGGTGACAGCAAAAATGCCGAGTTTTGAAAAATTAACCTTGAGCTTATTTGTTTGTTTTGAAAATGCCATTCGAAAGAATGAACTCCCGATAATTCCCCTTTGATATATAGTATTTTTACCCCCATTCTATATACTCATATGAGTGAAATGTGTTACATAAACTTGTACAAAATATCAAGCAAGGAATTCACAGAACATGCCGGTACAAATAAAAGGTGATTTTCATGCTATTGAAATCTATGTATTAGACCATTGACTCTATTTAATCCGAAGAAACGTATGTATATTTTTGTTATTATTCAGTTTTAACCGGAGGATTAGCTTGGGGAAAAAATAACCATAATGTCCTTCGAGCATATGTACACCCAACATAAAACAAAATATTATCATTGAAATAATAACCATTTTTGGTTATCTGCATGCACGTTTTTCTTCTAATTTCATTGCGCCGACTTGATGCTATGCATCAACTTTTTTCTTGTCTGTTACTTGTTTTAGAAAGTTATAAGAAACCAGATAATAGTTATGGCTTATGGTGTGTAATCGAATAATCATCAATGGGCGCCCAACATTGTTGAAAATCAATAATAATTAGCCATAACCAATTTTCATCAAACATCCATCTGATGTGTACATTGAATATGTTGGTCAGTTTATGGTAAATTGCGTTATTGTTAAACATAATTATGCATTAAAATTTATACATTTTCACTATAATTAAGAACCAATCTATGTTTTGCGCCTTTAAATCAATTAACAGATATCTCTGATTGAGGCAAAATATAAAATCATGAGTTATGTACAGTAAATATGAAACAAAATGTAAAATGAATAATTTATTAGATTATTTTGAGATGTTAAACTTGTAAATTGAGTGAAAAGGTAGTTTATTATACAGTTGATTGCTTCAAGGAATCTTTCCTCGAATGTTATCATGATTGCCATGCCAACATATGTATCGATATGTTTTGTTATGGATTGCCATGCATCAGCAAAACAGATTTGAGTTATTGCCGTGCATCTGCCAAATAGATGTGTTTTTCGCTAGCAAACAAACGATTAACTATTACTTCAAGACAGTGTAGGTTTTCTATTTTGCATCAACTACTGTTTAAGTATGTTAACTTAAAGGCCCATAATATAGGTTAGTACAATTTTTTTTTATTTTTTTTTTATTTAAATGCATTTTTCTGTTTAACTCATTCTACTTTAATGATCAAAACAATAAAAAGTAAGGATTAGTGTACAAATTTTATACATGTTTTTTTTTTCAATAAGTAGCTAGGTGCATGGCCACAAATTCCCCTGTTAAAAAAGAATGCCAAAATATCAGCAATATTTTTTAATCTGTATACAAATCATAGGCTTTTTTGTTTTGATCATTTAAGTCGCATGATAATGTATTTAGATTAAAAAAATATTTTTTTGCATTTTTCTTAATTGTGGGCCTTTAAAATACATATAATATTTTGAGTCTTATCCAAGGAACCTTTGATCAGAAGTCACTGTGTGTCATTTTGCATATTTATCACCAATTTTTATCTGAACAACTAAAGGACAAGCAAGACCATAAATAGCATGTGGTTTTTTTGTTTTATAAATGTCTTATGATCTATTGAAACAGCATGTTTTCATGTTAATTCATTCCCATTAATATTCAAAACATTTCAGCAGGTGAATGACTACTTTTATCTCTCATTTATGGAAAAATTAAACACACCATTTAATGTTAATGTAGTATGATGACATGCATTATTGAGATTATAGGGTTATAAACAGTGTTAAAGGAAAACCTTATCTTCCTTGTGTTAGATATGTTATAATACAGTCAAACCCGTTGACTCGACTCACTTGGCTAGAATTCCTCAACTGCTCAAACTGAATGTAAAGGACAGATTTTTTTAAACTGAAGCTCTTGACTCGAATGGGTTTTTTTCACGGGTCCGTTGGAGTTTGAGCCACTTCTGTGTCAACTGCAATACCAGCCACCCACTGAGGTATCCCCCTACAAAAATGATTAATAGGGTAGTTCTCACTTCTGTGTCCACTGCAATACCAGCCACCCACTGAGGTATCCCCCTAAATAAAAAAAGATTAATAGAGTAGTTCTCACTTCTGTGTCCACTGCAATACCAGCCATCCACTGAGGAATCCCCCTTCAACAATGCTTTGTACTGAGTTAGTTCTCACTTCTGTGTCCACTGCAATACCAGCCATCCACTGAGATATCCCCCTACAACTATGGGATTAATGCAGTTGTTTTCACTTCTGTGTCCACTGCAATAGCAGCAACCCACTGAGGAATCCCCCTTCAAGAATGCTTTGTTCTGAGTTAGTTCTCACTTCTTAGTCCACTGCAATACCAGCCATCCACTGAGATATCCCCCTACAACTATGGGATTAATGCAGTTGTTTTCACTTCTGTGTCCACTGCAATAGCAGCAACCCACTGAGGAATCCCCCTTCAATAATGCTTTGTACTGAGTTAGTTCTCACTTCTGTGTCCACTGCAATACCACTCACCCACTGAGGTGTAACCCCTACAACAATGGGATTAATTAATGCAGTTGTTCTCACTTCTGTAATATTAATCATCTTTATATTTGCCAAAGCTGCTAAATATTAAAACAATAGTTTCAGAGGTTTTCATTGATTTTATGAAATGTTTAAAAAATTAGGAGACCAATGTACAAGATTTTAGATGGAAAATACCACTTAACAAAGCTTTTACTGTGATAAGTTCACAAGAAATTGTAAGTCTTCATCAATTTTCTAGGCATTTTGTAGGATTCTTGTTTTTTTGCCAGCTTAGTTCTATTTGCCAGTGGTAATCTGAGAAGTCTGAAAATAATTCCACATACTGGCTATGAGAGTTGAAGAAATAATTAATGGGAAAGTATGTCTTATAAATAGAACCTGTTGGTGTTGTCTTGTTAATTTGTTAATCAGGTTTTCGTTGAAGTTCTGGCACTTCTAATGAAGAAAAATAAGTCTCATGCTGTAAATCAATATTTTTTTCTGGAATTATGTGATAATACAGTTGGGTTATTATGCTCCCTGAAGGGAGAGCATATAGATACCACATTGTTTGTGCGTCCGTCCGTCACATCCTTGTATGGAGAAGAACTTCAGAAGTACTGACCAGGGATTGAAGTACTGATGGAATTGAAATAAAACTTGGTATATAGATATATGGCAATGAGAGGAAGTGCAGTGCATAAGAACCATAATCCTATCACATGCATATTTATTCAGTTATTTCCCTTAACCATTTTTTTCATAATTGGTGCTTGTCCGGGCTATATCTAACACTACTATAAAGGGATTGGAATTAGACTTTAAACATTTATGGCAATGAGAGGAAGTGCAGTGCACCATAATCCTGCCCTGCATTTATTAAGTTATCTCCCCTGAAACTCCCCTTACCTTATAGCTTTTGAAAATCGGAGTTTGTTCGTGCCATATCTTGGATATTTGTGATTTTAAATAGCTGCTTTTTTATTTCATTGCTTGAAAGTGATTTTCAAATTAAATTCCCAAACCTGCCCATATCTTTTCATGTAATGAACTTTTCCAACTTGTGTATAATAATGCTACAACTGTTTCCTTCTACCAGCACATTGAATTACAATTTCTGTCTTTTCATAGAAAATGGGCGAATGGGGAGCATCTGAATTGCTTCCAGCTATATTTTTATTTAGTACTTGTAAGCAGACTTGAATATGCCGTATTGCACTAGGTGGAATACCATTAAACAAGCCTATTTTGCGATTGTATTGCTTGCAGATTTAAGATGCCGTATAATACAGTGATTTGTCTGTGATATTAGATAGTATTCCATATTTTAAGAGGAAAAATATCAGATGAATTCAGATTTATGTTTGCTTTGAGATTTTGTAGGTGCGATTATATAGATAACATTTGATGTTTAATTGTATATATGTTGTATTATACAATGAAAAATGTCCTCATAAAATTTGACCACAATATTCCTTTTATAAACTATGGCATCTGGGCGCAATTTGTCAAGCCGGTTTCAAGAGATGAATAGCTATAATGGTCTCTTCTTACTACAGGTGACCTTATAACTTTATTAAGGCTGTCATTCACAGCAAGTTTAGTGAGAAGAAAATCAATGTGAGAAAACCATCTTTGCCTGCTTGAGCTTTAGGCTGTGTTGTTGACTTATCTTCCAATTTCTTCTTGTTTCCCCAGTCACTTTAATGAGCTTTTCCCATGTCAGCCAGCCATTGTGATGGAAAACAAGAAATGTGAAAGTTACAAGTTTTGTGATTGCTTCAGCTTGCTTAATGATGTCATTCAACCACAGGTGACAGTATCAACAAGAAAAGATGAAAATAAAATGCTTTCTATAGGTATATTGGGTGTTAAAGAGTGTAGCATTTTCCTTTAAAAAATCACATACACTGCTGATTTCATATTTACCCCTGATATCTCTTCTACTTTGGGATATGGGCATCTTTCTCTACTATGGATTTGACAGTATCAATATCTTTGTCAGAGCCCATTTATATCAGCAGGCAGGGCCTGGGGTGATCTTTTATGCTCTTCCTTCCTTCCTTGAACAAGGATACCCATCAGGCAACTGTATGGTATGCAAGAACCATCCCCCCCCCTACCCCACCCGTACACATTGTCTAGATCTGCTGTAATTCCTAATGTGATTTATCCAGTAAGCCGCTAAGCTAACAAAAAGCTCTTTGCCAGACTTACCCAGCCATGCGTTCTGTAAACGAATTTGTCGCGAACGTTTGGTTCCCCACTTGCATTGTATTTGCTGCGTGACAACAGGGATACGAAACAAAACAGTTTGCTTACGTTAGGTAACGTTAGCCTTTACTGAATGCATAGCATGTTTCAGTCAGTATGAAATGCTATGTTGCCTTTGAAATTTCATTAAACTACTTGAGCACGTGGAAAATGATATGGTGTTACGATTAATTCTAAGTCATCGAGACCAAGACAAAAAGTTTGGTTTAACAATAATTTTGATTAACAATTATTAAAAGTGATAGTGTTCGCAAATTATTGGTAATGTAAAATATTTAATACATTACATACAAACTACACCACCCAAAATAAGTTGCTTATTACCTGACATCGATGTTTGCTACGTATTATATTAGCGCTCAATGTCATTCTAGAGCTAATTGTGCTACATTACCAACTCAAGCGATGCCCGGGTGTTATCACAGTCTGGTGTGAAAACTATGAGTAGACGGAAACTTAAATCACAATAAATTTGGATAAACGGTTTTTGGATTAACGGTGTTTAAATGCATTTATAAATAAAAAAAAATCACCATTTCTTTTCTATACAGCCACCATTGTTGACAACGGGCTGAAAGTAATGATCGAAACTAGTCATTGGTAATTACGTGTGTATAAATATAACATCAATGGAGTATTGTTTGCATTTTCATGTAATATTCATGGATTGATCACTGTGATAAAGATTATTGTCTACGCTGAGTAAAAAACATGTCACCAATAATTGAAAATCTATTGGAACATTCTTGTTCCTAAGACATAAGCTGTGCAAAGCAAAAAAAAACCTGTCTGTTATTAACACTTGAAAAAATAATGTTGTTCGCTATACTAGTAATTGATTTTAACATGATTGAGAAGATGTTGAGAGAGAAGCTGATACAAATGAAGCAGGTGAAATTTTTGCAGAAACTTTAGTACTGGTTGTCATTAGAATAGGCCTTGAAAAGTGGCCTCGGTGGGGTCGAGGTTGGGAGGGGTTGCGGGTGGTGGAATGTATGTTCGCAAAAATCAAAATAATGAAATTACCTTAGTAAAAAAAAAACGTTGTGTCAGATCTGAGTGTTGTATGAAAATAAGTATCCAGTTCAATCAGATATTTTAATTCTGGCCACTTTCTTTGTTGATTATGAATGGAATAGATCACTAAAATTGGCGAAAGTCACTCATTATGATTTGTTTTGGTAATTTATAGGCCATTTTGATTTCTGAGCACAATGGAAGTATCAAGCAATTTCATTGGCTGATGATGCAGCCATCACATAAAATGGCTGATTAAACAAATTAACAGTGCTGTGTGAAAAATCAGTTTATTGCATTATTGTTTAAATAGTTATAGTTTTAAATGCGCATGCCATGTAAATATTTTATGTAATTATAATGATTTACATCATGTGATATTGGTTTTTTGGTTCATAGAGGTACTTTTACCTAAGTATTTTCGCTTTGCGAACCCATGTCAGGATTGTGCAAACGTTGTTTAACCCTTGTCAATAGATTATAATTATATAGGGTTAAAAAAAATCGAGAGAAATCCCTGTGCTTTTAACATATGTTAACTAAAAAAATGAACATTTTTAAGAAATTACGAAAAAGAATCCACACTACAGCAAAAAAAATGTATATAGGGTTGGAAGAAATTTATGGTCGGTTGGATTATAGGAAACAAAAAATCTTGACACCAGTCCTGAATGTCTCTGAATAATGGGTTATAATGGTTGGAGAATCACCAGGGCTGTGCAAGACATTAGAAAATTGAGTGAAGGAGTGCAGAACTGATGATTTCTGCATCAGAGAAATCTCCTGTGTAAGAGAAATGACTGGTTTAATTTCTTGATTTACAATGATCATAGAGCATTAGAGAGTAATGTAGGTGATAAAAATCTTCCACGATTTGTGGATTTCTGAGAGATTTTTTTTTCTAAATATTTTTTATAATTTATTTTACTCAACTCTAAACTTGTTTTATCACTTATTCATGTTACATAAGATATGCATCAACATGAATAGAACATAAATAAAACCCATGTTAATTATTGGTATTTTGGTACATTAATCTTTAAACATTATACTCTTAACAAAATAAGTTTAAATAACATCTAAGGCTCTTAAAATGCTTTAAACTCAGGAAGCTTTGCAGGGGTTTCAATGTGACCAAGAAAAACCTGGCTACCTTTTTTGTTGCCCCTTTGAAACCAGTGGTGTGTGGAGTCATTCTATATATGATCCCTTCCTTCTTTCAGCAATTATTCAGCTACATTTAGAGAAAATGAAATTCCTGGCTTTGCCCCTGTGACTGCCAAGGGTTTGCCTTGGAACCACCAAGTGGTCTCACTCTGACCCCTGGACCTCCGGATCCCCAAGTTCAGGGATTTTTACTTTCAGCCATTCAATCTCACTCCTGTAGGTATCAAACTTCACACAAGCCCTCCCTGTGTTTTCATAGAAATATTTCTTACTTTAACAGTACTTTTTTCGTTGCCAGCTTTTTCTCACAATATTGTATTAGGTAAATCGAGAAACAGAGAAACACGATCATGATGGATCTCTACAGGATTACAGAGAATGTTTTACCCCTGCCAAGCTTTTACTGCCAAGCAAAACAGTTTGTGCCTTCGTATTATGACAGTGCTGAATAGAGCAAGGAAGAGGTTCAGGAAATCCGGTCTGGTTGGCAGATGGATCAATTTATGATCAATAAAGATTACTAGTATTATATTTTCCGTTTTTTCATTGTTATCAATTGGTATTTGCATATTTGATCAGCATTTGTTAATAATTGGTACCTTAGAAAGTCGTGGGAGTTGCTTTCAAGGCATAGTTGCTTGATGAGGTTGTCAAACTCTTTTATAGAAAAACAGTTGTTGTGTAATGTCACAGCCAAGCCAAGTCATAGCCTTGATGTTGTTGTCATTGTTACTTGAACCATTATATATTTTACAACGATTGTGAAGGAAGCTATGATAGCTTATACTCAGTCACTCTCATTGGCACGATGTTGCGGGAGAGTTGGGTCTTGTGTTGTGGGGGAAACCAGGGTACCCGGAGAAAACCCACATGCGCCCAGGCCGGGTATCAAACCTGGGTTGCCTTGGTGCATACATGCCATATTCCCCCGGCGGGGGAAAAAATCCCCCGGAATTTCGACCAATCCCCTGGTCCCCGCCAGGGAATTTAAAAAAAAACAAAAAAAACTTTTATTTTTTTCCAAACTTGCATAAGGTTGACCGTGGAAAGCAGCAATAATATTATGAGTGTGAAATTCCATGAAGGACCATGATGACTAAGTCCAAAATTATTGTAATTTGAGTGTATTTCTGTATTAATTCTTATATTATAAATGCAGATATTGCGCAAATTTTCGTCGCATAAAAATCCCCTGGTGTAATATCAAAATCCCCTGGAATTCAGACCAAAATCCCCTGGGAAGCCTCTCAGAAATATTGTATGTATGTTGGTGAGAAGAGAGTGCACTAACCACTGCGCTAACCGGACAACCGGTCATGTTGTCATTGTTGTTGCTGTCATTGTCATTGCTGTTGCTTAATTGACTTGAGAAAAAAATGAACTGCTTAAAAGGTATTTATATGCAAGTTGGTGCACAGGTCTGTTCTAACCATATGCAATTGTGTAGCAAGTCACATAACTCTTGGCTGAAATATTTATCACCCCTTGATCTATAGAGTAAAACATGAAGAGCATTGTTGGATCCACTTGCAGTGCTGAGCAGCCATTGTTAAACAAAGTTTTACAGCTATATTTCAGCTAATTACAGAGTTATTGGCCTTTGTTTCTTTTTTCTTGTTTGGAGCATAACTTGATGGAATTTAATTAACTTCATACATTGGAAAAGCACAATGAGAGGAAGTGCAGAATGCAAAAACCATAACAATGTTTTAGGTTATTACAGAGTAATTGCCCTTGGTTACTCTGTCTTGTCAGGAGCATAACTTCTAAATTACTCAATGGATTTTAATTAAACAACACACATTGATAAATGGAAATGCTGTGTACAATAACCTTGGAGTTATGGCCTCTTTTCAAAGAAATAAATTGCCAATTGTAAACTTTGACACTTTTTGTCTCAGAATCAGCTGATTTTGGCATCAATCTCTTAATTCAATCACATTAGATAACTCACAATAGAACAAATCTCAATAGTTTGGTTTACTTACGAAAACTTCATTTTTCTTAAAGTGTTAGTAAGCTATGATTCAGTGTAAATATCATAAACTACAGTATGATATTTTGTCAGCAGTCTTATATCGCATGTGTCCAGCCATTTACGCAAAATGTGGCTCGTTCAAAGACAAAAAAAAAAGTTAAAAAATCAATTATTGACTGTGCAGCTTTAAACACAAGACAAAAAAGCCTTGGTATCTACCCACATCAAAACGATTTATTAATGTGACATTATTAAAAACTGTTTTAATGAACCATATCATTGATCTCTTTATTTTTATTAATTGAAAACAAAAGAGATTAGTGTTTGCAAATTACCTTGTTATCCTCATTCATGCAAATTAATTGTGAGATAATTAGATTAAAAATACCCATTAGCTTTAAATGAACTGATTAGCTATCATCAAGGCTGAGAATCTTCAGATATTAATCCTCCAGATCTGATTGATCTGATGGCAAAAGGCATAAAAATCAGTGAGATATTTCAGATTTTATGCCATGATGGAATGATTGTTGATTTCCAAGGAAGCTGTATTGATTTAATTTTCCTTTAAAAAAAATGCTGACTTAAGGCTCAATTAAACATATGTTAGACATAGAAGACAGTGAAAAATGGCTTATAAGGACTCAATCACAGATTTTATTTTGGCGCTTTTTTTCAAAATTCATTAAAAATTAGTTTTTTAAACATTAAACACCAAACAGCGACAGGCAGATTATATTCAACAGAATTTTGTATTTTTTTGCCTAAAATCATTCATTTTCTTTAGCATTTACTAACAGCTTTTTTGGCAAAATATAGCATTTTATGTGTTATTTTTTCAACATAATTATGCAAAAAATAATGCTCTTATTTGAACATGTGGTATTGCTAGTGTTCTATTTATATTTCACACATTTATTTTTCGATGTCAGACCCTATTGAACAGGCACGAATCTTTTTAATTGTTAAATAGTTTGATAAAACCCTGCACTCATTAACTGATTATTATCTAGGCTGAAAATCTGCAGATATTTCCCCCAGATCTGATTAATGATGGCAAAAAGTATTTAAAAAAAAAGCAGTGAGAATTTTTCAGATTATGTACCATGATGGGTTAAAAATACACTTGCTAATTCCTAGGAAAGCTGTATCGATTTCATTTTGTGGTTGGGTGTCATTATTAGACTCTGATTTAAAGGCTGAATTGAACTTGTAAATGAAGCTAATTAAAGGCATCAGCTGGCATTGTGTGAAAAAATGCCTTCAAGGCAAAAATCACTGTTCGTACAAGAACTGAAGAAAGTCTCATGGATTAGCAGTATTTCTCCCATCACTGATCCAAATATTTGAGGACCTCATAGTTGATATCCAGATATCTTCTAATCAATCAATATAGTCACAGATTAGTACCAGTGACTTTAAAACAAGTGTATCTACAAATAGAAACACAGGGACCGTATTTATAAAGCATCCTAAGTCAATTCCTAACTTAAGTCAGTTTCTTTAAATTTTCATAGTCAAATTAAAAGAAATGTATTAATAGTGTTTTTAACATTAATTTGATTAAGGTAAGTTTGTTTTTTTCATCAAGGTCAGTAAGTTAATGAATTTCGGAAATTTTTAAGTTTTTTTTCCATAATATTATGAATAAAGAGATACAGATATAAGGAAAGTGACTTAAATAAGTCTGGAAATGACTTAAGAATACCTCCCAAGGGCCTCATGAAATGTGTGCCAATTATGATCATGGAACTTGTGTATCTAACAGTGAATAGAACAAAATCCAATCTCACAGAACTTGAAGCCTCTGATTAGCAGCTTCAGAACCAAGAACAATTCGGTTGGACTCATCAGAAATGTATGTTGTTCCATACTAAAATGTTCGCATATTCACTTTTATAGGAAATTTATGCTCTGTTAATTGTATGAATATTTTGTGCCAAAATAAAAAGCTTTGTTAATAAAACTTCATCAAAGGATTGATTTTAAATAATACTCATCATTGTTTTACTCACTAAAACAATGATCGAGTATTGTTTAAAATATTTCGTTTGATGTTAAAGTTGATGATAATCGATTCCTTAAACTTGGAATGGGTTATCAGTATGTGGCTTTATTCTCCATTATAATAGATAGAAAAAATTGTTTTGTATTGAGCTAAATAACTCAATATTCTCAATTCAAAGAAACGAAATATAACATCAGATTTGCTTTCATGTTCATTCATTGTTTGATACATTTTTAAACATTTATATGAGCTGCTGAATTGTTATTACATAATCAAAAATTTAACAAAATGGCTTGACTGATTATTTCTGATGATTGATTATGTAATAAGGCCAATTTAAGTCCCTAATGTTTTAAGCACATGGCTGAAAGTACAATGATGTTGACTGGTGATTCATAAACGCCAATGTACATTTTAGGGCATAAATAAGTCGATACTTCAAGCTTTGATAAATTGAAAATGATTGTTGTCTGATTTAAGCTTTTGCATGAAGTTGATTGAACTAGACATTTTCTTTACAGTGATGTTGTTTTTCAATTCATTTATCCAAAATACCAGTCATGTGGGATTTTATATTGAGAAACAAATATTCAGACTTTGATTCAGATATGGAGAATTGATTCATCAGCGAGTCTAACGCCCTTGCCAATTTACCATTATATTCATGTTCTTAGCAAATACAAAAAAAGGTCAAAGTGTTGAACTAATTATATTGAGGTGCATTGATTTTCACATCCGGGAATGAAATTTCTTGAGAAATTTGTATTCAAATCCTGAGTAAGGTTTTTAGGCCCTTTTTGGGGCTGAAATTTGGCCACATTTTCCTCCTGAAAAAAAGTATTTATGTTTTCCCTATCCAGCAAAAAAAAAAAATCCCTTTGAAATTTTATTTTTTTGGAAGAACATTGACCTCTAGACATTTAGCAAATGTTTCACTATATTATAAAAGAAGTGCCATTCATGAATATGCCGATAGGTTTGTTAAATAAAAAGTTTGGAAAACAAGTTGAACACTATATGAATTCTGGGTTCTAGTATTTCCCCCTTGCAAAACAATGCTATTTTTCCCCCGTCAAAGGGCACCACCACCATTCCCTTGAAAGTGGATAAAACACTGCAATCTTTTGCATTTGATTTTCAATTGCATGCAGTTTATGCTGAGCCACTTCTATGTGAAAGTAAATCTAAAAAGCAATAGTTATCAGAAGTTCTTAAAAGCTTTAGTGTTTTATATAACATTAAAACATTTTTATCTCTTGTGATAAAATGTATTTATATCGATCATCGATTTATCAAAGTGACTCTTGAATATATTGTTATAATAATAGAGTTAATAATGAACAGTTTAGTAAATATTATTAAATCGATAATTTTGAGATTGTCCCTATCTTGGTTGCTACTGCATATCAGGGAAGATGACTGTAACTAACTAGTTTTCTTTGAATAATGGAGTTGTTTCCCTTATACCATTTTAAACTTGTTTGGGTTTTCATTTAAATGCCCAAGAATAAAAATATTTGCAATGTCACTGGCAAGGTCATGATTGAAGAGTGAGGAGGGGGAGGGGAGTGGAGTGGTTATCTCAGTCACATTTAATGTTGATGTGGAGAAGATTTAACCCAAGTTTTATGATAAACCTTTCAGGGGTTAAGGAGAAACAGAGTGGACACATAATCTATGGGTGAAAGCTTTAACCTTGAGAGCTGTGACCTTTCCATGGTCCAAAGGGCTGTAAAATGTGATCTGCAATTCCCCTCACTGTGATAAACCATTGATCCAGGTTTAAAGAAAATTCATAAAGGGTTTAGGAGACCTTGAATTGTGACTTGGCACATCTGGAATTGGGGTTGGGTATGATTAGTAACTTACCTTATTTTTCAAGGGATCAGACACAAAATCTATGACCTTGACCTTCAGCCAGAGCGTCTGGAATTTCGAATCTGAACATTGTCTCGATGTGGTGAACATTTGATAGTTTTATGAAATTCCTACCAGTGGTTTAGCAGGTACGGGGCTGACAGGAAAGTATGATGGATGGACAGACAACAATATGTCTCTTCTAAATGGAGCTTTGACAATCAATTTGTCTTAGGATTTATAAATGTTTAAATCAGAATCTGTCCAGCGATCAAATTGGCAGAGACATGAGCGTAAACACTAATATTGGTTTGCACATTTCAGTCTGTGCTTCATTGAGTACTCAGTGTCATGTTTGACAGTATGCTTTGCATCGTTAAACAAGGTTTAAAAAAATGCATGGATGATAATCCAGAAAATCTTGAAAATAATTACAGTAAATCATTGTGTATAGGACACTATCATATTAAAGGACTCAGGCAAAAAATGCGAGAAAAATCAAGAAAAAAATCCTAATTGTTTTGACAAATTTTATTTAATCGTGAAAATGGCAAATTATTATTGAATAGTAAAACACATGTACATAAATGATAAAATGTATTGAAATAACAATGGTATACAGCACATAAATAATTCATTGCAATACTGTATAAAGAAATCAATTAACAACAATTTAAATCTGTCATCCTGATGTCACTCTCCGTGAAGCCCTCAAATTATATTTCGTTGATGCCCATGGTATAAGCTAAAACCGTATCTTGTGCCCCTTTGAAATTTCTCAAACCTAATTTAAGTATTTCAAATAATGGTATGAGTTCTTCACACATCTACAGTGCCACTTCACATGATGAATGTCCATTGGTTTTAAATACAGAATCATACTTAGTAAAAACTATCGTACAAATTTTATTTTTTATCGTCTGCTGATGCTTAACCGATTTTCTACTGCCGTTATAACTTAATCCATCAATCGATGTGAGTGACGTGCCTTAAGGTTTGTAATGGACTTGTCAAAAGCCTTATACTGTATATTAGACGCCGGGATTTCTGGGGAGGGGTGGGGGTAGAAATGGAAAGTTCTCAATACTGATTTCAGGATTGATACAGAATTTTATCATCCCTGGGTCTTATTTCTCGAAACTACTCAGTCAGTTAATACAGGATTAAGCTAAGCTCACTATTTTTGTTCTTCTATATTTTGTGTAACGGTAATATTACTTTTTAAAAGTTTAATAAGACATTTTATTGAAGTTATCTGTCCAATAATAATGATTTTTATTGAATAAAAACTAGAACAAAAACTAAGGTACATAGCATTGGTTTTGCATTTCCTGAAAAGAAGGTTCAGTAAATCAGTAAGAAGTTTTGCTATTTAAGCCTGTTTAACTAAGAAGAAATCAGGGCCTGATGCTGGGACTAGCAAGACCTGTATGCCTCCTATAATACCATACTGTTTCCTAGTTTATACATAAGATTTTTTTGGCAATAATAATTAGAATGATTTAATGGCCCATAAGTTTTTACAGAAAAAAAACTTCAGACAGTAAAATTGTAAAAGAAAAGATAGCAAAATAAACCTTCTGCAGTAAATAAAACTCTCATAGTTCAAGTGAAATGAGAATTAAACCTTCATATTATTGCAATAAGTTCTTCAACACAAGAGGAAACACCTGTTATTTAGAATTTAGAGTGATAATGTAAGTTCCAGACCGCAGGTTGGAATTGTGGTGAGTGAGCCAAATAAAAATACGGTGTTAACATTTTGTTTAAAAAAGGGGGCAGGCAAAGGTGAACCAATTTTTTCTGCATAGTTTAGAACAGATTGACTGACCCTCCTTACTGTAATTTTAAGTTTATACCTCACAGAGTAGTCATTTTTGTGTCATCCCCCCCCCCCCACCTCGACTGAAAGGGAGACATACTGTATTTGTAATTGTTCTTCGTATTCTTCTTATTTTTCTTACAATGCAACGTTTTCCTGACACTTGAAAAACTGCTTGAAACAATTGATTGAATCTTGGTACAGAGTCTTAGAAAATTATCGCAATGTGAAGTTGTGCACCTTGCAAGAATAATAACTCTAGGGAACTTAATTGCAGAGTTATCTCTCCTTGTTTATTTTAACATGTCAATTTCATTCTTTTGAAGAAAATTAAAAGCTATTTTACCTCCTCTGTCAGTATTACCTCTCTTCATCTAAGCTCCTGTTTCAGAGTAGACATCAGTTTTCGAAAGGGGAGCTTTGAAAACAATATTTCTAGATTTTAGATTTTAGAACTGTTTCAGTCTTCGGGGAGTTGTCAGAGACGTAATAATAACATGTTTTGGGTTGTTTTGGTGCAACATGGTATTACAAGAGTGTTTTTCCTGAAAAGAAGGTGCAGTAAATCTGTAGATCAAAACATCAATTTGGTGTAAGCCTGATGCAAGTTCCAGATCTCATCTTCTAACACATCATGCTAGGTTCGTTCACCTCGGGCAAATTTTTATAGATATCTATGACTTTACCTTTATTATTGGTTGTTTTGTATTTTTAACAAAAAACAAGCAAAAAGATGAAAAAAAATGCCAATGTTGATTGCCTTTATGTTTTATATGTTAAAAAGACGTCTTTGAATGAATGCTGCTTGCATGGTTGAAAGTTAACGGAAAATATAAAACATTTTAGGCTACCCCCTGTTTTTTTTTCAGAAATGATTGTTAATTGTAAGCAGTCAGTTTAAATGCCCCTGGTGTCTATACTCATTTCTTCGCCAACAGGATTTCTGACGGATTCTTATTTAATAATTTAGAAAGCCCCTAACGAAAACATGTCATATACTGCCATTTTTCCATCAAGTTATTAATTGGTTTTATTAAGTCAGTGATTTAGCAGTTCACGCATGCAGGCTGGCTAGATAAGAGAGGCATTCCCGCCAACACCAAGTAGGTTATAATTTATTTTTTACCAAACAATTAATTTGGCAGCTGGGCTGCACTCTGCTCTTGCTGATAGAATGGTTTAGTAAAGAAAAAATGAACAATAGCTTTTATATTAAGGTAATAAATACGTTTATTATTCTTAATTAACTGCCCTTTGTATGTTAAATGGTACAGATTCGAACTTAACTGGCTTCCATAATAAAGTTACATATTTAAATAAATTTTAAGATCATTTTGGCTATCAGTCAATGTTTGAATTAAAATTACAAATGAAACAGAGTTATTGCCCTTTGATACACATAGGTTAAACCAAATTTTAATGAAGATAATAGGCTAGGATAGTTATAAAACTACTCTAGCACAGATAATACGCTGTGATTCCCCTGATAAAAAAATCAATAATGCTTGACTGCTGATTTGCTTAAATAAATGTATTGGAAAAATCGAGAAATAGTTCCTTCTCTTTCGGACAAAATAATATGTTGACCACTGTATATATAAGTACAGTAAATTAGAAAAATACAGTAAAAGATATGTATTAATCAGCAATTAATTAAAGTTATTGATGTTATTTCCTTGGCAATTAACCATGTTCGATGAAAGAGAATCATGGCCATAACAATAGCAATTAGTAATATGATTGTGGATCAGAAATCAGCATACACTAAGCTATCTAATTGCAATTCTGCTCAGTAATGAAGTACCAGTAGTAGACTCAGCTGGGGATTTGGATTCCTTCCTCTACTTTTACCTCATTTATTGAAGTTACCTTAAGGTTAATTTACCGAACACAATGGTGAACTTTGCTCTTGGAGAGTTACAGTTTCTCTAAATGATGTAGAAAAAACATAAGGAGAAAAACAACAACAAAAAACGTCATTATTGACTCCTAACTTTCGTGGGAAGAGTGGGTGGTTGGTGCGATATCCAATTGTTTACTGTTTTCCTCATTTGGGTTATAATATTATCATGAATATAGACTAGATCTATGGTGGTTCTATTATCATGCGGTACTTCAGTTACTTGAGATATTGCCATGGAACATCAGGAAGTCTTGGACTTTTGCTATGCCTGTGTTTAAATGATACAAGAAAAGGTTATTGATCTCGGAGTTAAAAGGATTTCCATGTTGGATACCAATGAAATGGTAAGGTGTGAGGGGTTTTTTTTGTTATTTTCTCTCAGCTGCCTTTTAATAATTCTTTTATGGGGTCAAACATTTAGTTTGAATACTATTTTATTAAAAATTATGAAGTTGTTAGTTTTGGATATGCATGTAGTATGCATCTGACAATACTTTAAATATGTTTATTTTTCATGTATCGTTTACGGCATAGATTTTGAATTGTAAATAATTTCCTAAAGCGAAAGTACTTGATTCCTGAATTAATTAATTAGCAAAAACACCCTTTGCAGGATCTGTTTATTGCGCAAGTTAAAAATAGATTCCTGCAAGTCATGATCTGCGAATTTGCATGCCAGGCTTAAACATGCCAGGCTTAAACACTCCATGACAAGATTTCAATTAATTACAACTCTGATTTCCTTTTATATTTAGAAAACTTGTTTTGGATTTTAGACATAGTTGGATACCACTGATATACCATCACGGTATGCTTTGATATACCATCACTGTATGCTTCGTTGTGTACCAGCATTTGGTGAGGAAAATCTCCGTTTCATGAATAATTAATGAGGCAGTTTCATTAGTTCCGCAAGGAAATCTTTCGGGGGGGGGGGGGGGGGGGGGGGGGGCTGACTCTCAAATTTGCATAGACACTCTTTCTAAGACCACTAGCCTGCACAGACAACAGACAGTACAGGGTTATTGAAGTGTATTTAATTATAACGTGAGATTTAAGTAATAGTAAGATGATCTGAAGTAACATTTTAATTATTAAGAATGAGTGGAGTGAGGGTAATGAACGAGCTCTTCTTAATCAATAAAATATTACTTCAGGTCTAATACCTAATTATTTTCTGACACATGATTAACGCAAACTCTGATGCAGAGGATGTGGATGTGTATCGGATGAGTGGCATAAAGCGTACCTTTTAACACCTGATGTATTAGGTTGTATTGTAATTGGAAGAAGAGGTGTCACCCTTGCCTCACATATATTCACATAAACAAGAATTTATCATCAATTTTCTCATGGTATGAATACAGTGTAACAGAAGAATTAGTAGGCGATTGTGATGTACTTTTAAGGTTAAAATATAAACAAACTAAAATCACTTCTTTATCTTACATTTTATTTTGACCATTGCGCAAGTGACGGTTTACAGTACTAATAAATTCACATTTTTTTTTAAAAATATTTCCTATAATTATAATGTTTATTAATTGTAAATATCACCAGGCATTTTAATCATGAAACACCCAATTTATGAGGTTTTTTTTCTTTATTGTGACAAACTTTCATCCTCGTAATTGTATCACATTAATTTGTTAAATTCCATACACATTCTGTTAACTTTTTTTTCTCTGATTGCAGTCTTTTTTCTTTGGTCCCTTAATTAAATTTGCTTATCACTTTGTAGCAGATCTGTTTCATGCTCAAGGTATATTAGTTTAGTTCCTTCTGTGTGATTCTTTATCTTTATCTAGAATTAAATGGTCACAACATAAGGCCCAAAGGCTCAATTTTTAAAGCTTCTATTTACTGAGTGTTATAATGAAAATAAGGCCATATATACTTTTGTCTCTGCTGATGGGAATCATCATTCTGATTTAATAGATCAACAAGTTTCAAAGAAAACCGACAGCCAAAGATCCAACTTTTCCTGGCAATTTTGTTACAACAGTATGCATATCATGCATATACCAGAATGCATTATTTTGACTAAAATAAGCCAAAAACTATGAGGTGGAACGAAGCCGGCCCTTCCACAAATCATCCTATACAACATAAGAAGCTACGTTTGGTCTTGTGAGAGGTGACATAAGTCCTCAGTCTAACCTCCAATCATTGGTATAGACGGATTTCAGATTATAAAGGCCTAAAAAAATTAGTTGTTCGGTTAGGGTAACATCCTTTTCAAAAATAGGTAGGGTAGGTAGGCTTTTTTTTTTATAAGAATGTTATTTTCATCATTGGAGAATAGTGTTAAAGTTATCTTCTGTATAAGCATTTAAGGTTTTTTTAGTATTTGTTTTGTTTTTTTAGTTTTTCATTTTTTTTTCCGATTGACTATAAAAACGGTAGGGTCGGGTTACCCGAACCAAATGTATTTTTTTTGTAAGCCTAACCTAAAAATAGGTGCTTTAGGCCATGATAAATAAAAAGTTTGTTTGGCCTTTACCGTTTTTTTAGTCTCTCGGGTCATGGGTGGTCTTTTCTTTTCATCACAAAATTTGTGGTTTAGAGAGTAAAAAAAAATCTCAAAATATGGGTGGGATAAAGCCAGCCAAATTTTTTATTCATTTTGGCCTAATGGGAAAAAAACTGACTTAATTAAACATTCTACATAATGTGTTGGCACTGATTGATGAAAATCAGACTTTTGGTTACTCTTTTAACTTAATCCGATCTGATAGTTCCTGTTGGTTTTGATCAGGTAGGTGAAATGAATTTCATCAGAAAATATACAAAACGGGAATGGATTTCATCACAACATGTCATTCATTAATGATAACATTGAGTTTGCTTCAGTTAATAAAATTATGACCAGTTTCCGCATCAGAATAAAAGTAGGTTTTATGGGTAATGATAAAGTGAGCTGTGTCAGTTTGTGTGTTTTTTTCGCTTTTAAGGGAATGGTTGCGGCGCTCTTTGATACGGGAAATATAGTGTTGTATAATTGGCAAAAAGTACTAACATGATACATATAATGTTCGAACTTGATTCCAAACCTTTTATTCAACAATCCTAACAACATATTCATGAATGGCACTCATAATATTGCTAGATATGGTAAATGTTTAGAGATCAATGCTCCAGTAAAAAAGGGCGATATTTTTTATCTTGTTTGGGGGAAAATATATACTTATATATTGTATTTGTTTGTATTTATTTAAGGGTATGTAATGTTTGGACTTCCATTTGATAAATAAATGTTATAGAGTGTTTCACTTACTTATTCATGGGCCAGAATCTGCCCCTAATTTTGTTTTCATCTAAGATGAGATTATGACACCCCCCGAAGCTATGCCCGCTAACTCCAAATCCTAAATCTGTCCCTGATTTTGTTCTCGTCTAAAATTACATTTTGACACCAACTTCTCCTTACTTGTTATAGTGATCTAGTGGTTAAGACGTTTACATTTCACCCAGAGGTTGAGGGTTTGTAACCATCAGGATGAGAGTGGTCAAGTGGTACAGCTATCTGCCTTTCACCCAGGTTGTGGGATCTTTCTCTTCCAGGATTGGAGTGGTTTAGTGGCATAGAGGTCTGCCTTTCACCAAAGGGGTTGTTGGTTTGATCCCAGCCAGAATAGTGATACAGGTGTCAGTCTTTTATCAAAGAGGTTATGGGCTCAGTATTAACCAGGGTGAGAGTGGTCTACTGCTATAAGTGTCCATCTCTCACTCATGACATTGTGGGTTTGATCCCAGCTACCAAGTTGTGAGCACTTCTCAGTCAAAAGGTTGTGGGTTTATGAGTGATCTAGTGGTATAGGTGTCCGCCTCTCACCCAAGAGGTTGTGGGTTTATGAGTGATCTAGTGGTATAGGTGTCCGCCTCTCACCCAAGAGGTTGTGGGTTTATGAGTGATCTAGTGGTATAGGTGTCCACCTCTCACCCAAGAGGTTGTGGGTTTATGAGTGGTCTAGTGGTATAGGTGTCCACCTCTCAGTCAAGAGGTTGTGGGTTTATGAGTGATCTAGTGGTATAGGTGTCCACCTCTCACCCAAGAGGTTGTGGGTTTATGAGTGATCTAGTGGTATAGGTGTCCACCTCTCACCCAAGAGGTTGTGGGTTTATGAGTGATCTAGTGGTATAGGTGTCCACCTCTCACCCAAGAGGTTGTGGGTTTATGAGTGATCTAGTGGTATAGGTGTCCACCTCTCACCCAAGAGGTTGTGGGTTTATGAGTGATCTAGTGGTATAGGTGTCCACCTCTCACCCAAGAGGTTGTGGGTTTATGAGTGATCTAGTGGTATAGGCGTCCACCTCTCACCCAAGAGGTTGTGGGTTTATGAGTGGTCTAGTGGTATAGGCGTCCACCTCTCACCCAATAGGTTGTGGGTTTATGAGTGGTCTAGTGGTATAGGTGTCCACCTCTCACCCAAGAGGTTGTGGGTTTATGAGTGGTCTAGTGGTATAGGTGTCTACCTCTCACTCAAGAGGTTGTGGGTTTATGAGTGGTCTAGTGGTATAGGTGTCCACCTCTCACCCAAGAGGTTGTGGGTTTATGAGTGGTCTAGTGGTATAGGTGTCCACCTCTCACCCAAGAGGTTGTGGGTTTATGAGTGGTCTAGTGGTATAGGTGTCCACCTCTCACCCAAGAGGTTGTGGGTTTATGAGTGGTCTAGTGGTATAGGTGTCCACCTCTCACCCAAGAGGTTGTGGGTTTACGAGTGATCTAGTGGTATAGGTGTCCACCTCTCACCCAAGAGGTTGTGGGTTTACGAGTGATCTAGTGGTATAGGTGTCCACCTCTCACCCAAGAGGTTGTGGGTTTATGAGTGATCTAGTGGTATAGGTGTCCACCTCTCACCCAAGAGGTTGTGGGTTTATGAGTGATCTAGTGGTATAGGCGTCCACCTCTCACTCAAGAGGTTGTGGGTTTATGAGTGATCTAGTGGTATAGGCGTCCACCTCTCACTCAAGAGGTTGTGGGTTTATGAGTGGTCTAGTGGTATAGGTGTCCACCTCTCACCCACGAGGTTGTGGGTTTACGAGTGGTCTAGTGGTATAGGTGTTCACCTCTCACCCAAGAGGTTGTGGGTTTATGAGTGATCTAGTGGTATAGGTGTCCACCTCTCACCCAAGAGGTTGTGGGTTTATGAGTGGTCTAGTGGTATAGTTGTCCACCTCTCACCCAAGAGGTTGTGGGTTTATGAGTGGTCTAGTGGTATAGTTGTCCACCTCTCACCCAAGAGGTTGTGGGTTTATGAGTGGTCTAGTGGTATAGTTGTCCACCTCTCACGCAAGAGGTTGTGGGTTTATGAGTGATCTAGTGGTATAGGTGTCCACCTCTCACGCAAGAGGTTGTGGGTTTACGAGTGGTCTAGTGGTATAGGTGTCCACCTCTCACTCAAGAGGTTGTGGGTTTACGAGTGGTCTAGTGGTATAGTTGTCCACCTCTCACCCAAGGGGTTGTGGGTTTACGAGTGATCTAGTGGTATAGGTGTGCACCTCTCACCCAAGAGGTTGTGGGTTTACGAGTGGTCTAGTGGTATAGGTGTCCACCTCTCACCCAAGAGGTTGTGGGTTTACGAGTGGTCTAGTGGTATAGGTGTCCACCTCTCACCCAAGAGGTTGTGGGTTTACGAGTGGTCTAGTGGTATAGGTGTCCACCTCTCACCCAAGAGGTTGTGGGTTTACGAGTGGTCTAGTGGTATAGGTGTCCACCTCTCACCCAAGAGGTTGTGGGTTTACGAGTGATCTAGTGGTATAGGTGTCCACCTCTCACCCAAGAGGTTGTGGGTTTACGAGTGATCTAGTGGTATAGGTGTCCACCTCTCACCCAAGAGGTTGTGGGTTTATGAGTGATCTAGTGGTACAGGTGTCCACCTCTCACTCAAGGGGTTGTGGGTTTATGAGTGATCTAGTGGTATAGGTGTGCACCTCTCACCCAAGAGGTTGTGGGTTTATGAGTGGTCTAGTGGTATAGGTGTCCACCTCTCACCCAAGAGGTTGTGGGTTTATGAGTGATCTAGTGGTATAGGTGTCCACCTCTCACCCAAGAGGTTGTGGGTTTATGAGTGATCTAGTGGTATAGGTGTCCACCTCTCACCCAAGAGGTTGTGGGTTTATGAGTGATCTAGTGGTATAGGCGTCCACCTCTCACACACGAGGTTGTGGGTTTATGAGTGATCTAGTGGTATAGGTGTCCACCTCTCACCCACGAGGTTGTGGGTTTACGAGTGGTCTAGTGGTATAGGTGTCCACCTCTCACCCAAGAGGTTGTGGGTTTATGAGTGGTCTAGTGGTATAGGTGTCCACCTCTCACCCAAGAGGTTGTGGGTTTATGAGTGGTCTAGTGGTATAGTTGTCCACCTCTCACCCAAGAGGTTGTGGGTTTATGAGTGGTCTAGTGGTATAGTTGTCCACCTCTCACCCAAGAGGTTGTGGGTTTATGAGTGGTCTAGTGGTATAGGTGTCCACCTCTCACGCAAGAGGTTGTGGGTTTATGAGTGATCTAGTGGTATAGGTGTCCACCTCTCACGCAAGAGGTTGTGGGTTTACGAGTGGTCTAGTGGTATAGGTGTCCACCTCTCACTCAAGAGGTTGTGGGTTTACGAGTGGTCTAGTGGTATAGGTGTCCACCTCTCACCCAAGGGGTTGTGGGTTTACGAGTGGTCTAGTGGTATAGGTGTCCACCTCTCACCCAAGGGGTTGTGGGTTTACGAGTGGTCTAGTGGTATAGGTGTGCACCTCTCACCCAAGAGGTTGTGGGTTTACGAGTGGTCTAGTGGTATAGGTGTCCACCTCTCACCCAAGAGGTTGTGGGTTTATGAGTGATCTAGTGGTATAGGTGTCCACCTCTCACCCAAGAGGTTGTGGGTTTACGAGTGGTCTAGTGGTATAGGTGTCCACCTCTCACCCAAGAGGTTGTGGGTTTACGAGTGGTCTAGTGGTATAGGTGTCCACCTCTCACCCAAGAGGTTGTGGGTTTACGAGTGATCTAGTGGTATAGGTGTCCACCTCTCACCCAAGGGGTTGTGGGTTTATGAGTGATCTAGTGGTACAGGTGTCCACCTCTCACTCAAGGGGTTGTGGGTTTATGAGTGATCTAGTGGTATAGGTGTGCACCTCTCACCCAAGAGGTTGTGGGTTTATGAGTGGTCTAGTGGTATAGGTGTCCACCTCTCACCCAAGAGGTTGTGGGTTTATGAGTGATCTAGTGGTATAGGTGTCCACCTCTCACCCAAGAGGTTGTGGGTTTATGAGTGATCTAGTGGTATAGGCGTCCACCTCTCACCCAAGAGGTTGTGGGTTTATGAGTGATCTAGTGGTATAGGCGTCCACCTCTCACCCAAGAGGTTGTGGGTTTATGAGTGATCTAGTGGTATAGGTGTCCACCTCTCACCCAAGGGGTTGTGGGTTTATGAGTGGTCTAGTGGTATAGGTGTCCACCTCTCACCCAAGGGGTTGTGGGTTTATGAGTGATCTAGTGGTATAGGTGTCCACCTCTCACCCAAGGGGTTGTGGGTTTATGAGTGATCTAGTGGTATAGGTGTCCACCTCTCACCCAAGGGGTTGTGGGTTTATGAGTGATCTAGTGGTATAGGTGTCCACCTCTCACCCAAGGGGTTGTGGGTTTATGAGTGATCTAGTGGTATAGGTGTCCACCTCTCACCCAAGGGGTTGTGGGTTTATGAGTGATCTAGTGGTATAGGTGTCCACCTCTCACCCAAGGGGTTGTGGGTTTATGAGTGATCTAGTGGTATAGGTGTCCACCTCTCACCCAATAGGTTGTGGGTTTATGAGTGATCTAGTGGTATAGGTGTCCACCTCTCACCCAATAGGTTGTGGGTTTATGAGTGATCTAGTGGTATAGGCGTCCACCTCTCACCCAAGGGGTTGTGGGTTTATGAGTGATCTAGTGGTATAGGCGTCCACCTCTCACCCAAGGGGTTGTGGGTTTATGAGTGATCTAGTGGTATAGGCGTCCACCTCTCACCCAATAGGTTGTGGGTTTATGAGTGGTCTAGTGGTATAGGTGTCCACCTCTCACCCAAGGGGTTGTGGGTTTATGAGTGATCTAGTGGTATAGGTGTCCACCTCTCACCCAATAGGTTGTGGGTTTATGAGTGGTCTAGTGGTATAGGTGTCCACCTCTCACTCAAGAGGTTGTGGGTTTATGAGTGGTCTAGTGGTATAGGTGTCCACCTCTCACCCAAGAGGTTGTGGGTTTATGAGTGGTCTAGTGGTATAGGTGTCCACCTCTCACCCAAGAGGTTGTGGGTTTATGAGTGATCTAGTAGTATAGGTGTCCACCTCTCACCCAAGAGGTTGTGGGTTTGATCCACACAAGTGTGATAGTGGTCTAGTAGTATAGGCGTCCACCTCTCACTCAAAAGGTTTTGGGTTCTTTCCCTGCCAGGGTGATAGTGCTTTAGTGGCATAGTTGTGTGTGCCTGTCTACCAAAAAAGGTTGTGAGAGTGGTATAGGTGTCTTCCTTTCACCCAAGAGCTTGTGGGTTTGATCCCACCAGGGGTACATTTTCTTACAGAGGACACCTGCGTTCTCATTGATTCTTCCCAGGGACTTGTTACCGACTTAAGAGTGATTCATATTTTGTTATCAGCTTTCATCTGTCATAACAATCAGGCTCAAATAAATACTTGAGTCAGATTACATATAATTAACATTAATATAATATGTTATTATGCTTAATTGTCAGATGTGTTTTATTAGGTGACATTCTGCATATTGCATGCAACTTTATACTGATATACATGCTTTTGAAGTGGTAAAATGCAATCATATACTTAAGTTAAAGGCCCATCACTCTGGCTTAAAGCGTTTGTTGAGTTAAGCCCCTTAACTGACTCTGAAAATTAGACGAGCGATATGGAATCCAGTTGTGGTGCTTGGGTCTCTTTACTGCACACTTGTTAGTGCTCGCCTAAAACCAGACATTATCCCCTTCTGTTTTTACACGAAGTAACGTCTATCTTTCTGTAAGCCCTTGTAATATGTGTAACGAAAGGTAAAGAAGGACTGGTAAGCACTTCATTGGAGTCTCATGAATAATTTGCAGGTTTCGTTGTTTCATCTAAATTTGTCTGCTCATTGTTACAAACACATATGTGAAATACATTGAATAAATAAATAAATAATTCTCAGACAAATTGTGTTCTTATAGAATTGCTTCATGTCTGAGAAAATGCCTTTGAAAATTAACTAGGTTTAAAGGAATTGATCATGTCCGTATTTAGGGTTTTAGCCAGGTTTTTTAAAGGACAGGGTGCTGCAGAAGATGGAGGGTCAGGGCACATTGCGTGCTTAAATATTATGAAATTGATAGTACAGCATCCTTTCCATAACTGAAGCTAAAACCCTACCGTATTGATGTTCTACAAATGTATATATATATGTAAATATGATCTGTGCCATTAACATGAGGTTTGCTGGTTATAAGAACAAATTGCATCAAAGATCATATATTAATGATGAATACAGACTTGGTCTCATACAAATGTGTGTGTGAAAAATAATAATTTTGGAATGAAGGTGTATTTTACAGTATATAATGTAACAGTTCCTGAGTTTATTACAATCAATGTGCAATAAAAAAAACCCAGTTTGTTTTATTTTTCAGTTGATGTAAATTGTATTTGAACAGTCAGAACAGATCTGAAACAAAGTCTAAAACGAAAGCAATATGTTTTATATGTTCATGAATATTTATACTGAGGCCATTAATATCTGCAGAATATGGAGTTTCTATGCGGTGAAAGAGTGCCACAGCTGTACAGTTTTGTATTGTTTTGTAGGAATTGTTATTTAGAACCGAAGTAACGCCCGTTCTGGGAGATGTTTAGCTCATTGAGATCGAGACACATCCATCCATTCCTCGATAGCTGTCATATTCCTGTCCCATTATGAGAAGAAATAGCCCATGAAATAGGTTTTGAAATATCGAGAGGAACTGACTAAAAATGTGTGCTGAACTTTTAGTTGATGTTTACCTTTTTGAAGTAGACTGGTTTTTTTTAACCTATCTAGGGAAACAGTCTAGTGGGACACAAATTGTAAATTAATTTAAAACGAAACTTTTGAAGTTTCCAATATTGGATAATGTGGTTGTCAATTTCCCAGTGGACTCCTGAAAGAGGTTGCAAATGAGGTTTTACTGTGGTCTGTTTAAATGTGTAATTTTGTGATGATAAAGACACTATGACTATATTAGTGTTTACTCCCATGTCTCTGCCAATATGATCTGAATTCTCGATTCTAATTGAACTTTTTAGACAGCTTTTGACAAGATCGCCTAAGTTCAAATAAGTCATTAATAAGTTTATTTAGAGGATTGTACAGTGGTTTGAACATTTGCAGTGGTTAGTTTAGAGACATTTTGCGCAAAACACTAAGATAGTTATTATTTATTTTTAGACAATAACTTTAACACAATGGTTTAAACTGATGCTTTTTTCATACATATAATAAATTATGTATAATAAATAGTAGAAATTTTTAAGTTTAAAATTAATGAAGTTGTAGTATAGTAATGAAAAGTTGTGGGTTTTGTCTTAAAAAAACCTCGAAACTGTCATCAAGTGACATTATTAATGAATGGTCCCTCATTAAAATGTAGGCATTTGTCAGCAAAATTTTAATTTATAATGAACAGGAACAATGCTTTATGCTAATACATTATTCCCCATGTAAGAACATTGAAAAATAAGGCATGTAATAAAATATTTATTGTTTTCCCTTTTATATTAATTCCTGAATTAAGTTTTGAATTTGAAAAAAATCCCTTTGTTGAGACAGAAGCCACACCAATTTTATGTTTTATTGTACAGATTTTATCTGAGGAAAATTAAATCGAGTGGGTGAAATCAAATTTAAACTTGATTTATAAACAAGAGACGACCAGGGGAAATTTTTTCTATAATTGTGTGAGTGAAAGTTAAAGGAAATATCCCACAAAATATTCATTTTATATACCTTTCGAAACCTGTCACATACATAATATAACATGATTTGCATATCTTAATTGGTGACATTACAAGGAAGCACTAATTGTTTGGCACTTTTTTTTCATATTTTTTTTTATGAATTAGTCACTTAAAAAAACATCAGAATATTTATTTTGTATTCTCTGAAAAAAATAGGTGCAGTAAATCGGTAGATTGAAACATCTTTGGTGTGGCGCATGGTAGAAAAAAAAGTTTTGATTTTTTTCTGCTGTAGTGGAAAATAATTTTGGGGATAGCCACATTTGCTTGAAGCAAAGAAGCTTGTTTATTTTCAAGCCTTATTTTGTTGTTGTGCATGTTGCTGGAGTGTGAGTAAAGGCTCGTTTTTCCGGACAATATCATTCGCTGGAGCTCAGGAAGTTTATTCTTATTATTGTCGGGACTGTGATATAGATCGATTGCAGAAAATTTTGGCTTTTTCTTTGTACATTTCCTGACAGTTATTCCCTTGTGTTGAAATATTAAAAGTGGCAGGACTTCTAGGAGCGATTAATTTATTTAGATCATACAGCTTTGGAGAACGAATACAGTTACTTGTTTATATGGTTAGTTTATCAGTGAAATTTAAATATTTTTGAAATGCAATAACGTGTTTTTATGTGATATAGGAGGCTAAGAGATACATACTTCAAAAGAGCTGTACAAATAAAATTTCTAATATTTAACCGAACTCCAATGTTTTACTAAAATCTATTATGCGAGTATATTCTTCAGAAGTATATCAGGCACGTGACATTTTTAATGAAAGATGAGAGTAAAATTAATGTCACAGAATTCACAAATAGTTGATACATATGTCAGGTCTACAAAAACGTTCATCTTTCATTCTCTCGCATTCTTATATTCTCGTTACTCTGTCATTAGAAAAATATCTCAATATTACAGCTGGATGTAAGAAATATATCATGAAAAAAAGCTGCCACACAAACAACGAAAGTGCCTTTTGGAGCTGCCAATATTAAACTAAGTAGAAATTTGATTAAAAGGAAAGACTGACCATTTTGGTAATAGGATAAGGCGGGAAAGTAGATGCATGGTAGCTTCAGGCAAGAGGATAATATAGATAAGTTTGAACTGAACCAGCAAATAATGATATTATCTTCGTTTGTTTTCACTGATCTGGGGTTGAGAATAGATGGATGTCGCTCCTAATGAGAAAGATCAACTGTTACTTTTGTGGCTTATGATATTTGCACAAAAGATCACTGAGTTGCCCTTTGACAGTCCTCCAGACTTTATTGAAAGATTTAATACTGTGTGAGCAAAAGTGGACTCATTTTGTGTTTGTTTTGATATATCTTTAACTTTTAATTTCAATATTATATGATCAATTTGGATATTTTTATTATATTTAATGTGTTTTCACAATGGAGGATCTAACCTGCAGAATTGATGGCTTAAAAGTGGTAGGTATTTAATTATAGTTATTTGGAAATGTTGTTGCTGCTACTGCTGCTGCTTCTTATGCTGTTGTTGTTGTTTTCATAATGTTTAAGTAATGGTGTGGGTTTTTTTGTGCTTTTCTGAACCACTGTGCCACCCACAGAATCACCCACTAAGGTAAAAAACACACAATTAAATGGAAGTTTGGGGGTCATATTTGTAAATGGAAGGTTTCTAAATGATTTAATCAAAATTTGTCTTGCGATCTCATTTGGCATTGGTATAATCACTATTGATTTATTATGAAAAATCCCTGTTTCACTTTTAATTGTGTGTGAGCCGAGTTTTTTTTTTTTTTTTGGCATGTTGATGCCATTATTGGTTACATTAGTTCAAACATTTTAAAAATTCATTCTAGAGAGATATCATGAATAGTTCTAGAGAGATATCATGAAAAGTTCTGGAGAGATATTATGAAAAGTTCTAGAAAGATATCATGAAAAGCCACTTTATCAGGTGATTTCCAATGAGTTTAAAATTCAGTGATCTTGTCTTGGCATTTTTCTTTTTTCTATTTTCGTTGGGATTTTATGGCGAAAACCTTGTCCTAGCAATTATTGCAAGTGTTGTACAAAGAATAAAATGCATCATAATACTGGTATATCGTTCTTTGTTTTCCTAGAAAATAGTTAAAATCTAAAGTAACAATAACTCGAAAGGGCTTTTCATTCAAATGTTTTGAAACATTGAATAGTAGCAGGGTTAAATCCGCCCCCTGTGGGACTGCGCTTGTTAAAAAAATTGAGATATTAGGGTGTGCTACCAATATGAACTTAACACAGCTATGAATGTAGAGATGCAGTAATATGAATGCCAACATGGTGTGGTGACATGAAACTCGACTTTTAGCGACTTAAAACCATTTTGATTAACTGAGCCTGACTGTTCTAGTGGTTGCAGTATATATTATGACATCATCATTATTCGAAAAATTGCAATGTGAACATGCTTTTGTTTATCTGGTTAACAAGCATGTTTTACTAAGTTTATTGACTTATGAAACCTGATAAAATAACTTGACTTAAAACAACTTTGACTTGCTGTCTGTATAAATGCAATATGCAAATTACTCACTGTTTGTCAAGTGATTTGAAGAAGCACAAAATGGTTTGCTGTTAATTTGCATTGCAGATTGGTCGGTGATTCCATACTCTGTAATGAGTTGTGAACGATTGCATGTGAATATTCTGGGATCAAGTGCTGTGCCTTGCTGGTCTTGAAATGGAAATGCAGTGATATTGTCTTTAGGCATAATGTTGTTCTACCAACTTGTATGGTTTCAGAAGAATTAGTCTGAGGTATTGTCAAACTGGGCTGTGTGATATTTTTTTTGTCCGCAATTGAAGTCACCATTGATGTGGTAGCATGAATTATCATGTATACGTAGTTGGCATTGATGGTGGGATATACATTGTCAGCATTATTTTCAGCATAAACATAGTCGGCTTAATTGTTACAAGCGTATACATATATGACATCCATATTAGCATATACATAAGGCATTGTCCCTCATAGTCGGTGAAGATTGTGGCAAATACATAGTTGGCATTGATGAAAGCATATACATATTCGGCATAGTTGGTAAAATATAAGCATATATGTTGTCTGCGTTGTTGATTATAAGCATATATGAAATCAGCGTTGATGATATCTTCTATATAGTTGGCATGGCTAATAGGGTATACATAGTGGGCGTTGATAGGGTATACATAGCCAGTATTGATGATAGGGTACATGTATAGTTGGCATTAAGGATTATAAGCATATATGTTAAGTCAGCATTGATGGTAGCGTATATGAGTAGTGATGCATAATCTACACCAGTAGCCATTTTGTTCATTTTTCACTTCTGTTCCGTATCATAATGTATCAGTTAATCAATAATAACACACATATGTACTTATCAATATTCTTGTTTTATAAAACTGGCAATACATGAAAGCTCTTTTTGTGTCTCCTGTGACGTTTGGCAAACACATATGAATTACATTGCCCATTTTTTTCATTTTTTTCATCAATGACTTCTGAATGACTTGTTAAGTCGCCAAACTTTGTACGCACATTGGTCATGGTCTGAAGATGACCCTAATTGGTTTTGGGGTCATTTAGCTAAAGGTCATGGTGACCTTTAGTAGAAAAATAATGGGTGCACCTGATTGGCGACACATCCTATTCCGCCAGAAGTTTTATGTTCTCATTTGACGAATTGTGTTTATTTTTTTCTGAAGCATTGTGGACTTAAGACATACCATTTTGCATTTTGCATAATTATGTAGAATAATAATTAACAGCTATCCTTATAATGACTATAGAGACTTAAATATAGAGTTATAGTGAGAAAACACAGTTGATGAGAGAAGAAGAAAAAGTAAAGATTGATTTATGGGTCCCTGTCTGTTTTTCACACTCTATATCCTTTCCTGGAACTTATATAATTCTGTAGCAAGGATCTATGCCTGAAATATTGCCATTATAATTTTGTCATTGTTTGCAAAAGTTACTGTTAGATATGGGGATCTTTTTTTTTTTTTTAAATATCTGCTGTGTCTGTTGAATTTTCAAGTTCTGTTATAGTTGTTGATAATTTTTGATCTTCTAAACAATGAAGTCAGCAGGCAGGCTGGCACAATACAGCGCAGACTTGTTCAATTGACCTGTATTATATGACAACTTTTGTAGTGTTAAGCGCAAAATGCCTCTATACAAGCTGGTACAAGTGGGCGGGCTTCAAATTAAAAACCCACTTGATAACTAAACGGTAATTTGGCAGTAACGTTTAATATATAAATGTGAATCATACCAGTGACTCTATTTGCGGAGTCATGAGTTTTAAAACTAAACCATATTAGTGTTGACACTCATGCCCCTGCCAATTGGATCGCCATACAGTTTCTTAGTTAATCGTTTAGAAAGCCTCTGGTGAAAACAAACATCAAGTTTCCATTATGTAATTAAGTGGGTATTCATTAAGAGGCCTGGCATGCCTGCTGGCTAGTCTCTATCAAAAGTTTGAGATATATCTTTACCAAATAATATGCTCTTTTCCTGGAAAAAAATATCTCCCTCAACAGATGGCAGAACTGCTTGTGTAGCTTGACTTTCTATAAATATTTACTGTAAATGTCTTCATTAATACAAGATAATCCTCCTGCTCATGAAGAGTTTAGTTTTCACCAGTACAGATTTTTTCTGAAGAGTTTCTGGTAATATAAAAAAGATTCATTCATAATTCTTTGGACCAGAGAAAGTGAAGGTAGATGTAAATAAATTGAGGGAATTATAAATAAATTGAGGGAATTATAATGCCAATTTCATCTGTCTAAAATGAAGGAATCTAATTACAAGGTAAAGTGTTATTACATAATATCCAAAAAGCAGTATTCAGTTTTGTAATGAGCATTGATGATAATCAATTCCTTTGATTAAATGTCGAAATTTCAAACATTCCCTTGAAGTAGAAACCGATGCCAAAATGTAAAGCCGACAGGGTCCCATCTCCAAAGACTCGGAATATGCCCCTACAAACTGTTAAGTGTAACATTGTAGACATGCAGAATCATGTCATAAGTAACAGCTACTATAGTTAGATGACATTAAGTAAAATCTTAATGATTAAGAATGGGCAAAGTGAGCATAACTAAGGAACCCTTCTTAATCATTAAGATATAACTTCAGGTCATGAAACTGACTTGGAATACAACCGCATTGGCTGACAAATTGTCAACGCAAAAAACTGACACAGAAGTGTGTGTTGTAGTAGGCTTTAAACACCTGCAAAAGTTGAAATTCTTAAAGATTTAGCCTAGTACTTAATGATTGCTTATCTGCAATTTCCTTGACTGATCATGTAGGTTGTATTTTAAAGCTGTTGAAATTATTCACTAAGCACTTCAATCAAAGAGTAGCGGGTGGGGCGACGTAGCTGCCCACAACCATGTTGTTCCCAACAAAGTTTAATGTATCCATGCACTAGTTTTAACCAGAAAGGTCTGCCTATTTAATTGTTACAGTTAGATTAAGTGAGCTATACAATGTAGAAATTCTCAAACCTGGTACAAATATTCCTTTGAGAACTCAGCTGACTAGCTTGCATTTAAGTGTTACAGCATCAGTCATTTTATTATAATTCATTAAGTTTGTACCGAGTTTCAATTTCATTTTCATGTCATTCATGCGATGCCGGGGGGTTAATGTTGTTAGTGCGGATGTCAGATTGTCTGTAATAACTTTTTGTGTCCTATATATCTGTGCCTTGTAAATGTTTGTAAGGCATTTTATGAAACTTGGGTCAACTGTTCACCAAATAGAGACAACATGAACTGAACTTCTTTCAAGGTGGCTGATTTAAGGTCAAGGTCAGAGTTCAAGGTCAAAGTTTCAACTCATTTGTTTGTGTCCGCTATGTATTGTAATTATTTTATTCAGAAAAAAAAAAGATCTTACACAAATACTGGCATTAATAATACTAATAATAATGATAATGATAATCATCATTATCATAATAATAATATGTGTTCATATATATATATATATATATATATATATATATATATATATATATATATATATATCAGTTGTTTAAGTTGTTTAATACCAATGTTTGACTATAACCTAGTGATGATAAGTAATGTAATAATAGTCACAAGCTATTTTTGCAATGTAGGTTATGATTGTTTTATCTGTATTATTTAGGGGATTATGTCAGTAAGGGTGAGAGCATTAACTGAATTTTTAAAGGATTAATGAAATTTATATAAGCTCAATGAACTTGTTTTTAAGAATTTGAATGTGAAACTGCTTAATGGTCTTCTTGTTTAATTATAGAAATTCTTCAAAATTTATGAAATTTGTTAGAAAATCTAAATGGAGATTTTATACTATCCACATCATGTAGGTATTGCATTTTTTTTTATACATTTTAATGCTGCAAAAAATTAGACTGCTGTAAAAACACAAATAATTTAAGGAAAAAAAGGGGTTTGGGATTTATTTTGACTGCGGTAAAAATGACAAGACTTATATACATGTGAATAAAAAAAAATGAATGACTCTGTTTGTTTGAACAAATTGCCTTGACCTATTTTGTCTGTAATATAAACTATTAGTTTTATAACTTAAAAGTCATTGCTTCAAGTTCAATCATGGGTAGGATGCTACAGTGTATAATATATACTATGTCGAGAGATTTATAGTGGACACCTAGTTTACCTAGAGCTTATGACACAATTCCATGAAAAACGGTGTTGAAACTTCACTAAATCAAAAGTGCTGTATGTTGAAATTATACCTCGAAATACAGTGCCATTTGATTTTGAAATCAGTTTGATTATGAACACAAATATTGATTGTGTGAATTTGATATTAATTTGACATATATTTTCATGTTAAATTGTCTTCAGCTCTACCTAATTTGGTCAGTGATTCACAGTTATATCCTAAAGGCAATATAATAATTTTATCTACATCAGATATGTGCATGGGAGTGCTGTATCAGGGTAATCGGGTACTGAAAATTGGTGCAAAATACTTTGAATTTGCATCTTGAATTAGTCCATTTAGTTGTAGTAACTGCACCCACAACCTAAGCTACTGAGAGATCATTAAGAGCAATTCAGCACCAATGTATAATTTCAGTCAGGAGGGAACTGGACTGGTTTACATAACTGTTTTGAACCATATTGTAACAAAATGGTGACCAATAGATAGTTTTAAAGCAAAATATTTTTATATGTTTGAAACGGGATAAACAATCCTTTTTTTAGGTCTTGGAATCTGTGAAAATGTCACTAGAAAAAGACCCCATTTAAACTTCGCGTTTCAAAATATTTTAATTTTAAGACAAATGGGTTGTGGTTGGCTTGTTGAAAAAATAAGCTGGCGTTCTCAGTTTGTCAGTTTCTAATTCTCAACATTGGCCATATAAAACCTCTGCAGCTACCATTATAGCTGTGTTATCAATGACGTTTTTACAAAATCCTGTTATTCCAGATAAAATAGTTATTGCCCTTGATAAAGTAAGGAAATGGACAAGGACTCGTTGCATGGCTTGCGGTGAACTTGTTTCCTTCGAGTTCTTAAAGTTTCTTACTTTTTGCTTACACTTGAAAATAATGGTTTGGAGGAAGAAACATTGTATTCCATTCCAGATTTTATTTCAGTAATTGTTTTGAGTAAAAAACAAGAGTTGTCACTAACAGGTCTTTTCATTAAGTTTCTCATCAGAATCCTAAATTTAATCTTTCAAAGACAGCCTTGTTCAGTCCTTTAAAACATCGTTAAAGCAATGTAAATTATATTTCAGTTTTGTTTAATATTTCAGTCCTGCACTGTGACAAGTAAACTATTTGTATGTCTAAATTATAACAGGTAATCTATTTTATGTCAGTTCTACAAAACGTAAATTATTTTTACATCTGCACCACAACATTTCAACTATTTTGAAGTCTGCTTACAACACTTGAACTTTTTTTTAGTCTGAAATACGACACCTTAAGTTTTTTCAAGTCGATACCAAAACACAAACTATTTTTTTATCTGTTCTACAACATTGTATAAACTATTTTTAAGTCTGAACTATGACATGTAAAATATTTTCATGTCTGTTCTACGACACCAATAGACCTTATGACACGTAAGCTATTTTTAAGTCTGTATTACGACACATTTACTTTTTTCAAGACTATACTACAACACATACCGTTTTTATGTCTTTACTACATCACGTAAACTACTTTCAAGTCTACACCTTGAGTACATCATAGCTATTTTTAAATCTGTTCTTCGACAGGTAATTTTTTTAAGCTATTTTCAAGCCTATACTACAACATAAACTATTTTTAAGTCTGTTCTACGACACATCAGCTATTTTGAAATCCGTACTATGACATGTTTATGTTCTGCCAATGACACGAAGCCTTTATATATGTAAATAGTGTCCCAAGTCTAGTATGATGTTATATTGCTTGTGATGGGCAGGCATCATTTACATTCTGGAAGGCTAGCAGACTAATTTCACACAAAATTTACATTCTTGCAACATGCATGCGGTTTAAGCATAAATAATGGAATTTGTCTCGTCTCATCATCTTGCAATTTTTCATTGAGGATACTGGGTAGTTGTACTTTAATTTTGAACTATTTTGGGGGGAAATTTGTACTATACTTGATATATATATATATAATGCATCTGGACTTCACTTGTAGTGAAATGATGTAGAACTCTTTCTGAGTGTTTGTGTGTGCGTGTGTGTCTGGGTCTGTGCTTGTGTGTTTACAATAGTATTTTTGCAGAGTCTTTAAACAAACTTTTGAAAAAAAATACAATTTTACAAGCCTATAAAATAATTCTATAATCATGCAGTGCCTAAGTGGAGCTACAACTAGCTGTGTGATTAGGGTACATGCTTTATTAAAAAAAAGGTTAATAGAGAGTGCATGCAAGCAAATCCTGCATTGCAATTAACTTGAGGCAGTAAATCATTCTTTTGATGTGTCTTGTAATTATTACATCAAAATCTATGTAAATAACGACCTAATTACTCGATGCCATATGATGTTGTCTTTTCCCTGAAGCATGTTTATAAAAATAATATTTTCATTGAAAATATATTTTTCTTGATAATTTTATTTGTTCGTCTTCTTATACATTTGTTTGATCTCTCGCTCACTGCTCACTCCTTTGTTAATTTATTATTCATATTTTGGAATTTGAAGCTTTGCGCAAGGTGTTATGGCAAGAAGGATAACTATGTTTTAGATCAGGATGCAGTAACAGTTATAGTTGCCTCCCTTAGTTATCAATTATAAATGACATCTTGTTTAATAAGTAAATACCTAACACACTTTTAAAAGCAAGTTAAGCTTAATATATTAAATATTCAGGGGGGTCCTTATTGAAAATATTGTTTTCATTTTGATAACTACTAAAAACCAATATTTACTGTAATGTCCCTATTTCATATAGCTTTCTTAAGTAATGAAAAGAACCATGATAAGTTTATTACAACTTGTATAACATGTGTAGATATATATATGGTAATTAGGTGGTTAAGTCGACCCAATCTGTTAAATGAACGAGTGGCATTGAAAACTGAATATCTAATGTCCAGGGTTAAGATTTGGTTCTTTGATATTGGATCTATTGATTAGAACCTTTGACTTTTTGGATTGTTTTTATTGGAGTTTTGAAAGTGTTTCTGATATAATAGACTATAGATGTTCTCGTAAAAATGTTTTAAAAGTTTAAAAGTGATATCAAAGAATATGGCATTTTGGAACTGAAATTGGATTTTTTCGCTGGTGATTTAAAGGAATTTTAACACTGAAAAAAGATGTATATGCAAGTAAGAGAGATTAATTTGGGTTGTCAACAGTGAATATGAATGTTGCTTACAGATTTCTGACATTTGGGTTAAGGATATTACCGTTTAAAATGGAAATTTATGCAGAATTTATGATAAACTTGGCTAAGGCCACAATAAATTCTTTGTTTGGCATTACCGACATACACTTTAAGATATGGGTAGAGAGTTGTTGTTTTTCTATTTACTAACCCCATTTTTCCTTAATGTAAAAAACAACATCAAATTGGTAAACAAAATAGTGACCACCACAGTGGCTAAGTAAAATAATTGGGTCAAGTTTTCTTTTGATATTTGTTTAAGTAATGCCAACCAAACTTTTATTAATTGTGGACTATTTAATGTGCGTGATTTTTTTTATCTTTTTCATGCAGTCTTATTTGTTTTATGCAGTCTTTATATTTATTGATTGTCTCAAATCCTCTTATACTTAAAGAACATTAAACTTAATGCCATATTTTATTCAGTAGATACATCTTAACCACTCCGTAGATTTTTTTCACCAATATTAAATTTGCAATAGATCTGTTATCCTGCTAAACTAGGTGCATACTTTTTTTTTTAAAAACTTAATAGTGGGTCTAAAGTTTAAACAAAGATTTAACGCTAAAGCTCCCTTCATTTAAACATTTATTTACTCATGTCAGAGTTTTTTTCACGCAAGTGTTTTAAGGTATGAGCATTTTAAAACCTGAATATTTTGCCATTTAGTATGTAAGGGAGCTAAATCTACAAAGCTTGCGGAATACACCAGCACCACCAAAGGGAGGCTACCCAAATGAGGTCAATATTAACGAGGTGATCTTTCAGCTGGAAAATGAGGTCAACAACACAGTAAGTCAAGAGTGTGATACTAAGATACATCTTTTATGGGCTAATTAAATGTTTCCAAAACGGTGTCATATCTCCGAAATGTTTTATGATACGGTTCTTGAGCTTGGTGTGCAGACGTCACAACCACCTGTGTTTATGCCCATGTCCCTCTCAGTGGAATCTCCGAACACGATTCTGATTGAATCCTTTAGAAAGATTCTGACGAATACAAACCATCAAAAGTTCCAGTTAGTCATTAGCTGTCTTATTAAATGAGACATTCAGCCGTTCATGTGTATGCGCTGGCTTGAAAAACATCTTTGTATCATTGGTAGTGCAGATTTTACGGTATAGTAAAGCAAAAATCATAATTTACTATTCAAGTGACATTTATTCAAAATCAGTACATACACATGTATAACAAACATCAACTTTGATTGATAAACTTTTAACTACTTACTAAATAATACTTTATAGAAAATATTAATTACTGATAACAATATTAATATAAGTTAACCGTGTGTTTAATAGCTGAAATAGCAAAAATATTAAATGATTGGTGAATGCTAAAAGATTAACTGTGATCTACTATCGACTCATAAGGTAAAAATACCGTGTTTTATGCTCATTTCATTCAAATTAAACTCGGTATCCTTCATAAGAACCATTGTTTTGGACATTTGTTCATCCCTTTTGGAATATTAAAACAATATTATCAATTGTGGTAAATCTTATAGATCCGGCGGTAAGAGTACATCTTGAAGTAAAAATCATAATATTGTTTGAAAGATTGAGGAATGTACTCAAAATATGGATTCCGAGTGTCAATGATAATTCATAATATGGCATGTATTTTCTATTTGCTTATTCTATTTACCTTAAATGAAATATCTGAATGTAATCATTGGTTGTATGCTTTAAAAAATATCAGTTATACATTACTCGTACCATTTTCCAACTCCGCTGAAAGGAAGCATCAATGCAGTACAGTTAAGACAGGCTTGTTTTCCATTTTCAAATGAAAAAGGACTTCCTTAAGTAAATTAAAAAAATTCAATGATTGGTTTTTCACAGGGAACAGTTCCATCCTGGATGAACTTTTCTAATCAAAAGTGTTTTTTGTGATTTAAGTATGCAAAGCATGGTTGAATGAAATTAGTAAAAAGACATTAGGAATGAAAATATCTCATTTCGTTAAAAGGAGGAATTATTAAGGCTTTTTTTATCAAGAAGAAAGAAAGTTAAGGACTTGTCAGAGACTTCAGGTGTTGTTGATGGCGTGGTGCGAAAACTTCAATTTCATCCATTATATCAACTTTCGAACTAAATCATTATAGTTTGGCCCTTTTTATATTCTATGACTTTTACGATCACCCCCGCCCCAAAATACTCATTTTTGAAATAAAAATCAAATTGTGATTTCGTTTTTTGTTTTATTTCCACTGATGAAACTGTATTGCAGCAAATCATTAAAAGCAGCTGATGTTGCAATAGCTGTCAAAATGAATGTCAATATTCTGATAAAATTTAATGAAAAATCTGATTTGCATCTTTATTGATAAAACAACTGCCCCGATCCAGTTGAATAAATATTCACTGCCTAGAATGGAACAAGCAGACAAAATTATATTTTGTAAATAATTATGACACAGTTAGTGAATTAGTATCGCAATGTGGAAGAGAACTATCTGGTTAAGAAATGAATTTCTTACTTATGAATAACCAGTGGTTACCAATTAATGGTGTAATCCGAATAATCGTAATATCTAGTTCCTGAAGAGCATTTCTAGTTGTTAACAAAATCACTCGGTATATATCAACTTGAAACTTTAAATAAATATGAAGTTCGTAAGGGTAAGTAACACATTAATTGCAAAAAAAAAATCTTCAGAAATATAATTTCTCGATATTTTTCAAATCATATAATATATGTTACAATCAATGAATAAATCTTGAATAATTCTCAAAAGAAATTTTGACAGTTGGCATATATCATGCTGATTACTTCACCTCTGCGTATTGGCCTTTTGGCAACAGTGCTACTCAACTAAATTTCTGACTTTTCACTGTTGAAAACAGACACCAATATTGATTTCCAGTGTGTTTTTTTTCCACTTTTAAGAAAATGTTGGCGGGGCCCTTCATTTTAGCAAAAAGGGGAAAGATATTAGCATGATTTATACAATGTTCAACTTATTTTCAAACTTGTTAATCAACAAACATCTTTTCAATAAGGAAATAATTATATAAAAGGAAATGTTATAACATGCATTTACAAGAGTATAAAGAGTGAATAATGAAAAAAAAATGGAGTGAACTTGTCAGATAAAACAAAAATAAATGTGCATACACTTACATAATTGACATTCAAAAAGAAAATCATAAAGGATATATCATAGCTTTTTCTTTTCTGTGACCAACCAAAAAATAAAACTCCAGAAATGTAATTTTATTTCTTTTTTTATTTCCTCCTGCTTGGACACTTTTCGTAAAACATATACGGTAATTAAAAAAAAAATGTTTCCTCCTGCTCGGACACTTCATGTCTTCGTTCGTAAAACATATAATAAAATAAAAGGCCTGATATAAAGATGAAGCAAAGTTTACATGTACGATGAATCAATGTTGCAAGTTTTCTGATGCAGCATTTTATTACAATTGGTAATTTACCCTCTAATTGTTGACCAGAAAGAAACTTGCAAGAACGTTAAACTTAAGTGTAATTGAAATCCAGGGCTTCTAAGATATGAAGTTAGAAGTAAGTGTTCGTAAGTTTCCTAATGATGTTGAGGAGGAATATCACTACAAATTACCATGTTGTAAAGTATTTTTGAGCTTAATTAAAAGTATAAGAAGAACATTGTAACATGTTACCTAGAAATTAAAATTGATACATTTTGCAGACTTGATTTTCCAAGAAACTTTTTAAACTGTTTTAAAGAACTCACATTTTCCTGAATGAAGCTGGAATAACTGCTATTTTCATGGTTGTCTGATGGTGGAGGGCTTTGTTATATTTGCCAGAATCACATTTCCGTTTTGGTTGAGAATTGTAACTTTAATCACAGAGAGAACTAAATATCTGCATCTGAATCCATATTTTGCCGGTAATCTTTAAAAAAAAAAGGGAAAGAAAACTTCTTTCGGAACCTTTGTCACAAATCAAGTTCTTGGGAACTTCCGTGTGTCCAGAATGATAGAAAAATCCGACCCTAGAGCACTCAAGTACGCTGGTAAACAGGCTAGCCGAGTTACCGGCCTCGCAGTGTGACCTAAGTTTGGATCTTTCGATCCAAACAAGAAAACATGATTGATACTTTTTCTTCCATACCTAGAATTATCAATTAGTACAAAAATTTACTTACAAAATGCATTTTTGTACACTTCAGGGGGGAGAATCGAGCTTAACCTTAGCATTCAAAAAAGATGGCGGCGCCCATGTAAAAGGTGAGTTTTTCGGCGATTTAAAATTTTGGAAGCCAGTTTAGACACTGGCATATTGTGAAAAACCTGCTAGAGAAAATTCCACACCCATTGATACTTGGATCTCCATGAAACATGCTGTAGTTTTGTCAAACATTCGGACATCGGCATCGACTCGAGAGGAAAACAAACTAAAAGGCACGGCTAAGGTTAGGATCCCTCGATAATATTGGCCTGTTTTGACGATTAGCAACACTATTCATGATTGTTGTGTCAAGTTGGTGCAATATAAATGTGTATTGATCAAAAGTTATCCGTCTAGAAACCCGTAATGACGTCACCATATCGATCTACCGTTGACAATTTAAGTACTTAAGTGCGATCAGTTTCGCTTCTGGTAACGATTGATTAAATATGAATGTGAATATTTCTTTATTACTTGTTTTAATGCACCCTCAAATTTAAACAGGTACACCAAAAACTACAAAATAAACGATTTTCATCCACAACATCGCGTCACTGTAGTTTTTTCTCAACTGTATCTAGATGAAAACACAGCGAAATCAGATTTGGCAGTTTCAAAATACCTCATCTGGATAATGATGATGTCGCACAATGTTACGGAAACCTTTAATCTCTCAGAAAGAACAGATACAAACAGGAAACAAAATTACCGTAGGTAATGAACGCCTCTCAATAAATGGCACCTAACCTTAGCCACTTATTTGCGTGCACTGCTCCTTAGCATTGTGCATAAATACTAATTTTGAAGTAAATACGTCATTACGGGTTTCTAGACGGATAACTTTTGATCAATACACATTTATATTGCACCAACTTGACACAACAATCATGAATAGTGTTGCTAATCGTCAAAACAGGCCAATATTATCGAGGGATCCTAACCTTAGCCGTGCCTTTTAGTTTGTTTTCCTCTCGAGTCGATGCCGATGTCCGAATGTTTGACAAAACTACAGCATGTTTCATGGAGATCCAAGTATCAATGGGTGTGGAATTTTCTCTAGCAGGTTTTTCACAATATGCCAGTGTCTAAACTGGCTTCCAAAATTTTAAATCGCCGAAAAACTCACCTTTTACATGGGCGCCGCCATCTTTTTTGAATGCTAAGGTTAAGCTCGATTCTCCCCCCTGACACTTGACCCACAAGGGTGTGCGACATTTACGGACGTCATGAAGATCATGAAGTGTAAAAATTGCTTGTATTGTAATGCTGTAATCCTTGGCCAAAAATTTCACTTTGAAAGGATTTTGTAGAATGATGCAACTGAAATTTTGGCCAAGGATTGCATCATAAATATACAAGCAAATCTAAAATATTTCATACTTGTAGAAGAAGAAATTAACATACTCTTTTATTGGGGAAGAAATAATTTCTGTCAAAAAAGTAATTCAGAAATTAATGTCACTTTACATCTGTTGTGACCCCTGGTGACCCAAGTGAGAACCCCTTTAAGTCACATGATTCCTCATCCTGTATATGGTTAAGAAGCAGTTCTGCTGAGATTTTGGTTTTGAGTAGAAAATCATATTTCTATGGAAACTATTGAACCATCTAAGGCTTTGTTCAGTGGAATATAGTGTGAAATGTTCTGGAACTTCATAACAGGAAAATTGCATGTATTAAACATTGGAAATTCTGCTAAAAGAAAAAATTCTCCAGACTGGCTCCAAATATGTAAATTAATAATATAATTATTAAAATAATTGTTTAAGTTGCTTTTTTAACCCAAAAGCATCTTTTTTTTTATCCCAGAAGCATTGGCATATCGATCAGTTTGCTAGAAGTATTATAAAAAGGCAAAGATACAGAAAAACGATAAACAACTGATTGTTTTGCAAGAACTAATCATAATAATTATTTCTGCTGTATTTACAGTAGGCTATCCGATGTCATTTTTTGACGTGGGTGGTCTGTTTTATGGCTGTTTTATAGAATTTTCTCTATATTTGGTCATAATTCTGTGGTGCTATGGGGGTTTTATGTAATGTGTGCAATAAATGATTCATTCTGAAAGCTGCAATTTGGTAAACTTAGAAGGTAAATTACCAATTGTAATAGAATTGTAATGAGTGGAAGTGGGAACATTATGGCATTTTCAATATCAAATTTAGTAATTAGCTTTTTAGTTATTAATTGTGCATTGTTTTGGTTGGTTAAATTTCAAATTATGATTGTAGCCTTTTAAAGCTGTAATGTGCTGTCAGAAAAAGAATGTCATCCATTATACAGTGGAAACTCACTAAACCGGATCTCCACAAAACCGGAATCCTCGGGATACCGGACTTTTTTCAGAGTCCCGGTTTTCCCCTTCTATTTTCAATGTAAAATAATCCCTACAAAACCAGAACCTCGGAATTCCGGATACCGGACAAAAAATCGAGAAAATTTGTTACTTGTCAACGTAATTTTACGACACAAAACCGGACGTATATTTGTTCAAACATGTCAAAATGATGTTGAGTATTAGGAATTCGCAAATCGCGTGTCACTTGGTCACTTTGTTTTGACAGCCGGTGCGTTGTTAAATATTGAACCTGTGATGTTGTGTTAACTCGATAATCGATAATGATGATTGCGCTGTGGATTGACTGCCGCGCGATAATCAAACTTGTGAAAAGAAAATTGATTGAACCATTAATTTGTGTGTTGCAAAAAATAAAGAACTAGAAACGGTTATTAAGTGATCATTTTGGAGGGTTGTTTTATCTAAAGACTTCTATGATTGAATCAAATACGAGCGGTGCGTTAATTAAACTATCAAACATACTTAACAAGCATTAAATTACGCGAGTTGTTTTATTTTAAGACTTGGAAAAAAAGATGATTATAAAATTGCAGAAATTTTAATTATGTTTATCACTTTTGTATGTGCTTTAATCATGTCTCAACCTCCGTCTAAACGTCAACTTCCCTTTAGGTTAACTCAGTTAATATTTTGAGTAAACTTCCATTACTCCGTACATCAAATCCTCACTAAACCGGAATCCTCACTAAACCGGAAATTTTGCCCAGTCCGGACCTTGTCCGGTTTAGTGAGTTTCCACTGTAATTTAATTATCCCCAATTTAGCAACAAACATCAACAAATTTCAATCATCATCATCATCATCATCATGTCTTCAAACAACTGGCTGGGTTCAGACAGTGATTTTAGTGACCTAGCTGCATTTGTCATGGACAACTAACTATTTGTAAAATATTCCCCAATTAATTAAATGCAGAATGACAATCTCCTAATTAACACAAATTAGCGACAAACATTGTTTACATAAATTAAACCAGGTTAGAGTTGTCAAGCCCATTCAACTTAACAGTGCCGTCATCCCCCTGGGTTTTCTGTCATGGATGTTTAGCTGTCCTGGACGATTAGCTGCCTGGACATTTAGTTTCTCTGCTGAGCAGCTGTGCCAAGTGTTTAGCCAACATCTATCAAACTATCAGCAAACCTCCAACTCTGTCAGTAGTCAGTCAGATCATTCTCTAGGTACTGCTGGTATAATGCTCATCCAGCAGTATCATTGTCAGGTAGTGTAAGTTCAGTTTCACTGATCTGCTCATATAGCAGGTATATCTTGTAGTTTGCATCTACTTGATGGACGACTGACGATGTTAAAGGTGGTTTTGGATAACAATGTTTGGGGGCAGTGAAGTGAAAATACCTATACATAATCACAACGGCTACTTGAAATGAAACAAACTATAATAGTATAGGATTTTTATGTAGATTTTTTGTAAGCCTTGAGAACATTTTTCAAGGGTTGTTGATGCTGTAGCCGAGAGTTAGAGTGTGGAATTTTATTCTGGGAGTGAGGGTGTTTGTTCATTATTTGGGATGTATTTTCAGTGATCCTGTGGGAATTTTTGTCTGGTAGCTATTGAAGATGTGTACTGGCTCATAGAGAAGGTTGGAAATTGGAATATCTGGAATTATAAGTGAGAATTTCTGTGTCTAAATGAATGGAGAACGTGTTGTGATTATAATAAATGATCATTATTGCAAACAATTACTGACAGTGTGAACATTGTGAGTTACATGTGTATTGCTTGTAATTACAGGTGAAATAAGAAAAGGAATATTATATTCATCACTTAATTATAGTTACCATGGGGAATAAATTCACTAGAAAGTTAAGGATCAATGATGGACAAGATAAGGGTCAAGGTCAGGGGTCAAGTGGTGTTGATAACGAAGGTCATGATGTAGATAAGGGGTCGAAGGTCGCAGATGGGGCTGTTGTGAGTAAAAGGGCAAGTGCTGAAGGATCCGATAAAGGAAATGAGGGTTTAGGGGAGGGTTCAACAAAACCTGTTGTCACGGTAACTGTGGAAGATGTAGGGGCCAATGAGGGGCCCACTGAGGGAAAAACAGAGGAGGTTGCACAGTTAAAGGAGGAAGATAACGAAGAGGTACAATATTAAATTGGTGCTTTAAAATTTAGCTACAATAATGGGCGAACCTGTATACTTTTTTTTTATTTTGACATTTCATGTGTTTCCCTGTCTCGAGTCTGCCATAGTAAAAAAATCGTCAAAAGACTCGTTGACGGCCATTTAGGTGGACTATACTTTAAAATTTAGGGGTAACATATGAAAATAAATAATAAAGGTTCATTAATTATAGAAAGTATTTTGAGTATAATATTTCATCCAGGGGTGTAAAGGGTCATGGCCATGTTTGCCCCAAAGGGCCTCTTCAGTCGCACTCATATTTTATGCCCTAAAGGTGCATGTTCCAAGTAAAATTCTTAACTGCTGTTTTTACCTGATTTTGATGAGCAGCTGATATTGTAATTAATCTAAAATAGCTGTTCCAAAGATGATAGCAAAATTCTAGATGCCAGGCAAGTAATTAAACTCTTTCTGAGGGGAGGCTGCATTTTTTTATGTTCAAGATTCCAGTAAAAATGGTTTTATCTTGAGAATTTGTTTGCTCATAATTGAGGGTGTTGATAAGGAAGAAGGTGTCTTATCTGAGCAGTTTCATGGTAATTATGGTAATAAACAATCCAACCCTGGATTCCCTGTGGGACAAAATTGGTAAAGCAGCCATCAAGTACATCGATAATACCTTATTAGTCTAGTTTGCCTTTAGAGCTTTGACCTCGATCCGCTTGTGAAAACAGCAGAATCCAAGCTTATTGACTTAACCCTCAGTGAAAAAACGGTGAAAACAGAATGTCCTGTTATGTACTGAAATGCATATTAATGCAGAGGGGCTGGATATTTATCTCGCAGTATATTTTGCTTATTAACATGTCAAAACAAAGTAATGCTGTCATTTCCTGCCCATTATATGTCTTGGTTACTGGACCAGGGAATGCAAAGTATATATTTCGTTGAAGGACAAAAACAGAGAAAAGAGAACCATTTATTTTGTGGGTATTCTGTCAGATCTGTGATTTGAACTGAAAACTTGTAAAACTGCAGCAACTAATCCTCTGGAAAACATGGTATTGGTTGCCATTTTCTTTTAAGTGCATCTGAGTTCTTCTTCTATTTGAAAGGTTACATAAAACTATTACATAAACAATTAATCTTTTTTTTTTTTAATTAGTGTGCACTAGGGTTGGTAAATTTGACACGCATCGTGAACATCTAATAGGCCAAATACTTGAAATTTTAAGGGTTGATTAAGTTCTAAATTAATCTTGAAAACTTTCATTAGTTGTCAAGTGATTTTTTGCAGGACATTTGCTTTTAAAAAGTAAGATGCACCTTGAATTGGATAACAATTTAAACATGGGTTAAAGCCCCTTAGCCTTCCTTTGGCTTGAATCCAGTTTACTTAAACTAAATTTTCAGATTGGGGGTTTAGTTCTGTAATGTCATCCATGAACTGTATTATAGTGACAGAAAGATAGCAGACTTTGAATAAATTTGGGTATAATTTCCCCCGAAATCCATGAATTGGCTTAAATAACTCCTGTCTGTTCTCCATGTCTGAACAGTTTATCACTCAACCAATATATCCTAAGAAATCGAATGTGATCTTGAACACATTCTTCCTTTTTCAAGCATGCCTCAGTTTGATTCCATTTGCAGTTTTTACGGGGAAATAAGGCATTGCATGGTCTTTGTCATAGTTTTTAAATTTGAATGTCTGATCAAGTAGTGTAATAATATTTTTTTCTTCTACAACGTACTTGAGAAACCAATTAAATATTCTTCCATATCTATAGAACCAATTAGGGAGGCCTTAACTTGGTACCCATACCGTATTATATCATGTATAGGACGCTAGCATAGATGGGACGCAGGCAAAAAAATAGTTGAGAAAACGGGTAAAAACCCTTAATATATAAGATAGGACGCAGCGGAAAAAATGTCTAAATCGGAGCCGAAAAATTGAGGTTGGTAAAGTATTTATAACATATATTGAAGTAAAAAACAAACAAAAAATTGTAAATAAGGCATATTTCGATAACTGTCTTGTGTATTTCGATAATTATCATCGTATTTTGGTAATTCAGCGTACACAACAATGATATATATGTCTTGACATTTTGAGAACATTCATGCATATTATAAGACTTATAAAAAGGCCGCAAATGCACATTCCTTTATTAATTTTTAAAAACAGTAACGTACAACAAAATGTTTTGTAAAATATCGAAACATTAAAATCATGAACAACGATTAATTGATATTTACCTCCTTTCCTGATTTTCCGTTGCCGTTATAACTCAATCCAGTTAACCCTTTAGCGCATGTATACGAGATACGCCGACATATCGAGTTTTTGTGAGTAGCGTCCCTTTTGTAAAAAAGTAAACACTCGTGTTTGTTTTCAATTTATTTCTCAATAAATCATTTAAAGTAAACATTCAATATATTTCTGCATGTGTTAACTTGCGAGATTTTACCTATGTCAGTTGTTCTCTTGGGTGACGCAGTACAGATACTTACTATTACCGCGTTCTTCCCCGGTCCGATATTTTTGACCTGAAATGTACTAAAAAAAACAGATGAAATTCTAATAGCATAGAAAGGACGCAGGCAATTTTTAAGACGAGATTTGTGGGTAAAAAAGTGTGTCCTATGCATGATATAATATGGTATTTAATATGACTATAGGTTTACTAATGTTGCATTAATTTCAAGCACTCCGGTGAAAATATTTGTTGATTGAATTATCCCCCTTGTTTAATTGAGAAAAACTGTAGGTGAACATTCAGATATTTGCTCATAAAATCTTAAGTGAGTTGTAATCATATTGCATTTTATTTAACCATGTACCAATTGTTTGAGATTGCTTGCTTTGTTTTTATCAATGCATTATCTGGCATATTGATCTCCCATATTGAAACAGTAACAATTAGACGAAGCATAATTGTGCTTTATGATATCCATTAGAGCTCGGTTCCTTTTGAAAACCAGATCCGCCTATGCATGCCTAGATTATGGCCCTTGATAGTATAAAAAAAATGCTATTGTGTAAACAATTGGTTGTGAACACAATACAGTCTTCAGTTTTGATTGTATCTCAATGAAACTTGTACAGTATCTATAGATATCCATTAGAGCTCGGTTCCTTTCGAAAACCAGCTAGATCCGCCCATGAATGCCTAGATTATGGGCCATGAAAGTTTTAAAGAAATGGTTTATATTTTTAGCCAGGTCTGCATGAGCAAATTCTATTTTTAGCCAAGTTTACATGTACATGTAAATTCAAGTCTGGAGTTAAGGGAGACAATTTGCAAGTCTAGGATTTTGAGAGACAATTTGCTTTTTGCTTCTGCAGTTGATTTTGTAAAATACTCTGCCTTGTTCTTGTTGAAAGCCCAAAGGCCATTTTTTAGCTTTAAGTTCTGTAGTTTGTGCATTCATCTTAACAAAATTGGTTGTGAATGTTTAGTTATGCACCTGGTGTCATTACTGGCCACACCCAGGGTTCACAGGTTTGGTAAACATAAATCTGGAAAGGTTTGAAAATCTTTTTGTGTGTTCGTGCATCCATCTCAGCACAATTGATTGTGAATGTTTGTTCAAATTGATCAATGTTGTCCTAGGATGCCCTTGACTTTGACCTTTTGACCAATTTTTTTTAACTTTTAAAACTACAGAAATTTTCACTTTGAGTACAGTTTTGAAAGCATTTTTTTTTTGTCAGATAACTTTTACTTGGCACATATTAAAATAGGTCATGCAAATGATCTGCTTACAATACTTTCTGGGCTCAGATGTTGAACGTGCTACGTTTTCAGGTAACCCAAACACAAAACATGAACTATATGTCTGTTGCCTTTTACCCATACATACATGCTCTAGATTGATATGACCACAAAAGCCATGCCAGTAGAGCATAGGCCCTTTTGGGCCTCTTGTTTTTAATAATTTAAATCCTCGAGTACTGAGTGACGTAATGATTAAATAAAATGAGGAACATTTCCAGAAAAAGCAGACTATATTCAGAATTGTATGCCACATTTGGACCATATGTCCCTACTCAAACAATCACAACTAATCTAATATGAGTTCCAGGACAAGGAAATACATAATAAATCAGGAATGTATCGATTCTTTTATAAGACCAGAGCGGATGACAGGCAAAAATGAAAATGCATGGAATAATCATAAATGAGACTATATTAATGTCTCTTCTCGGTGTTTCTTTCAAATTTTGGCAGGCAATAATACTTTGGATGCATCAAAAATGTTAAAAATATATTTGGCAAAAAATCGTGTTCATCTGAAACCATAATTTTTTTATTTTGTTTTATTCAGTTGCTCATTCAAATGGTAGAATAAAATGTCAAGAAAATCTTAGGCCAGAGTTTTTTTATCTTTAGATTTACGGGAGATTTTTCAAAAAGTTGGGTAAGGAGGAGGAAATAAAAATAAAAATAAAATGCATAAAATGTCCCAAAGGAGAAATAAATAAAAATAAAACGGATTTTTCTCCGATTTTTTTTATTTTTTAAATCTTCTTATATCATGAAGACAAAACACACCTTACTTGTGTCAGCTATTTCATAGGCTGAAAAAAGGGTGATAGATCACCATAAAGTTTCAAAAGCATAATTAAAAGATCCTTTTAATGACTGAAAATATTGACCTCAACACTGAGTTGAAGCGCTCATTGAAATTAATTGTATATTTGTTCGAATGCATCTATGCATATGAGGTGCATATATTATCAACCCATGGATTTTATGAAACATGTCAGTGTAATTAAGAAGTTTAAATGGCCAATTCTAACCTTTTGCCCACAATATAAGCATATCCTTTCCATTGTGAAGTAATCAAACATTGAACACAGTTTCAGACACGGTATAATAAGGATGTCAAATGTGTTTTTCTGTCTTTAACGAAATAGCACCGTGCCAATTTTAAATTGTAAATTATTTACCGTGATGTGGTTTTTATATAGAAAATATAACCAAAAAAAAGTAGAAGCCCTGATGGAAATTCCTCTTCACTTCAAAGTTTGACAGGGCTTACGGATACACAGACAGTCAAAATCTACATTTATGTACTTCACCAAAGAAAATTCGGGAGCATTAAGATAAATTTTACAAGTGTTATATGTTTCAAAAAATCCAGGTCTAAGAACTGATTTTAGAATCAGTCCTGAAAAATATCCTTCTAATTCCAGCTATGCCCGTTCGCAATAAGCAACGGATAAGTTTGACTTCTTGCACTGACTGCCAAATATGTTCAGATTGTTTCTGTTTTGTCGGAAACACACACTACCAGTATGTTATTTTTACATCATTTTCAGTATTCTATAACGATTTAAATTCTAAATCATTATTAAACTAATTAACAACTACGAATATCACGATACCTTGTGTTTTTCTCTTCAAATATGTGATCGTGAAGCAGTGTGTTCAATGCTCCCCAGAGTCAAATTCAGAAAAAATATCCATTTTGACTATGATGAACACGATATCATTTTGCAGTTTGTGTTTGTCAGAAGCTATACATTTTTGCGCTGTAATCCAATTCATCCTTGTTAATATACGACGTGCGCCAACGACTTCTAATAGACAATACAACCCACAAATTTTTGTCTCCTTATTTTGACCGGAAGTTTCGCAATTATTCCACGAAATGCGAATTAATAGACAATACAACCCACAAATTTTTGTCTCCTTATTTTGACCGGAAGTTTCGCAATTATTCCACGAAACGCGAACAACATACTGAATCTACAAAATAATAAACAATAAACACGCTCTAAGTTCACCACGGTTTGATTTAAATAATGAAACATAAACATCGGAACGTTTTTGTAGTAAAACATTTATATATAGCTGCAGAAATTGTGAGAAATAAGGGGTATGACAAAAAGTACTTTCACTTTTGACAGGACGTTGTTATGGTAACGGGTACCTGTTCTGTTTCCCCGCGTATTTCCGACTGGTTTACGTGGTTTGTGCAGTAAAAAGACCGATAATGAATGACAATTGGTACACCAGTTGGTTCTTAGATATGGGTTATAGAACACTAATTTTATTTTTTTCTTAACATTGGAGCAATGTTCGTCGGAAAAAATAAAAATAAAACTACGAAAATGAATTTTATTTTTATTTGGGTTTTGCAATATTTAGGTACGGCGCTCCCGTAAATCTAAAGATATAAAAACTCTGGCCTTATTTGTTATTGGTGATTTTGTAAATTTAAGTCAGAATTCTTTATTTATATCTCTTAATTCAACATAAAGCCTCGGTCATTACTTGACAATGCTTAGCATGAGCCAAAGGGATTCTGGGAATTCTTTTACAAGCTCCTGTGGCGGTAGTGACAAATTGTCCGTCGATCTTGACATATTCTCCATTAATGGAATTGACATCTACTATCGTTAATTTGTTTGTCATGAAAATTGCTGGGCATTCATCACAAAACATGGGCAGAATTCTAATACTCCGTACAGCTTGGGATGGGAAATGCAATTTCCATGGAGTACCTTTCCAAATTTGGTGCCTCTCAATAAAATAATGTGATGTTTGCTATGCATTGGAAGAGGAACAAGTTTGATGAAAACATGTCAAGATGCAAAGAAATCAAACTATTTTATCATGTCTTCCTTTCCACTAAATATTACTTTTGGTATGGTTTTCTATCTGTTTGACAGGCTGTTCACTCTAACAACTAGGGTTTATGGGTTTTACTAACATAAGGGCTAGGGCTTGTTTGTAAGGTTTTCAATATGAAAAATTCTTTTAAAAAAATCACCCGCTTATGTTTGTTAGTCTGTCTGTCCATCACAAATTCTTATGTCACGCATATCTCAATAAGTAAAACTAATGAAACTATTGATAAAACTAATCACAGTTTGTAGTTTGATTTTAGTCTTGCATGGTCATCTATATTACTATTCGGTTTAAGTCTGTAGAGTCAGTGTGCATTAGAGACCATTGTTCTTTGGACTTTTCATTCTATCTTTTTGGTTCTTGTTCTTTTGACTTTTCATTCTATCTTTTTGGTTCTTGTTCTTTTGACTTTTCATTATATCTTAGTGGTTCTTGTTCTTTTGACTTTTCATTATATCCTAGTGGTTCTTGTTCTTTTGACTTACCATTATATCTTAGTGGTCCTTGTTCTCTTGACTTTTTATTATATCTTAGTGGTTCTTGTTCTTTTGACCTATCATTATATCTTAGTGGTTCTTGTTCTCTTGACTTTTCATTATATCTTAGTGGTTCTTGTTCTCTTGACTTTTCATTATATCTTAGTGGTTCTTGTTCTTTTGACCTTTCATTATATCTTAGTGGTTCTTGTTCTTTTGACCTATCATTATATCTTAGTGGTTCTTGTTCTCTTGACTTTTCATTATATCTTAGTGGTTCTTGTTCTCTTGACTTTTCATTATATCTTAGTGGTTCTTGTTCTTTTGACCTATCATTATATCTTAGTGGTTCTTGTTCTTTTGACTTTTTATTATATCTTAGTGGTTCTTGTTCTCTTGACTTTTCATTATATCTTAGTGGTTCTTGTTTTTTTGACTTTTCATTATATCTTAGTGGTTCTTGTTTTTTTGACCTATCATTATATCTTAGTGGTTCTTGTTCTCTTGACTTTTCATTATATCTTAGTGGTTCTTGTTTTTTTGACTTTTCATTATATCTTAGTGGTTCTTGTTCTTTTGACCTATCATTATATCTTAGTGGTTCTTGTTCTTTTGACCTATCATTATATCTTAGTGGTTCTTGTTCTTTTGACTTTTCATTATATCTTAGTGGTTCTTGTTCTCTTGACTTTTCATTATATCTTAGTGGTTCTTGTTCTTTTGACTTTTCATTATATCTTAGTGGTTCTTGTTTATTTGACCTATCATTATATCTTAGTGGTTCTTGTTTTCTTGACTTTTCATTATATCTTAGTGGTTCTTGTTCTCTTGACTTTTCATTATATCTTAGTGGTTCTTGTTCTTTTGACTTTTCATTATATCTTAGTGGTTCTTGTTCTTTTGACCTATCATTATATCTTAGTGGTTCTTGTTCTTTTGACTTTTATTATATCTTAGTGGTTCTTGTTCTCTTGACTTTTCATTATATCTTAGTGGTTCTTGTTCTTTTGACTTTTCATTATATCTTAGTGGTTCTTGTTCTTTTGACCTATCATTATATCTTAGTGGTTCTTGTTCTCTTGACTTTTCATTATATCTTAGTGGTTCTTGTTCTCTTGACTTTTCATTATATCTTAGTGGTTCTTGTTCTTTTGACCTATCATTATATCTTAGTGGTTCTTGTTCTCTTGACTTTTCATTATATCTTAGTGGTTCTTGTTCTTTTGACCTATCATTATATCTTAGTGGTTCTTGTTCTTTTGACTTTTTATTATATCTTAGTGGTTCTTGTTCTCTTGACTTTTCATTATATCTTAGTGGTTCTTGTTCTTTTGACTTTTCTTTATATCTTAGTGGTTCTTGTTTTTTTTACCTTTCATTATATCTTAGTGGTTCTTGTTCTCTTGACTTTTCATTATATCTTAGTGGTTCTTGTTTTTTTGACTTTTCATTATATCTTAGTGGTTCTTGTTCTTTTGACCTATCATTATATCTTAGTGGTTCTTGTTCTTTTGACCTATCATTATATCTTAGTGGTTCTTGTTCTTTTGACTTTTTATTATATCTTAGTGGTTCTTGTTCTCTTGACTTTTCATTATATCTTAGTGGTTCTTGTTCTTTTGACTTTTCATTATATCTTAGTGGTTCTTGTTTTTTTGACCTATCATTATATCTTAGTGGTTCTTGTTTTCTTGACTTTTCATTATATCTTAGTGGTTCTTGTTCTCTTGACTTTTCATTATATCTTAGTGGTTCTTGTTCTTTTGACTTTTCATTATATCTTAGTGGTTCTTGTTCTTTTTACCTATCATTATATCTTAGTGGTTCTTGTTCTTTTGACTTTTATTATATCTTAGTGGTTCTTGTTCTCTTGACTTTTCATTATATCTTAGTGGTTCTTGTTCTTTTGACTTTTCATTATATCTTAGTGGTTCTTGTTCTTTTGACCTATCATTATATCTTAGTGGTTCTTGTTCTCTTGACTTTTCATTATATCTTAGTGGTTCTTGTTCTCTTGACTTTTCATTATATCTTAGTGGTTCTTGTTCTTTTGACCTATCATTATATCTTAGTGGTTCTTGTTCTCTTGACTTTTCATTATATCTTAGTGGTTCTTGTTCTTTTGACCTATCATTATATCTTAGTGGTTCTTGTTCTTTTGACTTTTTATTATATCTTAGTGGTTCTTGTTCTCTTGACTTTTCATTATATCTTAGTGGTTCTTGTTCTTTTGACTTTTCTTTATATCTTAGTGGTTCTTGGTTTTTTTACCTTTCATTATATCTTAGTGGTTCTTGTTCTCTTGACTTTTCATTATATCTTAGTGGTTCTTGTTCTCTTGACTTGTCATTATATCTTAGTGGTTCTTGTTCTCTTGACTTTTCATTATATCTTGGTGGTTCCTGTCCTTTCGACTTTTCATTATATCTTGGTGGTTCTTGTTCTCTTGACTTTTCATTATATCTTTGTGGTTCTAAATTAAATCATTAAAAGTTGATTGCACTTTTTAATGGATTGTATAATCTGACTACCTGTAGGAGTTAATACATCACACGCTTAAATCAATGGTGATTGCATGGTGTTCTCTATAACTTTTTTTGCAACCAAATCCAGTTGCGAACTCTTCTTTTTTCTGTCAGACTATACAAGATTATAAGGCAAGGGACGTGTCTTTCATGATAAATCTCCGAAGCTTTTAGCTCTGATTGGATTTTCTAACTGATTAATTCACTTCCATGAAAAATTAAGATTACTACAAGAGAAAATAAGGTCTATGTGTCTAATTATGTCTGTAGTAGTAGGGCAGCCTTCTTAAAATTATGGCAGCCTTCTTTAATGTCACGATGATAGAATAATTAGTCAAGAGGTTCGTTTTCCTTTTTTCATTACTCAGACCCCAAATGTTTGATTTAAAAGAAAGAAAAATGGATTTGTATAAAATCTCGTTGCCATATGCATGTGTTCGACAACGCTTCAAAAAGTTATATTCAACCTGTACATTCTCCTTTTTCCGGATAGTAAGAACATAATTAGATTTTTATTCTGAATTTTCAACAAAACTGTTCTGGTTCAAGTAGCAAATTTCATGATTCATGATATTCTTATGATTTATATAGAGTCAGACTTGTATAATATTTAGTACTCTAAATAAGAAGATAGAAGTTCAGGCCAGATCGAAGTGCTTCAAAAAAGGAATGCTTTTGACCTTTCGGCCACATTATTTACAAAACTGCCACAATGTTATAACCCATGTCTTTTAAACCATGGCCTGAAAAAGCAGGCTTTCATAAACAAATTTCTATTCATATGATAAAACAATCTTCTGGGTTTGTCTACTACTTCAATCCCAGTTAGGCCAGAGTTTTTTTATCTTTAGATTTACGGGAGATTTTTCAAAAAGTTGGGTAAGGAGGAGGAAATAAAAATAAAATGCATAAAATGTCCCGAAGGAGAAATAAATAAAAATAAAATAGATTTTTCTCCGATTTTTTTTATTTTTTAAACCTTCTTATATCATGAAGACAAAACACACCTAACTTGTGTCAGCTATTTCATAGGCTGAACAAAGGGTGAAAGATCACCATAAAGTTTCAAAAGCATAATTAAAAGTTCCTTTTAAAGACTGAAAATATTGACCTCAACACTGTCAGTTCAAACGCTTATTGAAATTAGTTGTATATATTTGTTCGAATGCATCTATGCATATGTGGTGCATATATTATCAACCCATAGATTTTATGAAACATGTCAGTGTAATAAAGAATTTAAAATGGCCATTTCTAACCTTTTGCCCACAATATAAGCATATCCTTTCCATTGTGAAGTATTCAAACATTGAACAAAGTTTCAGACACGGTATTAAAGGAGGTCAAATGTGTTTTTCTGTCTTTAACGAATTAGCACCGTGACAATTTACCGTGATGTGGTTTTTATATAGAAAATATTACCAAATAAAGTCCAAGCCCTGATGGAAATTCCTCTTCACTTCGAAGTTTGACAGGGCTTACGGATACACAGACATTCAAAATCTACATTTATGTACTTCACCAAAGAAAATTCGGGAGCATTAAGATAAATTTGACAAGTGTTATATGTTTCAAAAAACCGGGTCTAAGAACTGATTTTAGAATCAGTCCTGAACAATACCCTTCCTATTCCAGCTATGCCCGTTGGCAATGAGCAACCGATCAGTATAACTTCTTGCACTGACTGCCAAATATCTTATGTTCAGATTTTTTCTGTCTTATCGGAAACACACACTATGTTATTATTACATCATTTTCAGTATTCTTTAACGATTTAAATTCTAGATAAGTATTAAACTAATTAACAACTACGAACGTATCACGATACCTTGTGTTTTTCTCTTCAAAAATGTGATCGTGAAGCAGTGTGTTCAATGCTCCTCAGAGTCAAACTTAGAAAAAATATCCATTTTGACTATGATGAACACGATATCATTTTGCAGTTTATGTTTGTCAGAAGCTATACATTTTTGCGCTGTAATCCAATTCATTCTTGTTAATATACGACGTGCGCCAATGACTTTTAATGGACAATACAACCCACGAATTTCTGTCTCCTTATTTTGCCCGGAAGTTGCGCAATCATTCCACGAATCGCGAACAACATACTGAATCTACAAAAAAATCACAATAAACACGCTTTAAGTTCTCCCCGGTTTGATTTAGATAAAGAAACATAAACATCGGAACGTCTTTGTAGTAAAACCTTTCAATATAGCTGCAGAAATTGCGAGAAATAAGGGGTATGACATTAACTACTTTCACTTTTGACAGGACGTTGTTATGGTAACGGGTACCTGTTCTGTTTCCTCGCGTATTGCTGACTGGTTTACGTGGTTTGTGCAGTAAAAAGACCGATAATGATTGACAATTAATACACCAGTTGGTTCTGAGATATGGGTTATAGAACACTTATTTTATTTTCTTCTTAACATTGGAACAACGTTCGTCGGAAAAAATAAAAATAAAACTACGAAAATGAATTTTATTTTTATTTGGGTTTTGCAATATTTAGGTACGGCGCTCCCGTAAATCTAAAGATATAAAAACTCTGGCCTTAATTTAAAAAAAATAGTGCCAGTATATGTATCTGTACAGATCTCATGACTTTCATGTGCTAAATAATCACTGTATAAACTGGTAAACCATATTGCAGTATTTTTAAACAGGTAAATTCAGCTGAGACAGCAACTAAATATTGTTTTAATCATGTAAAATGATGTATTATTGGCCTCATACTAGCTTGTATTGACAATTCTAGTCTTCATTGATGAAATACATTATTTGCAGATTTTGGAACTATCTGGTGTCTAGTCCCTTTAATGGTTAGATGAAAACACTTTCCAGCATTGTTTAAACCTAAGACAAATGTAGATGAGGCTGGTTTTGGTAGATATTATGACTACAGTGTATCACTCTAAGCTATTGCATTAAGTTCATGTATGAGTTGCACCAACACCCATTAATTTTCATGACAGTTGCTGAAACACATGAATGATGTAATGCGGCCATTTTGCTGTGTATTGTTATACACACAATCATTGTTGCATAAGTTATGGTTGTATGATCATTTTTTCATTATCTAAGTTAATTTGGTAATTTATATGTCTATTGCAAGTGAAACATTGAAGTCACAGTGGTTTGGTCACATGAAAGCATGCCTTGATATACTGTGCAAAGATGAAATATATCGATCTGCATTAAAACTGTTTAATTACACAATTAATTTATGATGAAAATGGTGAATGCAAGCCTGCATAATTCTGTTTCTAACTAAGCTGTACTGACTCTATTTTCTGGCTGTCATGTCAGAAACAAAAAAAAGTAAATTTTTAGGCAGAAAGTTCAGAGCAATTATTAGTGAAGTTTGCAAGTGGGTTTCCACCGGGTTCTCAGGTTTCCCCCACAACACAAGACCACATTTTTGCATAAAATTTTGCCAACGAGAGTGAATAATATGATGTTGTAATAACTTGTTTCACAATCATTAAAAAATAAATATGTTTAAACTAAACCAAGTATGGATTAATAGCTTTTTTACTTGGATCTTTAACAATTATTGTTTGCTTACTGACAGCTAGCTTCTCCTCAATCCTAAGAATATGAATTGAAAAAGAATGTGACATTTGCTGTAGCTGTGTGATTAAAGCTAAAACTAATATGAATATTTACGATCTATAATAGAGTTATTTTCATTCTTCTAGGAACAGAAGGCCAAAGCAAAATCAGCCACGCCTCCCAGTGACGAACGTGAAGATGAGGCATCAATCACCCCACCACATCCGATCGCCAAACGGTCCCGACGTGGCGCTGTCAGCGCGGAGGTCTATAAAGAGGAGGATGCTGCTCAATACGTGAAAAAGGTATTGTGGATTGCATTGGGCCTAGCCAAATTGATACCATGTTTTATAATAGAGTCAGCTATCAGTTATTAAACTTACGAGAAGAAATAACAAGAAAGTGCCTAGAAGGAACGCATCTTCGCTCTACAACGAAGACCTTGATAGCATTTTTCATAACTTAATAAAGAAAGCCTCATATACCTTTGAAGGTCTATACATCTTAAATATTGAACACATGATTATATGATATATTTCATGACTCAAATCATTTGTATTATTTAGCTTATGATTGAAAAAATCCTGTGATTCATCTAGTTTGGGATATCTGTGGTTCACAAGTTCTTGGTTAAATTTAGTGCTTACCCATTAGATGAGCTTAATTATACTTGGCTCCTTTGTCCTCTACATGAAGCTGGGATGATTAAGGGCACAGCCTACTAATTAAGTTTCATATATATTCTCTAGACAATCGATAAATTTGCAAACGAAAAACACTGATTTCTAGTGCTACACAACCCCCAACACCATATATGGGGAGAAAGTTTCACATGTGTACTAAACATCAAACAAAGAAGTTAGTTTATTATAAGAAAAATAATAAAGGTTGAACGTAACCACTGTGTATTCGTTAAAGAGACCAAATCTGGTGTAGGAGTACAAACAATGCGGTGAAAATGTAAACAATAAAAAAATAGATCAAGTAGATCCAGCATTTGATCTCACAACCCATTCAGCTTCAAAACCTATAAAAATGCATAGTAGCTGACGGTCCGAGATGGTATAACCATGCTTTGGTTCACTGTCATGTGTCAATGAAAAGAAATAAGGCATGTAACAATAAGTAGGCACTTCCGAATTAGTGGAATTTACCTTTTCCTGTAATTTGCCATTTTGTAATTACTGTACAGGACTACACAAAATATGCCAAACTATGAAAATATGTCAAATGGTGGCTTGAAACTTAGATAATATTGCATCAGAAATACCCCATATCCTGGAAATCAGCAACCCATACATAACTGACTTAAAAAGGAAGAAAATATAGAGCCTATTATTTTCTGAGCAGACTATACTGTCAGATTGTAAACTTTGGCCTCTAAAGCAGAGAAAATAGATGTCAGTGTGTAAAATAATGTAGATAAAATAGAAAGTCAGTGTTTAACCTAGCCTCTCTAAAGCAGAATAAGTAAATGTCAGAATATAAACTTAAAGGGCTGGGAAGCAGATAAAATTAATGTCGCAGTGTTAACTAGCATTTCTGAACCAGTAGCAAAAAGACAGTGTATAAAAACAAGGGCCTCTGAAGCAGATAAAATTAAAGTCAGGGCCTCCGTTTCAAGATTCTATGGCTTAAGATTGTAACTTTTTATGCATAACACTGCTTTTGGTGCAACTGCATATAAATCAAAGTATCATATTATTAAGGTCATTTATCGCACAGATTCTGGCTGTAACTTTACGGTTGAACCGGACCACTCTAACTCAGCTGAAGTTTTACAACAAAGATATCTTATTGAAACAGAGCCTACCTTCTAAAGCAGACAAATAAGTCAGCGTGAAAACTAACTTATATTTTTTCCCTGCTTACAAAGCTTTATCACTGTTACATCAATCTCAGCCAAATCAGCTTTCCTTTAACTTGTAAGAATAATAATGTTAGTTTTGTTTGAAATTTGGCATGTCACAAGTGTTTTTTTTTAAACCAGACAGCTAGCTATTAAGGCAGTGTGATTATTTTGGCACAAAAAAATGGCTCGTGTCTAAGACCTAAGAGACCAGCTGAAGCTTCCAGAATAATTTCCATATCAGCCCTAGGTCTTTCAAACAGGCCAAAAAAGCATCACCCATCAGACAGCATTGGAAATACTTGTCAAGTTTGTGCCTACATACTGAACACACTGCCATAATGTTAGAAAAGTCAATTCATAAAGTTGTCTCACTGCTGCCAAAAGCGATCCGGAGAAAGTTCTAGCTCGCCTCCAAATTTGCCCTCAGTCTATTGTATTAGATTCTGTCCCGTCAAATAAGACTTGGCTGCATGCGATATAATGTCTTGGGATGCACATGATAGAGATATACGATCTAAATATATGAGACTGGAATGGAAAGCCCCCAGGGATATAAGTGAGTTTATGTGACTGCTCCCGAGAACAAATGAGGACAAATTATTTCCCTGAAACAATGGCATGTGGGTTGATGTTCTTCAAACAGGCCAATCAGAGCCAAGTATTTCATGCACTCTATTTTGGTTATGGGTGGAGGTGACTGAGGCGATTCATATACTTGGCCTTGATGTCACATGTATTGATCTTCATCATTAAGTTTCAATGATAATCAGTTATGATTCATGTCTTTCAAATTAAACAAATTGATTCTTACCGCTGATGTTACTCTATTGGAATGAATTTGTTTAATTTGTAATGCATGAACATGGTCAGACTTCTATGCAACCAGGGGGCAAATGATTTTCTTGAATATCTGTTCATTAGAATGTAGGACAAAACATCCTAAGGACAAAACCTCCCATGTAACTTTTTACAAGGTGGAAAAAACATCCCAGACCAATATTGACAATCAAAGCCCATAAACAGTCAGGTAACTATCATTTACATAGAAATAATTGAATAATTTGTGAAAAACAACTTGCTGTGGTGATAAATGTGTGTCCATACTGAAAAAAATTATTGGATCTAACATGTTGGGATGTTTTGTTCACCATGTCAAAATGGTCCAGGGTTGTTTTGTCCACCATGTGAAAATGATCTGGGATGTTTTGTTCACCATGTCAAAATGATCTGGGATGTTTTGTCCACCATGTCAAAATGATCTGGTATGTTTTGTTCACCATGTCGAAATAATCTGGGATGTTTTGTCCACCATGTCAAAATGATCCGGGGGGTTTTGTCCACCATGTCAAAATGATCTGGTATGTTTTGTTCACCATGTCAAAATGATCTGGTATGTTTTGTCCACCTTGTCAAAATGATCTGGTATGTTTTGTCCACCTTGTCAAAATGATCTGGGATGTTTTGCTCACCATGTCAAAATGATCTGGGATGTTTTGTCCACCATGTCAAAATGATCTGGGATGTTTTGTCCACCTTGTCAAAATGATCCGGGGGGTTTTGTCCACCATGTCAAAATGATCTGGGATGTTTTGTTCACCATGTCAAAATGATCTGGTATGTTTTGTCCACCTTGTCAAAATGATCTGGGATGTTTTGTTCACCATGTCAAAATGATCTGGTATGTTTTGTCCACCTTGTCAAAATGATCTGGGATGTTTTGCTTACCATGTCAAAATGATCTGGGATGTTTTGTCCACCATGTCAAAATGATCTGGGATGTTTTGTCCACCATGTCAAAATGATCCGGGGGGTTTTGTCCACCATGTCAAAATGATCTGGTATGTTTTGTTCACCATGTCAAAATGATCTGGTATGTTTTGTCCACCTTGTCAAAATGATCTGGTATGTTTTGTCCACCTTGTCAAAATGATCTGGGATGTTTTGCTCACCATGTCAAAATGATCTGGGATGTTTTGTCCACCATGTCAAAATGATCTGGGATGTTTTGTCCACCATGTCAAAATGATCCGGGGGGTTTTGTCCACCATGTCAAAATGATCTGGGATGTTTTGTTCACCATGTCAAAATGATCTGGTATGTTTTGTCCACCTTGTCAAAATGATCTGGGATGTTTTGTTCACCATGTCAAAATGATCTGGTATGTTTTGTCCACCTTGTCAAAATGATCTGGGATGTTTTGCTCACCATGTCAAAATGATCTGGGATGTTTTGTCCACCATGTCAAAATGATCTGGGAGGTTTTGTCCAACATGTCAAAAAGATGTGGGAGGTTTTGTCCACAATGTCAAAATGATCTGAGATGTTTTGTCCACAATGTCAAAATGATCTGGGATGTTTTGTCAACAATGTCAAAATGATCTGGGATGTTTTGTCAACGATGTCAAAATGATCTGTGATGTTTTGTCAATCATGTCAAGATGATCTGGGATGTTTTGTTCACCATGTCAAAATGATCTGGGATGTTTTTTCCACCTTTCAAAATGATCTGGGGAACATCTTAGAAAGGAGATTTTTCCATGTGAGGTTTTGTCTATTCCCTCATTTGGTTGCTGGGTAGAAAATGCTGTTAATGAGGTCAAATGTTTGTTTTATAAATGTCATTCAGGCATTTTGAACTCATTCAAGTTCATTAAATTAAGGTTTTAATTTAGAAATGCAGGGACAGACTTTATTATTCAGCTAATGAGCTCAATCAAGTACAAAGACTAAATGATGTACAAAAGAAACATATTAATTTTAAATAAAAAAGCTTATGATTGCTGTACAGATAAGAACAATATTAGCTTTTAAAAATGGGTTTTATCGTTTGATAGCTATGTGGCCACAAGTTCACCAGTCTTTTTTGTCTCTACACAAATCATGCTTTTGACTTGAACATAATATAACATAAAAATGCATTAAGACTCATTTGTTTCTTGTGTGCATCTACCTTTTAAGTTTTAATTTTTGTTCTACATTAAAATGGTTGAGTTGGCAACAACATAACAAATCTATATCTACTTTTGAACTTATAATTATGATGGAAACTGTTAAACATTAATAAAATGGTCTCTGGTTAATTAAAATATTGACAATTAAAATAAATTCAGTGAAAAAGTTGACTAACAGACATTTTTAACTAGGTTTTCACAAAGTGAAACATTGTTCTAAAAATGACCTATTTCATGGATGGGCTGGCATCAAACATACCTTTGTATCATTTTTTTTTAGTAAGGCTTGACATATTGCACCAAACTTGGTATATAAAAAAGAGTTTATGGAAACCTTTCATGGGATAGTATTTTGGGCCATTTGGGACAAGGTCAAGGTTACTAAAAAATGGTTGGTTCTCAGATTTACTTCAGTTAGGGTTGACATATTGTAATCAAATTTGGTATGTATAAGGAAGAGTTGATGGAGGACTTTTATGGAACTGCATTTGGGGTCCCTAGGGTCATGGTCATTGTTACTAAAAATAGAAAAACAGTTGAAACTGAATCTCACAACGAGGGCTCAGGAAGTTCTTTAGTCAATTATTGAAAATCTGGTTTCCTGGCATTGCGGTGTTTTTTGTATAATTTGCTTTCTAGAGGTTTATAGAGAATTATCTGTCAAGTAATAATGATTTTTTACTGTTTAGAACATTCATCACCATTTTTAGAATTTGTTCACTCTTACTTTCAAATTGCCACATGCCACAGTTTAGATTACTCTTATAACTTTTGTGTCATATATTGCCACTGTATGTATATTGCCACAGTTAAGATTACTCTTATAACCTTGTGTCAAACATTGCCGCAGTATATTGCCACAGTTTAGGGTACTCTTATAACCTTGGTGTCAATTTATTATATTGCTGGGGTATACATATTGCCACAGTTTAGATTCCTCTTATAACCTTGGTGTCATATATTGCCACAGTATATTGCCACAGTTGAGATTCCTCTTATAACCTTGGTGTCATATATTGCCACAGTATATTGCCACAGTTTAGATTCCTCTTATAACCTTGGTGTCATATATTGCCACAGTATATTGCCACAGTTTAGATTCCTCTTATAACCTTGGTGTCATATATTGCCACAGTATATTGCCACAGTTAAGATTCCTCTTATAACCTTGGTGTCATATATTGCCACAGTTTAGATTCCTCTTATTACCTTGGTGTCATATATTGCCACAGTATATTGTCACAGTTTAGATTCCTCTTATAACCTTGGTGTCATATATTGCCACAGTATATTGCCACAGTTTAGATTCCTCTTATAACTTTGGTGTCATATATTGCCACAGTATATTGCCACAGTTTAGATTCCTCTTATAACCTTGGTGTCATATATTGCCACTGTTAAGATTACTCTTATAACTTTTGTGTCATATATTGCTGCTGTATGTACATTGCCACAGTTAAGGTTCCTCTTATAACCTTGGTGTCAATTATATTGCCACAGTTTCTTGCAAATTTGAAAATTGGTATCTCTGAAATTCGCAGAATTTCGTGAAATTAAGTGGTGTTGTTTTTTTTCAAATTGCAGTTAATCATCCTTGGAGAATTATGTCTGCAGCCATTGGAGGCTTTACATGTTGTTGTTTTTCTTTTAATCTCACAGGAATGTGAATGGAATCAATCCCCCTGCTTATTGTTATACTCAGTTTTCACAATCTATTCCATTTGGGTTTTTATCAGTTATCTTGTGAAAATAGATTCATTTACAGCAAATTAATTTCCATTTCAGTTTTTTTTTATGAAATTCATAGATATGCAAAGCTGAATGGTTGAATTGTGATTTCCATAACAATGAGTGTTTACATCAATTTTGATTTGCATATATCATATCACTGGCATGAATTTAGAACATCCCTCCCTAGAATAATAAAATATAAAAGAAGAATGAAAGCGTAAAATTGATAATAAAGGAGATTCAATAAAGATAGTGAAAGAATAATGTTATGTAAGGAAAATATCAAATGCTGAGCTAGTAAATATTCAATAATAAAACTGCATAAAATAAAAATAAAATTCAGTCATAATCAATTAGATGCACGTTATGAATCAAATTTGTAATGCATTTTAAGTGTGATCATCAAGTAAACTCAAATATACCCAGGCCTGGATTTAAACCCAGGATACTTTTTGTAAACAGCTAGACATAAAATACAACTTTGTTTAATGGTCTTATTGCCAATTTCAATGTTTTACGTTGTTCTATTGTTAAATGCCTGGTTCGATTGCCAATTTCAATGTTTCAGGTTGTTCTGTTGTAAAATACGTGGTCTGATTGCCAATTTCATTGTTTCAGGTTGTTTCATTGTTTAATGCCTGGTCTTATTGCCAATACTGATGTGCCCCGGTGTTGTGACACTGACTGTACATTTATATTAAGAGAAAGTGTTATTATCAAAGTACTCACAGTTGTCATGTCAAATTTGTTGTTGTCCGTGATGGGGTAACTTAATTTTAAACCCAATTATAGACACGAGTTTACTTTGTAGAATTACCCCACCCGGCATTTCGTTTACTGTTTCCTGCTAATCCAACGTATATTCCGATTTAGAACATGCAAGCAACTTAGCTATATTGTGTAACAGACTTATATGACTTCATTTCATAAGCTTCTTACTTTTAAAACATGAGGAATATCAAGTAATTTTGTCTGTTTCATAGCAACTTATTGCAATATCATAGTCAGTCAGCCATCTTGTTTCATTGATTTTTGACATTTACGTCACATCCTTTTACCAAGGTTGCTATAACCGCGAAGTTTAAACTCTAGAGGTTGATAATTTTACCTTGTATTGTTATTTTGCTTTGCTTTAGCGCTGAAAACTTAAGGCAAAAATGTATATTCTAGCATAACTATCTTAATCGCCATATTTTCAGCGGTTCTATTTTTAGACCGATCAAAGTTTTACTAGTCGATTCAATTTTAGGCGATCGATCGCATTTTCCTAGATCGATCAGCTGTAGTCGATGCGCTTTTTTGGTGTCGATCTACGAGTCGATGCAGTAGTCTGCATCACGCATATATAAGGAGCGTAGATTTTTGCTCAGGAGTTCTCGAGTTTTCTTTCGTGGCGGAAGCCTGCGTTTAACATCTCGGCATTTTTAAAAGTAATTATAGCATAAAAGAATCAAGAAATATTAAAGAACATTAGTTAAATAATAAGTGGAACCGTTTTACAACGTTTAAGTAATTTATAAGATTTTGCTAAAGTTTTATTAACATTTTATCAATATAAGGCGTTTGATGGCTGACTGTTTTAGTGTTTGATTGACAGGAAAATAAAACTGTTTTAGTCATAAACAATAACAACATTTTAGCCTTTCTCAAAACGACGGTTTTACCATGCATGTTTTCTTGTTGATGTTAACATAGTAAACTGAATAAATATTTTAACGGTTATTATCGTTTGTGACTTATCACCCGGATGTCAGCCTAAAGTCCGCGCCAGAACTGTAATACACGTAGGGCCAGAGCTAGCCCACAACAATACCTATGTTTCAGGTTGTTCTTTTCAGTTTAATGCCTTGTCCGATTGCCAATTTCAATGTTTCAGGTTGTTCAATTGTTTAATGCTTGGTCTTATTGCCAATACCTATGTTTCAGGTTGTTCAATTGTTTAATGCATGGTCTTATTGCCAATACCTATGTTTCAGGTTGTTCAATTGTTTAATGCCTTGTCCGATTGCCAATTTCAATGTTTCAGGTTGTTTTATTGTTTAATGCCTTGTCCGATTGCCAATTTCAATGTTTCAGGTTGTTTCATGACTGGTCCGATTGCCAATTTCAATGTTTCAGATTGTGCCATTTTTAAATACCTAGTCTGATTGCCAATTTCAATGTTTTACGTTGTTCAATTGTTTAATGCCTGGTCCGATTGCCAATTTCAATGTTTCAGGTTGTGCCATTGTTTAATGCCTGGTCTGATTGCCAATTTCAATGTTTCAGATTGTGCCGTTGTTAAATGCCAGGTCCGATTGCCAATTTCAATGTTTTAGATTGTGTCATTGTTTAATGCCTGGTCTGATTGCCAATTTCAGTGTTTCAGATTGTGCCATTGTTTAATGTCTGGTCTGATTGCCTATTTGTATGTTTCAGGTTGTTCCAAAAGACTACAAAACAATGGCTGCCCTGTCGAAGGCCATCTCGAAGAACGTCCTGTTCTCCCACCTTGATGACACAGAGAGAAGGTACGAGACTATTGTGTAAAATTTCATGTTAATTTGAGATTTTATATTTTCAAAGTTTGGAAGAAGTTAAATCCTTAGAATTAAAGGCTATAGGAAAAATTACAAAATAGAAAGAAGCAGGGAAGTGGCCATTTGATCTTTCTGTGTGCTTTAAACTTGCACTGTCAGGGGCATTTAACTTGTTAAGAAAAAATAATTGAAATACTGAATAGATTTATCTACATTTTTTAATTAATGCTTTTTAGTATACAAGTCTTCATTTATGAAAAAAATTAAATACAATTTTAGTTAGTGTACAGGGACATAGCTATGCCTAAAAAATATTGTAGGCCCGATGGTTCTATGTGAGGTTTGGAATTTTTATAATTACACATACTTAATTTTATTTGCAATGATAACAATAAAATCAAGCAATGTATACACCCTGCACAAAGTTTAAATAAACATCAAACTTGCTTTGGCTAAATAACAAAAACAAAAACTTTAGTTAAAAGTGTTTGAGTAGCTATTAGTTTTTATTGCATTTTTGGGTTAATCAAATTTTGTCATTTTTCAAAACAGTTGTAGACCTAGGCCTACAAGCTCTATATGTACCTATACCACTGGATATAAATGTTGTCTGTTACAAAATTTGAAAGGCTGTCTGTTACAAAATTTGAAATTGATTGTCAGGCCATCTATTTGGCTGTGATAGAGGGCTTATTACATTGTAGTACAGCTCATGTACCATACCAAAGCAAACAGACAATCTGTGTTGATCTTTATCAGGCTTTTCAAAAAGAAAAGTTAATTAGAAACTGTTTACAATATTTGATTTAGCATGCACTTATACAATATGTTACAAGATTTGATTTAGCATGCACTTACACAATATGTTACAAGATTTGATTTAGCATGCACTTACACAATACATTATATTCAATCAAGCCTTTGATCCAATACAAATTTGAAAATCATAGATGAAAATGTATGTGTGTCAGTCTCTTTGAAGCTTATTTTTGTTTATGGATTGTTTGAGTATTTCAAGAAGTAACCTAAATGTTTTAATTTTATAAAATATGATAATGCAATATTCCCTGGACTTTAATGATAAAGCTGCCTGTCATAATAAAAACTGTAAAACATGTTTAGCATGTTAATTTCTCATCATTTCTAAACACCCATCTTGAGATGGATTCACTTGTGGTGGGTGGGCAGTTGACGTCCACTAACTTGTCCACGTTGGCCTTATCAAGAACTTTTTGTTTGATTATCACCAAACTTGGACACTGTGTATGGGCAAAATATATCTTGACCATGTTAGATAACATGCCATATTACTCTAGTCAATTAAGAGTAATGGCCCCTGAAGTCCTTAAATTACACATACATAATTATGTAGTAAAATATATAACAAAAAAATGATTTCAACAGGCAAATCATGTGACTGCTTGCCACTCTTGTTAATTACTTGTAAAAAAACAATTTACTTAATTAATTTGTGCTATGAAAGAAGTCCAAATACAGATTAACTATGATGTATAATATTCATAAATATTATATAATGCACATAAAAAATCTCTAGCTGTGATGTATTCCTGAAATAGACTTAAATGATGATTAATATGTATTGTAATTGTAATGTTTGTGAATTTTGAAAGCTTAAAATGAGCAAATTGTTAACGCACTTGATCCTGGTTGATAAAACTAAAATAAATAAGGTATTAATCTCTTTGTATGTCTTTTGGAAGCAAGTCATTCCAAACACTAGCTTTCATTAGATATGAAAACTTGTTGAATTTAAACGTATTGAAAAAATCTTCAATTTTTCCATTTTACCTTTGACTTAAGTGATTAAAATTTGTAAAGGCATTGTTAACCTTCTGCAAAAAAAATCAATGTTTTTCAATATTAGTCTTGTTATGAAAACCATAAAAATTTCAAAATGAAATTTTGGTTTTGGGGTCAGTTGATCAAGAGATCATGGGTTCAAACACCACCATGGGAACTTTATTATGGCCTCTCAAAATGCACAGGAAAAAGTCAATAGGTTGTGGGCTCAAACCCCACCATGGAAACTTAATAATGGCCTCTTAAAATGTACAGGAAAAAGTCGTGAGTGATTCATATGAGCCTCTAGTCAGCTATCTTAACAATTGAGCTAAAAGAAATAAGTATGAACTGAAAGGATGAGCCAAATTAGAATTAAGCTGAATTAAGCCCTCTTTCATTTGATCAGTGGATTCTCGTAAAGTTTTTTCTTTGAAAATTGTTTACATTTTTAGTTTGCCAAAATCTCACTCCTGGTCTTAAGATGAAGGTAATAAAAGCGCCATAAAATGGAAAATGTGTGTTTTTCCAGTTTCAGCAAGGTTAAATCTGTTTTGTAGTGAAAGTAATCCACAGAATTGTGTTGAGGGTCTTTGTTAACTATAACGACGCGTGTCTGAATAAACTGTCAAGAACTTAAAAGTCCCCTTGTTTATAAATCCATTTTTTTAGAGAACTTAAAAAGATAACAGATTATGCTTGATTTTTGGAGAGAGTCTCTTGGCAACAATTTAAATATGTGTCTCAAAAGCCTTCTAAACTGATAGTGTAAAACAGCATTCAGTTTTATTGAAGATATGATGCTGGTGCAACTTGTTGGCGCCCCAATTGAAGTGCGGAGTCTCCTATGGCATGATATTTCGTTTCTTTTCAAAGAAGTCCTGAGGCCACACCAAATTAATGTTTAGTTCCTCGGATTTTTGCAAAAAAAAATTGGAGCGAGTGAGCGAAAAAAAAAAAAAAAAAAAAGTTTGTGAGTTTTCATAAAAACCGAAGCGAGCGAAGAGTGAAAAATATATTTTTCCTTATATTCAATATAAATAAGAAAGATTGTTCAAAATAATTGCCCTTAAACCCATCTTAATGCCATCTTGAACTGAACCTCTAATGGACATTGGGAAAATGTCGGAATACATACTATTTATTCATCCGTGTTTAGTACAAACATTATATCGATACATCTAATGTCTTATATAATTAAAACGTACTTTAATATGACGATCATTCATAATAATAAATAACTCTGCTTTAGTAAAAAGTTTGAAACGACTTATATAAATCTACCTGAATCAGTTTAACATCATATGCAACTGTATTTAGACATAACTTAGGATTGATTTGGGATTTGTAAAAAATGATCACTTTCACAGGCCTCATCAAACATCAGACTCCATATAACATAGACTAAATTTTGTTTTTATTATCACAGGAAATACAATGACATGTGCTTATTAAAACAAAAAGAACAAGGGTATTTTTCAGAGTACTTTTTTGGGTTATTTAGATGTTTTTATGCACCAGCCAATTGTATACGCCCCCCCCCCCCCCCCCCCCCGAAGTCCGGAATAGCGGGGACTTTGTCTTCCGGTCTCTCAAAACCCGGGTAAAATACCCGACTGCAGGGACACACTGCTGGTAAAATCCCTGCCAAATCGCCTCGCAACCCCGAATACCTATGTGAGGCCCACTCCTGTCTATCTTCAATATGAAGACAAAACCACTTTCACTAGGCACTGCGGGGCCACCTGAAAGGTAAAAACACAGCCCATTGCCTCTGCTGTCCCCGGTATACCCCTGGAACAAGGGCGAGGGGTGGGCGGGGCATTGGTTACAATTGACAAGTATATTACAATCCCAGATTATGCTGCAAATAAAAACAAATATAAGGTGATAAACTTAGCCGCTTACTTATGTTGAGGTATATCCAGACCAGTGTTTATATCGCTATTTGTGAAAAGATATTTGTTCATAACTGTTGTTTTGTCAGAATTTGATCAAAAATTAGCTTGATACATCAATTTGGACCAAACAATGACTCATGTTCCAATTAAGTTGACCTGTCCGATTTCCATTCAAAACGAGTCACTAATTACGCAATATAATTGCTACCAGTCTTAGATACACATGCTTTATTGCATAATGATTGCTTTAAATAATGATCCTTTAGTGCATGAGACGATCAACAATGACTTCAAGCATGCTTAAAACATATTTATTGTAAAAAATAAGATTTAATTTCCAAACTTCGAGCCACATTGTTTATACCGGAAGCCGCCATTTTGATTGAATTTATTGAAACCCATGCTAAACTGATCGATATACAGGATAAAACACTACGCATCGGTAACTTTCCTTTACAAAAACACGAAAACTAGCGAAGAAAAATTATACTTGATTATTTTTAGCCATACATGTGATAACGTCCCGGACGTCCGGGATTGTCCCGGAAATCGTATCTCTGTCACGGAGGGTGCATGTTTGTCCCGGAAAGTCATAAAATAAAAAACGAAAAAAAAAATCTCGGAATCGGAATCGATTATCTTAATTTTACCAATGTAAGTCAGCTATTTTGCCTGTCCGGGACACTGGTCGTAAAACACAGGACATGTTGACACTAATCCGTTAATTGGTACGTCTGTCGTCGAGGTCATCGTCAATCACCCGATAATTGATCTATCGGCCTATTTTTGTGCTTAATGAGTCTGGGAGGGTTCTTGTATACAAATTCATTGTTTTCATATGGATTTGTTTGGTCTTATGAATGATAGCTTTTAATTGATGAATTGATATTTTTCACACATTTTACCAACAAACGAGCATGAAGGTAAGTTCAAAGAAAGTGACAAAATGAGTAAAAAAACAAAATTAAAACACGGAAAACATCCCATATTCCTTTCAAATTTCAAAGTCGATGTGTCGTTATACTTTAAACAACTTTAAACAACTTACGCGTCCATAAGGAATTTTAGTGTTTTGACCTTTTTTCCGAACTATCGTGTGTATTTTTACGCCGAAATAAAACTGACGATATGGGGTTTACAGGTGGTTATATAGAGTGCTTTAATCACGTGATCATGGTAAGTCACGTGAACGCTTTATACAGCCGATTGTTGACACGTCTCTATCAAAATTATATGCATCTCCAAACGGAAAAAAGCTCATTGACTGGAAAATCTTCTTTATCGTCTGGAAAATGTTGTGTGTCATAAATTGCAAACGTTTTAAATGTGATGAAAAAATAAATATTTTGTAACGCATGTTCTCAAAAGCACGGGAAAACAGGTGCCCGTATAGTTGTTTATTTCCTGTTTTGATGAAACCGAAAGTAGAATGCATATCCTCCTGGTTAGCACTTCATTTAAAGCTTGGGAAAATATCTGGTGGTTTTATTTTTTCAAGAAAATGCAAAAAAAAAACAACCATGTCAAGTAAAAAATACGTCTTGGCAGTCAAAATAGGTACATTTTCCCGACGTTAAAAACGACTAAAATAGATATGCTATAGAATGCACCACAGACGTTCCCCATTTAAAAATATTTCCGGGGGGCATGCCCGGACCCCCCTAGTGTGCGTTGACATTACGACGAGTGTCCCGGAATCGACCCAAGAAATTATCACATGTATGTTTTTAGCCTTTTAATAAATTATTACCTGAAAAAAATCTACTTGGCAAACAAAATGGAGGTGCGGGCGCACAAAAAAAATAAAAATATTTTTTTTACATTTTCAAAAAATAGGAGCGGTAAATCAGCGGAACGAAATATCAATTTGGTGTGGCCTGAGCAGTTATTATGAAACTGATGCTCGATCATGATTGGCTGCCATACTTTATTATTTAGTCTTTCAATGTATTATTTCTGAGTAGTAACAGTATGAGTGTTTAAAAAGCCCATAAGAACATGCCCCTGTCGGGGAATCGAAACAAAATTAGCGGGGGAAATTGGCTGTGTTTTTTCCTTTCGCAGTGCCAAGTGAATGCGGTGGTTTTGTTTTTACCTGCCAAAAATAGCATGGAATAGGCCTTACCTAGGATGTCCCCGGTCAAAGTTGCCCCTATTCCCCAGACCTGGGGAGCCATGGTTACAATTGACTGGTGCATTATGGATACTTCACACTTTCTTAAATTTAAACAACTGAAGATTTCCTCACTTTTCTTATAATAGTATTAAATTCAGTTTGTGTCCTTGCTTTGTTGGTCCATAATATGTATTTTCTTGCATATTTCAGTGATATTTTCGATGCCATGTTTCCTGTGCACAGACATGCGGGAGAAGTCATTATTCTGCAAGGTAAGGATGGAAAATAAAACTGAAACAGTTGAAGAACGTACATTGAGGTTTTAAGGCTCCATACATCAAAATGCTCTTTCATCAAAAATATCCTACTAACAATTTCATACCTTAAATAGAAGAGATTTTTAACAATGCATTGACTACTGTTGAAAATCTCTCATCGGTACAAAACCGTAGGAACTCGTACGATTCTTGATGTAAGTGACCCCAGATCCTTTACTGTTGGATATGTAATTTCTTTTATATGTTGAACAAACCAGATAGCCATTTTGTTTGTGCCAGCCATGTGCTAATTTCAATCTATGTTAGTTAATTGATCAATGATTGCTTAGTTTTAACAGAAATGAGGCATTGTTTTTGAAGGTTCATGCTAGATTCAAATTCATATTCTGGATCTTTGATATCAAATGAAAAGGTTGTGACTGAAGAGTAAGCAGCATCAACAATGTAAAATAATCCCGTGGGCTGTTTCAAAAAGAGTCTCACAAAAGGAGTGATTTCATACCTTAAAGAGAATTTAAGCAGTGTAGAACTCCTTTTAAAAATATTTCCTAGAAAATATCACTAATAGGATTTACGATCGAAGGACCCCTTGATCCCTAAGACTTGTTCTAAAAAATTTGGCATGCTATTAAAGCCTCATTTTGTCAACTTAACATGATCAATAAACATCCTAGTTCCGTGTTCTTGTTAAAATAGTGTATTGACTTGAGTGTTTGCACTTCTCCACAATCCATCAATGTTAATGGCGATGCTGTTGTCAGAACTGTTTCTCGTCAGCGGAGATACATGGGATTTTTATGGAAATACTCTGCATCTCCCGTTATGTTGTTTCAAACAGGAAGCTTACTTTCCCATCAAGTATGAGAATAACGCCAATAGAGCATTAAAAAGCATTAAAAGTAACAAGTAATGGTGTCACTGTTGCTAAAAAGTGTTATATTTAGCTTGTGGATCGAATCATATATTGGCCTGTAATTAAATTGCAAAGAACGAAATATCAACTTTATTCACAGTGTTCACAATAAGAACCGGCCACCTACAAAGATGAACGGTTCAAATGGCAATTGGGCCAGTTTAAATTTGGAAGTGAGTGAATTTTAAATAGAATAAGTAGTAGCTGGTCGGTTGCTTAACTATTTGAGACACGGTTCAATTGAAAAATATTGAGAACCCTGTAGTTGTAAGCCTTGGTTGATTGATAAAATAACCAAACATAGAAGCTGTGCGCAGCAGTAATTGTGCAAATCCAGTGGTCAAAATTATCACTGCAAGCCCTAAACTTGATGTTTTTTGGGCTTGTTCAGAATCTGAATTTTATTTGGCAAGGCTATAGTTACATTTTCTTCAAACCCAGTAGTTATGTAAGAATTCAGGCTTCTTGATCCTGAAGTATTATTGTGATTGAAATAAGGTTGAACCGACAAACAATTCAATGCAAATGTCGAAACAATTGAAGATAGCTTTAGCAATGATAATTATAACATGGTGTTTTTGTGTTTTTTTTCTCATTGCCTCAAAGGGAAAGATCCCTGTTGTAACAAGGAATGAGGACAATATCATGGACTAGCTGTATTTCACCCATTACTTATACAAATATTTGAGGCCCTCATAGTTGATTTATCCAGATGTCTTTTTTATTTATCAATGGTGACAGCATATTGCCAAAGAACTAGAAACATATTTCACCTGGGGCCTCATGAAATGTTCCACAATTATGATCATGGAACTTGTGTAACTAAGAGAAAACTGTTTATACATTATTCAATTAGATTAGAGTAGGAAACCAAATCTCAAGAAACTCTGCCTTTCAACAGTATTATTGGTCTGAAAGTTTCATATCGATAAGTTTCTTATTGATAAAAAATCATTTGAAACTGATGTAAGCATTGATCTCATTTGTAATTGGCTGGAGTCTGAATGACATTTGATCATCAAGCTGAAATACATACAGTAGACTGTAACAATTCATTTCCTGCAAATATTGATGTTTTGGAATGTGAATGGGTACAAAATGAAAAGGAATTATGAATTAGGCCGAAATTTATTATTACTAGTTTGTTGGGTGTTTCGCGAACGACACACAAATATAGACACTACCCTAAATATTTTAAGCCTCCAGTAAGAGGTCATCTTTTTTTGTTCATTTGAGAATTCAGGGTTAAGACAGTTTAGAAAAAAATGATACCGCACTACTTGTACCTAGCAATGTGAATAGGGAAATGGCATGCAAACTTTTTATAATTGTGGCCTCATTTAAAAAATGATGATACATGCTTAAATTGTGTGGTAGTGGTTCCCAAAACTTTCTTAATATCTTTTACTTAAGTTATTTAGTTTTGTTTTTAATGTGGCTTACAATCTGTCTTTTATTTTCAGGTGATGAGGGTGACAACTTCTATGTGATAGACAACGGGGAAGTGGATGTAAGTAACCCCACCCACCTCAGCACCACAGGCCATTTCAGTACTCAGAGGGCTGTTTATTAAAGTATCCTAAAAGCTATTCTGTACCTATGAAGTATTTTAAACAATGGAAACACTACCATTAAAACCTCTGTTAAAAAACAACAACATTTTTTATAAATATGCCCCAAGATTCCTACAATGATTTTTTATACCAAAAAAACATTTTTTTTCCAGTTTGTCTTATGACTCCTTTCAAATTACCAAATATAAGGTCTTTATGTGCTGTATAATAAAAACCATTGTCTCAACTTGGACAACTTAATAGTAATAGGGTAATTGGATAACCTTGACACACGCCATATATGAATATATTATGATTGTCATCTCTAAATAATGCACGTTGACCACCTTGCAAACCATTACTACAAGCAAAGTCCATTAGTGTTATTACTGAAAGGGTTTCAATAGTACTTAACTTGGCAGGGAGTGATAATCTATCAATCATTAGAACACGAGCTAAAAGAAATGAAATACTAATGTCAGATATCTGGTTGTTGAAATAGCAAGATTTCCGTGGGAAGTGAAATTTTATGCAGTAAACAATTTGGCTTTCAATGATATATGGGGGAAAATTTATATCATTAAAAAAATTGAAGCAAATTCTACACAAATCCTGCATTTTGTCCATAAATTGTCAGCTTTCTGTTATAACAGAAAATCATATATAAGGACATGTGTCTTTTAAAATTGAAGCAAAATCTGCATGAATTCTGCATAGGGTATTTCCCTTAGCATTAAAGACTTCAGACTTTTAAGGCTTGGAAAAGTGGTCTCGGAATCACAAAGTCATGATCCAGGTAATACAGTGGTCTCTAATTAATAACTGTGAATACTTCATGTCGGTCAATTGTTTTTGTTTTTTTCATAATCTAAGTTACAAATTTCAGTATATGATAAGTGTATGTGTTCCAAGCAGTTCTGGCCACAGTTTTTTTACTTTAATATACTTGAATGATGTCCCTATTTTTGATCATCCTTTCAGAATTCAGAATTACCCAACCAGTACTGAAATCTTCTCCAGTATACATCAACTGGTTTGTTATCCTGACTTGACCCTTTCCTGCCCGATAGTGTCTCACTTACAACAGCCATTAATATCACTGTCTGTGAGTTTCAATAATGGACCCATCTCCGCCTGGTTAGTCCCTAGACTATGAATACGCCAGTGTGGCGGAAATGCTGTCCTTATTAAGTCTGGGGATAGCTGCAAATTATATTGTCTTTAAGCCTGCGAAGCTTGGCTGACATATAGGGATTACTTTGTCCAGCTGCATCATTGTTATTGTTACTCTTCTGTTTTCGATTAAAACTTGTTATAGAGTCTTCAAACTTGGTATGCACAAAGGTTATGGTCAGAAGTTGACCTCTATTGATTTTTGGCGTCAGTAGATCTGAAGATCAAGGCACTTCTCAAAGGCAACACAAACAATTCTTAGAATTCTAGTTGAATGGTGGGCTGATTGAATTTTATTATTTTTCAGGAGCCATGAATGCTGGTTCCACTGCCATACAATTACTTAATAGCCTTATTAGGATAATAGATCACGTCAAGTTAAACTTTTTTCCAGAAGAAATTTACAAAAGCTTTTTGTAAAAAAATGCAAACTCAATTTTCTTCCAGATATAATTAAATAAAACAAAATCAAGTTAGAAGAAGTTATAACCTTGTTTGCGTAAGAATGATGTTCAAGTTCACTCCTCATACAGGAGAAACAATTTCATATGCTACTTTGAACTGACATCATAATTCAGTAGGGTTTTTTAATGAAAAGGAGGTTGGTACCTGTATATTATACTCAGTGTGTGTTTTGTCATTTGCAAGTGTCTGATTTAGATTTTCTTTGAGGATTAATGGAAGTTTAAACACAGTTTTAATTAGAACAGTAGCACAACCAATCGCACAGATATTTCCCTGTTAATGATTCCTAGATCAGGCAAATCAATGATTTTAAGTTCATTAGCTTAATACTGATTGGGATCCTTTGTGATGGTAATTATTTGTCCCTGACCTGATCTGTAATTGCAATATCATCACATCAATAATTTTACACATTCTCCACACATGTTCTCACACTGTCATAAACTTGAAGGCGCTCTAAAAATGCTTTAGAAACTGAAAAAGACGAACTTGGTCAACTTCAATGGAGACATTTTATCAGTTGATAGCCACTCACAGCTAATGGGAGAATTTATGAACTTACTCCAATTGTAATTGTGTCTCAATCTGCCTTTCTGCCCATTTACGGAATGGAATAATTTTATGGTATTGATGTATAGATATTTGATAGTACGCGGTAGAATGTCGGGAGAATTCTGTTTGTATAGAATGCCTGATGATTTTAGAGAAGCCTCTGCATGTTTTATTTGTACATTTGGTGTCTGTTAAGAAAATATTGATCTATAAGCTGTAGAAATTTTTCACTTATCTGAGCAATTGATTTTTATGCCCCCGAAGGTGGGCATATTAAAATCGCACCGTCCGTCCGTCCGTGTGTCCGGCTCAATAACTCGTGTCGCAAGACCGGTGTCCCTACCTCTTAGGTCAAGGTCACACTTGGGTGTTTATTCACAATGGAATGCTGCATATAAGGACATAGAGTATAGGTTGTCATGTCCGGGCTGTAACTTTCCCTTGTATGGACAGATTTTAAAATAACTTGCCACATGTGTTCGGCATACCAAGATGACGTGTCACGTGCAAGAACCGTGTCCCTACCTCTAAGGTCAAGGTCACACTTAGGTGTTTATTCACAATGGAATGCTGCATATAAGGACATAGAGTATAGGTTGTTGTGTCCGGATTGTAACTTTCCCTTGTATGGACAGATTTTAAAATAACTTGCCACATGTGTTCGACATACCAAGATGACGTGTCACATGCAAGACCCATGTCCCTACCTCTAAGGTGAAAGATACACTTAGTGTTTATTCACAATGGAATGCTGAATATAAGGACATAAGAATGTAGGTTGTCAAGTATGGGTGGTATTTTTTATGTTCAGAGGCAATTTAAAATAACTTGCCATATGTATTTGTTTGATCTTTAACTTTTCATGTACTGACCTTGTTCATAGGTCAATGTCACATTCGGGGGCATTCGTCACATACTGTGACAGCTCTTGTTTTTTATTTTGTTTAACATAAATATTCTTGTCTTGTTATCTGCTACAACAAGACATACAATTAGCTTTTGTGTGATTATGACAGGGCATACTTAAAGCTTTAATGTGATTATGACAGGGCATTCTATAAGCTTAAGTGTGATTATGACAGGGCATACTATAAGCTTTAATGTGATTATGACAGGGCATATTATAAGCTTAAGTGTGATTATGACAGGGCATACTATAAGCTTTAGTGTGATTATGACAGGGCATTCTATAAGCTTAAATGTGATTATGACAGGGCATACTATAAGCTTTAGTGTGATTATGACAGGGCATACTATAAGCTTAAGTGTGATTATGACAGGGCATACTATAAGCTTTAGTGTGATTATGAAAGGGCATACTATAAGCTTAAGTGTGATTATGACAGGGCATACTATAAGCTTAAGTGTGATTATGACAGGGCATTCTATAAGCTTTAGTGTGATTATGACAGGGCATTCTACTAGTTTTAGTGTGAATATGGCAGGGCATTCTACTAGTTTTAGTGTGAATATGGCAGGGCATTCTATACTATTATTACTAGTTTGATTATGACCAGGCATTCTTTACTGTTAGATAATTTAAAATCTCTATGTGCAAGTCAACCCATTCTGCTTTCAGGTGTTTGTTAACAATGACCATGTGACAACAATCGGAGAGGGCGGCAGTTTCGGTGAGCTTGCCCTTATCTACGGGCTTCCTCGGGCTGCAACAGTCAAGGTAAGTAGGAGCCTGGTTCATATAGGTAGCAGCTTTTAAAAAAGTAGGATATCTTTATAGTATAAATATTGTACTGTACTAGGAGACATGTTGTTGGCATTTTTGAGGACCTTGCTCAACAGGTTTCAGCCAGGGCTGTAGTGGTCAAGGTGCATCTTAGGTTCACAGAAAAAGGCTACATGTTGGTCTTAATTCTAAACCGTCACAGGAGACTAATGATGTAAGCAGTTTTGAGGAGCTTGCTGGAGTGTTTCAGTCAGAGCTGTAACATGTGTTCACAGGTTAAACCAAATATTGTACTGTAACAGAAGACTAATGTTTTAGGTGTGTGTTTTGCCCTTATATTGCATTATACAGCTCTCATCCAAAGGCTGCCTAGGGCTGCTATAATTTGCTGATAGCCCTTTGAGTGGATTAAAAAAAAATGCATTATGATTATATGGCGAAAATTGTAGTGCGCTCCCATATCGCCAGTCAGTATAACATTGTAGTCCTAGGTTTTCTGGGGCATGCTTTTGCAGTATTGTCAGACATGAGTTCACAAAGTTTCTGGAGACTATTCAGTCTGGAACAATCTTTGTATCTTGTGAGCCTCTCACTGGTGGGAATCAAAAAAGACTGACAGAGTGATAAGTTAAATTAGTGTTACCTTTATCATAATACAGTGTCATAAATCTAAAGTCTTTGTCTCTAGAATGTTAATTTACTACCTGTGTTTTACTGTAGTATTGTGTAATCATTATGTCATAAAGCGTATCTCAGAATATTCTTTCAACTTTTAACGGGAATGCACCCGATGTACTTCTATCAAGGGAAGGTATAAAACATGTTTTATTTAGAAATTTTACAGGAAAATGCAAAAAGCAGCCTAAGATAGCTCAGTTTATTGAATAATAAAAAAATGAAAAATGGAATGGAATATTGTGTTTTCTATGATTTCTTATTTGTTTTATGTATTCACAGGCGAAAGGCGATGTCAAGCTGTGGGGAATTGATAGAGACAGCTATCGAAGAATCCTTATGGTATGATAACGACACATTCTGTGGTTTTCTGTTTTCCTAACTTGTCCGAGAACTATATCACAAAACATATATATATATATTAAGTTTCAGTCAGGAGTGCACCAACACTCGTACAGTCAAGAAAAATATTAAAGACTGATACTTCATCCACTCACCCATAGGGACTCATACTAAATTGATGGAAATTTGAAATTTTTACATTTATTGAAAAAAAATTGCAAGAAACACGTGATAATGTTAAATTGGGTTAGAACTGCATTTCAAAACTGCAGACTTTAAAGACAATATTTGTGCATATTATCAACATTTGTTGAAAGGATCCAGCCGTTAGTATGTTAGTTTCATTCTACTTTTGATTTCCCACACTTTATTTTGTAAAAAAAAAAATCCGTAAAATGTGCATTTTACAAACCATGAACGAGTCTCTTGCAAAATATGTATTACAGCATAAAAATCAATCTGATATTCAAGAGGGAATTCTTTGAAAGCTTAAATAATACTGCTTAAAAGCTTTTCAGAAAAATGAAATTATGTCTCTGTAATGCTAAGTCTTCTAAGTGTGAAATTAAATAAGCTTGAAATTGTTTTACATATGCCTGCAATTTTCTCTGAAATTCAATTGTTAAATTTCAGGATAAATCCCAAGAGATCTAAATTTCAGACTATCATAACATTTTTAAGTTGCATTTTTAAAAAAAGAATATAAAGATACTTGGAAATGGATACAGCTCTTGGCCTCAATCCTGTGAACTCATTTTAATATTCATGATCGGGATTTTCTTTGAAGACAATGGAAATGATCAATTCTTTTACTTTTGTAAACATAATTGGGAAATAAAAGTGCAGTGAGACAAATCTTTTGAGAAACTTAATTGTCCAAGCAATAAACAACTGATTTTATGATAGTTAAGTGAAATAATTGGTGTTGTCAAACAACGGTGCTTAAAATCTATGAGTTCATCAAATCTATGAGTCTTATTTTAAATGCCTGTTGTTACAGCAAGAATCTATTGAACTTATTAAGAAATGAAGATGATGAAAATGTTCTTGAATTATTGGTATTAGATGTTTCATGATATTAAAATCTTTCAAACTGTTTTTAGTTTTTTGCAATGACACTCTTTTCAAAACATCACTTTGCATCTAAGTTTTTTAAATGTATTATCTAGTACACAATTTTCAGTCAAAGTGACTTAAAACAAACAACATATTTTGAAAACAAGAAAACAAATTCAGAGAAATTTGAAGAAAACAATTGATGAGGTGTTATGGTAGACTTGCTGAAGCCAGAGTTGGTGTCCTGCAAAAACTTCAACCATGACCATGATCTCAAAAACATTTTGGAATAATTACCCATGAAACTTAGTACACATGTTGCCAGAGACAAAATGCACATTAGTAGCAAGGCCTATTACTTTTGGTATTTATTGATTTATGGCCCTTTTCAACTGAAATAAACAGATGAGTGTTGATGTTTGCTTGGCAGTGCTTTTGTTAAATTTGACTATTTCTGCAAACTTCATTCTCTGTCGCTAATCTTTAAAAATCTCCTAAAGATGAGGTTGTGATATTTTCTCCAGTTGTTAGGAGCTTTTTAAAAGTTATCAATGTTGTTAATGTCATCATCATTAACTTTCAAATCTGTATTGCTCGGGAAGCGTCACAGATTCACTTATGCTCTGCATTGCAAGATTTAAGAGAACGTTGCTGTACTTTATTTATTGAATTTTAGGAACACATCATAGAATATTTCCCCCTTTAAAAGTAAGCAAAGATGATGTTAATCACTTGTTAACTTTAACAAAGTTCTGAACAATCGGCCCAATCAGGGTTACCAAAAATAAATCCTAACATATGAGAACTTTATACGTTACAAATGCTATTTCGCCTGCTAATTTTTTTACATAAAACACAAATCAAATAGCAAATAATTTAGAGCAATTTTCTGAATGTTTTGTTATATTTCAGGGAAGCACAATTAGAAAGAGGAAGATGTATGAAGAATTCCTGGCTAAAGTTTCAATACTCGGTGAGTTGCACGTGCAGGCGACAAGGTTATTGAAAAAGTGGGATAAAATTGTGGATTGCTGTTTTTTGCAGTAGAAAAGGATTGGTTTTATTTTAAACTGGGAAAAGCAATCATTCTAAAAATTGGAAGTTGCCGGATTTAGACTTTGGAGTTCCAGTAACTGTAATGAATTGACAAATTTATCTGGGATAATTTTTATTTGTCTGATTTTCAAAGAAAATTCTAGAAACATTAATAATAGTCTTGATTCTGGCATGAGGTTTCATCCAGTGGTGTTTATCATGCTAGTTTTAGGGGCTGTAGTATATGCAGTAAGTCCAATCACTTCAACAAATAAAACATTAAGATTACTGGCCCTTGGTAAAATGTGTGATGCTTGCATTCACTTTATGGTTTGCAAAACTTTGTCTATATCAATAGGTAGATAAAGGCAGACGTGATCTGAGAAGAAGGTCAAGAAATAACACTTGAAGGGTACATGTATAACTTTTATGGGTGTCAATGAAACATTTTCTCCCCATTGAACTCTTTTAAGATAAATGATCAAAACTTTTGTCAACATTAACCATTTTCTTGACATGAAGATTTGTTTGAGATTGAGAAGGTAAGCCATGTAGATATAGAGGAAATGAATTATTATGTCTCCCCCTCTCTGGGGGAGACATATTGTTTTTGCCCTGTCCGTCAGTCCGGTAGTCCGATAGTCCGGTAGTCCGTCAGTCCGTCAGTCCGTCCGTACGTCACACTTCGTTTCCGATCGATAACTGGAAAACCGCATGACCTAGGATCACCAAACTTGGTAGGGAGGTTGGTCATGAGGTGTAGAAGATCCCTATTGTTTTTGGGGTCACTAGGTCAAAGGTCAAGGTCGCGGCGACCCCCAATGTAAAAAACATTTCCGCTCAATATCTTGACAATGGTTTGACCTAGGTTCACCAAACTTGGTAGGGAGGTTGGTCATGAGGTGTAGAAGATCCCTATTGTTTTTGGGGTCACTAGGTCAAAGGTCAAGGTCGCGGCGACCCCCAATGTAAAAAACATTTCCGCTCAATATCTTGAGAATGGTTTGACCTAGGTTCACCAAACTTGGTAGGGAGGTTGGTCGTGAGGTGTAGAGGATCCCTATTGTTTTTGGGGTCACTAGGTCAAAGGTCAAGGTCGCGGCGACCCCCAATGTAAAAAACATTTCCGCTCAATATCTTGAGAATGGTTTGACCTAGGTTCACCAAACTTGGTAGGGAGGTTGGTCGTGAGGTGTAGAGGATCCCTATTGTTTTTGGGGTCACTAGGTCAAAGGTCAAGGTCGCGGCGACCCCCAATGTAAAAAACATTTCCGCTCAATATCTTTAGAATGGCTTGACCTAGGTTCACCAAACTTGGTAGGGAGGTTGGTCGTGAGGTGTAGAGGATCCCTATTGTTTTTGGGGTCACTAGGTCAAAGGTCAAGGTCGCGGTGACCCCCAATATAAAAAACATTTCTGCTCAAAATCTTGAGAACGGTTTGACCTAGGTTCACCAAACTTGGTAGGGAGGTTGGTCATGAGGTGTAGAAGATCCCTATTGTTTTTGGGGTCACTAGGTCAAAGGTCAAGGTCGCGGCGACCCCCAATGTAAAAAACATTTCCGCTCAATATCTTGAGAATGGTTTGACCTAGGTTCACCAAACTTGGTAGGGAGGTTGGTCGTGAGGTGTAGAGGATCCCTATTGTTTTTGGGGTCACTAGGTCAAAGGTCAAGGTCGCGGCGACCCCCAATGTAAAAAACATTTCCGCTCAATATCTTGAGAATGGTTTGACCTAGGTTCACCAAACTTGGTAGGGAGGTTGGTCGTGAGGTGTAGAGGATCCCTATTGTTTTTGGGGTCACTAGGTCAAAGGTCAAGGTCGCGGCGACCCCCAATATAAAAAACATTTCTGCTCAAAATCTTGAGAACGGTTTGACCTAGGTTCACCAAACTTGGTAGGGAGGTTGGTCATGAGGTGTAGAAGATCCCTATTGTTTTTGGGGTCACTAGGTCAAAGGTCAAGGTCGCGGCGACCCCCAATGTAAAAAACATTTCCGCTCAATATCTTGAGAATGGTTTGACCTAGGTTCACCAAACTTGGTAGGGAGGTTGATCATGAGGTTTAGAAAACTCCTATGTTTTGGGGGGTCACAAGGTCAAAGGTCAACGTCGCTGTGACCTCTAATGTAAAAAAATATTTCCGTGCAATATCAGGAGAATGCTTTGATCTAGGTTCACCAAACTTTGAAGTGAGGTTGGTCATGATGTCTAGTTGATTTTGCAATCAGTTGGTCAAAGGTCAAGGTCACTGACCTTGAGGTGAAGAACCGGTTTCTGCTCAATAACTCAAGAACGTTTACACCCAGGAACTTCATACTTGGTATGCCAGTTAGTCATGACTAGTTGATGGCCCCTATTGATTTTGGGATCCATCATTGATTATTTCTCACCTACGACCACACAATGGGGGAGACATGCGCTTTTTCGAAAAAGCAACCTCTAGTTTTATTTTCCTGTCTACCATGTCTACAAAATTCTTTAATGTCTTTAACTTGCTCTCTTTCTTCCTGACACTTCAAAGACAGCCATCATTCATGGTCAACCTCATTTTATCACTTTTTCTAAGAATCAATATACTGGTACTGGGCATTAATATATCTGTCACAGAACAAGAGATAATTGGTTTGTCTAGTCCTACATTGAGTTGAATGACCAGATATATTTGATGTCTGATGGCTTCTTGTCATTCAAGCAGTTTGTTTGGATTGTATCCCCATATTTTTCATTTCGATATAAGTCCTGAAGTAATTGGATTGTTTTATTTCTAGTCTTACAGTGAGTTGAACAACCAGGTATATTTTATTTTCTATGGCTTCCCATCAATAAAAGTAGTTTCTCTGGGTTGTATCCCCTGTATTTTTAGCTCGACTATTCGAAGAATAAGGAGAGCTATACTACTCACCCAAGCGTCAGCGTCACCCCTTGGTTAAGGTTTTGCGTGCAAGCACACATAGGTTTATTTCTCAGCAACTACTTGAGGTATTGCATTTATACAATGGTACTCAATCATCCAACCTACTTAATTAACCAAGTTTGATAACTCTACTTTGCATTTAATGCCAAAAATAGGCCTTTATTATTTGACTTAGAAATTCTGGTTAAGGTTTTGCGTGCAAGCACACATAGGTTAATATCTCAGCAACTGCTTGAGGTATTGCATTGAGACTTGATACAATGGTACTCAACCATCCAATCTACTTAATTTACCAAATAAGTTAACTCTAGTTTGCATTTAATGCAAATAATTGCCCTTTATTATTCGACTTTGGTGAAGGTTTTGCATGTAAGCACACATAGGTTAATATCTCAGCAACATCTGGATGAATTGCATTGAGACTTTATAAAATGGTACTCAACCATCCAATCTACTTAAACAACCAAGTAAGATAACTCTAGTTTGCATTAAATTCAAATAATGGCCCTTTTTTATTCAACATAGAAATTCTGGTTAAGGTTTTGCATGTAACCACTTTTAAGTCAATGCTTCAGCAAATACATCATGTATTGCATTGAAACTTTACACACAGGCTCCCAACCATTTAAACTTCTTATTTAATCAAGTAAGATAACTCTATCTTTCATATTATATAATTTTTGCCCCTTTATTATGCGACTTAGAAATTCTGGTTAAGGTCTTTGATGTTAGCACACATAGGATAATATCTCAGCAACTACTTGATGTATTGCATTGAGACTTTATACAATGGTATTCAACCACTCAACCTAATTGAATAATCAAGTTAGATAACTGTGTTTTGCAAATAATGGCCCTTTATTATTACACTTAAAAATTCTGGTTAAAATTTTGCATGTGACCACATTTATGTTAATAATTATCTCCGCACATCATGTATTGCATTGAAATCTAATCTAACAGTGATCCATGCATGTTTCGCCAAAACTTTTCAATCCTTACACTGAAAAGCGGTGGAATAGTCGAGCGCGCTGTCTCTGTGACAGCTCTTGTTTATAATATAACTGGTTTGTATTAGTTATAAGTATAACATTGAGCTGAATGTACTCCCTATGGCTTTCAATCAGAACACCTCAGCCATTGTCCATAGAAAACAACCTCGGATGTATGCCAAGTAGATCATAAAATAAATAATAAATAAATAATCATATTAAATAATTGAAGTGTTTTAATGTGTAATTTGTATTTCTAATTTCAAATTGATTCCCAGTAAAATTAATTATTCCATAAAAAAATTAAGATTCCTGAGATTAAAGTCCTTAGGCTTAACTGCTAAATTGAAATTACTACTTGGACCTACTTGCAGTATATATATAGGGGGGGGGGGGGGGGGGGGGGTATGTTATCCATGGGGTGACATAGCAACAAAAGGAAAATTATGTAAAAATAATTTCTATGAAAGGTTGTTAGGCAGAAACATCAATAAAGATTTAAACGATTTTTACAAAAATGGATAATAAACTAGAAGTATTTAATACATTATTTTTATGAATATTTTGGTGAAACTACCAGACAGTATGAACAAATTACAATAGAAAGTATGCACTCGAGTCTTTTAAATGTTGGCTATTCTTCCAGACAAGATTACCATATTGAGGGCTTAGTGCAAGACGGACCTACCACCTTATATTTCTGTATCGAGCTAAGTCAGACTTGCACCATGCCCTTAATTTCTTACCTAGGGAATGTGTTTGTATTTCATACAGTCTTAAGAATAAGCTGTCAGGGTTGGTTTTCAATTTTTCATTTATTCTGTCTGAGCTCCATGTTAATTCTAGCGTGCTGTTGAATGACAGAAACATTTTAGCAGGTCTAATAAAATCAAAGCTGTCCAAGAATTTTGCATTACAGAAACTCTGGTGCAACCTCTGTGTTTTTATTGGTGTTTTGTCCATCAGATGGTAATGTGATTAAATAAATCACATTAACTGAGATTTAGTTAGCGATGAAATTGGAAATTGCTGCGAAAATGTGATTTGTACATTGTGAATTTCTAATAATAATAAGTGTTTGTACAGGCAGTTGAATGACAGGAAGTATAATTTGGCTCTGGTAATTTTCAATATCAAAAGACTTTCCTGTTGAAGGTGGCCAGGAAATTGTGAGGAAATTGTTATAGACCTTGCTAATCCTAACATAAATGACGCAACGCCATTGGTCCAGGACTGGTCATGCCGTGACTCCATATTTTTCCATACTGGGTCACTGAATTATATTGTCCAACATGGAATCTTTTTTTCTGATTCTGGTTAATAAATGAAACATTTCCCATAAATTGAACAATATAATACGGGGCGGAGGAAAACACATTCTGGTTTGAACTTCGCTCTCACCAAATATGGTTTTCTTTGCCCCTTATATCCTATATTGGGTCATGTACAAACCCTGTTAATTACAATAGACAGGGAGATATTTACTTACCCTATATCTTGTCCATATTTTAGAGAATCTGGACAAGTGGGAGCGCCTTACAGTGGCAGATTCCCTGGAGCCCGTACAGTTTGAAGATGGCCAGGAAATTGTGAGGCAGGGTGAACCGGGAGATGACTTCTTCATCATCCTTGAGGTAAACACAGGGCATCTGCAATGTAGTGAACTGCAATAAGGAGAAATGGGCTTATCAGCTTTGGCATTATGTTGTATCAAACTTTATGTACCCATGATCTTAAATATACATCAGACAGTGGGAACCTCAGTTGTATTTTTACTAACAAAAAACTTTGATATCCCATGTTTTGCTTACATCATAATTATTTACTTTAAAAAAATTAATACAAACTAAACTTACCTGACAATGTATTACAGGGCCAGGCAGCTGTGTTACAGAGGCGTTCAGATAACGAAGAACCAGTGGAAGTGGGCAGACTCGGAACATCAGACTACTTTGGTAATTTGGTCTCATCATATGACATCAAATATTGTGTATTCTTAGACGTAGGCAATGTCCCCATTCTCTTTTCATAATATGGTCAGGGGATTCATAGTGGTTACGCCTTTCCCTCCCATTCCACTGCATTCCGCATCTTTCAAAAGATCGGATACCTGAAAGGATTGTTACATATTATTTGGCAATTTACATTTTATATTCTCTTAAGTGTTTTGTTAAAATATAATGTTATTTTCACTGCTCTTATTGTCACTGCTCTAACAGACACTTTTCTAACTGTATTGCTTAATAGAATAAGCCTTCATATTGCAATAGACACACTTGTTTGAAAAAAAAAAATGACAAATTTTGTGGGTGTGCCTTACTTTATGTTTCTATTGCCATATTCCAATTAATGCCAATTAAATCAACATTTGTATTGGATTTTAGCAGAAAAGAATCAGAAAATTTGCTATATCTCAGTTTAAGGTAAAATTTTACTGCAACGTGACCACAGCAAATGATATTTTCACTGGTAGCTAGGATATTTGTAAAAGTATTCCTTTTTATGATGACTTTTTAAAATAAACAACATCATTTATTTCTTGCATCTATCAGTTAGTCAATCATAAATTACTTCCCTCTCTTGTGTAACCATTTACTAATTCATTAACTTAGTTATTAAGTAAATCATGAGTAACTTCCCTTTACTGTTTAGTCACTAATGATTGCCTTCCCGCTAACATTTAGTTGATCATGAGTTACTTCCTCTTTCATTTAGTTAATCATGAGTGACTTCCTCTCTCATATAGTAAATATTAAGTGACCTCCTTTCCTCATCTAGTCAGTTATAACTAACTACCCCATCAGTTTTAGTTGATTATGAGTGACTTCCCTTCCTCATTTGATTTATTATTAATGCCTTCCCTCTTGCATTTAGTCAATCATGAGTGACTTCCCTTCCTCATTTATTTCATCATGACTTATTTCTTTTCCAGGTGAGATTGCATTACTATTGAACCGTCCAAGAGCTGCCACGGTGATTTCACGAGGACCTCTCAAATGTGTCAAGCTGGATCGCGGCAGATTTGAACGTGTTCTAGGGCCCTGTTCAGACATTCTTAAACGAAACATCTCACAATACAATAGTTATGTGTCTCTGTCAGTGTAATAGTAATAGGGGCTTATCATTTCAAATGGACTTTTAGATATATCTTTTCAAACTCCACACCATGGTTACTAACCCTTTGCTGTACAATAATCACTGCCGTCACAATCAACATGTGATGATCATCGAAATCATGTGACTTTCAGCATATTATAAAAAATATTTCAAATATACATTGTTATATAACTTAAATGTATAAGTTTAAACTGAACAATACAGCATTAAGATAAAATAAAAAACATGAAAAGTGGACAGCTGAAATCCAGCTGTTTTTCTGAAGTTGTGGCAGAGGTTAGCTCTGCTGTCAAGGGAGATCACTCTGACTGTGTTGGAGATTGATAGCTATTATCTATTAGTGTTATGGCATTGACTTAGAGAGGTTTGAGGGGAGATAAATAGGGGCATGATTTTGTTTAGAGTTGTGTCTGGTGTTATGGCATTTGTTAGAAATATTAAACTAGGGTGGGTAAACAGTTGGAATATATGAAACTTTGGCATATAAACGCTGTTGAATGAAGGGATATTTGTTGAAGATGAGCATTCTTATAAAATAAAACCAATTTCTTTCCTTTTTTATAAATCAAGCTTCTGAAAGATACATGTATGACCATTTTATCATATATAATTATGATTTCTTGAAATAAATTCTGATAAACTACTTTATAACTGGGGCATATTCCTGTATGACTCTAGTGAGCCATCGACATGCAAGGGTTAGGTCTCAAAATGTCACATGGGGCTGAAGTGGGACGTGTGTCCACACTGGCAAGAACATTATGAAGAATACAGTAACAAAAGACTTGCCATTTATGAATAACCAATATAAATTTGTACGCCAGGGCGTACTGGAGTATGCCTAGGTGCGCCCCTGGTAACTACCAAGTTTTAAAGTTGAAATCTCAGGTTATGGCTTGGTTAAGACTTGTGTAGTGTACAATACTTGATAACAGCTTGAGGTGTTCATAAAATGCATACATAGCTCATTATTGAGCAGTAGATGTGGCAATTACTTGGAATTTCTACCGCCCTATATACTAATAGACTTTTTATAACAAAATGATTTATTGAATCCAAGTCCTTATGCACTTGTTATTCCATGGTTAAAATGCGACTTGTGAATCTCCATTCGTTATGAGTAATAATTTATAGAGTGATTTGACATGCTGTCATTTTTCATGAGTGATGTCGGACATACGACATTCAAAATTAACTGAAATTAATATCATAAAACACTAATTCAAAGGTAGTCTTGATAAAAAAAATCTGTATGAATTATTAAGATATTTCTAGATGGCAAATGATCATTATCATGTTGTTATAAATTAATCTGCATATCTTAGATAGGGATAAAATAGCAATAACTTACCAAAATATGACTTTGTGCAAGACTGTCTATTATGCGTATATTTAAGCATAAATTGTTATGTATTGAAATGTTTATTGTTACGAATGCATCTGAGAATGTGTTATTATAGGTGATTTTTCTTTCATTTTCAAAGATTGCAGCTTTTCATCACATTTTTTTTATTTATGCATTTAGAAGTTTTAGAAATTTCATTGTCATATCATCCAACCATTGATCATGATGTTTAAATGTTTTCGCATTTATTGTAGTTCTTTAAAAGAAAGTTAAAAATTCTAATAAGAAACACAGAGCACTGGTTGTGATGGTGCGATGTTCTGATCGAATAAAATGAAATAAAGAATGATGGATGCCAAAAATCTGCGAAAATTTATTATTATTATAATCACAATGAGTTTTCCATGAACTTTATAACTTATCAACCATAAAATACATGTGTTTAATATCATTTGTTGAGGCAGTATGTTGGGTAAATTTGAAATATTTATTACACAAATGATGTTTTCATACCAACATTATTATTGATTTACACTTACGATTATTCCTGATTTGATGAACGATTGTAGTCTATTACAATCAATAATGATATTTATCCAATTATTATTCAACACTTCATTAAAGTATGTAATGGATTATTAGAAATATTTCTTGAAAAAAAAATAAAAAAAATATGTAAATCAAAATAATGTTTCTAGTCTAATAATCCGCATCAGACTTTTTATAATAATTTCGGTTGCGGTTTCTTGTTACATTTTTAAACTTTTGAATAATAAAAAATCTTGTTTCCATGCCTGGTAAATAAATTACTAAACCTTCATATAACATCAACATGAAAACCAATTCTTAATTTATTTACTGATTATAAACGGGTAAATTTGCTTGAAACTATGTTACACCAGTAATGTTACTATGATGTTTTGCTTGAAAGCGATAAAGGAAGTTAAACATGTATTTTGAAACATTTCTTAGTTACGTTAGGTCCGAATTTTAAGGTAGTGATACAAAATTTTGAAAACTAAATCCAAGATGATTTTTTGTTCAACATTTTAATTGGAATAATTAAATTTCGTTTTAAGGCTAAACATATTTGTAACCACTCCTTTAGTGAGCCATGTATATGCAAAACCTTTATCCAATTTGGATTGTTAAGCGCTTCTCCATTGGTCTGATGAATTAGAATGCTTAACCATTGGTCGGATGTGATGTTAAATGCCTCTCCATTGGTCGAATGGATGTGATGTTAAATGGCTCTCCATTTGTCGAATGGAAGTGATGAATGTGTTATAAAATGCATGATATAGAACGTTTGTTGGACTATTTGACAGTCTATTTATTAACCGAATTGATTGAGATTACTAGCAGCTTTTGAATTATGTACATATTGTATAATCCAGAATCCATAAATTGTCCAGGAACTGTACTTTTGTTGTTGAATAAACAAGAATATATACATACCGGGTATTGACATGAAAATCATGTTACATGCACTGCTATAGTTTGTGAGAATCTTTGTGATTGGATTATTAGGACTAAATCAGTTATAAGTATTTGCATTTTTGTAAAATAATGAAATGATTATATTGCTGTTACATTTTTAATTGTTGAAATGTAGAGTAGAATTATTCTGTAAAACACTACAATGCGCGGTGTAGGTATCATGCTGTTTTAAATAAAACTGATATTAATGCATAATTGCATATAAACAAGCCAGAGTATACATTGCATGTTAGTATTAGAAATGTTTTTGATCTTTTTGATAGCAAATATCACACAAGCAGGAAATATGACATCAATCCTTACTGTTACTGTAATTAGAATGGTGAAACGAACCCATGAGGTAACATGTTTTGGACCATTATGCTGTCATGTATTTTTTTGACAAATAATATCTTTGATATATTCATGATAGGGAAAAGTGATCATTCAAATATTTTCTATATTATAAAGACCCATTTCTGCTCGTTGCAGTTCAATGCTTAAGGAGCTTTAATAGGCCAGTCATTGATGTATTCTTGTAAGTATGGTGTACCTTTTGAGCCAAAAATCAACATTTTTCAGTACATCCTTGATACTTTAATACCACTATTTAATTTATACTTGCAGCTTTTGGTCTTTCTCCGGGGAAAAAGAGTATTTGTACTTACCTATGTGTTTGCAGTTACCATGCCATTTTATGTATAAAATAGTATGAAAGTCTACTGTACTGTAGGGTTTCAATGTTAAAACAACAAAATAATATAAGACTATACACAATGAAAATGTAAACCACTTTTTTACTATGAAAATATAATCCTTCTTAACGCAAATATAAACCATGTTGAAATATGTAGTCCATTTACAGGTTTTTTGGGGGTTTTTTTGGCTTAAATGGTACTTCATAATTTAGTCCTTAGCTTCGCAAATCTAGACCAGTGACTGCTGAAAATTGAATTAGTGATTTTTAAATGTGTGTATCTTCTGTATTATTGTATTGATATTTTACAGGCAATGTATTGAGTTGCATAGACATATTGTAGGAATTATGTTAAAATCTGTGAATGGAATGTGTAAAAACCTGTAAAACAGTTACATGATATGGTTTGAATAAACAGATAAATGTATATATAGAGTTGTCTTTTAATGCTTCAACTAAATGTTGTATCTGTATCTGTATCTGTATGGGTACGTCAAAGCTACCAATACTGGCTTTCACTTGACGGGGGTGTGCGCATAAAATTAGTTTTTATTTGTCTGTAAGTAGAGCTGATTTGAAGCAATCTATGGTTGATGAATCTACCACACTGTCACTTAATTGATTCCACTCTGGAACAGTTCTCACGAAGAATGAGTTCTTGAAATTGGCTGATCTACTATCTATATTTGAAAAGCACTGTTTGTTATTATTCACTGAGTTTTCCACAATGTTTTTGGTGATAAAGTTTTCAAAACGTTTAGCCCTAATTGTTCGTTTCGGTCTCAAAGGTGTGAGATAGTGTTCAATATTGATGGCCGGTACGTGCCCTTTCACCATCTTGTACAGAAAGGTCAACCGCTGGTGGCGACGTCTCTCTTGAAGTGGGAGGAGGTCTAGTTGGGACAGCATCTCTGTGACTGCACCATCATGTCGAGAGCGGTAATCCCTAGTGATGAAGCGTGCTGCCGATCGCTGGATTTTCTCTAGTCGGTTGATGTCACTGGTTGAGTAGGGGTCCCAAATGACGCAGCCATACTCGAGCTTGGACCGAACTAGAGCCAGGTATGCGTTCCTCCTGTATTCTTTTGGACAGTACCGGAGGTTGCGACGTAGAAATCCAAGGGTTGAATTGGCCTTCTTTGCTATGTTGGTTATGTGGTTATTCCACTTCATATCTTCGGAGAATGTTATGCCGAGGTAGGGGTTGGTTTCTACACGTTGTAGTATGGAGTTGTTGATCTGGTAGAAGAAGCTGGATTTGTGCTTTGAGCTCAGAAGGTAGCACTTCTTCGCGTTAAACTTCATCCCCCAGTCGTTGGCCCATTGTTGTAGAGCGTCTAGGTCTTGTTGCAGCTGTTTGTGGTCTCGGAACGAGTTAATCGCCCGGTATAGCAGGCAGTCGTCAGCAAAAAGTCGGATGGTGGACTTCACTCTCTCGGGCAAGTCGTTGATATGGCAGAGGAACAGCAAGGGTCCGAGCACAGTGCCTTGGGGGACGCCGGATCCAACGGGGACTTGCCGGGACTTCTCACCTTCAACGACGACACACATTTCTCGCAGAGTCAGGAAGTGGGAGATCCATTTCAGTAGTGGTCCTCGAATTCCATAATTCTCTAGCTTGAGGAGCAGTCGTTGATGAGGCACTGTGTCGAACGCCTTGCTGAAGTCCAGTATGATGGTATCCACCTGCTTGTTGCGATCGAAATGCCCAAGGAGATCATGTGCAGTGACGACGAGCTGGGATTCGCACGAGTAACCCGACCTGAAACCGTGGTTCAGAGATGTAAGAACGTTGTTGTTGTCTAGATGGTTGAGGATGTGGTGGCAAATGATGTGTTCCAGTAGTTTGGAGACAACGCAGGTGAGAGACACAGGACGGTAGTTCTCAGCAGTGTGACGATCCCCCTTTTTGTAGACAGGCGCTACGTTTGCATTCCTCCAGTCATATGGCAGCTCACCGGTGTCAACTGAGCGCTGGAATATGGCAGTGATGGCAGGTGTGGCTTCCGCAGCACAAGACTGGAGAACGCGGTAGTAAATCAGTTTCCAGTTCCAATTACTTCTCACTTACCTACAAATTAGCGTATAATAATGATAGTGAACCATTTTCATTTCAAGATCATATACATGTATAAAACAGTATTTACACCTCAACTTCCATTCCTTAAATGAACTACTTTCCTGCAATTGCAATTATCATCCAATGAACGCAACATCTTCGGATCGTGAGTCATCACCCATGTATATTGAAAAGTATTCATCTTGTTATTCTTTGTATTGTCAGCAGGCTTCGAAAAAATTGAATCAACATGTTAGAAAGTGTAAAATTATGATATGTTAATTGTATTGTTGTCATTCATGTTTTAATTTTACGTTTATAAGTGATTTGAACAGAAGTGATGGATTTTTTTCCGCATTATTATGATTTCATTTGAAAATCTGTTTCATGTTACCTTCAGGTCGTTCTATTTACAGAACAGGTGAGAAAGAATTACTTGAAAAGTATTTTTTAAATGAAATGAAGTATTTTTTAACATTTTTTTAATGAAATGATGAACTATTGGTGTAAATTAAGTAATGAATAGCGTAATGTATGTCATAATCGGGGATATAAACAAAATAGGTCTGGTTAAAGTGGACTTCACACACTTTAACCAGCCCAATTGCGTTCATACCCAAATAATGACAACCTTTCTTTGAAAACAGCTATCCCCAACATGCCGGTGGTTACCTATTACCGGTGTCATCCGAATATCTTGTTCATAAAACGTACTTCCAGAATCATTTGTTTACAATATCTCTTGATTTATGTCAATGTGAAACTTTTAATAAATATGTAGTTCATAAGGGTAAAATCACTCCTAAAATCTACTTCCAGAATGACGGCATAATTTTGTGTAAATATAGAAAGATATATCAGGAATGCATTTCAATATATATTTAGTCATTCTAGAGTAGTGTCCAGGCCCTGTTTTTAAAAAGGTACCTTTTGAAAACGTGTCGTGATTACTGTTTGAATACTCCAATCCGGATTGCTGTTAACTTCAAATTGATTGAAAATAGTGTCCAACTGGTCTGCATTAAATATATCTGTTTTAAATCAATAGAATTTTAAAGTTTTTTTTTAATTCTAAACGTCGTTCGCAGACAATAAATAAGTTCTTCCAAAATAGAAATACAGAATCATTCAAATTTGCTGCCACTCCCCGACTTCGTTTTGTAAACATGTCTTAAAACACATCCGTATAGTACAGAACGAATTTATTTTCACCGGCGGTTGTTTCCCTTGAAAATATTCTTTCATTTCCGTACTGTTATTTAACTTAAATCTGGTGTTTGTTTAAAGAAATACCGATGTGGCTGATATTAGCTGTAAACACGGCGTTTTGTTGGGCACGTGAGGTTTACGCGCCAATTATGGGGGTGGTGCTAAAACCCGGTACCCGGTATCGATATTGGGAAAATCCGTTATCACAGTTTATGATACCGGATTATGGCGATACCGGTGTTTCGTCACATTCGGTACCGGGTAATATTATATTCTCAAAAGAAATCCCGGTATCGATAGGCCCGGTATCAATGTCCACAATTATCAACTATGACTTTGAATATCATAAAAAGTGAGTTTGATTGAACGAAAAATAGCATAATTACATGTATTAGTAGGTTGACAGTCTCCTTAAAATTACACACTTTTATCAAGCTGTAAATCTCGAATACAATAGATTATATTTCAATAATAATTGTCTTTTTATTTTATCGTGATATTTGGGGAAATATATTTGGAAAGAAATGATTCATTTTAATTAACAACCAGTGTGTGTTGATCTTTAAAACGCCTGCGTGCTTATTTGATTTCGCACTGTTTTTCTCGGTAAGTTAAAGTGTTTTAGGTCTTATATGTATGCAAAATCGTATAAAAGAAACTTTCAATTTTGCAGTCTAAGTCACGCCTTTAAAACTTTTTTGTTAGTGTATGAGTTGTTATGACAACGAGCTTGTAATGTTTTAATTGGTCAAAATAAGTAGTCTGTTCCGGTCTGATTTCAAATATAGCAGCTACAAACATGCCTATCTGAGAAAGATTCTGTTCATTCCAAACATGAGGAAATTATAAGAACAGAGTAACGGTTGAGAATGTATATATCTTATAATATTTTAACTTCAGGCATGAGCGGCATGATGACTCCCCGCTGTGCATCCCTTGTTTATTGCACTTGTCTCACAGCATGAGGTCATGTTCATGTGTATCTGTTTATTGGTCAAGTGCCTTTTAAAGTTGACACTTTTATAGTTGATATTCTCATTGTCTGACTAATACATTTCAAATTCTTCACGGTATAAACAATATACATAGCTAAATGAATCAATCAGAGTTATAAACAAATAAGTGTTTTAGGCTGTAGGCCGCTAGGCTTTCAGAACCGTAACTCGGAAATCGCATCGGCAGATCGGCATAACATTTTGAACATTTGGCGAATAAATGCGCGCACGGGCGTATCAGCTCCAGCGCGGTTACAACTGCGGTGGTCACCAACCTAATTTACATTAACATTTACATCGAAAATACCTAGTAAGCAATCTGCTCTAATAGCTACGGACTGCTTTGTGCATATTAACTTGCTTGCTATAAATAGCGCTGAAATGAATTTTAAATATATGTAATGCGGTTAATATAGTTCGAATAAGCTGCGTTTCGCGTAATATAACGCAATTGAAATTGTACAAAAAGCAATTATTTTAATATCGGCGACTTACAGAACGAAATATAAAAAAGAATCCGCAAATAGTTTCAAAATGAACGCGTACTGAATCAAATAAATACATGTTTTATATACCTATGTTTAGAATTTGCTTCGGCGGAGGACCGATAATATCTACATGTATATTGTAGTTAAGAATAGAACGTGGGTCAGCGCATTCGGACAGGTTTATTCCTCGGAAATGAACTCTGAGAAGTCGTTAGAACCCGGAAAAAATATGGATCGTATTATTATCAATTCATAATGTTTTAAATGAAATTATAATACTTCAATTTATCCTACAATCAGTTTTTTGGTGATTGTAGTTCATTCATAAGTATATTTTCTATGTTTTAAATTGCCAAAATCGGTTATTACTTGACATTTTTTTATTGTTAGTTTTTACTCGTGTTTGTGAAATATGTGTCGCATAAAACCATTATCTTCTGTAAGTACATACTAACAACCTTTTTAACCATTACTAAATGAATATTATACACTTTTACCATTCAAATCAAATCGCGTAAAGCGTTGACAGATTATCGACCTGCTACAATTTGTGTCATAGTCTTGTAATGCCGAATGAAACGGAAAGTAAGTGAATATTTCTCAGTTTGTCTCAGTAATTTCAGTCCAATATCTTGAGCATGTAACATAATGCATATTTTTAAAAAAAACTGATATAAATCTGTCCATTTTGTCCACGAGTGACATATGTTGAGGGCATTGTGAGATACATGGACATCGAACATACATGTAATAAATAGTATGTGGGTGATTCGATCCAGAGGTATTTAAAGCAGAGCACGCGCCGGCTATACAATCCTATAATTTCGCGAAATGTGGCTTAAAGCTGAACTCTCATAGATTAACCGTATTGACAACTTTTTTGTCTTTTTTTCCAAAATCAGATGATTCTGCGACAACAACAAAAATAAAAAGTTGTAAAATCGGCCAGTCTGTGAGAATGCAGCTTGAATGACATTTAAATCCTGCCAGTTTTGATATCATATAAATGGAAAGGCCCTGAAGATGATTAATAGCAAATTGTTAAACATGCACATGATATACAATGATATACAAAAAAAAATCCCATTTTTACTACAACCCCTTCTCTAAGGCCCCAGACCCCTTCCCCCTTTTATGAAAAAGCACCTGAAAGTATAAAAATTTAATGCTCAATTTTATCATGGCATTTCTTTCTAGTATTAAGTTGATACTGTCGTAGTTTATTGAGTTAGTCATTTAGTTTTAGAACAGTGAAATCAGAATAAGATAATTATGCTACACTGAAATTTTACCCCGCTCTCACTTTAAAACAAAACATGCAAGTGAGCATGAACAGGATTGGGACACACACTATCACAAACAGAAGTTTGTTTGTTTTGTATTAGTGTCAAATCGAAATGTATTTCACCTTGTGAACACCAAAAGTAAATATACGCCACCTGTGAAATATACAATTTACGATGCTCATTTGGTGAAATATAATTACGTGCTTACTACGGAATGCCGTTAGGGCAATCGCCTATGAATGTGGTGATCTAAAATGCGATACTCGATAGTACGATGATAAAAACGCGAAATCACGAAGCTACGATGGTGAAAACGCGACAGTACGATAACGAAAACTCGATAATACGACAGTACGGTGATGATAATGCGATAAACTATCGTGTTTTCACCATCGTACTTTCGCGTTTTCACCATCGAAATATCGTGATTTCACGTTTTAATCATCGTACTATCGAGTTTTCAAAATTGTACTGTCGTGTTTTCATCATCGTACTATCGCGTTTTCATCATCGTACTGTCGTGTTTTCATCATCGTACCATCGCGTTTTCATCATCGTACTGTCGTGTTTTCAACATCGTACTATCGAGTATCGCGTTTCAGAAAAACACTTTCATAGGCGATGGCACTAACGGCATTCCGTAGCTTACACTAAAACAAACAGTTTTCCTCTATCTCCTAGCAAAATTCGAGGACATATTTCTTTTCTTTTTCTGTCCTTAAAGTAGTTCTATGTACAGCTGAATTCTTTAATAAAAATACTAGTAGTGTAAATCCATTTTCTAGGTCGAAGTAAGAGTTTTTGGATATAAGCCGTCAGAAATGAATGAAAACTGGCGATTCATGAGGTCAACGAGATTTGAATGATCTATCTTATAAAAATATTGCCTTTTAAAGTGTAGAAAAAAGTATAATTATTTACATTTTACAAATCCTTTATTTAAGAAGCAAAGTTTTAAAAACCCACAATGTGTGTCCAAGGTATGAGTCCCATTATGTTTTCGAAATTGAGAGCTTTCGTTTTATTAGAGTTATTTACTTCTGCACTTGAAAACATTGTAACAAGTTTATGGTCCCCATTTTTTTCTCGAAAATGTCGGTCATTAAACAAGTAGGGCTTTGGTCAATTAGGAATTAAGTCACCGGTCATTTTCAAATGGTCGAAATCACAAAAAAATGTAAGTCACTTTCCTAGCTCGAACATTGTATCCGGACGAAAGTCTCCATTTTCACTCTGAAAAAAAACGAGATTTGACAAAAAATATAAAACGAAACCAAACGAATACTTTAGAATCAATTATACTCTTAATAAGGATACGTTACGACACGTTCAAAATTAAGTAGCGCAACATAAAGACATTCATATAAATAAACACCAAAACTGGATATAATAATGAATTTAAAGCTCATCTACGCATACGTCTGCGTGACGTTGCTCATTTCGCGCGGCGCGTTAGCGGCGTACGCTCCGACGGGATGTACGTTCTCAGAAAAGGGAAATAACAAGGCGACGTGTGACTTTAGGAACTGGGAACCACCCCTGATTGAAAAGGATTTCGGCCCCGGGGACGTGATTTCCATTACGGTGGAAAAAGTGGATGGGACAATACCCTCACTGGTTAGTTATTAGCTAAGATTATAAAAGAAAATAACACACTCATATACATGCATATAAAATTCATATATAAACATAAAAAACTCACAAAACTGTCAAATTAGATATAATCTATTATACAGTGTTTCGTCAGAGAGTGTAGTTCAACTAAGTTCAGATGTAATACTGATTTCAGGTTTAGAGTTTTCAATTTCAGACTATATATTGTACAGTTTTGAATAGCTGGATATTGCCGCTAAAACAGTAAAACAAAACCTTGAAGTGGATATGAATACATTTGGAAACAATAGCAAATCTCTAAGCTCCTTATTCCTTCCTTAAGCCTGACTCCTTCATACCCGAACATTTTTCCGTGTTTTCGGGTCAGTTAGATCGTACATGAATTAATGACGGTACAAACAAACAAATACAGTAATTTATTGAACGAGTAAATGAACGAACAAAAAGAATGAACGGGCGAATGAGCAAAATCATATTCGCATGAGCTGATTAATTAATAAAAAAAAATACTAAATGTATACTGTTATTGGAGAACGAAAGGTAAATCGAAAACACCGTCATTGTCAACTACTCGATAACTCATGTACGCTTATTTAGTTTGATGATATGCAGTTTTTGCTCTTCCATTTTTAAACTCAATGACAGTTTAAACATTGAAATTAACTTCAACAATATTAAAGGGAAAATATTACCCCCAGCTTCATACGCTGCACTGTCAACGACCAATCGTGAAATATTCGTCGATCTCCGGCAAGCTCGGATGCAATCGTAACACCTCGGTCATTATCCAACAAAAATGACCATCTCGGAGCTTGCCGGAGATGGCCGAGTTGTTACGATTGGCTCGGAAGAACAAGATATTCGCTGTGCGCGTTTTTTTTTGCCTGATTATATATTTCAACGTGTCTTTTCGTTGTTACTCACCTTCTTTTCTTTAAATACAAGCTAGTCTCAAAATGTTTATTGTTTATGTTTATCGTTGTTCTCTTTCAGGCTTTTTCTGGGATCGACAACAACAAAAATATTAGTAGAGGAGTGACGGCGGAGCTTACGTTCAAATGCGACCTTGAAAACATTCAGCTCTCTGACAATGTATTCACCATCGCTCTAAGCTATATCGAAAAGTTGACATTCGAAAGCTGCTATGTTCAAAATGGTACGTGGCAATTGTGTATCATTATCGTTTTTTTATACATTTCGAAATGTGAACTAAAGATAAAGTTTGACCTTGAAAACAGTATTCTGCTGCTCAACATTTTGATTACCGAAAGAGTGAGATAGTTCAATGAAGACTTTATCCTCAAAATGTTCTACTTTTAAAACAGAAGATTAAAGTGACACTTTTATTCAAAATCAATACATACACATGAATAACAAACAAATTTTGAGTGATAAACCTTTAATTACTTACTAAATAATGCATTTATGGAAAATATTAATTACTGATAACAATCTTGTAACCGTGTATTATATAGCTGAAATGCAAAAATATTAAATGAGGTGAATGCTAAAAGATTTACTGTGATCTTCTATCGTGTCGTAAGGTAGAAATACCTTGTTTTCTGCACCTTTCTTTCAAATTTAACTTGGTATCCGTCATAAGAACCATTGTTTTCGACATTTATTCATCCTTTTTGGTAAATGAAAACAATTGTTTTAATTGTGGTAAATTTTATTTGTGAGTAAGAGTGCGTCTTTAAGTTAATGTATAATTTTGCTTGTCCCTCTAAAGCGTATGCTGTCTTCATTTGTGTCGACACATTGAGTAAAACATTATGTCGACATTGTTTAAATGGTCAAGTCGACAAAGTGAATTAATCCATTTTTGTTGAAAAACAATAGGAATACCCATTCAATTAGTAAACAAATCGACATACTTTTGATAGTTTGTCGTGTTATGCCTCGTCAAGTCAGCATAAAACAAGTTGTCAAGATGTGTCTATATGCTCACATGATCAGTATATATACCATACCATTGACTCGTGTATACTAGTATACTAGTATATAATATCAAAGCGAAACATTGAAATAATAAGTTTAATATGCAATTTAAAAAAAAAATGTGCCTGGAGTTTCACAAGCAATCGGCATATTCATTTATTTCGTAAATGCAAATGCTCATCATCATTTAGTAACGGTTAAAGGTTGTTACTATGTACTTCATAGAAATAAATATTTATTTTGTGTTAGGAAATGCTAATAATCTTAAACTTTTTAGTGGTCTACAATTTATTGTACTCGTTGGACGAAATAAAATGTTGACCACTAAACCAGCTTAGTGTTAAATATTATATTTTGTCTACTGACCCGGCCAGCCTATGTTTAAACTACCTGATTCGCCAGATTCACCCTATAAAACGACTGTCGGCTGATTCACCAAAAATGAATGTACGTCATTTGAAAATTACCATCCCATTCGAGTTGTTTGTACATGGATAACCGGTTACTTTTAACTAGCTAATTTACTTCACAACGAGTGTGAAACAAGTTATTACAACTTGTAGTAATCACTCCCGTTGACAAAATATTACGCGAAATTGTGGTCTTTGGTTACTGTTTAAAGCTGCACTCACAGGGTGTAAGGATTGATACTTTTTAATCTTTTTGTCTCAGAATCGGCTGATTTAGGCATCAATACCTTCAATTCAGTCATGTTAGATATTAACTTACAATGGAACAGATTTCAATTGTTTGGTAAAATGCCAAAAAAATGCATTTTTCTTAAAGCGTTTATCACGCTCTTAGCCATAAAACATCAACTTTCCAACGTAAATATGATCTGATCTCTTTTCAGCGGTCTTATATTACTGGTTTTCAGACATTTTTCGCAAAAATTGGCTCATTAAAAAACAAGAACTAAAAAGTTGCCAAAACGATAAATATGTGAGAGTGCAGCTTTAACAGGACTACTTTTATAAGGAACGGAAATTTCCCCCAAATTTGGGATGTTTTGTAGTAAAACATAAAAACAAACATCAGAGATTGTTGAGGAAGTGATTTGCTTACAGTTTTATGGACATTTGAGCTTCGGGGACAAGACTGCCGCATACTACGTACTTGTCCTTCTTTATTGGTCCTAGTTTGAGCTGATGATATATTTATAACATCAACAGGGTGCTTGTCGAAAAAAAAATAATCAGCAACTATCTAGGTGAGAAGTATGAACGTTATCCTGTACACCTCGACCGAAGCACTCTAAAAATGCCCCTTAAAATAGGTTTTCGTAAAATATGATATATCTTTGCAGGCTTTGAACAGGATCACATTGTTTAACAAGGGATCAATGTCAGGTTCCCTTAGTTTGATAAGGCATCAAATATAAATCTAATTTATCGTAAAGGGGAATACTTTGAAGTAAAATGTTATGATAAACACATGGTAACTATAAATGTCGGGGCGAATTTCTATCTTATGGAGTGTTCTTATTTTGCAATTTTGCACTAATTCATCAAACACAGCCACTTTTTCAAGATAACAATGTTTGCATATCGTATCAGTAGTTGATCGATTGCACAGCATGCGATGCTCATTTTGTAACTTGAACAACTAATATCCTTTAAACTCTAAAATGGTATTTAAGAAATGTTTGCGTTGCTCTTTAGATAGGAAATTATTGTTCGGATATTACTTATTTGACACCTGAATGTCTCCATAGTATACCATGGCCCACTTGCTCCATTTCTTACGCAGCGCTTCTTTCTGATATACGCTGCCATAAAGATATCGAACTGAGGATTAAATTAAACTAAAAACTACATTTAATTGTACACCAGTTTCACGACAACATTTGTGCATTATCTGACAGTATGCATTAATCCATATCAGATCGCAATTACTTCTGCTAGTTTCCTTCTGCTAGTTTCCTTCTGCTGCTTCTATTGTTGCTTGTTCTGATGTTAATGTTACTGCTAATGTTTAAATATTACTGCAATTGCTACTTCTTTTACTCCTACTACCCTAAGTGCGCAACCTCTAACGTCAATTAATTGTTCTGCCCCAGACTCCTACTGCTACTGCTGCTGCTGCTGCTGCTGCTGCTGCTGCTACTGCTACTGCTACTACTACTACTAAACTACTACTACTACTACTAACTACTACTACTACTACTACTACTACTACTACTACTACTACTACTACTACTACTACTACTACTACTACTACTACTACTACTTCACTTTCAGAAACTGTGGTTTCAGGTATTTCCAGCTTCATGCTGTCCAATCTGACTTCGCTTGAAGAGCTCACCGTTGATGGCGGCATAATTGGCCCTCTGACGTCAGACAGTTTTTCCGGTCTTTCCAACCTCAAGCGTCTGATCATCCGTGCGGACTTCCTGGACACCAACATTCCTTCCGGTTTGTTTTCGGGCATCCAGACGCTTGAAGAGATTGACTTGAGTTCCTCTGGAATTTCAAGTATGGCAGCGGACACTTTTACCGGACTCGAATACCTTGAAACGCTTGATTTATCGGGCAACTCGCTGACGTCACTTCCGGAAGGCTTATTCCAGTCGCTTAAATCTTTGACGAGTATCGAACTGGGAACCAACGCCTGGCTTTGTACGTGCGACCTTGCGTGGCTGGCCACGTGGTCTTTATACACGGGTGAGGAGATCTTTACTGTTTTTTTTGCTTCATCAGGAAAACAAAATTTATTCCAAATTACGTTCAGTAAATCGTTACTTAAGTCGTCCGCTCACAGAAGCTGCCTGACGTTTACAGGTATTGAAACCCTGACTGTTTGGATAATAGGTGGGCCAAGATACCACTTAATGATTTAATATTTTTTTCCACATTTTATTCTGTAAGAAAAAACTTTACTAAGTGAAAATATAAAATCCTATAAGCTTTATTTCAAAATATTGTTTTTAACTGGGCTTTCATTACAGACGTGAATATTGACGTTACGTGTACGTCACCAGCTTCGTACGCCGGACTGACGTTGGGTAGAGCCGTCGCCGTACTTGGATGTGTGGACTCCGTACGTCTTTTGAAATGCACATGTGAACTTGAATACTTGTATTGCAAATGTATTGCACTCACAGGGACTGTTTTATCAAGATCGTAGGTATCAAGAACTTTATTTCAAGGTTGAAATTTACTCATTCAAACTAGCTGGGTCCTACGTGGCCAATGCCACAAATTGTTTAAAAAATAAAGGAATGATGTTTAATACTTCTTTAAATTGTCATAACAATCATACGACAGGTGTCCCACTGGGCGACCGTAAGTTTTTCACTAACAAAATAGTTTATTTGTAGGTGCAGACTGTCACAACTTCTAGTGAAGACGCAGGATCTTCGTCTAGCTCAGGTAATACCCTGGTCTTGCACACTACTGATAAGCTCCATGCATAATTCCATACTCAATATTTCTAAACTGATAGACCATGTTTTGTAATTCCGAAATCGATTGGAGACATTGACTCAAATTTCGTACTCCATGTGAAGCAAAGATAACCTCTAACGCTGGTCTGTATATCGATATAAAACGAGAAAAAAGCCTTTCTCGACTTTGTCATATCTTAAATTATTTGAAATTTATGATATATCGTCCTAGTCCCTTAAATCGCGACCAACCTTGATTCGCGGCCATCTTTGTTTTTACCTGGTTATCACGTGAAATGCACGTATCTGCAAAGCTATGACGTCATTTTTACTACGAACTATTTACAAGAGTAGATGCTTTCCAACTCGCGAAAGAATGTCTTTAAAACAGATAAATTCACTTGAAACAATGGTTAACACTGCAAACAACATAGTTTTACTAATCCCAAATTAATTGCCATAGAAACCAACCATATTTGCCACATAACATCCTTAAAAATTCGCTGGTTATTTCGTCTGCTTTGTATAGATTTTATCAATGACGGTCACGTGACCTAAATTCTTGTAGGAAGGCAAAGCAAACTTATAATATGTGTTTTCATGACCCATAGTCTTAGTGTCAAAATAAAGAAATTAGTGAGTGTTAATTTCTGTTTTAGGTGCATCCCTAAGCAGTGATAAAGCAGTACATAATTTATTTCCAACTGCCCTTAAACATGCTTATGTACAAAACGATCAGAGAGGAAGGCACTTATGTCCTTAAGTCATCTAGAATGTTCAGTGTTCCTGAAAATACACTTAAAGAGACAGTTTTGTCTTTGGGTTAAATTATACTTTCCCCCACTACGAGTAATTTGACATGATTTAATGTTTTATGTTTACAAAATACTGTAAATCTTTTATTACAAGTTGAAATTTTGAAATTACCATTTTTAAAGATATGTTTGACTGTTTTTCTCAAAAAACAATTGATCAAAATAGTGTTGGCCTAATTAAAACGTGCTGACCTGGATTACGTCAGAGCTCGCGAATCAAGGTACTAGAATCATGATGGCGGCCTTGTTTCAGTGTCTGTACTCTGTTGACATTATTTACGTGAACTTTTGACCGTTTGTTCTTAAATACTTGTGGAAATATGGATAAATAAATGGCATGTCTGACAAAAGTAATTAAATTATTTCTTTGTTTTGCTCAACTTTATTATTTTTTATTTATTCCTTACATCCGCGAATCATGGTTAGTCGAGGATATATGTCTATAATTGAAACTGTATCAAATACCATACATTTACACTGCCCCCACATCCTCCGGATGTTCAGACCAAGACGATGCGCATGCGCGAGAGCTGTCTTACATCGCCTTGGGAGTTGCGGGTTTTGCGTCTCTCGTGGCCCTTGTGACGTCATTAGCCCTCTGTGCGACGTGCAACAAGCTCAAGAACATGACGCCAAACACGTCAAACACAAAATACAACTTGAATACGGTATACGAACTCAAAAGATGATGAAAACACATGAAATGTAATCTGCGATTTGATATCGGCAGTTTTATGTTGGCCCTAGTTATTTTTTTCAAAATCAAATTGTATTTGAATTTCAAGGATTCAAGTGTCGTAAAAGATGAACAGATAACCATTTAAAGTGGTTTTCTATCTAAATGGTATATACATGTTGGCATAAGCTCATTAATATGAAGTGTCTCGTCGATCAAGAACTATTTATTTTTCGTTAAATCATTTCCAGAGACGCGACGTGACGTCACGGCCCCCTTCCTACAGATCGACGGTGAAGACGCCAATCAGTACGCCACGTGACAATAAAGTGGAGCCTTATGTTGACGTCCGTTACAGGGTGTAGGGGCTGGGGACTCATGAACCGGCGGGAGATCAGAGTGTGGATAAATTTGATGTTGAATCTTGACAAATTAAATGTTATTGTTAGGCAATTTATATTTGAATACTAGTATATATGTTTGGCGTCATATATATATAATTTATAGACCTATTTGCCACATTAATATGCTGTTTTTAACATACCTCCAAAGTGTTTCATTTCATTCATAGCATTGTTTATTCAAAGAGAAAAGAGAGAATAATTTGAATTTGAATAAAATAGAGAAAAGCTGAAATTTGAGTATTGCGTTGTGCCAATATTGCATAGCTTGTGAGCCTTCTGGTTTCAATAAAAGCGTATGGTAACATGAATGAGCGATTCAAACTAAAAGAGATTTCATAGACTATATGTGTTCTTCTGGTGGTAAAAGTGAAAGTAGAATGAGTATTCACTAGCGGGTCCAAGTTTGGTTTTTATTTCAATATTGGACAGAAAAGTAATAAAACGCGCCCCAAAATCACCATTTCGGACAGGAAATTGTTAAAATGTTCTTGTGGAATACTCCACAAACCATTACCAACATTTTAAACTAAATGCATTTTAAATGAGGGAACGGCGCAAGTCAAAGGGTTACGCCCCTAGAAGTAGTAGTAGTAGTGGTGGTAGTGATAGTATAAAGTAGAAGATAAAATTTCTAAATTATCATCAGACACTACTACACGGCCTCTAAACGCCAGCTCCACCACTTTACGGTGGTGCAAAGTAAAAGAGCTGCCGACACTTCCGTGGTGAAGTTGTGCCCTATGTTTACATGAACAAACGTGAGTATGATTTACATATTATTTGATAATTTCATTTAACGGACATATTTCGAAAATCGGAGAATGTGGTACCGTGTAAGAACACTTCTACTGTAGGCTGGTTACTATTTCGTTTCAATATTGTGCAAACTGTGGTGCCAGGAGCTTTTCTCCCGAATCGGACTTGTGCATATTTTGAGATCTGATTGCATAGCAAGTACATTTTGGTGCTCACACACCCCGTAAGAACATTCTCACGCATGCAAACATAACTGTTATGTGTAGTACCTATGCCGGAACACAACAAAACTGATAAGCACTCCTTGAAAAGAAAAAATGCACAAATTTATAAAAGTGGTGGCGCTGTTGCCCTAGTGTTGGCGCTATCGAGTATGTTTTGGGCTTGAAGTAATATAAAAGTAAACGCTTTTGCTTATAGTTATATTGTAATATTAACAGCACCTAGCCATATGTTTTCGAAATTGTTTTCAGTAAGGTTTGGGTAATTCGCGTAGAGTTTTGTTTCCGCAAGTAGTATGCATTACCAGCATAATGTTCAATGAAAGATAAACATAGCAACTGTTGTATACATTGTATCTATCATGTGTGTCCGGTACGGATAGAAAAATCCGACCCGAGTGCACGCGCGTAAGCCGGTAACGAGGTTTGCAGAGTTACCGGCCACGCAGCGTGGCCGAAGGACGGATTTTTCGATCCGGACCGGAAAAACATGATTGAATTTTCTTGCATATCTAAAATTATCAATTTGTAGAAGAATTGAGGTTGAAAACGCACTTTTGTACATTTTACCAAAAAGCGCGTGAAACGTTGTTTACTGACGTCATAAAGCGCAGTACTTTTAAATCACTATTGATGTCAAATAGTAACTATTTAAATCGCGTGTTTACGATTATTCATTATCTATTTTAATTAATTGCATACTTATATAATTGATTGCGCTTTATTGAAATGAAATAATGTAATTTTCATAAACCATACAATAAAAGAAATAAGAAGTAGCGCGTTGTTGCGCATAACTCATCTTACATGGTGGTGTTAGATGCGTTTTCCCAGCATTGGTCAAATGACCGGAAACACACGTCCGGTATGCAAGAATATCTCTCTCATAACCGGACACACATGATAGATACTTATAGTTATATTGTAAAATTAACAGCACCTAGCCATTTGTTTTCGAAATAGTTTTCAGTAAGGTTAAGGTAGTTCGCGTAGAGTTTTGTTTCCGCAGGTAGAATGCATTACCAGCATAATGTTCAATGAATGATAAACATAGCAACTGTTGTATTAATTCCAAAAGCGTTTACTTTTTATATTACTTCAAGCGCAAAACATACTCGATAGCGCCACCACTAGGGCAACAGCGCCACCACTTTTATAAATAAGTGCATATTTCCTTTTTCCGAAGTGCTTATCAGTTTTGTTGTGTCCCGGCATAGGTACTATACAAAACAGTTCTGTTTGCATGCGTGAGAATGTTCTTACGGGGTGTGTAAGCACCAAAATGTACTTGCTATGCAATCAGATCTCAAAATATGCACAAATCTGATTCTGGAGAAAAGCTCCTGGCACCACAGTTTGCACAATATTGAAACGAAATAGTAACCAGCCTACAGTAGAAGTGTTCTTACACGGTACCACATTCTCCGATTTTCGAAATATGTTCGTTAAATGAAATTATCAAATAATATATAAATCATACTCACGTTTGTTCATGTAAACATAGGGCACAGCTCCACCACGGAAGTGTCGACAGCTCTTTTTCTTTGTACCACCGTAAAGTGGTGGAGCTGGCGTTTAGAGGCCGTGTACTACTCAGTACTCAATTCTCAATATTTTTTCGCCTGATGATCATTAGCAAGTGGTACGCTGACCTGATACAACGAGTAGTTGTTTTGCATGCTTGATAAGGTGACCATGGCAATGATATCGGCAGAATACTATAAAAATCCCCGCAATCCGCATTTGTGTCGCATATAACGGACACAAATCAACGGTATTTTTGACGGAAAACTTTAAAAGTAGATAAATTCAAACGTTATTACGAGGACTTGAACAGAACAAAGAATGCAGCCACAAAAAGTGTTTACTTTTCTTGGAGGTATATAATAATGTATTTGTTTTATTTGCAATTCCTAAGATTATCGTAGATTCGTACAACATAGATGTTTAGGTTTAACGGCTTAAATAATTTAAATAATTAAATAACTAATTTAAATGACTATTGTTCGAGATAAATGTTTTATTATTTGACTCGAACTGTTATTATAGAACGAGCATTAGATTCTTATTAAAATAAAATTCTAATAAAATATTTTTAGTGAAAAAAAAGGTATTTCATCGTTTTAAATTTGACTGAATGCGGTTCCATGTTTTATCATATGCCTTCCAGTTTCCTTTTCCATCCAACAGTGAAAATACAGCACGCCGTATTGAAAATCCGTATCACGCTACCCAGGCGTCTGGCTCATTGTTTGTGTCTTAAATGTTGATCAATAGCATTTTGGTTATCAGAGACATTAAATATCTCAGATGTGTTGTTTACCTCATATATGTACCCAAATGATATATATTAATCAACATGCTAGACACAAACAATCAGCCAGACGCCCGTGGCACGCAACTGACTTTTTCAAACCCGTATCTGAATGTTAGCATGTGTTGCTGTATGTATGTATACGGGGATACACGGGGTACAACTTTCCTGGGTAAAAACCAGTTCTAAGTACACCACTTTTCCAAGCAATACCCTTTAAGTGCCAAGCGCCCGGCAAGGGAGCTACTTGTACCAACTTTTAACGTCATTTGGTATGACGCGGCCAGGGATCGAACCCACGACCTCCCGCTCCGAACGCGGATGCCTTTACCACTGGGCCACGGAGACAATTTTGCCTTCCATGCATATATGACGTAATTTATCAGGTGGTATACAAAAACTGACATATAAAAGGAATATTACGATAGGACGCTTTTCTGACGACCTGTATCACGTATCGTTCGGTGTATGAACATGCATCTAAAATCCGAGGAATATGTTTGATGTTTTACAAGGTTTACTTGCATTTATTCTAGTTCTCAAAATAAATATGAGTATTAACTATATAACAAGTTGCTACATCCCATAATACGCCAGTCCTTAAAAGCTCAATGAAAATAATGGAAAGTACCGTAGATATTAAAAAGACTTTGCATGGTGACACACAGTCCAGTAGCATGCACCGAATCGAAAAGTCTCTGGCACCAGACACATACTGATAACCCTTAAACACAGTCAAAGACGACTATAACACGGATATTCTAATTCCAGTTATAGTGTGTGGGTCTGCTTTGCTCGTCCAGGCAGATCCATCAACAACCACAGCGGCCGATGCAACGACTGCAAACACAACAGTATCAAGTTCTCCAGTAGCATCATTATCAGCTTCGGCTAAAACAACTTCAGGCGCAGGTGCAGGTTCATCGTCTGTCACTTCTGGTGCTAATACTACTGCCAGTCCTAGCGCAATCACTACTGTAAGTTTACAAATTATTTATCTTTTTTATATAAAAGCAACAGTAATGAGAACGGCTTAATGTAAAACCCGGGTCGCCGTACAACAATTGACTGTTTTAAATGTCTTATGTAACGTTGTTTAATACTAATAACGAAATAGTGTATGCATTTATATAAGTTTCCCCAAACAGAACATTTTTAGTTCTGTTCATATATGTTTTAAGTTTAATTCAGTTTAGTTTAATAATACTTTAAAGCTTTTGTGAACGTTTGCAGTCCAATAGAGAAGTGTCCCCCTGTTCAAATACTAGTATAAGGCCTTTTTTTTTAATAAATTGGTTAACGGATCCGCCGCCCAATTTTTTCGAAAACTCCACTTTCTGGGGGGTAATTTTTTTTTTTATTAAAATATTGAAAAAAGAAAATCGTTTTTTTTTCTGCGCACATGAAATGATGTAAAACCTGTTGCCTGTTCCTTTGCAATATAGGGATGCAGTTTTAAAAATTGTTTTCAAAATGGCGGCCTCAATAAGCTGAGTACATACAAAAAAAAAATGTTTCTCATTTTCATCATACCATCTGCATTTAAACATTTTTTTTGGTAATAACTGACTTCAAGGCTGATGTCTGTATCAATGGTAACAAATCACATATAATCCAGAGTAATTGATAACATATATTGTCCTGTGTTTGTCCAAGGGGGCATTAATTGTTAAGCAAAGTATATGGAGACTACTATTCAAGTAATCAAAATCTTGGGTAACTTAAATTTTGTTAAATCTGCAGAGAAATATCTTAACTTCAAAGAATGCATTAGTGAATATAAAATCATTATTATTATTTACATTTCCTTATTCCATTAAAAAAAATATTGAGTCAGTGAAATTTGCTACAGTGTGCTTTTTCTGTTGAGAAGAAGAAGTTGAAACGCCGCATAGCGGCATCGCCGCATAAACGTGTTTGTTTTTTTTTCGTTTATGAGGTGATTTTCAACGCATAAACGTTTATGCGGCGACGCTCAACGCATAAAGCTGAAATTGCTTATATGGGGTGCAACTGTGCCTTTTTGCCACATAAAGAGGATTAACCTAATTATTAATTTTAAAGCTAAAAAATATTTCAACAAAAACGATGATGATGATGATGATGATGATGATGATGATGATCAAGGTGATGATGATAATAATTATGATAGTTATGATGATGGTGATGCTGGCTTTGGTAATAATGATGGTGGTGGGGATGATAATGATGGTGGTGGTTGTGATTGTAGAGATGATGGTGGTGGTTGTGATTGTGGAGATGATGATGGTGGTGATGATGATGATGATGATGATGATGATGATCAAGATGATGATGATGATAATAATTACGATAGTTATGATGATGATGATGCTGGCTTTGGTAATAATGATGGTGGTGGGGATGATAATGATGGTGGTGGTTGTGATTGTAGAGATGATGGTGGTGGTTGTGATTGTGGAGATGATGATGGTGGTTGTGATGATGATGAATATGATGAATATGATGAATATGATGATGAATATGATGATGATGATGATGATGATGATGATGATGATGATGATGATGATGATGATGATGATGATGATAATGATGATTTTGAGGATGATGATGGTGGTAGTGGTTGTGATTGTGGTGATGATGGTGGTTGTGATGATGTTGTTGATTATTGTGATGATTAAGATTAGGGCGTTGCATATTACTGTCATTTTAAAAAAAAATATGGGAAAAGTTGGCAAGTTGAGCCGAAATGGAAGTTGAAAATAAACCCTTGGAGTGTTCAAATGACTAGTGCATTAAAACACAATCAATAAAAGAAAGAAGTCCAGGATGACCCTATTATCAGTTTGAAGTGACGGTGAAAGTATGTAGTTGGGGGCCTAGCGGCCTGGCGGCCTAAAATGATATCCCATTTTCTTATAAAACAAAGAAATATTAACTGAGTATAAAGCACACACTATCACTCTGAGGCGATTATCAACATTTTTTTTTTTAAAAAGTCGAACAAACAGCCAGCTTTTCAAAGCATGTGAACATGCCTCTTCTTCCATTTTTGTTATATATTTTCTGTGTTTATGCCCAAATTATCACTCTTAAGCAATTATAAACCTTTTTTTTAAAAATGTCGATCGAGCACTCCAGCGGCCTAGCAGCCTAAAATGGTATGTTTACATGCGTTTTCTTCCAAAACAATGACAAATCTATGGTTTAACAATTTTACTAAATACAAAAAATAAAAATGCTGATATTCGCTATAATGGATTTTTTAGGCAGCTTGGTCGAGTTTTGGGCGAAATGCAGACATTCGTTAAAGGATGGTGATTTGTGAAAGAAACCATAACTTTGTCTTTTTTAGAGAAGGAAAGGCATGTAAGGCCGCTAGACCGCTGAACTGATTGATCGACTATTTTGAAAAAAAAGTTAGTTGCTTAAGAGTGATTATTTGTGCATAAAACAGTAAATATATCATTGTTTTCGAAGAACAGGCATGTTTAATGCTTTTAAATAGCTGACAACTTTATCGACATTTTTGAAAAAAAAAATGTTGATAATAGCTTCAATGTGTTAGTTTGTGCATAAAAACAGTTACTATGTCATTCTTTTAAGAGAGAATGCATGTATACATGCTTTGAAATAGGATTCAATTTTAGGCCGCTAGGCCGCCAACTTCACGGCGCTAGGGCCGCCAGGCCGCTAACTTCAATTTGCTAGGCCGATAACTTCACGCCGCTAGGCCGATAACTTCACGCCACTAGGCCGATAACTTCACGCCGCATGGCCGCTAGGACGCATGGTCGCTTACTTCACGTACATGTTGAAAGTGCGCATTGTCAAGAGTACATGCCCGTCAGTCTGACAATAAGGCAAGAATATATGTTACGTCATAGGACGATTCAGTTTTCTGAATGTCCCTAATGACGGTGTTGTGCTTTGTCGTAACATTTATTCAATCCTTTAGTCGGGTTAAACGTCGTTTCAAACGTTTTCGCAGAAAGATCAATTGGTTTAGTTCACATTTATACCGATCTTACTAAATCTTTGTCAAAAATTACGTCTCTAAAAGTCCAGTTCAAAGCTTGGTTAAGTGGACATAAAAAAACTAAGACCGATCTTGATGAAACTTTATCAACCACTATTGTACAAGTATATGTTTTAATTGCTTTTTATGCGGCGAAAGTGTGCCTTTTTGCCCCATAAAAAATCCGTTTTTATGCGTTGAAAATCACCGCATAAACGAAAAAAACACGTTTATATGCGGCGTTACAAGTAGTACCCAGCAATAAGGAAACACTGGCATATTCATTGTAAGGCCGATATGTGGAAATAGTGTTGCAAATAGGAAAAGTCTTGCATTCAGGAAGTGCTTAAAAACATCAACAAAAAGTGACACTAAAACTAAAAGTTTGTAATAATATTGACTTTGAATGTGATATTATTTTAAGGTGGAATTGTATTAAATGTTTATTTAATGATTACCTTAATTTGAATTTGAAAATGGTAGGAGAGAACATAAAGCTAAAACATATATGTACGGTATGACAAAGTGAGCATTTGAACATACCAATAGTATTCATTAAAATATTGAGGCATTGCAGACATTGTGTTGCATAGAAATCAAAACAAACTTCAAGCATTTCAAATGTCATTCATATTAATCTATGAACATGTATTTTCTGTTTGTTGTTATTTTGATCTTTTGGTTTTGGGTTTCGTCACAAACACTATGAAAAATACATGTATTGTACAAAAATTAGTATGAGTATGAAATCCTTTTTTTCTTTTCCTTTTTCGCACCACCCATCCAACATTATTTCAAAAAATCCGTTTACCAATTAATAAAAAAATGGCCTAACAAGTATATGAAAATATTGGGTTTTATCTGTACAGTTTTATAAGGGTGCTGCATCCTGTTCCACCACACTGCCAGCAGCCTTCGAGCTCGGTGTTTGCACCCATTTACATTCAAGAAATCGAAATATATATATATGATACATTGTATGAATTGTCTTCTTTAAAACGCTACTCCGACGATAATGAACAAAATTTACATATCTGGCAGTAAGTCCTAAAATAGTTCAACTGAACAATATTTCCAACAATCTCTGTAGAATTCATATTATTTAATTAAGCTCCCCATGTGCCCTTTGCTTCCCTAGTGTCCTGTTCAAGTTACTACAATGCCATTTTCTTCTTGTGTTGATTCCTGAGATAAACGGTCCGTTTTAACATTGAATTTCCCAACTTAATATTAATCGAAAAAAACTTATTTCAGGCGTTTGTGCCATCCACTTGTACGGAAGGAACTTGCAATGGAACAGACAGTAGCTGTCTAAATGATATAAAAACAACATGTCCAATATCAGCCCCAGACCATTTTTGTCAAGTAAGTATATATTAAGATGTGTAGTCCTGCATTTCCCTATCCCCTTTTAATATAGTACTTAACATATAAACACACTGTAAATACTAATGGCACCGTTATTGCATTTGTGAGGAGAAGTGGTGGAGATTCAAAACCATTACGTGACTTCACGGACTCTATTAATAGACAATTAAGTATTGACTGTTGTAACAAGAATTTGACAGACGTCCAAAACTTTGGATTCATATTTATTAAATTGAAAATGTGGTTCGTGGAAGGTTGTCAACGCCTGAAGAATATAAAATTCAAGTTCTTTCACATTTTCCTTTTGTCTTTAAAGGTTTCAATCGACAACAATACAGTAACTGCAGGCTGTGTCACTAAACCTTGTACTGAAACGGCCACCTTAAAATGTTGCCAAAGCGCGAGCTGCTCAAGTGGCCTGTTCAAGTCAAACACAGACAACAAGGACAACAATGGCAACGGCATTCAAGCCTGCATAGCAACAATCGTTACACTGGCAACGGTTGTCATGACAATGATCAACTGAGTTCACTTTTGTTTTTCTTCCGCTGCAATGATGCAATGATCAGCGACATTTATAGAAGTTTATTACATTATAGGAGTTGATAAAACATTATTTCGACGATTAAATGTATATAAACTCAGAAATGTATGTAATTATCAAAGGTCTGATTCGCTTGTAAAGAAAACTGGCCAGCCAATTGAAGGTCTATACATATGACGTCATTTTGACAGAATGTAACTTAAACCTGTTGATTTTAACTTGGCCTTTTCTTTTCTATCCGCTTATTTCCATTTGCTTTAAATGTCTCCGTCCATTGGCTTTAGTTTATCAATTGTTTTAGTTGCTTTAATAATAAAGTGTTGAAGAAATAGTCGCCTCGGTTTTTAAGTTTTCATTTATTTTTGTACACATGTACCGAAAATGTCGTTCACATATAAGTTAACATGTAAATACTCCGTGGAATTGTATGTCATTAGAACTATCCAACATCGAAATTCCTTTGAATGTGGGGTAATTCCGGAAAGGTAAGGCTATGTCTATACCTGGTGTTTCAAAACAGCGGATCATCTTCTTTGTGTGTGGGGGGGATTTTTTGAGAAACGTCGAGAAGTGCGCTATTATAAACCGGTAGATGCATTTTTATCAGCAGCGAAATCGTTTGTTTTTTCTTTTCTTTGTTTGTATCAGCATAAAACAAGTCGACACGATTTGTCTATGTGATCACATCTTCAGTTTATACGCTTCCATATCAGTGACTTTACAAAATAATAAATGATTGATCAAAGTAAGTGGGCCGCAGACACTCGGCCCATTTATTTGGTAAATGCAAATACTAAATACTAATACTAATCATTATTTTACCAGATAAGTGTTCAAGATTGTAGTTCTTCTATTGACCAAACCTCTGATTAAATCCGATTCACCCTGACTGACTAACTGTTCATTTACCAAAATGAATGTACGTCAGCTTTGAAATAGTCTACCATCCCGTTGTACATAGATAACCGGTAACTGTTCAACAGGAATATTTATAAGGAAAGGCAATTTACCGCAAATAAAGAATGTTTGTTTTAAAATATAAAAATAATATAAGGAAGTGTCGAGTGAGAAAGTGATGAGTCAGAAGTAATTCGTTTACAGCTTGGCTGGATTCTTGTCCCTGTTTATTGGTCCCAGTATGAGCTTAAAGCTGCACTCTCACAGATTGAAAGTTTTGACGTTTCTTTTTCTTTTTTTGTCTAAGAAACAGCTGAGTTTGGCATCAATGCAATTCAGTCATATAAGATAAAAACTAAAAAAGAGAACAGATCTTTATTGTTTGGAAACTGCCAAAAAACTCATTTTTCTTAAAACGTACGTAACGTTTTAGCCATAAAACATCAATTCTCAAACGAGAATGTGAAAAACTGCGATCTAATATTTTGTCAACAGTGAAATATCACTGATTTCCAGACATTTGTGCAAACATTTGCTCATTCGTAGACAAAACAATAATAAGTCAAAACGGTCAATCTGTGAGAGTGCAGCTTTAAAGCTACTTTTATAATAACAACAGGGTGGTTTTCGAAAAAATAATCAGCAAATATTTAGGTGAGAAGTATGTTTTCCTGCATAGTACGACCGAAGCACTTAAAAGTACCTAAGTTCAAATATTTTTTAGAAAAGTATGATTTATCTTTACAGGCTTTGAACAGGATCATATTGTTAATCAAGGATCAATGTCAGAGTCTCATTATTTGAAAAGGAATCAAATATGAATTTAATATATCGTTAAGGGGAAAATTTTAAAGTAAAATGTTATGATAAGCACATGGTTATCATACATGTCCAGGCGAATTTCCATGTTATGCAGTGCTCTTATTTTATCAGTTTTGCGCTAATTCATCAAACATAGCCACTTCTTCAAGAGATCAATGGGCTGTTTGTTCAAAGCTTTGTTAAAGTTAACACCGTCGCAATCGTCATCGTTGTTAACTTTCAAAAGTTTACTCCTCTGGAAGTTTAATGTATACATTTGTGGACTGGAGTAAATTCTAACAAGACTTAATACAGCGGTTTATGTGTACTTGTTTATATTTAAATATATTAAAGAACATCATCAAATATTACACCTTTAAAGTGACACTCTTATTTAAAATCAATACATATACATGTACATGTATAACAAACATACATTTTGAGTGATAAACCTTTAACTACTTACTAAATACTGCTTTAGGGAAAATATAAATAAGTGAAAACAAGATTGTAACCGTGTATTTAATAGACGAAAATGCGCAAATATTAAATGACTGGTGAGTGCTAAAAGATATACAGTGATCAACTATCGTCTCATAAGGTAGAATTACTGTTTGATGCACCTTTCTTTCAAATTAAACACGGTGTCCTTCTTAAGCACCATTGTTTTCTATAAATGTTCATCCTTTTCGAAAAATTAAAACAATTGTATTAATTATTGTACATCTTAATTGGGAGTAAAAGTGCATCTTTAAAAGTTAACAAGGATGTCGTTAATCACGTTGTTAACTTTTACAAAGTTCTACCCAGTCACCCCAATGTGTATTTTATCGTATCCGTTTTTGATTAATTGCACTGATGTGATGTTCATTTTGCAACTTCAAAAATAAATATCCTTAAAACTCTAAAATAATGTTAAGCAATGTTTGCGTTGCTCTTCAGATAGGAAATTATTGTTCGTCCATTACTTATTTGACACCTTAATGTCTTCATAGTATGCCTTAGCCAATTTCTTCAATTCTTCCACAGAGCTTCTCTCTGATAAACGGTGCATTAAAAATCTTCAAATTAGCAATTAAACTACACAATTAATTACATCAACAGGGTGCTTGTCGAAAAAGTGATCAGCGAATATCTATGTGAGAAGTATGTAAGTGTTCCTGATAGCTCGACTGAAGCACTCTTAAATTCCCTAAGTTAAAATATTTTGTGAAAAGTATGATGTATCTTTGCAGGCTTTGAACTGGATCACATTGTTTAACCAGGGATCAATGCCAGAATCTCATAGTCCAGTGAATGTCCAGGCGATCTTGTGGAATATAATCAATGATGCAACGTATCCAAATTTTATAAAATTGGCTGTCGTCAACCAAACACCCATTTAGCAAGTTATAACCGCCAATTTTTCATTTTTATTTTTATTTGTTTTAATAAGTGAGCTAAGATGCGCCCGGTCTGCCGACTTAATCGTTTAGAAGGGTTGAAAAGTCTTTAATACGGCCATTAAAATATTTCAACAAGGGGTTGAAAAGTCTTTAAAATAGGAGTTGAAAAGTCTAAGGGTTGAAGCGTCTTCGTTTTGAGATTGGGTTGAAATGTCTTAGGGTTGAAAAGTCCTGCTCCCGTTTAGAATACCAAAATTGCAAACACAACAATTGTAAAAGAGAAAAACAACCTAACAATTACTTACTATATATATATATATAATTTCCAAGTTACCGTCGGATATCAAAAATGCCATATCCGCCCATAAATATGCCCATGATACTTTCTATATATATAGTAAAAATATGAATTTGAAATTGCAATATCATTGATTTAAAAATAATAGTTTGCAGTTCGTTTCTCTGGTTCCAGTGTACACACACATAAGTCTATGGTATAACATGACGGCTTCTGTAAACGAATATAAACATGAATCACTGATCAGTTTTAAAATTAATGGATTATATGAAAACATATTTGATACACTAGTAGAACTATTACTTGTAATGAAATATAACAAAAAAAATCATGAGAAAATTGAGGCGGTCCTTATTTATTCACTTGATCATCTTGAGCAGATTGATACGCTAGCCTGCTACAACGTTTAGTTGTTTTGTATGTTTGATAAGGTGACCATGGCAATTATATCAACGTAATGCTATAAAACTCCCGCCATGCGCAGATGAGCCGCATTTCGCAGACGCAAATCGAGGAATTTTTAAGAGAAAACTTTAAACAGATATTTTCAATTTATTTCGAAAAAGTTGTTATAAGTACTTGTGGAGAAAAAGAAGAATGGAGTCTCACAAATTGATCGCTTTTCTCGGAGGTAAATATTTGTATAATTATGTACGATTTACTTTTGATTTACAGAATGATTGTGTTTATTTCCGCAACAAATGATATATTTATTTGGGCATTGACATGGATGTTCCTTCCTATTTACGTCGATGAACATGGATAGTATTTTTATGAAAAATAAAACTTTCTAATACACTTATTCGTTAAAAATAAAAAAGCTGAGTTTTAAGTCATAAATAGTGTTGAGATGTTTTGGTCTTCTTAACGATTCAGTCGGCAGACCGCACCCGATCGGCCTGTGAACTTGATCGTTTAAAAGACCAAACATTAAGCACTCACATAGTGATGCTAAAAGTCACGCCTATAATATTCTGGTACCAGAGCTATTAAGCATGAAACATTGTAAGACACGAATACATTTGGAAACCATATTGCTACAGTGGTTTCATTATAAAATTGCTGAAGAGTTGCTTAAAATAAACATGAAAATGCAAACTTTCAAACTTCTTTTAAAGGTCTTTTCATGCAATTTACATTTCAGTTATAATTTATACATATGGGTTTGTCGCTGTGTCCACAAGTGCACAATCAACACCTACAGCAGCAGCAATAACAAAACCAACAACACCACCACCAACAGTACCATCATCAGCAGCAGCTTCACCCATTAGTGGAACTGGAACCGGAACCGGAACTGGAACCGGAACTGGAACCGGAACTGGAACCGGAACTTTAACTGGTGGGGGCGGTACTGGGACTGGTGGTGCTGGAACTGGAACCGGAACTGGGACTGGCGGGGCTGGAACTGGAACTGGAACTGGGACTGGCGGGGCTGGAACTGGAACTGGAACTGGAACCGGAACTGGGACTGGCGGGGCTGGAACTGGAACCGGAACTGGGACTGGGACTGGTGGGGCCGGTACTGGAACTGGTGGGACAGGCGCAGGGGTAAAACATTTAGATCATCATTTAAAAGGGGCATAAAATGCATTTGTTTATGTTTAGGAATACAATAATAAACTACGGGTTCAGTATACTAGCAAAAAATATATAACTTTGTTTCAAGCATCTTCCAACTACCCGCAACAATTTTCAAAACAATAATAAAAAAAAACATTCAATTTATGAAAACATTCATTTTAATGTTGACATTTTTAAGTTTTAGATATGTGCGGAATACTTTTTTTTCTATTTATTATTTTCTAATATCCTTTTTATTATAATTTTTATAAAAAGTAATTGAATATTAACGTCTTGGTAAGTTTTACAAACTTCTTAGGATAGTTTTATATTTATATTATCGAAAGAAAAAAACCCGACAATTGCCAATAAAACACATTCAAGTATTCAAAAGTTATAACGATAACATTTGATAGGAGATAAATGCTATTTTTTAAAAATTCGACATTATAAAAAATCTGTTTACTACAGTACCTTTAAATTGTCATATATGATTGATATGTCTTATAGCTTACACAATATTTTTTACCAGTGCAGAACATGCGCTATTGAACAAGCTAGATAAAAATAATTCTCCTTAATCTTTATGATAATGGATTTTTATGGATGTTTCAGGCTTTTGTGCCATACAATTGTACGAAAGGATCTTGCAATGGAACAAAATCAGACATGAGCTGTCTCAAGAATGTAAGCGGAACATGTTCAGTATCAGCCTCAGGTCATGGTTGTCAAGTAAGTATTATGATTATCGAGAAGTTTGGCCCTGCATTTTCCTACACTTTTGTAAAATAATACAGTACCTAAAATAATTATAAATACACTGTAAACACTAATGGTACCATTATTGCAAATGTGTGAAGAAGTAAAGTTTCAAAACAATTACGTCACTTGGCGGACTCTATTAATAGACAATTAAGTATTGACTGTTGTAATAAGAATTTAACAGACCTTATGTACTTTGGATTCTAATTTATCATATTCAGTGTGTGTATACCACGTGATAAATTGCGCCATAGATGTTACGTCGGAAGGTAATATTTTGATTTGAAAAAACAACAACTTCAAACAAAGATAACTTCACTATTTCTTCACCATTTTAAATGAAACATAACGCAGTCTACGCCGCTTAATGTGGCGTTCACACAGTGCCGATTATGGCTCCCGTTTGAGATCAGACAGCGCTACGACACGAAAAGCGAAAAAGTCGGATTACTATCCTCAATGATCTGGAATGTCCTATCATTGTCTGAACGCAGTCGTATATGTTCGTAACAGAGTCCTACGGATCGGGAATGGTCTGGAGAGGTCTGCCAAGCACTCCCGACAGTTAGGTGCGTCCCGTAACATTCGGGAAACTCAGCCGATTTTGTCTAGTCGGATTACAATCGTGACTATGTTGTGACAGATTCGGTCGTTTTTTACCATGACAAAGATACAAATCGGATCAGAATCGGATTTAGAACGGGATAATCGGGACGAATTCTGCTGGAAACGGCTGGATCGGGACGCCTCCTGAACAATATGTTGTCGTGATTAAATAAAAAATTTTACAAATTTTAATAAAAGTTTGAATTTCCAGCCACGAATCACAGGATCTTGATCAGACTTTTGACACATTTTAATCGGGAATGGTCCTATCAAGGACGGCAGTAAAAATCCTGAATGTGTGACTTAGGCTTAAGGACTGTCTTCGGTCTTTTCCCGAGTTTGATTGAGAGTTCAGTTTCTTTAAACATTTCGACAAACCTTTTCACAATACGGCCGTCTGACGGAGCACTGTCAAAACATTATTTTGGAAACAGGTTTGTCGAAGTATTTGATGAAACTAATGACCTTATCAATGTTCGTTAATAAAACAAATGCTGGGCTCTTTAAGCGGCATAGACTGCCCTTTGTTTCATTTAAAATGGTGAAGTAAAAGAAAAGTTATCTTTGATTTAAGTCTTTGTTTTAAGCAAAATGGTGCATTCCAACGTAGCATGTATGACGTATTTTATCACGTGGTATACACACACTGATCTTGAAAATGTGGTTGGCGGAGGGGTGTCATCGCCTGAATAATATTAATTTAAGTTCCCACGTGTTTATTCTTTTGCCGTTTAAGGTTTTAATCGCTAACAACACAGTAACTGCAGGCTGTGCCCCCGGGCCTTGTGTGGAATCAGACACCTTAAGATGTTGCCAAAGCGCGCGCTGCACTGATGAGCCTATCACTACAACAGCAGCCTACAGTGGCAACAACGGCATTCAAGCCTGTATAACAACGATCGTTACCTTGGCAACGGTTGTCATGGCAATAATCAACTGAGTTTACCTTTGTTACACTTCCGTTGCAATGATCACAGACTTTTATGGAAGTTTATTACATTATAGGAGTTTATAAAACATTATTTCGATGGTTTATGTTGATAGACTCAGAAATGTATGCAAAGATCTGACTCGCTTGTAAAGAAAACTGGCCAGCCAATTGAAGGCTCATACAGATGACGTCATATTGACAGAATGTAACTTAAACCTGTTGATTTTAGCTTGGCCTTTTCTTTTCTATCCGCTTATTTCCATTTGCTTTTAAAGTCTCCGTCCATTGGCTTTAGTTAAAAAATGTTATAGTTGATTTCATAATAAAAATTTGAAACAAAAAAATGACTTAGTTTTCAAGTGTTTATTTATTTTGGTACACCCCACACCACTAAAATACTAAACGTCTTCAGACGTTAAATGGTGGTCCTTTGTGACAGAGCTTTACACTGGTGCACGTTAAAGAACCAAGGTAGCTCTAACCAGGGTTTTATTCTGTCTGTGCACTATGCCTCAAAAATCTAAAATGACAAACAACTGTATCGGAGTACTCGCCGAATTGGCAAGGCTCAAGTGCGAGTAAAAACAAGTTTACACACCGAACACCTGTATTGAAACGCAGTTGATGCCATACACGGGCCTGGATTTTTCTGCCTAACGATATTCATCGAAATTGGGCCCAGGGTAAATCCGGGCCCCAATATCACGAACAGACTTAAGTGAAATCTCAATCTGAGACTCAACTTATCCTACCATATTTAAGCATAGTATGACTCAAAACCGTGCATGATTTTATTCTTTTTAAAAACATATATATATATTAATGAAATGAGTTGATAAAAAAGGTCTATATTTTGAAGAAAAAAAAAATTGTACTTCATAAAATATTTTTCAGTAATTGTTAAAAAAATGGATTGTACTGAACACTTATTTGGCTGTAGAATATTTTTCCATTCGAATCATGACCAAATGTATTTAACATAATTTATGATAGAATGCGCTCTTAAAGGTGTAAAACATATATGATTGTTGATAGCTTTTGATGTTATATGGTAAAATGAGTGGGATTTGAGATCGAGATTTTACTTAAGAATTTTCGTGATATTTGGGCCGGCTGTTAAAATCAGCGTGATCTGTCTGAATTCGTATTTGTTTAGAACGTTGAGACTTGCGCTACTGTCAACAGGTCGATGCATTTTTTATCAGCAGCGAAGTCCCTATTCGTCATTCTTGTTTGTTTTATATCAAGGAGGAAGTTTGGATAGTTGATAAAGTGAAATTTAGAAAATCAGCACGGACATAGCCATCTTATTAAGAACGAGATAATACATGACTAATGCTTCATAACGAACGCCCAAGTTTTAATCTTCTTGCACGACTTTTTGAAATACATCAATACTTTTTTTGTATTTTCTTGCAAAGAACAAAGCTATCTGTTAAATATTGTCAGAGTTAGCAACACAACTCTCACTTTACAAAGGCGAAAGTTATAACAAGATGCAATATTAAGCGGTGCATCTTATGGATATTCACGTTAGCCATTCAAAATAATCGCTATTTAGTATTTACACACCAGCAGGGCTACCCAGTTGCTTTATTAAGTGTTGACACTTACGTCGCCACAATGGGATCGCCAGACAGATCCTGGTGTAATTAATTGTCTAGTAAAGCATGTATGAACACTATATGCTATTGCCTCCTTGTGTAGTGAAGTCAACTAACGGCATTCTAAGCCGCATTTTTCATTTTACTGGTAATTGTCATTTTTACCTAATCGGTAAATGATGCACACTTCCAAATAAGATGTACCACAATGAATACAATTGTTTAAATTTACCGAAAGGGATGAATAAATATCGGGGGAAATGGTTGGTAGGTAAGGTACGGTGTTTAATTTGTAAGAACGGCGCAGAAAACATGGTATTTCTACCTTATGACACAATAGATGATCACTGTAATTCTTTTAGGACTCACCAGTCATTATACATTTTTGCGTTTTCAGCCATTGAAAACATGGTTACAATCTTGTTATCAATGATAAATACTTTCCATAAATGCATTATTTAGTAAGTAGTTAAAAGATGTATCACTCAAAATGTATGTTTGTTATACATGTGTATGTATTGATTTTAAATAAGAGTGCCACTTTAAGATTATTTCACAGTCTAGGTCCACATTCTACATTATTGTACTACGCATTTTGGAATCCACATTCAAGGATGCCCTATCAGAAAAAAGCAGCATGTTTTTATTATTTTATATGTGTCACTGTGAAAATGAAGCCTTTCAATCAATAAGAAATATAAAAAAGAATACCCCAGAAAAAGAAAACAACGCAAGATATCATTTTAATTGATAATTGTAACAGTTTTATTTAGTTTGAATTTGTTATGATAAATTAATATACATTGTTAAAATACGGGTTAACAAAATGAAAAACATAACTAATAACCGAGTCCCAGTTTCACAAAAATACTTCAGGCCCAAATTTCTCGAAACTTGTAAAGTCTCTAATAACAGGATTAAGCCAAGCTCTTTGTTTTCTATAATCAGTGTTATATTTACTTCTTCAAGATTTTAAATAGTAATACTCTTTATGATATTTACAATTAATCATTTTTCATTTATCAAAATCATATCTATGAATATATTTTGGCTTATTGAAATGAGCTACTTAAACCTGTTAACCTTAAGAAGTTTCGAGAAATTGGGGCCAGCACGAACTCATTTCACTGCTGTACTGTCTAGCATGGTACAAAATAGCATATGTTTGTACTCTATTAGAGTTCTATTCTCCTATGGATTATGTTGATATTAATATTTGGTCAGTTATTCGAATTTGAATTACGGCAAAATATGTACTTGAGAAATAAATTACAGAAAAATGATAAGTTGACCTCAAATGTTTATCCATATTCCATGACCTTGACATAGTACACACAATGTTTTTGGATAACAATCTGTTTTCATCAAAACAATCTGTGTGCTATTTTAAAAAAGAAATAAATCAAAATACAAATCAGAATAAGAAAACAATTTCCTTTCCGTGAATAACATAAAAAATAGTGTATGCAAATGAGGAAATAATTGAGAATATTTGTGAAACTGGGGATCAGGGAAGACTAGAAGATGAGATTACTTGCGTACATGTCTGGGGCATTTTATCAACAAGCGTAGGACAAAATAGTGCAAGCTCAAATTCAGTTGAATACAAAGGGTGTGCCGGAAATAAAATTTCAACTCGCAAATTGAAATTATCATGCTTTAACCTTTTCATTCAATTTATTTGATATTGAATTAAAATATTTCTCAAAGCAACTTAAGATTAAGATGCGGTTGTTGATAAAATAGCTCATGTACATGATTAAATCACAAGAATTAATAATTACAATGCACCTTAACTTAAAGCTGCATTCTCACAGATTGAAAGTTTTGACAACTTTTTATTTTTTTTCTTTGAACGAGCTAATTTTTGCAAAAATCCATGGAAACCAGTTATATAAGACGGCTGACAAAAAATTAGATGGAGATATAAGTTAAAAAAATTATGCTTTATGCATTTTTCTTAAACCGTTAGTAACAGTTTAAGCCATAAAACATTAATTTTCGAACGGAAATATGCAAATCTGGGATCTGATCTTTTGTCAGCAATCTTTTATCATTGGTTTGCAGATATTTACGCAAAAATTTGCTCTTTCAAAGACAAAAAATAAAAAAGTTGTAAAAATAGTATATCTGTGAGAGTGCAGCTTTAAGGTATTAGATACACAATTGCGATGTTTCTTATATACATAACTAAACTATGGTAATTTTGTGCAAATAAAGATTTCCAAATTTCTGTGCTTAACATAGTATATAAAACAATTAAATGTAAACCACACTTTTGATGAAAATTATTAAACACTTCATTAATGGTTATAAATAATCTAGCTAAATAATCAAATTTAAGACAACATTTTAACAGTAACATTAGAAATACACCAACTTTTACCTATCAGTATATCAGTATATAAGTATATCAGTATATAATTATAATTTAATAGTAGCATACATACAGCAGAGAAAAACCATGATAAATAACAATTTCAACAATATAAATACCGGTAATTCAAAAACTTGCATAGCAAAAAACAAAATATGTTAAGACTAGAATGAATTTATTTCTTGACTGGTACATAAAATATACATGTTGTATACCGCATTTACTAAACATGTTTAATTTTTTAAACGTCTTGGTCTTCAATGATGGTAAACATAATATTTTCTCTCATAATTTCTGAAGTTTTCCAAAACATTTATTTAGATATAAAAGAGGGACTGGCCAAATTGGTGGGTAGTTTACAAAATATCATGTAGACCACTAAAAAACTTTTTAATATGTACTCACACACAGTTGATGGTTAAGTGACTGCGTAAGTACATGCTAACAATCATTTGTCCATAACTTAAACATAACCATAAACAAAACCAAGACAGGCCATACACTATCCCATATGTATTCTTACAAATGCCTTTATTTCATTAAATGAGGGAAGATTAAATATGAAATGCTTATAATTTAGCTAAAATTTATTTGTTTAACAACAATTGTGAAACAAGTTATTACAACATTATATAAAAAAAATGTTTTTAATCTAGTTCTATAAAGAAACTTTGCTAAGTATGTTATTTCTAAAACATAACAATTTTTAAACGAAGCGCATGGACTGTAAATACCAGAAAAAAAGGAAATAACATAATACAACACTGCCAACTAGTGTCAATAAATGAAAAATATGCTCTTCAAAAGGAATGTTCACTTTCAATAGTTATTTATTAAACAAATGCCTTTACTCACACCCAAAAAGTTCAATATGAACTAGACACAAATTGTTTAAATGCTTAAGGTGTGAGTAATAGAGAACACTAACTTGATGACGGTTAACTTTCTTAAATGCTTAGACTGAGTGACAATTAATTGTATAGTGGTTCAAGTGTACATTTTTCACCAAAGAGGTTGTTGGTTCGAGTTGGAGTGCACTGATGGCCTTTAAGTCTGTGGTGGGGGTTGAATCATTGGGCTCCAACATGGTCTAAGGTAATCACCACTAACTTGATGACGGTAAACTTTCTTAAATGCTTAGAAATAGTGACCATTGTCTGGTGGTTAAAGTGTCCACTTCTCACCCAAGAGGTTGTGGGTTCAAACCCCAATGCAGACTTAACGGCCACCAGTGGGTGCCAACAGACCCTAAGGTCATGGACAACAGCTGGATTATGGTTAACAGTCACATTATGGATAAGAAATAGCATAACCCTTCATCATCACCATTGCTTCAAATGACATCTTTGAATTGTCCTTTCCATACACTCTGAACACAAATGTGTAGAAGGGAATGTTGTGAAACCTTCTGGTTTTTTTTACAAAGCCAGACTTAATTTTATCGAAATATAATAAATGCAATGTAAACTGGTTTAATTGCAAAGGTTTTATGGAGAAACAAAACCAAACAAAACAAACACATGTACAGCAATGGTGATCTACATTAATCATATTTAAAAGGCACAAAAATCTTGCAAATTAAACCCATTCAGCTGTTGAATTTTGATGAATACATTTTTCATCATTCTCATTCTCCAGGTTCGACAAAGATAAATCACATTGATCATACAAGTTTTTCACTTTAAAAATCAAGTCAACTGTGTTGATTAATGGGTGAAAGTTTGTGTGAAGTAGTTTGTTTGAAATTTCAATGAAAAACAATCCTAGGAATAACCACAATACACCATACTTGAAATAGTAAATAACAATCTTGGATTTCAATTTACACCTCTTTTAAGACATTCAATACATTCAAACAATTGCAGGTTTGGATAAAATTAATATCCATTATTTTCAAGATAAATTGATAACAGCTGCATTAAATATATTTAATAAAAGGTTATCACAGGAATTAAAAGATGCTCTATTCGACTTATGTTTTGCAATGCAGCAAAATAATGCCTCAGACTTGTATACTTTACAACAATGCTTTTTAATAACTGAAAAGCACCTTATTGCTAGCACTCAAATCCCGTCACAATACATGCACAAATATTGAGCAAGTCTTTTTAATAAAACATTACTAAATAAATCACTAACAAATCATAGTTACAATGCAAGATTTGATTCTATATAACTATGAATCATTTTTTTATCTAAATGCTTCCAATTGTTTTGCAAATATGAATTTAAAATTTGAGCCTTGCGTAGTTTAAATTGTTTCACATTACGAGCTCGAATTATTGCAGATCTTGCTGATTCTAGATGTTTTCTTTGAATTTCACTCTCTGGAGTCAATGATGACACAGCGTTGCCGCGCCGAGTCAATTGGCCAATCACCAGCCTAAGTTTTTCCATTCTTGTGAGGATTTTTTCACGGTTTCGAGCCACACAGTGTTCGGTACATGCACTTACTGCAGTGTCAACTTGCAGGGAAAAGTTGGCATAGTTAAGAATAAACTTGACAAGATTTGGGACTGTTTTTAACTTGTTGTCCGGGAAGACTACGCTGTCTGCTTTCCTGAAAAATGTATAAAAATTCAGTTACAGGGGAGTAACCTTCTGTCATTGTGAAGAAAACGTTGATAAGACAAATGAAACATCTTCTTCTGATCAAATATCATATCAGTACTTCTTTATTTGTGCTAAATACTTAACATGCATTGTTTATATTTTTTCTTATCAAACAAGTCCTTCTTTACTTGTGCTTAATACTTAAAAACGCACTATTACTCCCAAATAAGATTTACCACAATAAATACAATTGTTTTAATATACCAAAAAGGATGAATAAATGTCAAAAACAATGAATCTTATGAAGGATACCAAGTTTATTTTGAAAGAAAGATGCAGAAAACATGGTATTTCTACCTTATGAGACAATAGTAGATCACACTAAATCTTTAGGCACTCACCAATCATTAAATATTTTATGCGTTTTTAGCTATGAAATACACAGCTACAATCTTGTTATCAGTTATTAATATTTTCCATAAATGCATTCTTAAGTATTAAAGTAGTTAAAGGTTTATCACTCAAAATGTATGTTTGTTATACATGTGTATTTATTGATTTTGAATATGAGTGTCACTTTAAAAATAATTGTATTGTTTAGATGATTTTTTTTTACATTTTAACTACATGCATCATGTTCACAGTACCCTTAAAATACAGGTATTTTAAAGATATTAACTGTTTCATTATATACACATCATACATATTTCAACTGCTGATGCCATATCATAGCAATATAAGTATCTTTGCACAAAGTTAAAATGCCATCTTCAAACAAAATAGTGCATAATAAAAATATAATGTGTCATAAAAAACCCCTCTTTTTAATGATATTAAGGTTATCCATCCATCATTAATATGAAACATTGCTACTAATAAGTTTCATTTACCCACAGCTTTTTTGTATACTGTATGGACATTATGTTTTCAATGAAACAAATTAACATAATTGCAAAATATTAATCATAGAAAATTTTTGTTTATTACCTCATGTAAATAAATCTTATCATATGGTGTTATTAAACAAGAGGCCCAAAAGGGCCTATGCTCTACTGGCATGGCTTTTGTGGTCATATCAATCCAGAGCATGTATGTATGGGCAAAAGGCAACAGACATATACTTTATGTTTTGTGTTTGGGTTACCTGAAAACGTAGCACGTTCAACATCTGAGCCCAGAAAGTATTGAAAGCAGATTAGTTGCATGAACTATTTTAATATGTGCCAAGTAAAAGTCATTTGACAAAAAAAAAAAATGCTTTCAAAACTGTACTCATAGTAAAAATTTCTGTAGTTTTAGAAGTTAAAAAAGTTGGTCAAAAGATCAAAGTCAAGGGCATCCTAGGACAACATTGATCAATTTGAACAAACATTCACAATCAATTGTGCTGAGATGGATGCACGAACACACAAAAAGATTTTCAAACCTTTCCAGATTTATGTTTACCAAACCTGTGAACCCTGGGTGTGGCCAGTAATGACACCAGGTGCATAACTTAAACATTCACAACCAATTTTGTTAAGATGAATGTGCAAACTACAGAACTTAAAGCTAAAAAATGGCCTTTGGGCTTTCAACAAGAACAAGGCAGAGTAATTCACAAAATCAGATGCAGAAGCAAAAAGCAAATTGTCTCTCAAAATCCTAGACTTGCAAATTGTCTCCCTTAACTCTAGACTTGAATTTACATGTACATGTAAACTTGGCTAAAAATAGAATTCGCTCATGCAGACCTGGCTAAAAATAGAAAGCATTTCTTTCATGGCCTATAATCTAGGCATTTATGGATGGATCTGGCTGGTTTTCGAAAGGAACCGAGCTCTAATGGATATCTATATACTGTACAAGTTTCATCGAGATACAATCAAAACTGAAGACTGTATCGTGTTCACAAGCAATTGTTTACAGACGCACGACTGCATGGACGCACGCACTTTCATGGCCTATAATCTAGGCATTTATGGACAAATCTGGCTGGTTTTCGAAAGGAACCGAGCTCTAATGGATATCTATATACTGTACAATTTTCATCGAGATACAATCAAAACTGAAGACTGTATCGTGTTCACAAGCAATTGTTTACAGACGCACGGACGCACGACCGCACTGACGCACGGATGCACATACTACGTACACATTACCATCGCATAATCTCTTCTGGCCTTTGGCCAGTAGAGCTAAAAACTTAATCCATGCAAAAATAATATAATTAAACACAGAAAATAATCTCAATGTTAATACCTAGCAAGCACTAACGCAACTTTGCATCCTAATGATGGATGGCTTATATTAACCTGTAATGTATATGGATGGCTTACATTAACCTGTAATGTATATAACAGAAGAGTTATTGTTCCGAAAGATGATCCAGTTCAAAAGCTTACCTTCGGGCTGGGAAAAAGATAATAGTAGGGAATCTGTCCACTGTAAACTCCCAAGGAAGGTCATTATTGTCCGCATTCACTCTGTAACATGGAAAACAATGTTAATTATCGTTAATCTTGGTTTATTTGTCAGCTTAAATAACATACACAACAAAGTTATGCTTATATTAAGGTCTATTTTTCCTTGATTCTTATTTAATAGCCAAAAACAGACTGTGTTACATTCTATTATCAAAACAGAATGACTGTCGTTTAGCTTACGGACTCAATTTAGAATTCAACATCAAAATTACCTTCCTAACGCTCAAGACCAAAACAAATATTTCTCGAATCCTTACCTGGCGAACAGTATGTTTGTATTATGCATGAAGTATGAGGCAGCTGAGAGGAATGCTTGAGACACTTGTCGACAGAAGCCGCACCAGTGGGTGTAATACAGCACAACTACATCCTGAAAATGAGAGGATAATCCACAATGTAAACTGCTAATATACCTGAGGGTATATGTAGGAATAATAGTAAGGAAAATGGTAAGTATGAGGCTGTGGTGAGGAAAGCCCTGGAAAATTGTATACAGAACCCTTACCAGTAGATGTGATGGAGCACAACTACATCATAATTATCAAAAACCAATAGTACACTATAAGTTTAGTTCAAACCTATATATTTTATTTCAACATTATATTAATCACTCTCGTTTGATCGATTTTTTAAGAGTTGTGGTCTTGTGATATAGGGGAAAACAGAGTTGCCGGACAAAACCCACTTATCTAGCTTGGTGACCGTCCTACTACAGTATAAGTTTGATAAAGCAAGTATACATTTTATCCCCTCAGGTCCCTTCCGTTAGACCAACCCTGAGAAACAACCCTAAGATGTGTATGCAATAATTAACTCTAGTACATGACATAAGATTAATATGAATCTATAAATATGGCACCAGCAACATGCATTCTTTGTACAAGATTGCCCTATCTTCAAGTCCCAAACCTAAGTAAAAGGTAATAGAATCATTATTGAAAACATAAGCAATGTAGCAATATTATTTGAACAAGGTGACACTGTTTGACTGTACAGTCAGTGCTCCAGCTAAGACTTAATATCATAAATACTGAGCCTAGTGTGTGGTTTCTCAGCATGTGACCATAGTTTGGTATAAGCCTTAAACCCGATCATTCAAACTACATGAATATTTAGTTTCCATTTGTACACACCTTAGTAGGATCCATAACAACATTTGGAAATGTCTCCGCATTTATTTCAAGCACACAGACGCTCCGCCCGTCTGTCACACACTCACTGGGCGTTGTCTCATCAGAGGAACGACGGAAACGAGACAAATGGCCTTCTGTGTAGTTCATCACAAACCGGGCTAAAGTTATAGATAGAACAATGCATGGAAGCAATTTGATTTTGAACTGAAAAAAGCTTATCATAACAAGTAACAAGTACACATTATTGTTTTCTTAAGAAACTTACTGCTATCAGCTTAATTTATCATCAGGATAAATTTAAATTCTAAACTTTTGTCAAAAACAATGTTTTTAAAGAGTTATGGGCCATGCTGCACATGTGTGTTCTATAACTGGCAGAATGTGCGCTGAATTATGTTGGAATATTTAAAAACAATATAAATTATGACTGAGGTTTAAATTTTTGCATGATTACAACCATACCAGGACTACAATCTATAACAATGCCTCGACTTCTTTTAAAAATCACAGAAAAGCAATTATTAATACAATGCAAACTACTAACATTCTAAGATATTGACATACCTAAGTTCTGGAAGTTGACTTTTGCCCCGAGAGTATACACAGCTTCATCTTTTAAGTCAACAAGTATCACAGATGCTTTAGATTGCACCGACGGTACTCGAAACTTCTCCATAAAAACAGATTGGTAAACACTATCTACATAATAGAAATTTACAGTCTTATTTGTCCTACATTGTAAACCAGTCATATTCGCATTACGTATATCACTGTTTGTTGTTAAACTTCCTATGAGGTCCTTTAAGGATAAAAGTGATTTTGTTTTCTGTAACGTCAATTTACTGAGGTACTGTTGCATAAAAGTTCTATCACCATTTATCACATATTTGTCCGTACTTTGTCTAAATTTCCCTTGGAACTTTCTATATTTTTCGCTAGAAACTGAAGACATTTTATCTTTACAACACACGGAATGATGTTCATTTATGTTATAAAACTGATAAAAGTCTGAACAAGAGTTCACCAAATGTGTTGAAAATTCTGGTTTCGCATTTGACTGGAGGTCAAGGTTACATATAGTTTCACTGTTTGCACTTCTTCTCTGAACACAATATTCACAAATGGATTTCTTTTCGAGATATCTGTTATTGTCGGAAAGGCACATACAACAGGAAGAAGGGTAAGCGGAAAGCTCGTGGGATTTCTTTTCTAGGCACTTTTTATGTAACGTGTTTGCCTTATGCATCTGGGTGAACGTATTGTGAAGGTAGGCCGTGAGAACACGCTGGTAAAAGCCTGTACGATTATCACAGGCTCTGTAGGCTATACTGGCCAGTCTCACCTAAAACAAATGAAAATTGTCAGACACATTGTTCCCAAAATATTTAGCTTTAGCTTTAATCAAGTTCGTCTGCTATTTACATGTAGCTATTCTTCATGTTTATCTGTGCTTTTTGTTTCATTTCGGAGTTTCTTATTCATACCTGTACCACAAATCTTTATGATAATTACTACCAAGTCTTACTTTAATCTTATAGCATTTTTACATATGTTTAAAGTTAAAATTTAATTAAACAGTATATTGTATATACTATGCAAAAGTTTGTCTTAGGCCTCAGGCTATTTCTAATATATAGGCTTTCAATTTTGGTTAAAATCATGGAAAATTTACACTTATAAAAGGCCTATTTTTCCATTGAAAAGAGATTGTTGAAAAGAAAATTACAATTTTTTTTAGAAAATTGCCGAAATGCAACCACTTTATTATGCTATGCCTATGGGTAATTACTCAAGTATGGGTAGCGGAAAAGTATGAAACTTCAGTGCATAACTATATTTTCAGTCACGTATCTGACTATAAATGATTTTAAAAATTAAACTGTTTTTTGTTTATATGTTGTTGTTTAAGAATGTTTTGATACATATCTTCATGAAATTTTGACATCAGTTCACTTGATGCTAACACTTGATGAAAACCTTTTTAATTTTGTCTAACATTGTATGTTGAAATACTGTTAATAATGTATAAATGGACAGTTTTTCCTTATCTTTTAAAAGCTATATATTTTGAATTAAAATTATATGAGATTATCCTTTGCCAAATTTAAGTGTATATAATTCTAAGTTTATTTCTTGGCCATTCATTTATAATTAACACATGAAAAGTAACTGGTGTACGGAATACTAGATATTTTACTTACCATATCATAGTAAGGGTTAAAGTTGAGTAATGGGTTGGTTGGGCCAAACAATAACACTGCGGCTCCCTGCTGCATGGGTACTGACAGTGTTAGACTCTTGGTGAGTGGAGGAACCAGCCAAGGGGAAATGCTCTGTAAAATATATAAACATAGTTATGGTGATTGGACCAAACTAGAAGAATGGGGCTCCCTGCTGCATGGTTACGATCCGTGTGAGACAGTTTGTTAGCACGGAACCAAACAAAAGGGAAATACTCTGTAAGAAATATGTACATAATTAAGGTGACTGGCTTAAACAAGAACAATGCCGCTCCATGCTGCATGGTTACTGACAGCGTGGGACTCTTGGTAAGCAAGCAGAAATATACATATTAACTGTGACTGGACCAAATGTGAACGCTGGTTCTCTGCTGCATTGGTACAGACAGTCTGAGACTCTTTTTTAGCAGGGAACCAACAAAGGGAAAATACCTACAATTCATAACACAAGACCAAAATCACACCAAACTGATTAAGTCGAAGTCAATTTAAATTTCTTCACAATTGTTGAAAAATAAATAAAGTTTAAACCAAAGCTTTAATAACTAAAAATGTGATGTGTGAGTATATTAAAAAAATGAAGATATGCCCTACATTCTGTTTGTTTGTCATGATCCAGTTACTGATGTTCCTGGCCGTCATGTTGTAAAACAGAGGATATTTCTGAAATGAAGCGAAAGAGAAAGATTGATGGTTGACATTTTGTCAACTAGACAGGGATAAATGGTATGAATAATGTTTTTTTAAGATTCATTTCAAATGTAAAATGTAACTTATTTTATACAACTGTATCATGAATCCGAAGATCATAAGGGAACTTGTAGGGTTGCATTTGATTCAGGAAATCACACACATGTGTAAAGATTGAACACTTACAAGAGTTAGGATAAATTATATTTACTAGCGTGGTGTTCCCCATACGCCCCAGCACAAATCTGCCAGGAGTGTTGAGGTCCAGTAATTGAGCCAGTCGCGCCTTTCGGACCACACCAAACCTCACTGGCTGGTAGAAGTCTGAAGTGAAGGTTACTGACTGTTAACTGGGCATTATAATAACGGAAACACTGTTCTGATTAATGGATGTGAAATATTGTTGATAATTATTGCACTGATAATGCCACAACATTGAATTACACATGCAGGTAAGAAAACATTATGTTAACGAAATAACTTACTAAATGTACTAGGAAAGTATTTTTACATATATGCAAAGCAAAGGGTTTGTTCATATTTAATGACCTTAAATAATGACAAGTACATGTATACAAAACTCAATATTAAACAGGTCTTCAAAGTTGCACTCTCACAGATTGAACATTTGACAACTTTTTAAATTTGTCTCGAAATGAGCCAATTTTTGGCAAAAAATGCATGGAAAGCAGTGATACAAGACTGCTGACAAAAAATAAGATCACAGGTTTTAATATAAATATTAAAAACATTGATGTATTATGCACTTTTCTTAACATGTTAGTAACGCTTTTAGTCATAAATCATTAAGTTTCAAATGTAAATTTATATGAAAAACTGTGATATGATCTTTTGTCAGCAGTCTTATATCACTGGTTTTTAGATATTGACGCAAAAATTGGCTCATTCAAAGATAACAAGAGCCGTCGTAAGACAGCGTGCTCGATAACGCTGCTTTGACTAAGAATACAATAATGATGTAATAATACCAAGTTTGGTCTCTTTATGTCAAACCTAATTATTCGATTTATAAGGTGACGTTGATGCTGCCCTCCCACCAGCCTGCCCAATCAATGACGCAAGTCATTCAAATAACTTGATTTCCCATTATGAAAATGTGGTTAAGAATATACAAATATGCCTTTCAAAGGAAATAAAAATAAGTTAAAACAAGAGCTGTCACAGTATGTGACGAATGCCCCCGAATGTGACATTGACCTACGAACAAGGTCAGTACATGAAAAGTTTATCTTGCCTTTACGTGTCAAATACATATGGCAAGTTATTTTAAATTGCCTCTGAACATAAAAAATACCACCCATACTTCACAACCTACACTGTTATGTCCTTATATTCAGAATTCCCTTGTGAATAAACACTTAGTGTATCTTTCACCTTAGAGGTAGGGACATGGGTCTTGCACACAACACGTTGTCTTCGTATGTGGAGCACATGTAGCAAGTGATTTTAAAATCTGTCCATACAAGGGAAAGTAACAGCCCTGACACGACAACCTATACTCTATGTCCTTATATGCAGCACTCCATTGTGAATAAACACTAAGTGTGACCTTGACCTTTGAGGTAGGGGCACGGGTCTTGCAAGCGACATGTCGTCTTGGTATGTGGAACACATGTGTCAAGTTTTTTTTAAATCTGTCCATACAAGGGAAAGTTACAGCCCGGACACGACAACCTATACTCTATGTCCTTATATGCAGCACTCCATTGTGAATAAACACTATGTGTGACCTTGACCTTTGAGGCAGGGACACGGGTCTTGCACACGACACGTCGTCTTGGTATGTGGAACACATGTGGCAAGTTATTTTAAAATCTGTCCATACAAGGGAAAGTTACAGCCCGGACACGACAACCTATACTCTATGTCGTTATATGCAGCACTCCATTGTAAATAAACTCTAAGTGTGACCTTGACCTTTGAGGTAGGGACACGGGTTTTGCAAGCGACACGTCGTCTTGGTATGTGGAACACATTTGGCAAGTTATTTTAAAATCTGTCCATACAAGGGAAAGTTACAGCCCGGACACGACAACCTATACTCTATGTCCTTATATGCAGCACTCCATTGTAAATAAACACTAAGTGTGACCTTGACCTTTGAGGTAGGGACACGGGTCTTGCAAGCGACACGTTGTCTTGGTATGTGGAACACATGTGGCAAGTTATTTTAAAATCTGTCCATACAAGAAAAAGTTACAGCCCGGACACGACAACCTATACTCTATGTCCTTATATGCAGCACTCCATTGTGAATAAACACTATGTGTGACCTTGACCTTTGAGGTTGGGACACGGGTCTTGCACGCGATATGTCGTCTTGGTATGTGGAACACATGTGGCAAGTTATTTTAAAATCTGTCCATACAAGGGAAAGTTACAGCCCGGACATGACAACCTGTACTCTATGTCCTTATATGCAGCACTCCATTGTGAATAAACACTAAGTGTGACCTTGACCTTTAAGGTAGGGACACGGGTCTTGCACGCGACACGTCGTCTTGGTATGTGGTACACATGTGGCAAGTTATTTTAAAATCTGTCCACACAAGAGAAAGTTACAGCCCGGACACGACAACCTATACTCTATGTCCTTATATGCAGCACTCCATTGTGAATAAACACTAAGTGTGACCTTGACCTTTGAGGTAGGGACACAGGTCTTGCACCCGACACGTCGCCTTGGTATGTGGTACACATGTGGCAAGTTATTTTAAAATCTGTCCATACAAGAGAAAGTTACAGCCCGGACACGACAACCTGTACTCTATGTCCTTATATGCAGCACTCCATTGTGAATAAACACTAAGTGTGACCTTGACCTTTGAGGTAGGGACACGAGTCTTGCATGCCACACGTCGTCTTGGTATGTGGAACACATGTGGCAAGTTATTTTAAAATCTGTCCATACAAGGGAAAGTTACAGAGCCGGACGGACGGACGGACGGACGGTGCGATTTTAATATGCCCACCTTTGGGGGCATAAAAAAAATTCAAGGCCCATTATTTGTATTTAGGCTTAAAACGGAGTTATGTTTCTTGTTGTAAGATGGTCGTAAATAATTTTGAATTTCATTAGTGCATTGAATGAACGGTATAGAAGTTTTTTTATTAAAATCCCAACTTGTCCTTAACTTTTACTTGCCTAAAACTTTAACCTAAGTCAGGCCATAACTTGTATTAAGGATATGGAGTTTGTAACCTCATTGGGTGATGGTCCTGAACAATTGTGTGAAGTATTAAGTCAATTGAATGAAGGGTATAGAAGTTATTAAACAATATCCCAACCTGCCCTTAAACTTTAAGCTAAGTTCCATAGTCAATCAGGGGCCATAATTTGTATAAAAGATAATATGGAGTTATCTAACCTCATTATGTGATGGCTCTGAACATCTGTCTGAAGTATTAAGTCAATTGAATGAATGGTATTGGAGTTTTAAGTGAAAATCCCAACTTGCCTTAAAACTTTAACCTGCCCTAAAACTTTAACCTAAGTCAATCAGGGGCCATAACTTGTATTTAGGATAATATGGAGTTATGTAACCTCATTGTGTGATGGCTCTGAACATCTGTGTGAAGTATTAAGTCAATTGAATAAATGGTATCGGAGTTTTAAGTGAAAATCCCAACTTGCCCTAAAACTTTAACCAGACGCCGATGCCGACGCGAGTAGTATAGCCCACCTATTCTTTGAATAGTCAAGCTAAAAAATTAAAAAAATTGTCTGTAAAACTGTGAGAGTGCAGCTTCCACATCAGTCCACAGTCATACCAACCATATGAAATGACTCTGAGAGCAGCAAGGTAAAATTGATGGAAGGCGGGACCAGGGGGCTGTGGAGATGAGTTGAAGTCAAAGTAACCTATGACTGTGTTCTGAAAGTGACAGATATTAGCTATACTTTATGTATTGGTGTATAAAAAGGAAAAATCAGCTTTGAATATAACAGACCATGGTCACCAGACTATTAAGTAATGCAGATAATATAATTGTTTTTTTCTTTTTTGAGTAAAACACTATGAGGAAGGAAGAAAAATATACCGGCAACTTATAGCAACAATTGTATCTGAAGCTTAAATCAAACATGACAAATCAATGAGAAAATCATACAACAAACACAGCTAAATGGTTTACCCAAAGTTAGGTTTTAACTTTACATTTAGCTGCCCAACTTGTTGCCAGGAATGAGTTTATGCGAGGACAAATAAGTGTAATGCTTATGATCAATTATAATCATAATCAAATGGTATGGTCAACATTGTAGATTTTTGATATTGAAAATATATCCATTTGGACTAAATTTCAAGATTGTATACCTATTAATTCCCGTTTCTCATCTTTCAGAATGAAAATCGTCCCCCTATCTTCTAACCAAGATGAACCAGCCTTTCAAGTTCTTCAGTTTCTCATTTAATTTAATTACTAGTAATCAAGATCAATAAAAACAACAAAACAGACAGGTCAGAAAATGTAGATAAATAATGAAGCCAAACTGCAGAATGTTTTGTGTGTCTTAAAACAAGAAAATATTTGAATAAATATTGATTAATCGGTCATTGATCAGTTTTCAATATCCAATCATGGATAGTAAAATTTAGGCAGACACCAAACACTACAATAAACCTTCTGATACTTACATCACTCTGAACAGAGAACTCATTGATTTCCCTCTCAGTCAGAAGAGGCTTGATTGGGAACAGGAAGTTCTCAACAAACTTCACCAGATACTCAGCCTCTTTGATGCCTGTAGGAAAGGGTTCATACTGTTATAATGAAACTGCATATGTACATACATGTATGTTGAAACATTTATTACAGTAGCCAAAATACCTGAAGTTATCTTACCAGTACTTACAGACCTATAGAACCACCAGTTGTGTAGCAGTCTCATTAATAAGACTTCATGATAAAATATAACTAAATTCTAATGTTTTGAATCATTTTTCAATAATACCTCAGTGATATAAACAGAACAAACTTGACATAAAGGTTTATTATTAAACAAGAAGAAGAAAAATCATCTGATAACTTAAGATCAATTTTAACACTTTAATATAGATAATAAACATTTTGTTGTCCCTGCAGAACATTTCTTTTCACCAGGGTACTTGTAATTAAAATGTGAGTTTAAGTTGAGTTTCAAATTCTGCAAACACAGTTTTACTTTTGGAATAATGATCAGAATAGGGCATCTTATTACCAGTGAATCTGTAGCCATCCAGCACCCCTGTATGGTAAATAAACATTTCTGGAAAGGACAAGAACTTCATCCTCTGTCGACATTCTCCACTTGTGTAGAAACAGTTCACAGCTACAAACTTCACCTACAGGGAAAATAGACAGGTTAACATGCAAAATCTTTTAATCATGGTTCTGGAGAAATTGTCATTTAGTTTATATTAATAACATGTATAGTGGTTTTAATGCATACCAAAATCTCAATACATATTCATTAGTTTTCTTAACTGACTCACTAACTTGTTTGCTCATATAGCAAATTGGTATTTGGACTGTTACATATATTCTATTTTCAGTACACAACTTTCTTTTCTATTATAGGTAATGCAAAAATTATTTTCATAAGCTTGAAGTGTAAAATAAATCAAATCATTGATGAAAGATCCTACTGTAATTCAAATTTATAATTTAATACAGACATGTACATACATTACCAAAGAAAAACTTCTTCTAAAGAATTATGACTGGATATCATAACAATCTTTTATTCATGCATTTACCATATTTAATCAAATATTATTTCAATAAATGGTTCACACTTACTGTGCTAGACAGTACTCTAGCTGCTTGTATGTACTCATTCCTAACTCGGATAGACTCTGCACACCAAGTGGCATAATACATCACAAAGATCATCTCTTCATCTTCAAGCAACTTTATTATTGGCTGGAGATTACCAAACGGGAAATCCACTACGTAACTGTGGGTCGGGAAGAATTTCTTTGGAAGATCAGCTGGTTTTGTTATTTGCTTCTCATGGAAACTAAAAAGTAGTACAGATCAGGCAAAATTTAGATATGTTCTATACGCTTAACAGTAACGCTAATGACATTTGCAGATTATGATGTTGATTCACTTTGAAATAAACTTATATAGAAACTACCTTCATATATTGATGATTTTTTCTGTAGAATTAATAAAGTTGTTAGTTTAGTCATTACTATCACTGCTTTGGGGCCAGACATATAAAATTTAAAAAAACATTTATTACGCTAAGATAAAGTTTATCACTACACGTACAACATGAGCTCATGAGAGCTTCTGAAATGATTTCTGACAGGAGTGAGCAAATGTAATACAGTTGTTCAAAACTATAAATTTGATTGACGAAGTTAGTTTTAATACGGAGTATTTAGCTCAGATCTACTCCTTATACTTTACAAGAGGTCATTCTTTAAAAACTTCAAGAGTACCAAGTAGTCTTAAAAACTGGAACAATTGGACTTTTGAGCACATGATTGATTGAATAAATATATTATAGAATGGTCATTACAAGCAGCAGATCATACTAGACTGATCAAAGGTAAATGTAACATTCTGGGGGGTTAAACTAAATTCACTACAAGGCCATTTCGGGTTCAATAACATCAAGATAAGTATGAAGAATCAGGTTTAAGTAGCTGCTATGTATAGATTCTGTTTAAATGATGATAAACATATGGGCATTTTGTAAATGGTTTCTTTTTTTTCAGCTTATCTCAGAAACTGCAGACTTGAACATGAATCTAAATCACTAAAAGAAACTGTATGATCAGAGTTAGCTATTTACCCATGCCAAAGACCAAACCAATTACTGACTGTCACTTTGACTTTGATAAGATTTGAATCAGATTACTTAAAATAAATTAAAATAAACACTGATGAAGTAAACAATCAGAGACAGCAGACTACCTTTCTCCGGTTTCAAAGTACACAAGAATAAGCACAGTCAATGATATGGCAAGCATGACTTTCAGCAAGATTTGCAGAATGCGTATACAACGTAGAACACGTCCCTTTGACTCGACAGGTGACGTTCGATTGCTGTTAGAGCTTCTCTCCATTTGACTGACAACACGTCAGTAACCGGAAGTCAAAAGTTGAGGTCGCACCGGCTTAAATGAGAAAGAGTCGTGTGTTCGAATCCATTTTTAGATTCACATTATGTACTTTTAAAGAATATTTTAGATTATCATAACAATTCTAGATGATATCAACCAAATAAGCAATTATTCAAGGTAATTTTGGAAATTCTGTTATTTTTTTTTCTACGAAACTAAATAGCAAACAAAAAAGAAATAGCTTTGTCACATGATTATCTGTCAAATTTAGGATTGTTTCTTTGCTGCTATAACTTATAAGGTACATAAAAACCCAAATTATTGTGTCAATTTATAGTTGTTGAATACTAGATACTAATTGTACAAAGCGTGTTTGCAGCAAAACATAAATACAACTTCAAGGTTCACTATCAAGACTTAGTCCAAATAATTGTACGTTGACGGATTTTTTTAGATTTTTGATATGCCAAATCCTTCACGTACAAATTGTTTAGTATCAAAAGTGGGTAGTTGTTCCGATCAGGATTCCGGGTTAAAGCATATAACGTCTATAAAATATCATAAAAACAAGAAATATTACCAGATAATGTTATTTTACATTAGTTCCGTACACAAAAAATATCCAACTTATAATTATGAGTTTGACGGCTTTTCTTCATTTCATTCTGTCAAAACATAACAATATATACATGAAGGGCACCTGCAAGGCTTCAGGGCACAGTTTTAAATCCCTCGGAACATTTCGGCCATGGCCGAGTTGTTACGATTGTGCAACGAGGTCTATCTCGAAGCTTTGTCGGAGGAGGCAGAGTTATTACGATTGTATCGAGTTGTTCCCCTTCGCATAATTGTTTTCTGTGTCAGTCAGCTTTCGTTTTATTGGAAAGGTAAACAACTTGTTTTAATGCATTAAATGCTTGTTTAGTGCAAAATAACATTTCACTTACATGGTAAAATATGAATATAACTCTTTATGATCAATTTCAACCATAAAATACTTCACTTAAAACAATTTCAATATTTTTAAAACACCCCCGTTTTTTGCACATTCCCGTTTAGACGTTAGGGATTGGAAGAATCACGTATAACACGTCTATTATTTTAGACTATATCAAGACTATGATTCAGAATATATCTGTATTCATAGAATATTTTGTTGTAATACAGTAGAAACTCACTAAACCGGACAAGTTCCGGACTGGGCAAAATTTCCGGTTTAGTGAGGATTTGATGTTCGGAGTAAGTTTACTCAAAATATTAACTGAGTTAACCTTTAAAGGGAAGTTGAAAACTGGAATAAAATGAAAACACAAAGTTATCAAAAAGTTTGAGTAACAAACAAATTATCCGATTATCTGTAATTTAATGCTTGTTTAGTATGTTTGATAGTTTAATTAACGCACCGCTCTAGTTTAATTAACGCACCGCTCTAATTTGATTCAATCAATGAAGTCTTTAGATAAAACAACGCTTCAAAATGATCATTTAATAACCGTTTCTAGTTCTTTATTTTCTGCAACAAACAAATTAATGTTTCAATCAATTTTCTTTTCACAAGTTTGATTATCATGCGGCAGTCAATCCACAGCGCAGTCATCATTATCAATTATCGAGATAACACAACATCACAGGTGCAATATTTAACGATGCACCGGCTGTCAAAACAAAGTGACACACGATTCGCGAATTCCTTATACACAAAATCATCTTGACATATTTAAACCAATATACGTCCGGTTTTGTAAGGTAAAATTACGTTGACAACTAACAATTTTTCTCGATTTTTTTGTCCGGTATCCGGAATTCCGGGGTTCCGGTTTTGTAGGGATTTTTTTACATTGAAAATAGAAGGGGAAAATTGGGACTCTGAAAAAAGTCCGGTATCCCGAGGATTCCGGTTTTGTGGAGATCCGGTTTAGTGAGTTTCCACTGTATGTTAAAGCACAAGTGTTCATAACAGGAATAAGATCTCATAACCAAGCAACAGATAAAGCCCAGGCTATGTGGTTATTACTATATAAAAACTCAGCCAGCTGAACACATAATAATGCGTGTAATGGTTGGGTATAAAAGACTAGCTGGACCGGACCAATTTCGGACAAAATCCGACATTAGTCAACCTAAATGGCCATCAACGAGTCTTTTGACGATTTTTTACTATGGCAGACTGGTGACGTTCACCATCCCAGCTAATAGTAGCAAACGGTCCGTGTGCAGAGAATCATTGTGGCCACAATTTTGAAATTATCACCGTTATAAATTCAAATTTCTTCGAAAATATTATTGCCAACTATTAAACACTTATCTATTTATGCCATTATGCCAAAAAGCATGTTCATATAAAACTATTAATGTGTCGATTGTTTATCAAGTATCCCGATATCTGTAAATCTGGGACAAATCTGACAGGTTGTGTTCATGAATAAAACTGTATTCGTGACCCAGAATATATTTATGTGAAATAACGACTCTAATGACTAATTAAAACCAGTTTAGATCACTGTCGGGTAGTGTTGTGCCGATAATCGATTATACTCGACAATTGATCGGAAAGGCATACATCGGCGACAATCGCTAATGAAATTTGAACAATCGATTATAGAAACAAGGGACGTAACCGCTACCTACTAATTTCTGGTTAATGCTAGTTAATGTTGAAATGTTAAGGTGTTACTATGTTAAGTTATCTAGTCATATTCTTATTAAGTCAGTAAGTCACTACTGAAGCTTATTACAAATTTTCTTTCTAATTTAACTGGTAAAGGATTGGTTCTCAACTTCTCATGTTTGTGGTTTAAAAGTGATTTTAAAACAAGTACCGTTTACTTCTAACCATGTAAGAATTTAGTTTTCTCAGTTTTTTGAAAGAAAATGTTCTTGAAAAACATGTAGAATATTGAACTGCTTGTTGTACTTGTTACTGACTGATTATTAAAAAGAAATTTATATCATCCTGAGTGTTTATTTTACACATGCATACAATATGAAATGTAAGACAAAAATTAGAGCCTGTGGTCTCATGTTCTGTAATAGTTACTTGTTAACACTAAATGATAGTCGTGTTCTGAATAAATAATGTAATTCATACAAAGAAATGTACAAACAATATTGTAAAACATTGGTGCTTAAAACTGATGCATACATTGTATCAGGCCTTAATATGATAACCAATGATAATTAAATAATGATTAAACCAATTAATAATCGATCATTGATCGGTTTCATAAACCGATTATTGATAGTATTTTTCTGTCCGATTCCCAACGCTACTGTCGGGTATATTGAACAATTTTATAATTTTTATTCAACATTGATGCATAATATTACTATATATTCTTTCGCCCAGTGTTAAATGGTAGAGAGTTGTAGGGTTACAGGGGTACATAAGAAATACCAAAATAATAAAAAAGTATCCCTGATCGCTCATTATTGTAGCTAAATCTGACATGTTATCAAACATCGGTTTCAAATAATGATAACAAATATTTAATAATTAACAAAAGAGACAAATTCAAATGTTAATCACTTCAATAGAGTGGTTCTGTGATTATAGTGATATATAGTAAAGTAAACTGTGTCAAAAATGTAATTGCTTATTGTGATTTACGGAGGTTTCAGTAAATCCCCAGTACGGTAAATTGACTTGTACATTTATTCTGGGAGATGGTTTCTTATTTGTCCCTGATTAATTTGAGCTATTTTTTATGTACCTTTCTCTGTATGGGTTTCATTTTAATGAGTATGTTGTTCACAAGGTGTTCATCCAAACATTACCAAGTATTATATGTAACTTATGTATTATATATTTAATACTAATATGTAAAAAACTGTAAATTGTTGTTTGTTGTTAATATTATGATTTGGTTCAAAGATGGTCCGGTCCAGCCAGTCTTAAAGACTTTTACGTTGTATACCCAATCAAAATTCTGAAGAACAATTTCGGGATTGGTAGGGAAATTTTCATGGGTCCGGAATTGGTCCGGTCCGGCCAGTCTTTTATACCCAACCTACATGTATATATGTTTACACTAATTCTTGACAAATTGTTTTCCAGCTGACTGGTGTTGCCTGGAAGGATGTCTAATGCACCGCCTTCATATCAAGAAACTGTAGGTAAGTTCATGTAGACACCTAATCACTTTTGTCTATATCCAATGATAATGCATTAACAGATCTGATTAATGTTAAATAAAAGCATTTACATGAATACATTTGTTGTGCTGAAGAGAACAGCTTTGGCATTCCTGCAAGTCATGTCAGTGCCAAAAGATAAAGAACTAATAATACAGTAATCTTAACTATACTGCCAAGACTTACATGACGATGTACGTATGGTAATAACATGGTATAAAATGAAAGTTACATAGAACAGTATCATTAAACACTTGATTCTCTTTCTAGCTGGATATCTAACCTATGGCCCCAGCAAGGCACTAGAGTACAAAGTTGGATACCCTGGAGAGTACCATCTGATTCCCAGCTATCAAAAGATAGTCATGACATTTTTAGTATAAATAAAATGCAACACATACTGAACCTAATTTTCTTGTAGGTGCTGGATACACAAATTACGGAGCTCAGCAGTCAGGTTTTGACCCAAATAAGGCCCCCGGGTACCAGGGCGGTTATGACCCTAGCAAGGCCCAAGGATACCAGGGTGGTTATCAGGGAGGATACCAGCAAGTTTCCAGCTATCAACAGTCAGTCCTTGTGCAACCACAGCCTCAGATAATTGTGGTTGGGGGATGTCCTGCCTGCAGGGTGAGGGTTTGGGGATGAAGACTTACTTATTTTGAAGATGTTAAGTGATATAAGCACCAAAAAACAACTTGAAACTTACATAAAGATAAAATTGTCCAAACATTATTGCTAAAGGTGCCTGCTTTTTTAACTTGATAAATTGTGTTTGAAGCACTTTGGTAATATGTTGAAATTAGGAACAGCTAATATACCAGTATTAAAAATAATGTCAGTCTCAATAAAAAGGAAATGTAGTTATTGTAGAAATGATCATATTTGTTTATATTCCAGGTAGGAGTATTAGAGGATGACTACACATGTCTAGGTGTTTGTTGTGCCATCTTGTTTTTTCCCATTGGAATTCTCTGCTGCCTCGCCATGAAGGAACGACGATGCCCCAACTGTGACGCTAGGTTTCCGTAAAACATTTAGTTTTCTGATACTTATACTAATAGGGTTAACAACCTTTACCTGTTCGTTATTGGCTGATGTGCAGGGGGAAGATAACTCTGTGAAACTGAATTTTCTCGCTAGAATCTAGCGCTGGCTGACAGATTCTCTTTCATTCGGTTCTTGTTTTGGACCCATTGATATAAAGTTTTGAATTAATGACTTTTATCTCGATAATGGTTGTTTTTTTATCACATAATTTTTTAGAGTTTTTAGTGTTCAAAATTATATTTTGTCAAATAACATTTATTTGGTAATTTAGCCGTTGATTTTGTTTGAGTAAATCAGTAGAATTAAACAAAGGCTAGGTCTGTAGACTTAAAAAATCAAACACAGCTGGTTAAAGGGTTTTTGGTACATGTATGCATTTACCAAATAAATGGGTCGAATGTCAACAACACTCCAGGCCCATAGAGTTTAATTGAGAGGAACATTGTAGAATGTACATGTCTTGCAAAATCAGAATAACAGACATTTCTGCATAAACATAATCAACAAAATTAATTATTTAACCAGATTCTTTTTCATAATAAAGAAAGTATTGACTTTTTTCATGAACATAAGTGTAATAATTGCTTCATTAAAAACTGGCTCATTTTGTGTTGTTTTTGATGGACATTTCATGAATACTGAAATAATTCCATTGTACCCTGTCATACATGTGTCTGACTGTAGATATGTGACTGTGAACAGAGTCAATATATGTTTCACAAAATTCCAAAATGAAGGTTTTACTTGTTGTTGTTTTCATTATTATATATATTTAAGTGTGTGTTAATTTGTTAAAAGCTGGCTTTAAGGACAAACATCTAATTGAAAAATTATTTATGAATGTTTTTTTTATAAATCCACTGTTTTGAAAATAAACAACTTCAGGGAATAATTTGAATCAGTAATTTTTATTACTTTGTTGTTAGAAAGGCTGGTTTTGAACTCATTTATGCTGAGTCATTTTGCAGACATGCTGGACATTTTATTATTTATATTTTTTCTTTCCGATGGTATATGGGTACTTTTCTCTTTACTGTATACATATTAAATGTTATGCAAGTGAAATTCTTCATGTTTTCATGAACATATGTCTAGTACCAACTACATTTTAGTTATAATTGAAATATTGGATCTTTTTACATGGAATGCAATTTCATGTGTCACTGAATGGAACATACAAAACCAGTTTTCTTTATAGTATTTGTGTAAAATCATACAAGAAAAAACACAACTCAAGTGTTTAAAATTGATGAACATACTGGTAATAAAAGCAAGATTACGTTCCCTCGTGCCCTATATATTGTTACAATCTTGACTTACTGTTACCCATGTTTATATATATATTTGAATATTATTTTGAATATGTCTACACATATTTTACAGTGTTACACAAATGCCCTATATTATTTTGGTATCATTATTTTATGGATTTTATAAGCAATAAAGAAAAATCCAAAATGGTCATTATGTGTCTAATTATACCCCCACAAACGAAGTTTGAGGGGGTATATAGGAGTGAGCTTGTCGGTGGGTCGGTCTGTCTGTCGGTTTTCATGGTTTCCGGACGATAACTCATGAAAGGCTAGACAGATTTTAAAAAATTTTGGTACACAGGTGTAACATCAGAAGATACAGGTCAAGTTCGATATTGGGGCTGGTGGGGCCAAGGTCAAGGTCACTGTTACTATAAATAGAAAAACGGTTTCCGGACGATAACTCATGAAAGGCTTGACAGATTTGAAAAAATTTTGGTACACAGGTGTAACATCAGAAGATACAGGTCAAATTCGATATTGGGGCTGGTGGGGCCAAGGTCAAGGTCACTGTGACTAAAAATAGAAAAACAGTTTCCGGACGATAACTCATGAAAGGCTAGACCGATTTGAACAATTTTTGGCACACAGGTGTAACATCAGAAGATACAGATCAAGTTAGTGATCTTGTCGGTCAGTCTGTCTGTCGGTCGGTCGGTCGGTTTTCATGGTTTCCGGATGATAACTCGTGAAAGGCTAGACAGATTTAAAAAAAAAATTGGTACACAGGTGTAACATCAGAAGATACAGTTCAAGTTCGATATTGGGGCTGGAAGGCCAAGGTCAAGGTCACTGTTACTTAAAATAGAAAAACGGTTTCCGGACGATAACTCATGAAAGGCTAAACGGATTTGAACAATTTTTGGTACACAGGTGTAACATCAGAAGATACAGATCAATGTCGATATTGGGGCTGGTGGGGTCAAGGTCACTGTTACTAAAAATAGAAAAATGGTTTCTGGACGATAACTCATGAAAGGCTTGACAGATTTGAACATTTTTTGGCAGTAACCTTGGAGTTATGGCCTCTCTTCAAAGGAATGGTTTGCCATTCCTGTGTCCAGGCGGCATTTGGGGGTATTCGTCACTCCTGTGACAGCTCTAGTTTCAGTTAAAAGAAGAAAAACAAGTTTAAAGTACAATCACTTTATCAGGGATGATAAAGTTCAGGATTAATCCTGAAATCAGGATTGAAAGCTTTCGGTTTCAGACTATCATACAGTTGTATTTAGTTTGTTTTTGATGGACACTTGCATTAAAAATAGTAAGAAATACGCTTAAAATGGATATAAATGGCTTTGAAAACCTTTCAAAAGGGGTCTAAGCCCTTTAACACTTTTTATGGCCCGAATCCCTCATATTCAAACTAATTTTTCAGGATTGGAGATTTTGGTCAGTTATCATCATGTTTATGTGTAATGTTTTTTGGTCATTTTTTTACATATTGTTTATTAGCAAGCATTACCTTTTCAAATGGTACCAAAATTATATGGAATCACCACACAATTTAACAATTGTGGGTATAATGTGACTTGCTTATTTGGGGTTGGGATTGCTACAAGTATAAAAACATTGTACATGTATCTTATAACATACTGAATTATTATAATTATGTTCATAATGATAACCATTTACTGATGTTATTTTGTTTATCTGAGAAAAACGAATATCAAGAATTTGTTTTTGTATGGGCGGACACTATCTGTATGTATTTGCTGATTTTTCTATGTTTTTTAAGCAATTAAGAGTAAATATAATCATTTTTTGTTAAACTTCCCTTTTGTTATTCATACCCATTCCAAGACTTGATCTTTTTTTGTAATTTCTGCATCCATGAACAACTTAAAATTTCCATTATTTGAAACACACTTTGGCAAATTTCATACAACTGAAAAGAGAAAAAAGGTTTTTAAGAAATATTCACTAAACATTTCATAGATATACATAGGTTAATGGCATTTAACACAAATCTACATTGTTTAAATCCTTATAATCATCAATGTTTCCAAAAAGTAAAGAAATATCACTAAAACTATTAACTTGTCATGCATAACATGAACTATTGATGGCTATTATGGGTTTACATTGGTATGCAACTCATAAGTTATATACATGGCCATGAGCAGTTTTTTTTTTATTAAATGTATGGTTCCCTCCCTTGCATCAACAAAATAATTTCCCAAAATATGTGTTTTGATATAATGCATGTATATACAAAATATTTTCTTGATACACTTGGAGAAAGGTGCTGAATTTGAGAAAAATAAAATTCATATGTATATTTTAAAGTTAATTAACTTAAAATCATATTTCAGATTTAAAATTCAACAAGTTATTCCAAAAAGATTAGATTTTAAAATATTGGATCAAATGCAGAAAATTTATTGAACTTATGTAGCAAAAAATGTGATTATTTAGATCATTTTTTATTTTTACAATAGGCAAATGTATATGGATAATGTCAGTGGTTCTTGAAACCTTATATGCTGTGATAGGTGAAGAGTTGTTAGGATATGAGATTTTATTGACTGGTTGGTACATTTTATATTCATTGTTGTAGATATTTGCCAAATAAATCATCATGCTATATATTGTTGGGTTGCACTTTTTTGTATATTACATTTTGACAATTAATTAAGCTTGTTTGATACTTTTTATGGTAATCCATCCTCATTAATACCAAAAAAAATGCTAATGGTAAAGTTTCTTTTGAAAGTTGCAAAATTTTAACTTGGAATATTTTTAAAGTTTTTACCAAGAACTTTTTGTTTTATAGGCATTATGGTATTTATGAAACAAATTAATACAATTGCTAAATAATCATAGTAAAATGTTGTTTTATTACCTCCTTTTGAAATATCATATTCAATAAAAACCCTATATGCGACCACCCCATTTTCACGACCAACCCGCTAATGAGACCGATTGTTTTCAGACCTAATCATTTTCCTCTATAATTCAATGGTCGTAAACCCCGAAAAAACGGGCACCCCGTTATTCAGTAATACGACCATTTAACCCAGTCCATTTTAATTAGCATAATAACATCATAACATAAAAGTTAATGCACTAACACATATTTGCATCCTAATAATGGATGGCTTACCTTAAACGACAAGAACAGTTGTCATAATATTTGTCGGTCGTCGGTGACAATGGTTTCTGTTTTCGACTAAGAGGAAAGTTCAGCAATTTAAATGCTAGGCAGTATTTTCATGAACGGAAATAGTTGAGCAGATATGCTTATTATGAACTAGTTCTGAATGTTTGGGTAAGTTTAGATAAACACAACGTACACCTACGGTGGAATCGTTCAAGTGTGCATTGGCATGTGCAAAGTTGTATAATTTTATAGGCTAATTTGGATTTGTGGCCAATCTGTAGATAAACAGATACATGTGCAAGAAGAAATCCTGCCTCGATGTACCCTTTGCCATTAACGTCGTCACCTTTTCTGAAATTTCCACTCTTTATCAAACACACTTAAGCAAACTCTTGCCCATGCATGGTCGTCATTCTTATAAATGAGATAAATATCTTTAAAGACATTTAATTATTTTTTTGAAACTAGATGCAGTTTCCCCCTATCTTTTATACCAAGTCTACGATCCAGGGTCTCACATCCCGTAGGAAAACTAAAGAATTCAGTAAAAGCAACATGTCGTGTCAAGTAGAATGCCATTAATTAAGTGAAAATACGATAAACTGTGACCAGGAAACGGTGCATGTACGTCTGCTGACCCAAAATTGATATATTTCCCTTGGCGGACTGGCGTGTGCCTTTGAATGCCCTTGAACCGTGGTGTCAGCTTAATTTTAACACTCCTGATACTGAAACTCCTCGTGATGTTTTAAAAAAAATCCTTAATTGAATCGGTTAAATGAGTCAAATGAAGAATGAAACCCATGCAATTCATTTCAATATTATATTGTTACCGTGAGCTGAATTATGTCAGTGTTATCTCAAAACTAAATTGAGCAATTAAAAGCTGAAAGCATACATTATGATGAACTAGTAACAATAGTATATATTTATTTGCAATTTGTATATCAGAAAAGTAAAAACTTATTGAAACATCGTATTCGAAATTTTTGCCTCATTTGATTATAAACTTACAAACATCACGAATACATACTTCAAGTGAGTTATTCGGTTATGAAAGCGAAACAACTAGGAAAGTTGTAAAAATGGAGCGTTGGGTAGGTCGCGTTGCGCTGGTTACCGGAATGTCTTCTGGCATCGGGCGGGCTATTGCCAAGTCGCTTGTATGTCATGGAATGAAAGTTGTGGGTTGTTCAAGAAATATGGATCGGATGAAGGTAATTGTTTTGCTAATTTATTGAATGGTAGTGTATTTGACTACGCTAGATAATGTGATACGCGTTATACAAATTTTCAACCCACGACGCATTTCTTTTATGTTTACTCTAACTGACTTGATTATTAAATATAAGTATAATGAAAAGCCAAAAAGTATAATGTCTTGGGTTTAAAAATTCTGCGAGTCGTTACATAATGTTCTGTCGATTGCCAGACCGTATATTTTCTGTTATTAATAGGGGATTACATATTCAGAGTTCATAAGGTAGCAATATATACCCGTAATTTAACTTTAAGTTCCGGGCGGTGATATTTTCCAGGCGTAGTTTGAATAATATAATGTTTAGTGTAAGAGGCGGAACCCCGGCCGGGGTTCCGGCCGCGTTTTTTGGGGCGAAATATGTAAATGAGGTGGGACGGAATTCCAGGTTACGGGCGGATTTTCAGATTTAGCTTGATTTTTTGTTACGGGCGGAATTTCAGATTACGGGCGGAAATTCAGAATGAGACGGAATATCGGTTGTGGGCGGAATTTTAAATTACGTGCGGAATTTCAGATTCAGACGGAATTTCAGTTACTGGCAGAATTTTAGTTTACGGGCGGATATTCATACATATGTCACATGGAGTTTAATCAATTTTAATTTTATGTGCGCAATAATTTACATGCGAAAACTATGATTAATTAACAGACTGAAAAACAATGTGAATAATCATACTAAAACTTACTCAATTTATTCTGCATTTCAAATATAAATACGCAGAATAATAAAAGTTAAATTATCATATTGGCTTTAAAATATAATTCAAGTCACTAGTACACTTCACAGTAGAATGAGTGCTTCCTTATTGTTCATAAATCTACATTGTACTTCAGGGAACGTCATGGCAGCATTTTCCGTCATATCACATACTCTGGAAATAAGACATTGTATTTTTTTTATTAAACCTTAAGTATTAGCTTTCTTATCATAAGAGAACCGAAAGCTTTTTTTCTCAAAAGAACAACAACAACACACTTATAAAAGTGATATAAGACGAGTGCTATATTACTTAACTCTGTGTATGGATACCTAAGTTTTCGGTATATAATTTTGCACAATGATTTGTAAAAGGGTAACCATGAGCCTTTACTATTGCCTTATGTTTATATTTTAGGCAGTCCACTTGTTATACAGTATCTACCTTCGAGTATTGCCAGTGGCCAAGCATATGCTTTCTTGCCTCACCAGAGCGAGGTTACCCAATACCAGTTCCCCATGGAGTTCGCCAGTTTGGTAATGGTGAACACCTTGTCAACGAGGTCATACATCAAGTTGTCTCCTTTTGCCCCCTTTCGGACAGCAGTGGTACAAGTTTCGTTCTATAAACCTCACTGTGAGGTAATGGCCTCACCTGTAAATAAGTTGAAACTTGGGAAAGTTTTCTTATACCTTACCTTGTAAATAACGTTTTAATGATTTCCTTCTATTGAAATTGTGTATTTCAGGTTTATTTGATAGTATTGTATAATTTACACTCCTGAATTGAAACATGATCCATGGATAACCCTGTAACACATGTCAACAATTACAGAAATAAAGTCATATGTAACATGCCATTTAAATTGCATGCCATAGTACAAGGCTGGTTGAATTGTATTTCAAATAAATGGTTATTAAAGTCAGTTTAGTTAAGAAAATGTTATTTATCTTTGACAAAGTCACAAACTTCTGAGCGTGAGGTTGTATTTGCCATTATAATATCATAACATTATGATTAAACAAACAGGTATAACTAAATTTGTAGTGTTTGTTGCAGCACACTCATTAAGGTAGCAACGATTCCTGAAATAACAGTTTGATTAACATTCTGACATTTGTATGAACAAAATAAGCAGAGAACATGATTATGTTTCGGGAGGCCAGAAGACGTGATGACTGAGCAATATTGAAATGTATTCTTACCACAACAGAGTTGCCTGGGGTTACAGGAGTGGAGATGGTTGGCATGAGTTTTCTTGCGAAGTTGACCTTCTAAGTTGCTCCGATAACTGTAAAAGTTGTTTGATTAATTGCAACAATCACCTTATAACAATTAAATGATGACTTATTTTAGCTGTTTACACAATCCATATTATTTTAATATAACTGCTCTCATTTATACCCTTATTTTATCATGAATTACATCTTTATAAAAAATATATATGGTACATTAATTAATTAATCACTTTAGAGGTTTACTCGAGAAAGCCATTACCTTTGCTGTGAAATTTGGTGATGGAGATGCAGTCGAATTCTATGTGTAAAAGTGGCTGCTGAAATATCAAGAAGAACACATGTATAATGCAGTTATTTCTGTATAATAAATTATTGATTTAAAGATTGTTCTTAAAATTTAGAATAAAACCGTTATTCCAGCATAATGCAGAACTTAATTAACATTTTGTTGTTTAAACAAACATATTAAAATGAATATGTGAACAATAATGATTCCGTCCATACTCCAGGCGGAATTCACCGATTCCGTGCCAATTCCGCCTCAATTCCGCCCGGAATCCGCCCCTTTTTGTCGTACGGGTAGTGTTTTAGACAGTACAGACCGAGCCTTACAAGACATGATTGCTCAGTGTTCTTTAGGTGTTCCATCCTTTATTCACATGCATCTAACGGCCGAAATACTTTACGTTAACATGGACAATGTCGTCAATAATAGCGCTTGTTCAAAGTTTCTGAAATTTTGAGACGATCACATTTTCATTGCCACATTTTTGACTCAATAAAACATGCTTACTTTGGCGTATTGGCTTGAAAATAAATACTGAATTGCAGGAGCTGGCCGACAGTTTGGATGGGGAAAAGGGGTCACTGACGCCCATAGTGTGTGACGTCAGCAAGGAAGAGCAGATTCAAGCCATGTTCGAACAGGTACTGGTATACTTTAAGCGTTTCATCTAGTTAAGTGTGTATCTTTTATTAGTTTTTATACTCCAAAACATACCTCTAGCACTCAGGTACATGCGTAATTGTCACATAATTGTGTGGAGTCTTTTCGTGTTCAAGTTATTTGCCAAGTTACCCCTAGACAAACGCACAAGTGCACACATTTATATCTATAAATAACTAACAAACTAATCTAAGTGGAACGCAAATTGAAACTATGATTAAATAGAATACATTACAGTTTGCTCCTTCTTTATTGATAGAATATCAGCGGATCTTTTAACATAGTAACTTGAAACCTGTGGTGTAACGGACCTTATAAAAAGAAAAGGCTACTCGGTAGATTAGTTGTGTGTAACCGTTGAGTGGACTTTACAAAACAAGAACATGTACGAGATCCTGCGTGCAAAACTGTCGTCTGTAAGAGAATTTGCGAGTGAATCAGTCCTTGAAGAAGAAAACACATATTTAAGTTCTAAGCCATATTTTAAAGTGCTGTACGATATGAGCGTACCTTAGCCTTGGTGTATAACATGTTTGTGGGCTGACTGCTCGGTCACTATTTATAAGGCAAAGATTGAAGGAGCCTCCTCCGTTGTCTGTATTATTTCTATTGCCGAGCACAGGTACTTTGACCCCCTTGATTCCGCTGTACACAATACGGAGTCTGCTCGAAGGTAGTTGGCAAATATTCTCAAAGGTCTCGTCCAGTAGTTTGATGGGAAAGAACTCTGCATGTAGGCTGCAGGTTTTTGTTGAAAATATGCCTCTACTGTAGTGTTTCCAGATCAGTATACGGTATAGTAAGATGGCAAGGGCCTTTACTTAGCCCTGTATCCAGATCAAGTATATGATAGCATGGCAGTTTTACTTACTGGACAGTGTAACCAGATAAGGTTTGAGTTGAGGGCATTTTTAGCTCGACCTTTCGAAGAATAAGGAGATATACTACTCACCCAAGTGCCAGCTTTACACATTGGTTAAGGTTTTGAATGTAAGCACCTGTAGGTCATTATCTCAGCAAATACATAATGTATTGCATTGAAACTTTAGACTTGTGTTCCCAACTATCCAACTTATTTAATTTACCAAGTTATCTAGATAACTCTATCTAGAATATAATGCAAACTATTGCCCTTTATTATTCGACTTAGAAATTCTGGTTAAGGTTTTGCATGTAAGCACTCATAGGTTAATATCTCAGCAACTACTTGATGTATTGTTTTGAGACTTGATACAACGCTACTCACCCATCCAACCTGTTTGTTTGACCAAGTAAGATAACTCTATTTTGCATACAATTCTAATTATGGCCCTTTATTTTTCGACTAAGAAATTCTGGTTAAGGTTTTGCATGTAACCACACTTAAATCAATACCTCAGCAAATACATCATGCATTGCATTGAAACTTTATACACAGGCTCCCAACCATTCAACCTTCTTAATTAATCAAGTAAGATAACTCTATCTTGCATATGATTTAAATTTTACCCCTTTATTATTCGACTTAGCAATTATGGTTAAGGTTTTGTATGTAAGCACATGTAAGTCAATAACTCAGCAACTACTTGATGTTTTGCATTGAAATCTATATTGCATATAATACAAATTTTGTCCCTTTATTATTTGACTTAGAAATTCTGGAAAAGGTTTTGCATTTAATTTTACTTTACAGTGATCCATGCATGTTTCACCAATTCGTATCTTAAAAGCGGCGGAATAGTCGAGCGCGCTGTCTCGGTGACAGCTCTTGTTGTTATAATTATCTCCCATGACGCCTCTATTTTAGGTAAAAAATAACAGATGAACCCGATGAGTACATGTTTATGAAATATATCTTGTTTTGTTTCCATACCTGGCCACAGTTTAGGTGAGAAGACGTGTGTGTGAAGCCGAAAACGACGGGCAGTGGGCACAACGCTCATCTCATGGCTGAAGCTCCCGTTGGTGTTATATCAATTATCATTTTGCTGTTTAATGTTTCCAGATCCGGTCACAACTCGGGGGTGTGGACGTTTGTGTGAACAGCGCGGGCCTTAGCCATGACGCCCCTCTGTTGACGGGTGCCACTGAACAGTGGAGAAATATGATGGAGGTATCAGAGCATATTGTGGCCTCAGTGGAAAACAGTTGTAACTCGATATTGAAATAAACAGTTTAGTAGGGGGTACAGCAGTCTTGCGCTAAGTCCTCGAAAGAAGCGAATGTGATTGGGAACACTTTTATCCACGTAAACATTGATTATTTACATGTACGTATTAAAATGGGAGCCAGACAAAACATCCAATGGACAAAACCTACCCTGACAAAATGATGTGGGAGGTTTTGTCCACTTAGACAAAAATAAGATGTGTCCTAGGGATGTTTTGTCCGACATCTTATTAAAATACTATTTACTAAAATTTCCTACTCAAGGTATTACATATGACTTTGAGATTTTATTGTTATGGTTATGACCAACCACGCTTCCAACCAAACCCTTATCACCAGGTGAACGTGCTGGGACTGTGCGTGTGTACCCGGGAGGCTGTCAAGTCCATGCATGAGAGGGGTGTGGATGATGGCCACGTCATACAGATAAACAGGTAGAGGCAGAGTCCAACCTGACTCAATTACATAACCCCCTTTCTTTATGTTTTAACATACATGTACCAGCCTCCCTCCAAATTCTTTCATTATATCCGCATTCATATGAAGAAAACTTGTCCATTTTCCCAAAAAATGTATAGTATTTTCCCAATTTGATAAAATGCAGATTACGTTATTGAATAAAAAGGCAATGAATTTCTTGAAAAATAAACAAAACTTGACATGACTATCTCTTTCACAGCATAATGTATGTATATAAAAAGTGAAAACATGTATATTTGCCATAATATTAGCTTTTTTCGCCTGATTTTGTATTTTTCCTCAAACTCAATTTTTTTCCAATTTGCAAGGCACAGGCAGTGAAAATAATCCCGAAAAAAATCGCTCACAGTCAGTGGAGCTTTTTACTGTTGCATCGAATAAAAAAGCCAACCAAAGAGGTTTTGATATGGTCTAATCGATTGTTCAATGGTTGTCGAGTGACGGATTGATTGTTGGCGCTTGTTGATCTTTAAGTCGGCGAACGCTAGCAACTGATCAGCACAAATTTGGAGATCGATTGGCCGCTGACCGTTCACCGAACACCGATTAGTAAAAACGACCGTTTGGCGAGCAATCGCTCGTCAAGCGTTCGCCTACCGTTCGAAAACTGAAGGCTAACATTTTTTCACATGTAGCGGACATATTGCAGATAGGTACACGCATTAGGCGATGATAACTCTTTTGGAGTTTGCCGAACGATTGAAACAACCGTGCAGTACAAAACACTGTTGAAGCCATTGCAGGCTTTTTTTTAAACGAAAGAAAATAATTACGTAGAATGGTTGCGATTGCAGCTTTCGAAAACTCCGTGATCTCATCTAGACTAGTACTACCTTTGTTGTCTCCTTCTTCTGCAGTACACCCTAAAGACAATGCTTACTGACTCAGTATATTCATCCTGTTGACATAAGATAATGTGCTGCTGAACCATGTTGGTGCTGAACCATGTTGGTTAATATTCTCTTCAAAGGATTGTAGAATATATCTTCTATCATTCACGTAGCCGTATATGTTTAAACGTGCAGGATTCAGCTGCGTTATATGTTAGTCTCTTTTCTTCAATAGTTTGGGCAATACTGCGACAGTCTTCCAAAGCTACTAGTAGTTGCTGAAGTAGGCTCGAGTAACGGTCGGTCGTACAGCAGTATGGCGACCAGTCGACAAGTACAAAATCGTGCAAACGCGGGTCATTAAGATAGTCGGCAGGGGTCGGCGATCGGTCATTATGATAAAATAGACAATGCATTTCTATAAACTTTTTTATGTAGACCACTTCTGCATAGTTATTTGATCAAAATATGAATTAATTAAAAAGTTGAAAATTCACCGTTTCTGTTCCTTATTCGAGTTTGAATAAGGAATAGGGAACCAGTTCCTTATTCCTTATTCGACTAAGTGTACGTTATAAAGAAATTGAAACTCTCCATCCCTTTAAATAAGTCAATGCATTTATTCAAGTTGTTTGAAAAGATCAATTTTTGATATTTCTTAAAAAAACTAGCAAATTAAGCACATTGAAATTGAGTATTTTTCGTAAATTCTGTTACTTATTCGGTTTTCGGAACGTTTTTAAAGCACTTGAAGCACTAAAACCTTCTTGAATAGACAATGCATTTCAGTAAACTTTTTATGTAGACCACTTCTGCATAGTTATTGGAAAAAAAAATGTATTACTTAAAAAGTTTTTATTCCTTATTCGAGTTTGAATAAGGAATAGGGAACTAGTTCCTTATTCGTTTTTTTTTTCTATTATCGTGCATTATTTTATTCACAAAGTTGTTTAATTGTTATGAAAATATGAAACACATCACAAAGAAGTGATTTTATGCATATCTACAATTATTTATTTTGAATAAGGAATAAGGAACCAGTTCCCTATTCCTTATTCGAAAAAGGAATAAGGAACTAACTTATCGTCCATCTTTATGTGTGTGTATGCACTTTGAGTTACAATGTAGATTTAAGATTGTAATACAGGTACCATTTTTCAAGTTTCTTAAAATGTAATTGGAAACACATGATTTTTATTGTATTATTTTTAAAGCGTTTTATTAGGTACTGTGTTACATATATATATATATGTAAGCTTTTTCTGCCCCAAAGGTAGGGAACATTACCCTTTTTTATCAATAGTATATAGCTGGTGTATGTAAAATCATAAATTCAATGAGTTGAATGTGTATGACGTCGCACACTATAACGAAACCCATATCGGAGCAACAGAAAGATGAAAAACTCTTAAACTTACACTTATTATATAATATTATTTTCATTTATTTTGCTGCGGGCCACAAGCCGTATGGAAATAGCCGAGTAGAAATTTCCACAGGTGTCCGGTGCGTCGTTTGACCCCCATCCCCTCTACTACCCCCGCCCCCTCTACAACCCACCATTCCCCCCCCCCCCCCCAAGTATATGATATACTTTTTCATAGATGGAAAATTGTCAGAAGTTGGATGTAATGTCATATTATGATGTTTAAACAATATCTTGATATTTTTGAGAAATTTGGAAAAAAATGGTGGGTTGTAGAGTGGGCGGGGAGTAGTAGATGGGTCGGGGTCAAAACAATGCATCGGACACCTGTTGAAATTTCTATAATGCTCAAAAACGTTTGCAGTTTCTTCTTTAATATATACATGTAGTTGAAGCACGAGGAGCAAGTTATACGCCTCTATATAGCCCATTGTACATGTTACAGTAAGTGATATAATATTTTTGTATGTAATTTACCTTTTACTTTTATATTCAGTGGAGTAGGACACAAGCAGTATGCGAATAACCCAAGTGGACATTTCTACAGTGCAACAAAGTTTGCTGTTACATCTTTAGTCGATGGCCTAAGGAATGAGTTGTATGCCTCCAAAACCCATATCCGCGTCACAGTAAGTACAATATATACAATTACTGCATTCTAACTTTTTGTTCTTCATATATTTACAGTGTGTGTATACCACGTGACGAATTGCGTCATAAAAGCTACGTCGAAAGGCAACACTTTGCTTTAAATGAAGACTTAAAGCTGCACTCTCACAGATTGAACATTTTGACAACTATTTTTATTTTTTGTCTTGGAAAGAGCAAATTTTGGCGTAAATATATGCAAACCAATGATATAAGATTGTGGACAAAAAATCAGATCGTAGATTTTCATATTTCCGTTCGAACATTAGTGTTTTATGGTTTAAATGCGAAAGCGTTCTGACCACCTTTCAAGATGTTTTCAAGACATGTAGCACGCTTTAGATGATTAATTTGGAAGATGTACTACTCTCAAATAATTATTCATCATCAAAACAAAATGAGAAATAAACGCATGACTTGCTAGAATATGGCTAATGAAGCAAAAAAATCTAATTAATTTGTTGACATGCGGAGGGATATATTTTATGTAAATAGAGCAATGTTATATAACAGATGTATAATACAGAAAAATAAGTGATGGCTATATTAAACCGTAAAACAAGGTATATAGCATGTGATAAAAAACTAAAGCATCGTCTTCTCGACGTTTCTATGTATGATAAAGGAACCTTGTTGAAAAAAACGAATCTAAAACAATGACGCGTTGTCACAGAAGCATAATGATCTTGCTGTATGCCTAAACACACAAAATGTTTTATTGTATCTCCACAGAGCATCAGTCCTGGCCTTGTAGAGACCGAGTTTTCACACCGGATGTTCACGCACAAACAAGAAGTCGCCGTGGCAAAATACAGCCAATTTGAGGTATGCAGCGGGATAAATAAGTTGCGCACAACTTTTTCTTTTCATAAACTTTTTCCGGCTTAGAATGCAAATAAATGTTTTCTGTACTAATTTTTTATTATGATTTAAATGATATTCCTTTTATAAAAACTGAAATTGATATTTTTCCCCCACAAATTGGTGCTTATTTATGCTGTTATGAAGTTTTAAACCACATGGTCAGCATTTTAAAGGTTCAGGAATAAATCATTAAATATCAAAATATGTCTATATGGATATCGCTGTCTTTTAAATTTAAAAAAGCTAAATCTTAAAGCAGTTTTCAATATTGTCAGAATCTGAAGCCAGAAGATATTGCGGACGGTGTGATATACGCACTCGGTGCTCCGAAACACGTGCAGGTAAACCATCTATTAAGATCTACAATAAAACGCCCATACAAATTACTAGTATATACTTACTGGCCACGTTCATGTCTCCGCTTATTGGAGCGCTAGACAATTCGTATATGGTGTTCGCACATATGTGTGGGCCAATGACACTCGAGGATTTACCCCATTTACTTATCATGTACAGCAGATTTGATGGTGAATACAAGAGTTATGCGATTTACAGAAAATTGTGCGAGCTTTCTCGGTGCGCTCGATCCATTTGCTATAGACCGCCAAATTGAACTCTAACATAAACTTCAAACACTAATCTTCTGAAGTGACTTTCTTTCCAGGTCCATGAAGTTATGATCAACCCAACGGAGCAGCCGTAATATTCGGTGTCCTGTTGAGGTTTTCGACTAAGTGTTCATAGTTCGCCGAGTTAAATGAACTCCAGCGAGACTTCTACCAAAATGTATCTAAGGATAGTCTCAATATGACTGGGAATGACTGTCTGTTTAAACTCATGTCCCCTTAAGCATATAAATACATTGAGGGAACACACCCCATAATGATACCTATGGGTGCGGGCAGACCTTTATAAACTCCTTAAATTATTTACATTTCGCCCAGTCATTGTGTCTTTTTTGTTTTTCCAATGTTATCAACTTTATATAAAATACATTTATCTTCCATTTTGACTATCATATACACGGTGCCTATTTTAAAGTTTCTACAATGTGTACATATTTCGACCAGTGCAATTATTAATAAACTTCCAAAATTAACTACAGTCACTTTTAACTCTTTACCCTTTTAGCATTTAAATATACCGAGGAGACAGCCGTCGCCCATAATGCTACCTATGGGTGCGGGCAGACCTTTATAAACCCAAAAACAACATTTATATTTCGCCCAGTAATTGCGTCATTTTATTTTTGCAACTGTCATTAACTTGAATTAGATACAATTATCCTACATTTTGCAGCCATAAAAAGGTAAAATTGGCGCGACATTGCCATACATATATATACATTTATTAATGAAATATAACTACAACAGGTAAAGTCATGAAAGCAACAACAAAAAATCTTTGTTAAAATGTAGTTATTTTACCGATCCTTATTGACAAACCCGAACAACAACTGGCAGATTCATATTAAAGCAGGATTTCCTTATTTTAATACTAATTTTAATCAATTTACAATAATGCTACAAACGCTTTTTGGCGAAATTATAGAATGTTCAATGTATGTTAACAGTGGAGCTCTTGTTGGAACTTTGGTGATGTACTTTCATTGCTACAAGGAATGATTATTTCACATGAAATGTTGTTCGATGTCTGACACCTTGAACGAGTCCCATTTTTAAGATCGGATAAATATTGCCTTCCTTTTATGTTGTAAAAACAATTTAAATGTTGTTGAGTAAGAACATGAAAACATTCTAGAAACTGGGGTCTTGTATGAGGGATCAAATATTCATCGTACATACAAAAACAATTTATATATATTAGTTTAACACAAAACCGGCTTGTTTATGCTTTTCTGTGGTTTATAGAAAATTACCGGTGCAATACAAATGATATTTCACTGTTTCAAACAGTGAAATAAGAAATTGATATTTTTGCTGTTTTGAATTTTTAGTCCGCTTTCACTTAAAACTCGCGCTCCAAATTAAACGTCAGTGCGTACAGAGCTGGGACACAATTTTAAGACGTAATTTCAGGTTATGTTCGCTCGTTAGAATATGGCTCTTGGAGCTTACTCGGTGAAATATCTTGCGGTGAAAAAGCACAATTATTCTCAATTTGTAAGCTGACGTTGCTTATTTCGAGTGTAATTCAATCATTTGGTATTTTTAAATTGATTGCTCAAAAACTGTCTTTGAAGGCCACATTTTTCATTAACGTTAAATCACTTTATTAGGTTATGTCAAAATATCCATCACTTTTCTATAGTTAAGATGGTCTAGTGATTATAAGGTCGGTTTACTGTTTTTGTCTTAAATTGAACGGTGTGGATAAGTACCTAACTAAAATCAAAATACTTTTTTTAATACAATGATTGTATTTTTAAAATGTCATTTGCATTTGTGACACTTATTTAATGTTTAACGAAAGTTCTTGATAATATTACGATATCTTGACACGTGCGTTTGTTGAAAACATAAGAGAGATGCTCGATATTTGGTCGATTTGTCACATGAGCTGATTCCATACGCACGTGTTCAATGTGTCTAGAAAGACACATGTACATGAATTATGAGGATTTCTTGTTCCTAAAAGCACTACCGCCTTTCCAAACCTATACAGTCGATGGACATAGATACTTTTCAATGCCTTTCCGGAAACGGTTGCAGAACGTTTTCTAGGAGAAGATAGAAAAACGTTTATACCGCCAGAAAAAAATGATAAATTTTCATAAAGACCAGGTATGCCAGGTAGGACAGATTAAGGGATCATATAAATGTTTCAGTATGTAACACCGTAGTTCAGCTATAAAAGTTTCGAAGTTGTTGGTGTTGCTCTTTTGGAATTCGGTTAAATCATCAACGACATGACGAATACACTGCGTCTTTTTTCGATGTGAATACTGTTAAGAGACTTAACCAATGATTCATTTGTTCCGTATTTTTGCCGGATCCTATCTTTCTGATACGATGACATTCTTATAATGTGTTTGTTTAGCACAAGTAAATGGATCGCGACGCGTCCATCACTAAGTTTATGTTTCTAACACGATTCTTTCTAACACACTGTGACCTTTCCTTATGATGAAGGTGGGTATTGTGCTAGCCGTTTCAATTCCCCGTCGCTGTGTGTCAACAATGTCTCTATTTAATACAACTGGTTATTACCAAACATTTTTTTTTATATTTATATATACAAGAATGGTACACTTAAACTGACAACACAGTCACGCAATGCTAATATCTAGAATGCACTAACAAATCTGTGCATTCTAATGATGGATGGCTTACATTAAATGACAAGAACAGTTGTGATAATATAAGTCGGTCGTCAGTGACAATGGTTTCTGTTTTCGATTTGGAGGAGAGTACAGCATTTTAATTGCTAGGCAGTACTTTCATGAACTGAAATATTGGAGCAGATACGCTTTTATACTATTAACTAGTTCTGAATGTTTGGGTAAGTTTCGATAAACTGAACGTGCACCCACGGTGGTATCGCTTATATATGTATGGTTATTTGGAAAGTTGTATAATTTGATATGCTAATTTGGATTTGTGGCCAATATGTAGATGAATAGATACAAAGAGGAATCCTGTTCCCTGGTGTAACCTTTGCCGTTAACGTCGTCACCTTGTCTTAAATTGTCCACTCTTTATCAAACACACTTTAGCAAACTCCTGCCCATGGTCGCCAAACTAACAAATGAGGTACATGTAATTACCTTGAAGATGCACTCTTACTCCCAAATAAGATTTACCACAATTAAGAAAATTGTTTTATATACCAAAAAGGATGAATACAATGGTTCTTATGAAGGATACTGGGTTAAAATTGAAAGAAAGTGCAGAAAACACGGTATTTCTACCTAATGAGACGATAGTAGAACACTGTAAACATTCTAGCACTCACCAATCAATTAATATTTTTGCGTTTTCAGCTTTTAAATAAAAAGGTTACAATCTTGTTATCAGTAATTAATATTTTCCATAAATGCATATTTTAGTTAGTGGTTAAAGGTTTATCATTCAAAATTGATGTTGGTAATACATGTGTATGTATTGAATAAGAGTGTCACTTTAAAAGACACCGTATTTCATATTTTTGAAACAAGATGCAGTTTTCCCCCTATCTTTTATGCCAGTTCTACGATCCAGGGGCGTACCTGAAGCATTTTGAATCGTACGCCTGTATGCATGAGTAAGCCATCTTGTGGTCTGCCGAAAATGTTATATGAGTGGAAGCTGGACGAATGACTCCTCACGTAGAAAAATCTAATCAATTCAGTTATCGAAGAACCATGTGGTGTCAAGCAGAATGTCATTTACATTCGGTGAAATTACGTACTGTATCCAATAAAACGTTGCACGTTTATGTATACACACTACATTATCGTTGTCTATTCAGATTTTTTTTAAATTAATTAATTCACTTCGGCGTGCTTGCGTGTGGTTATGACGATTACATAATTCAGAGGAGTAAATTGCTCTGAAAACAGCGAAACTAGGACTAAAGTTGTAAAAATGGACCGTTGGGTTGGTCGCGTTGCGCTGGTTACCGGAATGTCTTCTGGCATCGGGCGGGCTATTGCCAAGTCGCTTGTATGTCATGGAATGAAAGTTGTGGGCTGTTCAAGGAATATGAATCGGATGAAGGTATTTGTTTTGCTAATTTATTGATTGGTTGTGTATTTGACTTCGCTAGATAATGTGATACGCGTTTTCCCAATTTTGAACTACGACCCTTTTCTTTAATTTTTACCTTAACTGACTCTATAATTAAATATAACTATACCGAAATGCCTAATAGTATAATGTCTTGTGTTTAGAAAATACTGCGAGTCGCGATGTTCCGTCGTTTGTCGGGCCGTATTTTCTGTTATCACTAAGGTTTTATATATTCAGAGTTCATTAGGTACCAAGATTGTTTTTAGACACTCTGACATTGGAGACATACCCACAAAAGACATAAATGCTCAGTGTTTTTCAGGAGTTCCGTGCTTTATCCACATAAATCTTGCAACCGAAATATTGTGAACGGTAACATGCCGTCAATAATAGCGCTTATTTTTCGGAAATTTTGAGACGATCACAATTGCATTGCCATAATGTTTTACTCAATAAAAACATGCTCACTTTGGCGTATTGATTTGAAAATAAATACTTATTGCAGGAGCTTGTCGACAGTTTGGACTGTGAGAAGGGGTCACTGACGCCCATTATGTGTGACGTCAGCAAGGAAGGGCAGATTCAAGCCATGTTCGAACAGGTATACGTGAAGCGTTCCATCTTTTTTACTGTGTATCTTTGATTAGTTTTATTTTCCAAAACATACCTCTAGCACTCAGGTATGTGCGTGATTGCCGCTTAATTGTGCCAAGTATTTTCGGTACTTTAACTCTCTTGGTTCTACTGTGCACAAGTTGGAGTCTGCTTAAAGGTAGATGGCATCCTTAAACGACCGGCAGTGGGCATGACGCTCCTCTCATGGCTGAAGCTGCCATTGTTGTTATATCAATTTAATATCATTTTTATGCGTTGTTAATTTAATGTTTCCAGATCCGGTCACAACTCGGGGGTGTCGATGTTTGTGTGAACAACGCGGGCCTTAGCCATGACGCCCCTCTGTTGACTGGTGCCACTGAACAGTGCAGAAATATGATGGAGGTATCAGAGCATATATAGCAAATTGCAGCCTCAGCTGAAGACAGTTGTAACTCAATATTAAAATAGTAGAGGGTACAGCAGTCTTCCTCTAAGCCCTCGAAAGAAGCGAATGTGATTGAGAACACATTTATCCACGTTAAAATTATGTTTATTTTCTTATGTAAATGGGAGCCAGACAAAACATCACATGGAAAGAGCCCCACCATGTCATTTCTGACTAGGTGGACAAACATCCCTGATCATTTTGATCATTGTAAGATTTTAAATGGTTATCTACAGTTGCTCTCAGCAAAAATGGACTACTAATGACACCAAAAGGAACTTGCAAAACCTGTCCTCCTGAATATTTTCAGCCTCTGACGTAGGGTTATCACATTCCTTTAGCCAAAGGAAACGAGTGACATCGCGCTGAGTGGGCTGTAATCTTATTTGAAGGAACGCCTTTTCTATATCAGCAAGGACAGCTACAGGTTGTATTCTGAATCGCAGTAGCATACCACATAGGTCCTGAAGCATCACTGGTCCCCTGTACATGCACTCGTTTATGCTCTTATTTCATTCTTCGTTCTCGCTGAAGCATCATAAACGATGCAGTTGTCTTTTGTGGTGTCATCACGGCATGATGAGAAAAATAATGTACAACCCATGACTTCGATTTTGTTCAACTTTCTCAATCACTCCCGGGTTCAATTGATCTTTCATAACTGCATCATATTTTTGTAACAACTCAGGTTTGTTCATACTGCAAAGTATCAATAATCATTTTCATAGCAATTTTGTCATCAGAAATGTTCTGTTTGTCTACGATACCTACAGTCTATACATTCCAAAAGTCCTCTTTTTTAGGGTTTACAGGCACAACACTATCAACATTAGCAAACAGGTTAGTCTTCGTACCCGTTTTGCCGTGCGTCACGAGAAGCATGCGCGGACTATCATGATGTATTGATCAATTGTTCTTCCAGTTAAGATCCGCCCAGCTTAGACCCCAGTAAGAAAAGATCAGAGTGTAATTCGATCCTTTGGCAGAGAATAAAGTCAAGGTAGTAGTCGTTCCCAACCAGCATTTCTACTGACGACGACTCGTTTTATATTGGTAATGTGTCTGCCAGATCAACACTTCCAACGATATGCCTTAGTTGCTCTGTTTCCAAAATACTCACTGGACTCCGATGCAAATTACCACTTATTGTCGGAACAATATTCACACTTATATTTGCACCGTTTTTTAGTTTAACATCAATGTTAGCAGACTTTGTTCTGGTACGTTGCGTACTGTTACTGCCAAACGTTACTAGGTGTGTCTGTTGTTCTCCCGTTTCTTTGAGTTGTAACTTGTTTGCTAGTTTTTCGGTGATATACGTTCGATGAGATCATGAATCCAGTATAAGTCTTACAGACTGGTCGTGAGACGTTTCTGGATTTTTTATACTAGTATCCGTTAACGCTGTCTGCATACGAACCATTTCACTTGGCGATATAAGAGTATTTTCATTGTTAATAGCACTGGCTTGGTCAGTTATTTCGTTTGGTAAATGTGACATCATTTCTCTTAGTTTAGATTTGTTCGGACACAAACTCCGGTGATGTTTGCTCACTTCACCACAGTGGGTACACAATTTGTTTCTCTTGCATTCAGTTGAGTTGTGACCTGTCTTCAGACACTTAAAAAACTGTCCTTTAATTATTTTTTTCGCTCACTTATGGTCCGATATTTGGTACCCTCATCACTCCAGTGCTTTTGCTGGCAGTAACGACATTAATCAGCGTAGTTTTCAGCCTGTTTCCTAGCTGTGGGTTGCTTTTTAACTGCTGTCAATACGTGAACAGAACTCGTATAAGTTCTTATTGTTGGTTGCCTTGAAACGTTGTGTTTTATTCCTGATTGCTGTGGTTTCATGGATCTTTTTATCAGGCTCTTTGCATTTCTTCTCTGTCCTTTCTCGAACTAAAATATATTCACGTAGCCTGTCTCGCAGTCGTAATATATTCCATTTAATAGTTGCTCCGTTCAGAATTTCCAACTGAACCAGTACTTCTTCCGGCAATTTAGCTCTTACCATTGACATAACAACGTCTTGGTTGATGTCTTGTTTCATTACATATAGGCTGTGTAAATGCCTTTCCACAGTATCAAGAAATGCTCTTAAACTGTCTGTTTTATTTGTTGTAGTTTGTAAATTGATCAACTTATTAGAATGTAAGTCAACAACCTCTTGCACATTTTCAAAGCGTTCTTTCAGAATACCGTCGAAATTTGCTTCAGATAACGTGAGGCCTGATATTGCTCGATTGGCCTCTCCGTAAACTTTACCTCTCAAATAATTGAACTTTTCGCTGTTGGAAAGTGTGGTGTTTTCATGCACAGAACATGTAAACGAATTCCAAAATTCACTCCACTTAGTTTTATCCCTATTAAAGGAGATTAAATCTAACTTTGGTAACTTCAGAGCCTTTACCTTTGTTCGTTTGATTCTCAGTAAGTTTGTCCTGTTGTTGTATTTATTTCTAGATTAGCTTTTGCATGTATCTCTGAACATGTTTCTTCACTTGTTTCAGCTTTCATACTCTGTGTTTCATTCTTTTGTTTAACACTAAGAAGCATTTCATTAAATTGCTGTAAAATAACAGAACACTCCACTGCCTCTGCACATCTTCATCTGTAATTTGCTCAACAAACACTTTACCACTTTCATCTACCGCAACTTCCAATTTTCACGTTGATGCTCTAACTTTTCGCAATACCCATTGAGACTTTTAATACACCTGTTTGTTTCTGAAATATCGTTTTGTAGTACATTCCTAAACCTAGTCCGCACACCTTTGAAATGAGTAACACTTGTCATTTTTGATTGAATTTACTAGCACTTTATTATTCCAAATAGTAGCTTTCACTTCACGTAATCCGGCTCGCTGGATACTATTTTATTTTACTTTGAAACCACAAGAAAGAATAAATCTATTATTTTTTTTACCATTTATTTTTATGGTCTCAACAGTTATTTTATTTTAACACAAAGCGTTTCAATCTAATCCTTTTAACACTGCTTATTTTATTTTATCTCACCAGTCAGCCCTCAAAACCCACTTAAATACTTTTTTGTACTCAAATCAATCATTATGTCTCCCCCATTCATGGGGAGACATATTGTTTTTGCCCTGCCCGTCAGTCAGTCAATCCGTCAGTCTGTACGTCACACTTCGTTTCCGCTCAATAACTATAGAAGGCTTAGACCCAGGAACTTCATACTTGGTATGCTAGTTGGTCATGACTAGTAGATGACCCCTATTGATTTTGAGATCACTAGGTCAAATGTCAAGGTTGCCGTGACCTTGAGGTGAAGAAACGGTTTCCGCTCAATAACTAAAGATCCTTTGGGTCCAGGAACTTCATACTTGGTATGCTAGTTGTTAATGACTAGTAGATGACCCCTATTGATTTTGAGGTCAAAGGGTCAAAGGTCAAGGTTACCTTCAGGGAAGAAACGATATGTTGGCGGTGACCTTAAGCTTAAAATTGGTTTCTGCTCAATAACTAAAGATCCTTTGAGTCCAGGAACTTCATGCTTGTTATGCTTGTTGGTCATGACTAGTAGATGACTCCTATTAATTTTGAGATCAGTAGGTCAAAGGTCAAGGTCGTCGTGACCTTGAGGTAAAGAAACGGTTTCCGCTCAATAACTAAATAACGCTTGTACCCAGGAACCTCATACTTGGTATGCTAGTTGGTCATGACTAGTAGATGAAGCCTGTTGATTTTGAGATCAGTAGGTCAAAGGTCAAGGTCGCCGCCAAGGTCGCTGTTACCTTCAGGTAAAATGTTGGCGGTGACCTTAAGCTTAAAAATGGTTTCTGTTCAATAACTAAAGAACGCTTGTACCCAGGAATTTCATGCTTGGTATGCTAGTTGGTCATGACTAGTAGATGACCCCTATTGATTTTGAGATCAGTAGGCCAAATCAAGGTCGGAGATGATGTTCACTATTTAATACGGGTGAATAAACCAAACTTAACTGTTGGTTCGTCTCCAGTCCAAAACTACAAATTTCATGTCCATCATTTATTTTTTCTTAGCTATGACCACACAACAGAGGAGAGAAGCGCTTTTTCAAAAAAGCAATCTCTAGTTTTATTTGTTTTTATAACATATTCACAAACGACGACAATTTTCATCACCAGACACTCATTTTATGAAACTAACGTTCGCGCCAAAATACCCCGTGACTACACAAAGGGCGGAGCTAGTCGGTCAAATATGTGCCAACACCAAATACGTTTAGAATTTATTTTGGCGATTTACAAAAAAAATTGCACTTTTAGAACTGTTAATAACCAGGCCCCGCTTTTTAAATTACTTAAAACAAAATTAAGTTATGAGCACTTTTATATACTTTCTGTAATATTTACTTCCTTGAGAGTTTTTTAAACTTTAAATACATGTATGAGTTAACTTAAGGATAATCACATTAAACCTTTTTTCATTATTCAAATTTTAAATATGTATTTTTGGCGAATTTGAATAAGCTACTAATGCCTGTTAAGCTTTAGAAGTTTCGAGAAATGGGACCAGTTTCAAATCAAACCGAGATTGCTGGTTTCATGCTTGCGAACACGAAGAAGCTCTCCTCCAGAAATAATTTAAATATGAAAAAAAAAATGATGATGAAAAAAGGAAGCAATCAATATTTTTACTGATCGTTTAAACACTCATCTTCTGAAATGACTATCTTTTCAGGTCCATGAAGTTAGCATCAACCCAACGGAGCAGCCGTAATATTCGGCGCTCTGTTAAAAGTTTTGACTATGTGTTCATAGTTCAACTCCATTGGGACTACTACCAAAACTCATCATAAGATTGTCTCAATGAGACTGGGAATTACAGTTTCTTTAAACTCATGTCCCTTAAAGCATTTAAATACACTGAGGGAACACCCCATAATGTTACCTATGGGTGCGGGCAGACCTTTATAAACTCAAAAAATATTTATACTTTGCTCAGTCATTGTGTCTATTTTTGTTTTGCAAATGTTATCAACTTTATATAAAAAATATGTATCCTTCCCTAGTCATATATTCGGTGCCATATTTGAAGTCTCGACAATGTTTACATATTTCGACGAGGTTAACTCAAGTGGGACTATTCCTCAAGCTTCAAAATGTATTACAGTCACTTTTATCTCATGTCACTTTTGGCATTTCGCGAGGGTAAATACACTGAGGAGACGAACCTCATAATGCTATTTATGGGCGTTAGAAGATCTTAATAAACTCCAAAATAACGTTTATATTTGGCCAAGTCACTGTGTCATTTTAATTGTATAGCCCTGACAAACGAAGTTCGAAGGGGGTATATTGGAATCACTCTGTGGTCGGTCGGTCGGTCGGTCCGTTGGAATTTTTCTTGTCCGCATGGTAACTTGAAAACTACTGGATGGAATTTAACCAAATTTCATACATTGATAGAACAAAATGAGATGAAGTGCTATGTACAATAACCATAACTCTGTTTGAGCTTATTACATGCATCTAACTTATTTAGAACAATTTATAAGTTATTAGTATAATGCAAAACAGTTTAGTGTATGCCTTTCCGTGATTTTATAGAGAATTATCAGTGCAATAAAATTGATATTTCACTATTTCAAACAGTGATATGTTTACCGTTTCGAAATTTAAGTCCCCTTTCAATTAACTCACGCACAAAATTAAACGTCAGCGTGCACAGAGCTGGGACACAATTTAAAAACGTCATTTCAGGTTACTTTCGCTCGTAGAATATGGCTTTTGGTGCTACCTCGGTGAAATATCTTGCGATTGGGCGGTGAAAAAAATGAGTCTATTTGTTAACTATACAGCCATTTGGTATTTTGAAATAGATTCCAAAAGCTGGAACCCTTCTCTAAATGTTGATATTTGCTTAAATATCGTTTTTGAAGACCACAGTTTTCATAATAACGCTAATGACCACTGAATTACGACTTTGTTGTTGTGTGATTGGTTGATTGACATTATCACGTGATGTTATCAATATATTATTAAAATGTCAGAATATCCATCGTCTTTCTATAAGTCCAGGTGACCTAATGGTAAGGCGTCGGTCATTTTTTTTTAATTACTGGCGTGGGATTGCATCCGACTAAAAACAAAATACCTTTTTTATAATATAACAGTATTTTTTCACGTCTGTCATTTGCTATGTGACATTTACTTATTTTTTAAAATGTTTAACTAAAATTCTTGATAATATTACGATATGTTGTCACGTGCGTTTGTTGAAAACATAAGAGAGATGTTCGATCTTTGGTCGATTTGTCACATGAGGTGACTACATTCCCGCTTGTTTAATGTGTCAAGAAAGATACATGTATATGCTTTCAGAGAATGTCTTATTCCTAAAGGCACAGCAGTTTTCTTTACCTATACACTCGACGCGCATGGATGCAAATGTTTTTCCTGAACCGTTTGCATTTTGGCTAAAGACGTCTTCTAGGCAAAGACAGAAAAAAACACGTTATACCGCAAGAAAATGTTATTTCGTTTTCATTAAGACCAAGAGTTTGCTTAGGACATATGTAGGGGACATTTCTTTTAGTACGTGACACCCTGGTTAAGCGGTACGAGCTCCGGAGTCGCTGGAGTTGGTCTTTTGGACGTCAGTGAAAGCGTCACCGACACCACTAACTAACTGGTCCCATTCTTTGTGGTTAATGTTGAGAGACTTTACAACATATGATTCATTTTTTCGGATAAGAGATTCGAGTTTTTGCCGGAATCTCCCTTTCTGATACGATGTCATTCTCATTATCTCTTTTATTAAGCCCATGTTTATGAATCTCTTCTACGCTTGCCACGAGGCATCTAAGACCAAGTTTCACATTATTTTTAACACACTATGACCTTGTATATTTATGTTTAAAACAGTTCGTGTTTAACATCATCTGAAGCGCTGAAAATAAGCCGTTGTTATAGCCGTTTCAATTACCCGTTGTTATCTGTCTTGTCAAACTTTTTTTCAAACCTGGATGGTTCACGGTTATGTTTAATAAAACAACATGTTTGAGGTTTTTTTAGTTGTTTTATTACATAATGTGTGATATGGTTATAGTTCATTATAGATCTGCTATATATATGATATAGATCAATACACGTTATACATTTCATAATATATCACGATATAGATATCAAGATTTCGACTTTTTACAACATGAGCAATTATTGCAAAAAAGTTTTTTGCCGGCTCCGACGCTGAAAGTAGGCAAGAAGGGGATGTATCTGGTCCATCGCATCCGCCGGAGGCAACCCATGATGTACGGCAGATCGTAGGTGCTGTCTCCCTCAGCCGACGGCAGTACGCTATTGCCACCGACGGCATAACTCTTCCGCCATGCACGGACTCCTCGCTCTTCGTCCGTCCCTGGAACAACCCAGTATTAGTGACTTTATATAAAATAAGGGAAAATCGAACGCTTACTGGCGTTGTGAGATTTTGTTTGACGTTAACTATCCATTAAAAATACTTTTCATTTTTTAAAGGTAAATATAATTGTTCAAATAAGAGCTCTTATTTTATTTTTTATCAAAACATGTGACAGAAAATTCTCCATTTTGGCGCTATTAGTAAGTAACTAAATTGTACATTTGAATAGAACAGGACATAATTGTATTTGACGTATACCCACAAGGTACATAGTCATAGAATATAAATACATTTATAAAACGTGAATTCCACATGTCACATAATAGAGATTCCATACATGCAATGTCAATATGTAGATATGAATAATGTGGCATACGTGAAAAGAAAGTACATGCACATTATGAAATATGATGATGAGCTGATATTCATTGAATCATATGAGGCTTGGATTTACATAATTAATATTAAATTAATGAGTATCTGGTAGTTGCTGTTTGGTCTGTATCTTTATAAAAATCGTCGTTTCCAACATAAAATATGTACGTCATCTCCTTTAAGACGACATACACTGTTCAGTTTGGGGATTACTATCGTAAAATTTAAAAAAAAAAACAATGTAACTAACTACCCACCTGGCACCGTGTTGTCCAAGACAAACCCAATGAAGCCACCAACAAACATGGCTGTGCTCAGAAGAACTGTCAACACCCGATCTACTTCAGAGTAACCTGGAATTTAGCAAGCTGTATTCAGCGTAAATAGAGAACTACATGTATACAATATAAGAGTACGCACGCACGCACGCACGCACACGCACACGCACACGCACACACACATGTACTCGTAGAAGGATGCAAACGCCTAAACATTTTTTTAAGAAATGCAGCCTTGACACACCCGTTTGAGCCATCGTATTTTCAGAAGTATTATTTCGTTCCCTACATCATTAAACATGCGATAAATACGATTTTTGCTACTGATATATGCAATATACTCGCCGGGCAGATTTAGCTTGCAATTCGACCTTGGCATCTATTAATAAAAACACACTTTGCTGATTTCATAACAATGAAGGTGCTCTGATCACTCGGCAGGCAGATAGCTTTGAAACTCACCCGTATTAATACACCCTGGGTTGTCTTGTATGTATCTGGGCGCCATCAGCCCAATAATCAGCGACGACCCAATAATGACCAGGTTCCTACTGGATTTGAGGGACACAAACTGGAGGTTGGACAGGCCGACGGAAGTGACCATTCCGAAACTGACCAGCACGATTCCGCCCAGCACAGGGTCCGGCAGCAGAGTCAGTACCGCCCCAAACTTACCACAAAGGCCACACACCACAAAGATAAGACCAGCAACTTGGAACGCGCGTCGACTGGCCACCTGATGTTAGAAAAGGTCAGCTTATAATAATTCTCTCTCTCTCTCTCTCTCTCTCTCTCTCTCTCTCTCTATATATATATATATATATATATATATATATATATATATATATATATATATATATATATATATACATATACATATATATATATAGAGAGAGAGAGAGAGAGAGAGAGAGAGAGAGAGAGAGAGAGAGAGAGAGAGAGAGAGAGAATTATTATAAGCTGGTATATATATATATATAGCTTGTTAGCTTGTCACTCGTTTATACGACACTGTTATGATAATAAGTACATTCGCTTCAATGGTTTTATTGCTTTACATGGATGCTATTTGTCGAACTGTGAAAATGTTTAATAAAATTTATGAGCCGAACCGCCATAAACTTAACTAAATTCAAGGCAACATGGTAGAATACCAGCCGATTCACGTTTCACTTCGTTCGTCGTTGGTATCGAAGTCGTTGAAGTGGAACGGAATCGGTAGGTCGATGTAGATTCACTTACTTTAGTAAATCCAATAGCTCCCACGTTCTGACTATATGAGGTCGTAGCGCCGCCGGAGCCGACGATTCCGGAAATTATGCTACCGAACCCCTCCGTCAGGATTCCTCTGTTGACCGCGTGCGCCGGGGGCGGTGCCTCACACGAGATTCTTGCGCATGCGTAATAATCGCCTGTAGACTCTATAATTGAGGTGAAGGTCGCGGCCAACATGGCCATATAGCTGGAGACGCTGATAGTTGGAGTTCCCCACTGAACTGCGGAGGTAAAGTCAATATAAAATGATGAACGATGAAAGCGGAAAGCTTTTTCATGTTATGCCACGTGTAATCTTTTATCGCGCGCGTTGTGCATCAAATAATCAGACAAAAATATATGAAAGCATTCGAATTTCAATGGATATTTTAAGCCGTATTCTGCAGAATTTGGGGTTTTAAACATCGTTTGTCATCACGACTTAATATATCAAATGTCTTCTCTATACAAAACAAATGCAGTGCTCCAGCTAGCCCGTTTTTCAATGGCGCAGCGCCCGTGCCCCTTTTCTTACCGCCCTGCCACCTTTTTGAATAGTGCCCTTTTTACAAATGCTCTATAAGCACCAATTATCCCGTTAGTGGCCTTTTTACTATTGAAATCATTATAAAAGATTGACAGCCTTTAATCCGCTGACATAATTGAGACAAATTACGTAATACTTATGATAATAGTGTTCCCGCTAGGTGTCACCATGCCCCCATTGACTGCTTAAAATATGCCGTACTGCCCTTTCATCTTCCCATGTGCCTTGGCCAAGTCATATGACAGCTAATTGTGTATTTGTGTAGTGAACAGACGACCTGTGTATTCATAATCGGTCATCTTCTAATCTAATAATTAAGAAGAGACAAATAGGGAAACATCGGCAGGAGGCGGAGCTATTGAATGAGAGCCAATCAGAATATACATTGAGAATTCGTTCATTTAATGATGAAAGTTCGTAAAACGCGATAGAAAATGCGAAGGGATGGTGAAAAATGTTGTCAAGCACAATTAAATCTTTTAAAATAATTGTTAATTGTATTGTACTGACGAAAATCGCCATTTAAACATTGTTGATTTGAAGCAGACGGCCACTGCCGATTTGTAAACATATCAATGGTGGCGCTAACACAATCAAATACATCACTATTTCAGTAAATGTTTTTTCAAAGTTTATTTGTAAAATATTCATGATGAAAATTTCATTGTTACCCACAAATATATGTTGATGCTTTATGTAGTGTTTACCTATCGTTGTTACGATCATGTCAAAATTCGCCGAAACCGCCATTTTGTCAGAACGAACGTTATTTTATCAATGTTCTATGTTTTATAAGTGATTTTCAAAGCAAGGGCAGTGATTTTTATTGTCATTTTATTCTAAAACATTAGCATATTAAACATTATTTTACCAAAGACAATTTAAAAACAGTCAGGCTGAATGTAACATTCGTATCCAATCCCGATCGTACCAAACTAAGATTCGTCCCCTACATATTTGTTTTTTGTGTATTTATTTATTTGCTTGCTTCAAATGTTTAACTGTCTTTGTTTTTTCTTCATTTTACATGATTATTTTTAGAAATATGTGCCATTGCACTAAAGAAGACTCCAAACAAGTACAATCATACTACCACAGACAAAAAGACAAATTTTAATTTTGATATTCAAACACACCCTACCAAATTTGGAGAAAAAAAACAACAAACTTTTTTATTCAAGTCTGGAAATCCTGGAAAATGATTTCAATTGAGTATGAAAACAAAACAAATTCTAGGTGGAGACCCCCCCCCCCCCAAAAAAAAAAAAAAAAAAAAAAAAAAAAAAAAAAAAACACCTTGTGACGGGGTGGACCCCTCCCACAACCACCCCCAATCACCCCTACACGACTCATGTAGTTTGCCCTTTTCAAAACTCCACCCTACCCTTTTCAAATCCTGGCTGGAGCACTGTAAATGTAAGAAGGATGTTTACTCAAAAGACCGCATTTATAAGTAACAAAGCGATACCTTAATAAAACACATCTATTCAAATAACGTAACTTGAATCTAAACTTTTCATACATGGATAGGGGAAGTAGAACCACTTGGCGGACGGGAGGACGGAAAGGCGGGCGTCTGTACGCGTTTGAAAGGCCGGATGGTCGGGATCAGGTGGGAACACGTTTGTCAGTGTGAGAACAAGGCACGTCAACCAGGATATCAACACCGCTAATATTACCTAGGAAAAAGGGGGGAAAAGCAACTTAATAAAATATATAGTCGAATGTATGAAACAGAAGGAACGCCGGCCAGACAATCGTTGCATATCGGCCGCTTTCTTCAAACATAATGCACCAGTGAATTGCAACTACGCCCCCCCCCCCCCAGGTCCGAGGAATAGCGGTGACTTTGACTTTCGGTCCAGCCAAGCCCGGGCAAGATCCCCTGCGGGAATGAACTGCTGCTAAAATCCCCGCCAAATGCGCCCCGCATCCTAGGGACCCTAGGTAAGGCCCATTCCCCGCTGTTTTTGGCGCGAAGACAAAACCACCGCATTACCCGGCGCTGCGGGGCCACCTGGAAGGTAGAAACACGGCCAATTTCCCCGGCTATCCCTGGTATACCTACAATTGACTGGTGCATAACGACGTCATAAGGGGGGGATGGCCGAGGTATTCCAATAAGTCAGCCGAGATAACAACCGCTCGTGTAAGTGTTGTTTGAAATGATGAATTAAGCTGTTTTTCATTCAAATAGTCTGCACACGTAAAAACGCATATAAAGACGGAAGATGATCAAGCCAATACGTGGTCACGTCAACATTCCTTACCGGGAGTAGCTTGAAGACCGGGTATCTAGTAATGTGGCACTTTTCTTGGCGGTTGTAGGCGGGAAACGGGATCCGTATTTCAGTCATGTACAGAGAAAACAGGAACACTAGAAACACCGTCCTGGAATATTTCAAGAATTGTACATTTGCTTACTGACACACATGTTAACAATGTTTTAAAGTATTCAGGAAAGACGATCTGGGAAACGTCGATGATTAGACAAAAGACGGGCGTAACTTGCGGCGCAAACAGAAAAGCGCGTCCCCTGCCCAAGGACCCTATTTTTTCCCTTTAAATGTGGTATTTGGGCATGGGATGTCTTAGTTTGGCTAAAATAAGTCTGAAATGATACATTTCGGTGTATCCTCTTAAAGTTGATTACTTTAGGACGATCTATCAAACATATTTACATATGCAAACTGCAATCAGATAAATTCAACAAAATCAATATATTTAGTAGAAATCGCCGTTTAGAGTTTCCACAATAATGTGCGTTAGAGGAACTTTCATAACATTTTGACATAAGTTCATGATTTAGTTGCTAAATTGTATCTTTATATAGTTCTCCCGGAATTTTTATCACTAGCCAAAGACTAACTCCTTTTCAACCCTGATAACACACAAGAACGCAACAGAGCGAACGCAAACGCTGGTCTTTTTCTTTTTATGTCGAATAAGTGGAATAAATCGACAATTAGGAAAGCCTGCGTAATTGTCCGAGTCTCTGGCAACGTGTATACCAAGTTTGATTTAAACATTTTTTTAGTTATGACCTATGTTGGAGTTTTTGCACGACGATGCCGACATCGAATGTTATATATGGTATTTTGTCGATTTCTTTTCTTCGAAAACATATACCAAAAAAATAGTCCACCTACAATGAGCTGATTCCCCAGTGGACCTGACAGAATCTGAGGGCCACGTCAATCAGCGACAGTCCGACCAGTGTGATGGTAGGCACGATAGTGATTGGTCCGATATAGTGGAGGATGAAACCCAGAATTCCCGTGCACCCAATAAACACTTGCACAAGTGATGCTAGGATTATTCCGCCCTGTATCTGAAATATGGGGAACTCGATTGTGTTATCAGCTATTCGAGTATGCACATGCTGTTTTATATTTGGACCTTTGTGGTGAGGAATAAATCCCGTATTTCCCATTCATTCGTTGGACCAGGGACGTCAGAATAAGACTAGTACCACCATGGATCTGAAATATGGGGAACTAGTTCTGTTATCAGCTATTCGAGTATGCATATGCTGTATTATATTTGGACCTTTTTGGTTAGGAATAAATCCCGTATTTCCCATTAATTCGTAGGGTCAGGGACACCAGAATAGGATTATTCCGCCCTGGATATGAAATATGGGGAACTAGTGTTATCAGCTATTCGAGTATGCATATGCTGTATTATATTGATCCATTCATACCTTGGACCAGGGACGCCAGAATAAGACTAATACAACCCTGGATATGAAATATGGGGAACTGGTTTGTTTTTGAGTATTGTAGGTAATACATGTAGTAGAGTCGTGATGGGTCCGATATGGTGGAAAATGATCATGAAACCCATAATTTCCGTTCACCCGATAAACGCGATTACAGACCTCACATAAGGAATATATAAGTAGAAAAACAAATTTGAAATAGGAAAACCTGCCTTGTATTATCTGCGACTGAGATGACTCTTCACCTTCATGAAAAAAGTGCATGTGCACGAAGTAAATAAAAGGAACTGTGTTTTGTTATCTCCTATTGATATTGATAATTTGCGCTTGTGTGTATGCTGTATGAACATCTCAGGAATTTTTGGATCATTCGATATCATTATTTTTTTATTTGAGACATGTTTAATTCGGTTTATGATAATTTAAACAATACAGAACATAGCTCGTCTTTCAATAACAATGCATAAAGGTTTTCTGGTGAGTTATAATCATGCATTTGATCCGTCAAGTGCTACGTAAGTAGTAAATACATTCGATTAAAACTTATTAGCAGTACCTCTCTCATCCGACTCTGCCATATCTCAGTCCTGTCCAGCTCAAACGTGACATTTGTACCATTTCCTGAAGTGACGTTACCGCCAACGCCGGCCGCCGCAAAATCCGGGCACTTCCACATTGGGAGCGCCATTAGTGCGGTCACGGCCGGGATGAACTTGTGGCAACCGCCTTGGATAATCGGAAGTCTGGAAAAGATGCGGGCGTTTTTAACCGAAATAACTCCAGTATGCAATGCTCTTATTTTCATTTTGTCCAGAACATGTATCATAATAGAGAGCTCTCCGCTGATATTTAACTGTCATTGAAAGGTCGGTTGACTCCAACACATGGAACCCGACGACTAAAAAGAATCAGTGAACGAGATTGTCGCGGAACAAAAGCTAACGCTCTTCTTTTTTTGTTTTCCAACAAAGGACATAACTTGACAATATCTAAAGAAATGTTATGGGCATTGTTGGTCATGTGCGTATTGTCTCTGACAACATGTACACAGTTTCATTTTATACATATTTTAAAGTTATGATCAAGTTCAAGTTTTTGCACGAAGACTACATCGCCAATAACAACACCAAACTTGCAGCTTTGACAATACCTCGACTTCGGAAAATTGATGAGTTACAAATTTCTGCATGGCCAATTCGGCTCCGAATCCCCATGACAGTTATAAATTTCTTGTAAAAAGATCAATGTAAAATGAATCCATTAAACACAAAATCCCTTTAAATTAAATTTTACCTTACACCAACGGTGGTCTGAAGAATGGTGCATACACCACACATGAAGAGGAAGGTCGACAGGATCTCTGACTTGACGAGGTCAAGGTCACCCGCGCATATCTCCCTGGCAACGATCAGCGGAATGGATATCGTAGAACTGATGCTTAATAACACTTGCTGAAAGGTAAGGTGACTTAATAATGTCCCACTAGTACACACACTCGTACTACATCTCGCACTACAGTAAAACTTCGATCGCTCGATGACACCGGGTCAGAGCTAAAACCGCGAGGGATACGATGTTTCGAACGACCCGAGTTTTATGATTTTTTATGCTCCCGAAGCATATTAAAATCGCACCGTCTGTCCGTCCGTCCGTCCGTCCGTCCGTCCGTGTGTCCGGCTCAATAACTCGTGTCCGGGCTGTAACTTTCCCTTGTATGGACAGATTTTAAAATAACTTGCCACATGTGTTCGGCATACCAAGACGACGTGTCGCGTACAAGACCCGGGTTCCGACCACTAAAGTCAAGGTCACACTTAGTATTTATTCACAATGGAGTGCTGCATATAAGGACATAGAGTATCGGTTGTCGTGTCCGGGCTGTAACTTTCCCTTGTATGGACATAATTTAAAATAACTTGCCACATGTGTTCCACATACCAAGTCGACGTGTCGCGTGCAAGACCCGTGTCCCTACCTCAAAGGTCAAGGTCACACATAGTGTTTATTCACAATGGAGTGCTGCACATAAGGACATAGAGTATAGGTTGTCGGGTCCGGGCTGTAACTTTCCCTTGTATGGACATAATTTAAAATAACTTGCCACATGTGTTCCACATACCAAGACGACGTGTCGCGTGCAAGACCCGTGTCCCTACCTCTTATTTTCTTCAAATTTTGAAGTCGTCATAGCGATTGTTTACCTCGGCACCGATTCATGTACTTGACGTATACATTACATGCATTATTTACATCAGCCCGATGTTTCCAATGTCAACGTCTTTGAGCAAATCTAGTGGTCAATAAAATGCATAGTAAAATAGTTGCATGTGCTAAATTAGAAAATTATTTGATTATGCATCAGAAAAAGCATGTTTGATGACTTTGTATCCGAGGCGGTACATTTCGACAACGGTAAAATGGGCTAATGCTGAGAAAACTCGTTGAAAAGGGAAGTAAATGATGTACGTGGAGTTAGCGGCCTAGCGGCGTGAAGTTAGCGGCCTAGCGGCCTAGCGGCCTACCGGCTTGAAGTTAGCGGCCTGGCGGCCTAGCGGCGTGAAGTTGGCGGCCTAGCGGCCTGGCGGCCTAATTATTTTTTTTCTATTTCCAAGCAATTGTTAATGCGGACTTCTTTAATTATCACCACTTCTAAAACAATGACATTTTAACTGTATTTATGCACACATTAACACATTGAAGCGATTATCAACATTTTTTTTTTCAAAAAAGTCGATAAAGCAGTCAGCTAATTCAAAGCATTAAACATGCCTGTTCTTCTAAAACAATGATGTTTTTACTGTTTTTATGCACAAATTATCACTCTGAAGCGTTTTTCATTATTTTTTCCAAAAAAGTCGATCGTGAAGTTAGCGGCCTAGCGGCCTAAAATGGTTTCCTATTTCAAAGCATGTATACATACATTTTCTTCTAAAACAATGACATATTAACTGTTTGAATGCACAAATTTCAAAGCATGTTTAAATGTTGATAATCGCTTCAATGTGTTAATGTGTGCATAAAAACAGTTGGTACCAGTAGCCTTCTTTCCTGACGATCGGCATTTGAGGGTACACTGGGTAATTTGGAATACCCAGAACTGGTTAAAATGCAGGGAAGTTGTCCCCCGTGTGTCGGTATATTACACCGGACATAGAACATGTCAAAGCGCATTAGTGCTTTATTCGAAAAGAGTCAGGGTATCGTACCCGGATCTCCTTGTATATCGCGTGGTGTGTCAACTCCGCTGATATTTATATGTGACTGAAGGAAAATCGCCCTGTGTTATGATTCATGTCACGTATGGCATACAATTCACCTGAAGTCCAGATGGCGACTGGTCAAGCCATAGTATACGTGATGGTTGCGATGGTCAGCCCATATTGCAGCCAATGGGCGCGGGTAAACCTGTATTAATTCTTAAAAAACTCTAAACAAAGTAACAGTTACAGTTGTATACTTTCAGTACCGGGTTTTCTGATGAAATGTCAAATAACCATTTCTTGCAAACTGCAGTGTAACATGAGTCACGCGCAGCAACGCGCCACTTCTAATTTCTTTCATTGTATGGTTTATGATTTTGCCATTTCAATATTTAAAGTGCAATCAAATTCATTAGAATGCATGATTTTTTTATTAAAATAAAAATAAATATTCCTCAAAAATTTAAGAGGAATTTGACGTCAGTAGTGATCTTAATTTACTGCGGTTCATGACGTCAATATTTACACCTCAACTTCCATTCCTTGAATAAACTGCTTATAAAATATGTTTAAACTAACTGCTTATCGGCAATTGCGTTTATCAATCGATGAACGCAACATCTTCGGATATGTTCGGATCGCAAGTCATCGCACAACAATATACATGAAAACTATTGATCTGGTTATTGTTTGTATTGTGTCAGAAGGTCCCGCAACATATAAATCCACATTTTAGAAAGTGTTAATTTATTAAATTTTAAATGTATTGTTGCCATAAGTGTTTCAATTTTTCATTTAAAAGTGATTTCCAGTGGTTGATCTTTACCCGCGTTATTGTGACGTCATTTGAAAAAATTGTTTCCGGTTACAGTCGGTTCGTTCTATTTACAGAATGGGTAAGAAAGGATTACTGAAAGGTTTTCTTAAATAAAATTAAGTATTTTTTTAACAATTATTGAATGAAATAATGAACTATTGGTGTAAATATAAGTAATGAATTGCGGGGTTGATGTCATTATCGGGGATATGAACGCAATTGTGCTGGTCAAAGTACACTTTGACCAGCCCAATTGCATTCATACCCCGATAATGCTATCCGCCATGACCTCCGACAATCTGCACTTACCAACAGTAGTGGAATTGCTCTGTGTTCTATATATAAAACACAAAAAAGTTTTTTTAATAATTGAGAGATAGTAAAGACAAGGAAATTTTTAATACAGACATTTTCCCTTATTGCTGCTCAAATTATGCAAATTATGCATTTTAATGTGAACGTACATATGATAATATACGTATCTTCTTCGTTAGTCATAAAACATGAAATATCCTTATGAGTATTAGTGTATAATATTGACGTCATCTCGCGATTTTTTAAAAAAAATAATTTGATTTTTCCTCCTTCTTGTGCGTAAAGTTTTAAATCCGAAGCATATATATAAATTTGCTTTTAAATTTGTTTGAACAAACTGTTCATATAGCTAAAGGTCACAAAACGTATATACGTATAGATAAGACAGAATTATCTTCGTAAATGACGCAAATCAATGTATAAACCTGTGTATTTATAATGGCTATGATCACTTCTAACTCCTACATGTTTGTTCCTTGTAAGAACAGTTTCGCATTTCATTTAATACGGATATTAATTCATTGAGAGAAATATTACGGTAGTTATATCAATAATAATAATTCACTAAACTTGTATAAAAGGTGTTTTTTTTAATGGAGAAAGGAAGAAAAACAGCAAAATCCATTTGATCTACACAATAGTCATTTTTTGTTGACTTTCGAAAGGAAATTAATAAATGTTTTGTTTCCTTAAATTTTATGTTTACATTACTACTGAAACAAATTCAGATTTTTTTAGAAATTAATTATTTTAAAGTTTAGACATTAAATTATTTCTACCTGAATCAAGTATTGAATTTAATTAATTACAATAATTAACTGATTTAATGTTATACTTGCTTTTATTGCTATGTTTTACCATGTGTCGTGCATTTTTTATCTGATTGTAAATCAATTCTACGATTATTCTGTATAATTATCGTCTGCTTCTGTGTTCATGTCGGAGGGCCCTTACTGAAGGGTCACGTGACACTGTAGGCGTAGCCCTATCGTAATCGGCGTGGTGTCAATTCATTCCTTAAGTGAACAACGTCGCTTATTGTACCAAAAAATGCGTTTCCGACACGAATTTTTCCACAAATTCATATTATTAGGTATGTTAGAAAAACTATCAATCAGGTTTTATCCCCGGCAAGTCTAACGTGCCATCGGGCCGGATTTTCCTATCAGAAACACATCATAGATACTTGCACTCAGTCACTCTCGCGGCACAGCATTCAGATCATCTACGAAATATGCAATTATGTTGTTATTGCGGATTTTTTTCCTATATGTTTTTTTTTTCTTAGGGGTTTCATCTACTTTTATTTTCAAGAATTGACGACGATATGATCTTGTGCTAATTAAGCTAGTTATAGCAAAATATTTGCAAGATGTATCGTTGCTTTACTACTAAAAGGAATACGTACATTACCGGCAAAAAAACAGCGATCATTTAAGATGCAAACTACGTTATATCTTACGCATGCACTTGTTCTCTCTGGTGAGTCGTGTTGTTTTATGATGACATTTAAACACTAAACGAATTTTGTAAGGCATGGCATGCACTTTTATTATTTTACCACAATGGCAGACAATCTCTTGGTGGTTCGTGGTGAACATGTCGATAGGCAAGTAGTAGTAGGATGGTGATGATGGTGATGGTGATGATGATGATGATAATGATGATGATGATGATGATGGTGATGTTGGTGGTGGTGGTGGTGGTTGAGGTGGTGGTGGTGATGATTGTGATGATTGTGATGGTGGTGGTGGTGGTTGTGGTGGTGGTGGTGGTGGTGGTGATGATGATGATGATGATGATGATGATGGTGATGGTGATGGTGGTGGTGGTGATGATGATGATGATGATGATGATGATGATGATGATGATGATGATGGTGGTGGTGGTGGTGGTGGTGTTGGTGATGATAGTGATGGTGGTGGTTGTGGTAGTGGTGGTGGTGGTAGGGGTGATGATGGTGATGATGATGATGATGATGATGATGATGAGGAGGAGGAGGAGGAGGAGGAGAAGGGTGTTGATGATGATGATGATGATGATGGTGGTGGTGGTGGTGGTGATGATGATGGTGGTGGTGGTGGTGGTGGTGGTGGTGATGATGAAGATGATGATGATGATGATGATGATGGCGTTATAGCTTACGCATTCACTTGTGATGATGATGATGATGATGAATGATGATGATGATGATGATGATGATGATGATGATGATGATGATGATGAGGAGGAGGAGGAGGAGGAGGATGAGGATGAGGAGGATGAGGATGAGGAGAAGGAGGGGGAGGAGGAGGTAGAGGAGAAGGAGGGTGTCAATGATGATGATGATGAGGAGGATGAGGATGAGGATGATAGGAGGAGGATGAAGATGATGACGATGATGATGATGTTGATCAAGAAATGTTTGACAAAAACCAAATGTAGACATGCAGATTTTAAATTTCAGATTTAAGTTTTTTCTTTAGGTTCTGCAACTTAACTATCACTTAGTAACACACATGCATGAGACTGTTTTTAAACATTGACACCTGCATACCTGAAGTCCGCAAAAGAGAGACAGAAGAATAGGTGGGTTGTCTCCGACCGCATACTGCATCCTATCATCTTCTGCCTGAATATCAACTCCCGGTGTTACGTCAACTCTGACGTCATTCGTATCGATGTCACCGTCGTTTCGTTGGTCACCCACTGAGTGACCACTACATTTAACGTTCATGATATCATTAATGTTAGAAATATCCGCACAATAATTTGTTTCACTATTCCACCGGGGTACGCAGTCAGCTTAATTACGGATTGAACGACTTCTTGGTGTACGACCGAAAAAGAGCATGACGCAAGGAGAATGGCAAAATCGTCGAATGAATTGTCGCTATCTTTGGTAGATCTTAAAAACATAATGTTTATCTCTTGGTTTACTTTATATCAGAGACTTTATAAATGTCGCTTAAATTTATTACAGTATACACATTTAAACCAGTTAAATCCACAAAGCACGCTGAAATGACACACTAACAGTTGTTTTGCAGTCGATACGAACACACAGACTAAACGAAGCAAAACTGTAAACATCAATACTGCAATACTTTCCCACAGCAGCAACGATTAGTGCAAAAATAACGACTTGTGGGTTATTGTTTTTCAGCAGCACTATAACCAAGAAAAAGCAACATCTTGTTATTACCGGATTATTTCAACATCAAAACCAAGTATACAGTGACACAAAAAAACAACAAGCAGACTATCGTGCATACATGACATTCATTCAGGTTGCTTCTGCCATGCATATTGATCCGGTATGATACAGAAAGCTCTCCTAGGCTCCAGATACACTGCTACAGACATGAATAGAAGATACAACACGTCTTTTGTTTGTTTAAAAAAGCTACGAATGAGTTTTGTTTTCATGACAATAATTAATTTAAATACGGTACGTAGCTTTACTCATACAGACAAAAGTACAAAATTCCAATTACCAATTAATCAATCAAATGTTTAATCAATTAATCGATCGATCGATAAAATCAGTGTCTATAAATAAATGTGAAGCATTGTGAACCCTATTTTACATGCGTTTCGGAAGTACCTTTTATAGAAGATATTTAAATATATAAAATAATGAATTGTTTATGTTTGGCATGTATTGGAATGAAAACAAACAAAAACACATACACTTGCTCATTGTGACATAACACTTCGTTTAAAGTAAAAAAAAAAACAACACGTTTGTGTTGATAATGACAATGCAACAGATAACAGTTCTGTAAAACCGAAATGGCGCGGATAAGTGGGGCTTCTGTTCCCTTCCCGTATGACTATTCATAACATTAACATCCTTTCATCTTATTGGATTTCAATTTATTCACAATAAACACTTCAGTTGCAAACTGTTGACCTTATTCCAAACTCAATACTGTCTCTCGTTGATAACGGACTTATTTTGTACAAAAATAAGCACTTAATTCCTGAGGACTAACTCCATACAAACAAACACTTACTTAGGTTGCCTAAGGTATTACTAATTCCATCAACCTTAATTTTAGTTGCCTTCAAGTTTGTATTATTTCATCTATAAAGACTAATTTCAGCTACCGGGTGCGTAGCTAGCCTATTCTATTCATGTGGATTCACAAATGTCCTAGGTTTTTATTTTTGAAAACCATGGTGCAACTTCTGGGCGTTCAGAGGTGCTTTATTTAGAACTGTCACATACGCATACTGCAACTTTGGCCGTTTTTTATCATGTGGATTCAGCTGCATTTTCACATATAGACAGCTACGCGCCTGGCTACCAAGGTATCACTTCAACCCTAAACCCTCATTTCAGCTACCGTATGTATTACTTCATATTACATAAACCCAGATTTCAGTTTTCTAATTGAAACAGCCTTTCTTCATCCAAAATATACACACATTTATCGAGTTTCCTTTAATGTCTTATTATTTAAGGATGTGTATGTTTTATCATCAAAAATACATCATTTAATTTCAGAAGTAAATTAAGGAGCTCCCTTCATAATGTCATTCGGATGAATAAAAAGATTCAGTTACCAAAAACAGTTTAAAGCCTACTAAATGCGAACGAAAATAGATACCTGTAAACCAAAAAGGAACGCCAAATGTGGCGCGGGAATGTCATCGAGTCTGTAATGCACCGTGCCTTCCGTTCCAGAATCCTTTACGGCACTTCCAGTGGCGCACGTTATCTCCACATGATCTTTAAATCCTTCAATTTTTAATTTGTCCGATTTTCCGCCCTGAGTTTCACCGTTGTTCATTTCTTTGTTGCTGTCAATGAGAAGAGTTGTGCATCTCTCTGCCTCATAACATCTTGCAATATTAGAATCAGATGCTAATGTCTTGTCTGAGAATTCCGTAGAATTATCATACACTTGTACTCCGACTGTTGAACACATTTTTTCGCACAACAAAAGGTATCCTATTTTCTTCTTGTTTTTCTATTTTCTTTTTATGATCACAACGATATTTCATTGTGCATACCAGCACTTGTCGAAAGGGTGTGTTATGGTCAACAGAATAAACTCCTTCAGACTAGTCTTTATTTGTTCAAGCTATTAATATGCATGCTCACACTATCTATATAGGTGTTTGTGACTATACTTGTGAAGGTCACTAGCATGTAGAAATGAACGTTAACGACAAACACCCTTTTACGAGTAACTTATGGCTAAATAAACATTTTGCTCTCAAAAGTTCATTATTATTCCAAAGGAGAACGCCTTTTCAGACTAAACTGTATTAGTTGTTTGCACCCTCTGTCAATGCAAACTTAATTTTGATATAATTGTTTGCAATGTTAATATGTTACAAAAGTTATAACTCAAGGAATGCAATATAGTTGCTATTACTACCACTACTATCTTCTCAATCTTCGCCACCGCCGCCACTTTGTCCGTCGTCATCTTCTTAAAAGTCAAGAAAAACAGCACTGGCAACCTGGTCCACGAGACGCCATTCCTGTCAATGTCTGTATCATCATTGTAACTATCAGAATCAGTTGGCCATTCATTGCATAACTTATATGTATTTGACATTTGCATTGCGTAATAAAAAATGCGTCAAATGTGCTCTCTATCTAGTCCGCGCGTTGTTTTATATAAGTATCTTCCATGGCCGCTCGTGTAAGATAGGTTCATTCCGACCCGAGCGTAGGGTCGGAATGAACCTATCTTACACGAGCGGCTATGGTAAATAATTTTTCTCCCACCTCAGTTAAACAAAATTAAGTAAAAATGTATTTGTTGCTGGAACTCTTTTGTGCTTAGTGACAATAATTGCGTATGGATATGCGATAGCACGTCGTTGTCATGTATATGCGCGTAATGATCCAGTTAATGTAAATGGTCTGATCGGTCTTAAAATAGTTCTAAGAAGAGTGAAGCATTATTTCTTGAATGGTGCTTGAAAACTGTTTTATGATGACATTTAAACACTAAACGAATTTTGTAAGGCATGGCATGCACTTTTATTTTTTTTACCACAATGGTAGACAATCTCTCGGTGGATCGTGGTCAACATGTCGATAGGCAAGTAGTAGTAGGATGGTGGTGATGATGATGGTGATGATGATGATGATGATGATGATGATGATGATGGTGATGATGATGATGATGGTGGTGGTGATGGTGGTGGTGGTGGTGGTGGTGGTTGTGGTGGTGGTGGTTGAGGTGGTGGTGGTGATGATTGTGGTGGTGGTGGTGGTGGTGGTGGTGGTTGTGGTTGTGATTATGATGATGATGATGATGATGGTGGTGGTGGTTGTGGTGGTGGTGGTGGTGGTGGTGGTGATGATGATGATGATGATGATGATGATGATGGTGGTGGTGGTGATGGTCGTGGTGGTGATGATAGTGATGGTGGTGGTTGTGGTGGTGGTGGTGGTGGTGGTGGTAGGGGTGATGATGGTGATGATGATGATGAGGAGGAGGAGGAGGAGGAGGAGGAGGAGAAGGGTGTTGATGATGATGATGATGATGATGATGATGGTGGTGGTGGTGGTGGTGGTGATGATGATGGTGGTGGTGGTGGTGGTGGTGGTGGTGGTGGTGGTGGTGGTGATGATGATGATGATGATGATGATGATGATGATGATGATGATGATGATGATGTGGTGGTGTTGGTGGTGATGATGATGATGATGATGAAGATGATGATGATGATGATGATGATGATGATGATGATGGCGTTATAGCTTACGCATTCACTTGTGATGATGATGATGATGATGATGATGATGATGATGATGATGATGATGATGATGATGATGATGATGAATGATGATCAATGATGATGAATGATGATGATGATGATGATGATGATGATGATGATGATGATGATGATGATGATGAGGAGGAGGAGGAGGAGGAGGAGGAGGAGGAGGAGGAGAAGGAGGAGGAGGAGGAGGTGGAGGAGAAGGAGGGTGTCAATGATGATGATGAGGACCAATTAATCAATCAAATGTTTAATCAATTTATCGATCGATCGATAGAATCAGTGTCTAAGGTGAGGCATTGCGAACCATATTTTACATGCGTTTTGGAAGTAACTTTTACAGAAGATATTTAATGATGCACTCTTACTCCCAAATAAGATTTACCACAATGGTTTTAATATATCAAAAAGAGTGAATAGATGTCAAAAACAGTGGTTCTTATGAAGGATACCGGGTTTTATTTGAATGAAAGGTGCAGAAAACACGGTATTATGACGATGATGATGATGATAAAGATGATGATAGTGATGGTGGTGGTTGTGGTGGGTAGTGGTGGTGGTGGTGGTGGTGATGGTGGTGGTCGTGATGATGATGATGGTGGTGGTGCTGGTGGTGGTTGTGGTGGGTAGTGGTGGTGGTGGTGGTGGTGGTGGTGGTGGTGGTGGTGATGATGATGATGATGATGATGATGATGATGATGATGATGATGATGATGATGATGATGATGAGGAGGAGGAGGAGGAGGAGGAGGAGGAGGAGGAGGAGGAGGAGGAGGAGGAGGAGGGTGGGAGGAGGAGGGTGGGAGGAGGAGGGTGTCAATGATGATGATGAGGAGGAGGATGAGGATGATAGGAGGAGGATGAAGATGATGACGATGATGATGATGTTGATCAAGAAAGTTTGACAAAAACCAAATGTAGACATGCAGATTTTAATTTTCAGGTTTAAGTTTTTCTTTAGGTTCTGCAACTTAACTATCACTTAGTAACACACATGCATGAAATTGTTTTTAAAGATTGACACCTGCATACCTGAAGTCCGCAAAAGAGAGACAGAAGAATAGGTGGATTGTCTCCGACCGCATACTGCATCCTATCATCTTCTGCCTGAATATCAACTCCCGGTGTTACGTCAACTCTGACGTCATTCGTATCGATGTCACCGTCGTTTCGTTGGTCACCCACTGAGTGACCACTACATTCAACGTTCATGATATCATTAATGTTAGAAAAATCCGCACAATAATTCGTTTCACTATTTTACCGGGGTACGCAGTCAGCTTAATTACGGATTGATCGACTCCTTGCTGTACGACCGAAAAAGAGCATGACGCAAGGAGAATGGCAAAATCGTCGAATGAATTGTCGCTATCTTTGGTAGATCTTAAAAACATAATGTTTATCTCTTGGTTTACTTTATATCAGAGACTTTATAAATGTCGCTTAAATGTATTACAGTATAAACATTTAAGCCAGTTAAATCCACAAAGCACGCTGAAATAAAACACTAACAGTTGTTTAGCAGTCGCTACGAACTCACAGACTAAACGAGGCAAAACTGTAAACAACTAAACTGCAATACTTTCCCACAGCAGCAACAATTGGTGCAAAAATAACGACTTGTGAATTAATGTTTTTCAGTAGCACTATAACCTAGCAAAAGCAACATCTTGTTATTACCGGATTATTTCAACATCAAAACCGAGTATACAGTGACACAGAAAACAACAAGCAGACTATCGTGCATACATGACCTTCATTCAGGTTGCTTCTGCCATGCATATTGATCCGATATGATACAGAAAGCTCTCCTAGGCTCCAGATACACTGCTACAGACAAAAATAGAAGATACATGTCTTTTGTTTTAAAAGAGCTAAAAATGATATTTGTTTTCATGGCAATAAAAACGGTACGTGTAGCTTAACTCATACAGACAAAAGTACACAATTCCAATTACCAATTAATCAATCAAATGTTTAATCAATTTATCGATCGATCGATAGAATCAGTGTCTAAGGTGAGGCATTGCGAACCATATTTTACATACGTTTTGGAAGTAACTTTTACAGAAGATATTTAATGATGCACTCTTACTTCCAAATAAGATTTACCACAATGGTTTTAATATATCAAAAAGAGTGAATAGATGTCAAAAACAGTGGTTCTTATGAAGGATACCGGGTTTTATTTGAATGAAGCAGAAAACACGGTATTTATACCTGATAAGTCTTAAGATGATAGTAGATCACAGTAAATATTATACCACTCACCAATCATTTAATATCATTGGCTACAATTTTGTTATCAGTAACTAATATTTTCCATAAATGCATTATTTAGTTAGTAGTTAAAGGTTAATCCCTTAAAATTGATGTTTGTTATACATATGTTTGCATTGATTTTGAATAAGAGTGTCACTTTAAACCTATTTTACTTAAATACGAGTATATGATTTTATTATATCTGCGATATAAGTTTATAAAGTTATTATCAGAAATATGCATGGTTACTCGAGCGTTAATACAGAGGTTTTGAAACTCTGTCGCACGCACATGTATCGTGTCTGTCTGGTATTTATGTATTGCTTCATTTATCTATTTAATAGTACGAACGTGCAAGTGATGTTGAGACGGAGAACGGTTACAGCAGTTCAGGACAAAAATGTATAAATAACGTTTTTTGCAGTGGTTTTTTTTTCAATTTGGGATATATTTCGGAATTTTTGAGCAAAGTGCTTAAGCTGGCACAATTATTAGTTTTAATAACTTTAAACAAGTAAAACACACTTGATCTTAGCTTTGATTTTAAAAATGAATTCTAATTAAAAACATAGATCTGTAAAAGTTATACAGCTATCTGTTAGTGTCATTTTTGGTTGTCTACATTATCTTCTTGCTGACTATTTCAGTAAAATTTTATTATTATTTGTGAAATCATTTAAAGGGCTACACCGTATGATGATATCATATAGCGAAAAAATTTTTTGTCGAAAACTGATATAAAATTGGTATTGATTAGTACAATGCATTGAAACTATTTATTGTTCACTGTTTTTCCTTATTTTTCCATTAAAAAAGATTACTAGGTACGTCTACCTAGTAGAATTCATTCCTTATGCGTGATTGGCTAGTCGATATAATCACGTGATATGACCATATTAGGTATATAACTTAAATATTCAAACTTCTTAGGGTAAGCCTTCGTAGCACAGTGGATACAACACTGAATTGCAATTTTGGCGACACCGGTTAGAAGCCGGACTCCGACTCGTTTTTTTTTTTTACATTTTTTTTTACATTTTGGTATGTTTTTTTTACAATTATGATATCAAAGAGTAAAACATTTTATTAAATAATTGTCCTTAGATTCGTTACAGAAAAAAAACTTTTTTTGGGTGCTAATCTGGTGTACAGTAAGGATGTGTATGTTTTATCATAAAATAAAACATCATTTAATTTCAGAAGTCAATTAAGGAGCTCCCTTCATAATGTCATTCGGAGGAGAAAAACAAAAATGAATTCAGTTGCCCAAAAAGTATTAAAACCTGCTATTCTTTAAATGTGAACGAAAATACGTACCTGTAAACCAAAAAGGAATGCCAAATGTGGCGCGGGAATGTCATCGAGTCTGTAATGCACCGTGCCTTCCGTTCCGGAATCCTTTACGGCACTACCAGTGGCGCACGTGATCTCCACATGATCTTTAAATCCTTCAATTTTTAATTTGTCCGATTTTCCGCCCTGAGTTTCACCGTTGTTCATTTCTTTGTTGCTGTCAACGAGAAGAGTTGTGCATCTCTCTGCCTCATAACATCTTGCAATATTAGAATCAGATGCTAATGTCTTGTCTGAGAATTCCGTAGAATTATCATACACTTGTACTCCGACTGTTGAACACATTTTTTCGCACAACAAAAGGTATCCTATTTTCTTCTTGTTTTTCGATTTTCTTTTTATGATCACAACGATATTTCATTGTGCATACCAGCACTTGTCGAAAGGGTGTGTTATGGTCAACAGAATAAACTCCTTCAGACTAGTCTGTATTTGTTCAAGCTATTAATATGCATGCTCACACTATCTATATAGGTGTTTGTGACTATACTTGTGAAGGTCACTAGCATGTAGAAATGAACGTTAACGACAAACACCCTTTTACGAGTAACTTATGGCTAAATAAATATTTTGCTCTCAAAAGTTCATTATTATTCCAAAGGAGAACGCCTTTTCAGACTAAACTGTATTAGTTGTTTGCACCCTCTGTCAATGCAAACTTAGTTTTGATATAATTGTTTGCAATGTTAATATGTTACAAAAGTTATAACTCAAGGAATGCAATATAGTTGCTATTACTACCACTACTATCTTCTCAATCTTCGCCACCGCCGCCACTTTGTCCGTCGTCATCTTCTTAAAAGTCAAGAAAAACAGCACTGGCAACCTGGTCCAAGAGACGCCATTCCTGTCAATGTCTATATCATCATTGTAACTATCAGAATCAGTTGGCCATCCATTGCATAACTTATATGTATTTGACATTTGCATTGCGTAATAAAAAATGCGTCAAATGTGCTCTCTATCTAGTCCGCGCGTTGTTTTAAACGCTATCTAATGCCATCCTTCGCAAGATACGAGTATTTGTATCAAGCAATACGTCATCTTTTTCAACTAAGTGTTTGCATTTCTGTTGGAACCAATAGAAATCGAGGATTTGTCAAATCGTGTGTTCATTAACTTTACGTACATCAATTCTATCGAACGCACAAAAGTAGTTTCATAGTATATTTTAGTCTATATTTTCACAAAGGCTTATGTGTTGAACTAGTGTCATTAGAAAAGGTAGATTGGTGTTTGCATTTTGGTGTGGTTCAATCGAGGATTTATCAAATTGTTTGTTTATTAATTAATTACGCAGATCGATACTAATGATCACCGTTATACGCCTGCTCTAATTTCCGTAGATCAACAAAATTGAACTCAAACATATACGTCAAGCCAACTTAAATGTCAGAAGCAGTGAAAATGCATGTTGACAGATCCACGGCTTCAAACTTGTAAAACATGGATACATTCCTTAAATGTGAACCCAGAAGGCGACCGCTTTCATGTTAGAATATTACACTTTGATACTACTGATTGTATTATTGAATGTTCCTTTTTAACAACACTCGAACACGTTTTTATAAATTTCGATATAAAACAAATTGTCACAATTCATCATGATATCGGTATTCGAAAGTTGTTAAAGATCATATGTATGTGTTTATTTTACAGGTACAGACATAAGTTTGAGTAAGGTAAATTTTGCCGTCGACTCATCCCGCTATTGTGCAGAATGGTTCATTAGAAACGTTTGATAGGCCTAATGCAGCAAGTAATTTGTTGAATGCCCTTGTTGCCACGTGAGTATAAGTGTAAAGCTGCACTCTCACAGATTGAACGTTTTGAGAAGTTCTTTTTATTTTTTGTCTTTGAACGCGCCTCTTTTTGCGAAAACTTATGGAAACCAGTTATATAAGACTGTTGACAAAGAATTAGATCGCAGATTTTTATATTTAAGAACAAAAAATGATGTTTATTGCATTTTTCTTATACCGTTAGTAACGGTTTAAGCCATAAAACATTAATTTTCGAACAGAAATACGAAAATCTGCGATCTGATCTTTAAAAAATACACTGAACAAAGCCAAAAGTTTGGCTTTAACATAAAATTAGAATACTATCGATCATTACGTACTAGGCAAAAATCATTGTGAATTTCAACTTTCGCGGGTGTTAAAGGTCCGTCTACTGCCACACACCCGATACACACTCACTGTATCAGATTTTACGTTGACAAAGAGTCAGCCAATGAGGTAGTATTCTACTTCGCTGCGCTCATTCCACCCGTTCTTAATCATTAAACTGTTACCTCATGTCATCTATCTATTTCTTATATACTACACTGACCATCAGTTAAGATTACGAATAAATTCTTTAAGATACCTATAAACCAAATAAGAATGTCAAAGGCGGCGCAGGCACGTCCCCCACTCTGTACTCTGGCAGGTCTTCTTCCTCAGAATTCCCTCTGGAACTTCCGGTGACGCGTTTTCTTTGCCGTTGCGCATTTTCGTTCATCCTTTCCGAACTACTCTGAATTGCAACCTCTATGGTCGCATTGATGCTATCAAGTGTTTCTGAGTTTTCTATCGCATAAGAGGGTGCATTTTTAGGTATTTCATGAACGAACTCGTTGTTTGCGATATAATATGCGGCATACATGTAGTCATGAACTCCAATTGTTGAACACATTTCATTGAGATATATTTCGTTTAAATTAGCCTTATATTTTGTTTGATAGTCAATGGTAGTTCATGGTCAGCAGAATGAACTGTTCAACATGTTCGTGTTTATACTTAAATAACTTTAAGTTTAACTGGAGCGTGAGTTTAAAGTCATTGGGGATGTCACTACTGTTGACCATTGTACTTGTGTGTAAAGGCCATTAAAATCATTAAGGTTGTCAGTTGGCAGACCCCCGCGGTTAACGACACATTGAGTTCAACTAAAATGAAGGCAAAACAAAGTATGTTGGCATCCTTACCCATACTGAACATTATGTAAATAACTGAAAGGGCGTGGCTCAAAGATCGTGTGATGATCGCATACTGTATGCATTTGTTGAGGAGTTAATATATGCTCATACCCAACTTTTATCACCAAACACTGTTTAGCTTTTATTATAGACTATATTTATTAATTCACTTCAGTAACCCCCCGATTATTGTAAGGCACTATGTAAGTGGTCGGCAAAGGGTATGTAACGAGTTCTACCGACACATACTTCGACGAAAAGGTGTTGTCTGCTACCTTATTGTTATATTACGATATTATTGTAACGATCTGTTGCAAATTAATATTATATAGATATCGTGGTTTAGAAAGGGTATATTTTTACTTGAGTTAATCAATAACAATTGATATTTTGCCTAAATAACTTCATTTTATAAAAGCATATCCGACCTTTTCAGATATTTTAGCTTTATTATGTTGACTCAATTTCGGACAACCTTTGCATTCGGACTAAGACAGACATTCATTGTTTTTAGCTTATGAGCACTGCAAAATAAGGTGTTCATGTCTAATCTCCGAGTTGTGCATGAGCCAGAGCTCCAGAGTAGAATTTTCAATGAGCTGTCATTACTGTTTTTTTGGCACTTTCACATTTATAATTATTATTTTTTTCCAATTAATTTCAAAGCCAGTCATAGAAACTTGCATAAAACATAAAAAATAACTTATGTGGTTTAATTCTAAACCTGCACGTATTCAACTTGTGAACTTAAGCCACAATAATGTGCGTATAAGGAAAGTTTGTTTAACATTTGTATATTCATTTTGTTCCCTAAATGCCACAAGTCGACTAATTCATACCAATGTAAAATATATTCTTCAACTGTAACTCCACAATATTAAACACTGCTTTGTTAAATAAAAACACAAAAGTTATACATACATTATTTTTAGCCAATACCTTTTTTTATTACACTGAAGTGTTTTATGAAACACAAAATCAGATCGATCTGTCAACAAGTCATTGCCATTTTTAAACTATCTAGCACTGGTGCTTGTATCTTTCCGCTCAATATACTGAGCACTGGGATCTGTCATTCTTGGCTAGTAAAACAACAAGAGGGATATGGACAGGTAGGGTCGCAAAACAAAAATCATCAAAGACTGAAACGGCTGTTTATATAGACTAGTATGAAACCAAAGATGGCGGGTAAGTGGTGTAGATGGTGTATGTATATATATATATATATGGCAAGATGCAATTTTCATTATGTTTGGCTAAAATTAACTAATAATAAAGATTTTAAACATGAGTACAGTAGGTCTAATGTTACTCAAGTTAAAACCGAGTTTACGCTGTTCCATTTCAACAATGTGCGCAGCAGTTTGGTGTAGCAGCAATCCTTTATCTCTCTTTCTACAATATTACGTCACTGTTTGCGAATGAACTTAGCAATACACATTGGAAGAATTATAACAGGACTGAGGAGTTAAAAATGATCTGGTGTCATATTTTTTCCAAATATTCTCCATCTACTCCACATTCCGGCTGCCTTTGTTTAAAACGGTGTTAAATCAATGCGATTAGCTTGCAGTCATATTTAAAATTGTTCTCTTTTTTTGGAGCATGTTTTTAATTTCTTGTATGATTAGAATTGTATGTTACTCATTATGCACTTAAATTATTTATATCTAATACCAGATGCTTGATTTTGATTATAATTCATACTGCACTTAGTTTTTGAAGCTCTTATCTTGATCTTTGTGTGGCACCTAATTGCCCATTGTCAAAAGGATTGCAACTAAAAATGTTATAAATATTAAACATCATCATTAATACTAATTATAATAGTAAAATTAAATTTGTAAATTAATAAAGCTGTAGATTTTTATAGATGTGATTCCTTTCAAAGATTATTGAAATGTTCAGTTTGTCTTTCTACTTTTCTGTTTATTATCTTCAGAAAAACGGTCTTTTGGGTCTTTAAATGAGTACACTATCTACTTCAAAGATCAAGTTACCACAACTACTTTGCATTTATTCATAACAGATACATATTAAACTGAATATTATTTTATACACCCTGTTAAATGTGCTTTTCTTAGTTGACTTTAAAAGCATTATTTTGCTTTATGAATTGCAGTTTAGTTCAATGTTTCCAGTGCAATGTTAGACGCTGAGGAATGTATAGATTGTCAATTGCTGAGACTTCACATAACAATGTTGTGATGTAAGTGGGATTGTTCAAAGAATTTCTTTTGTGCAGCAGTTTATCATTATATATATTTATTTTAGGCATTATAAAATTATTATGCTTTCATTTCAATATTTTTATACATTCTTTTTCAAACATGGAAATTGGGTATTTTATTTTCACATTTTGGGAAAAGCATATACCAGTATACATTAACAACTTTCATATTTTAGATTCAGGCAGAATTTCAGCTGAATTTTTTTAAAAACAAAACAAAATTGTTATTCATTTTTATACGCCCATCTTACGATGGCCGTATTATGGGAACACCCATGGCGGGCGGGCGGGCGGCTCCACAATGTTGTCCGCTCTCTAACTTGAACATTTCTCATCCAATTTCCACCAAACTTCATGAAAGTGTTTGTTGGTGAAATATCTAGGTCAAGTTCGATAACCAGCCAAATCGCTTTAGGCACTCCAGAGTTATGGCCCCCTGAATTTGTCAAAATTGGCCATTTTAGCTTTGTCCGCTCTCTAACTTGATCATTTCTCATCCAATTTCCACCAAACGTCATGAAAGTGTTTGTTGGTGAAATATCTCGGTCAAGTTCAATAACCAGCCAAATCGCTTTAGGCACTCCAGAGTTATGGCCCCCTGAATTTGTCAAAATTGGCCATTTTAGCTTTGTCCGCTCTCTAACTTGAACATTTCTCATCCAATTTCCACCAAACTTCATGAAAGTGTTTGTTGGTGAAATATCTAGGTCAAGTTCGATAACCAGCCTAATCGCTTTAGGCACTCCAGAGTTATGGCCCCCTGAATTTATCAAAATTGGCCATTTTAGCTTTGTCTACTCTCAAACTTGAACAGTTTTTATCCGAATTTCACCAAACTTGCTACTATAAATGTTTGTTGGTATATATTCTTGGCAAAGTTCTATAACCAGCCAGGCTCTTCAGGATTATGGCCCTTGAATTGGTCAAAATTTGCCATTTTTGCTTTGTCCACTGTCTAATTTGAACAGTTATCATCTGATCTTCACCAAACTTGCTGAAAATATTTGTTGGTAAAATAAATCGGTCAAGTATGATAATCAGCCAAATGCCCCGAAGCACTTCAGGATTACTGCCCTTGCCATTTAAGCTTTGTCTACTCTCTAACTTGAACAATTCTCATCTGACCTTCACCAAACTTGTTTTTTAATTCATTTGATTTGATTGCAGATTGTTGACATAATGAGAAAGGGGAGGACCAGTAGTATCGAGGAATTCTACATATCCATTGCCAATGGAAATGAAGAAGGCCTCAAGTCATACTTGCAGAATGGTGGGAATCCAAACCTTAAAGACAGCTTGAAATGCCCTCTCCTTCACAAGGTATGTGTTGTACAAACTACAGGAGCTGGGCCCCTTTTCAATATGATATCTTTCTCATAAACTTTACACTGCTTAAGTTTTCTCTGGGACACCTGTAAAGACTAAAGTTACCGGCAAAATTTATGCATGAAAAGTCCTTACAATATTTTTTATTTAAAACCCAATTTATGCCAAAAACAGGGTTACAAGTGGAAATTTGCCATCAAAAGCCTTACGATCATTTTTTAAACAGGGCCTGTATTACAGAAGCATCTGAAGTTAAAAGTTGTCAACATTTTCCTTCAAACAATTTCTCCACCTAAACAACTGGTACAATAATTTCATCCAAACTTTACAGGAATGTTCCATCTTGGCAGATTTTAAGGTTTTCAATAGAAAATATAGAAACTTTAATTTTTAATTCCAAAGCAAATTATACTTCTGTGATATTTTTTATTTTGTATTGAGACTTTCGTCTGAATATGTCCTGATTCATCTACATTTGTAACTTCTTTCTGTCTGTATGATTTCATTTTTACCGGGCATTTTACTTTTTATCATTATTATACAGGATGTTTTTAATATGTGTATTCAACAAGTTGTTATATTTATTATATACCTGTCATAAATCAATACGCAATACATATTGCATAATACTGTGGTCTATATTCAACTCCAGTGCAATACAGCAGTATTCCACTCTGATGCCGTCGCGTGAAAAATATTGTTGCGCTCTGTTAAAATGACATCGTAAAACAAAATAACGCATGAGTAAAGCAACATTTATTATGAAAACATGTGTAATTTAAGTAATTTTACCAATAATGTATATAATAAAAGAGTTATTAGTACTGTGTTTAGGTCTGGAATGTTGTATTTCACTCTCGTGGATTTTTTGCAGATTTTTATTTCACTCGCCTTGCACCTCGTGAAATCCGATTCGGCAAAAAAACACTCATTGAATACAACCTCCCGGATCATAACACAGTACTAATAACCCTATTATATTTTCCAGGCCATAGCAGAAAAGAACTTGGAAAAGGTCAACTTACTGATAAGCCATGGGTGTGACCTAACAGTTATAGATGAGGCGCAGGCATCTGCAGTACATGCTGCTGTGCACGCCGGAAGTTACACTCTCCTGGAAACTCTTCTGAGGTCGGGTGCTCCAGTGAACTACGTGGATGGTCATCACACAACACCGCTTATGTTAGCAGTCATCAACCAGGATGTTAAAGCTGTGAATGTTTTGTTGAAGGAAGAATTTGACTGTGATGCTAATATGGAGAACTACTTCTTTCAGACAGCACTGACTCAGGCAGTTTTATTACAGAATGTGGAAATCTGTGAGATTCTGCTAAAACATGGAGCTTCTGTGAAGTGTTTGTATAACAAAAGTTTTAGACTTAGTGTTGCCAAAATGATGAGCTCCAACCTTGAGCTCTTGGATCTATTCCTAGCCAGGGCCCCATCATTGGATCTTCACTTTCACTTAATGGTTGCTTGTATTTACAAGAACTATGATGTAGCTGAGATTATCTTGTCCAAGTTTGTTGATCCTTTCCAACTTAAGGCTCTCGGCTTTATAACGAAGCAAGAGGAACAGGAAACATGGGACAGACTCGCTAAAGTCGTAGTGAAACCGTATAGACTCGCAACATGCTGCAACGTAGACAATAAGCTTTTAATGATGCTGCTCAGTTTTTGTGGTACTGAACACAACCGAACTCAAAGGACTAACCATTCCCGAAGGGCGACACTTTTGATCCGAAGACTCGTGCATTATGGGCTTGTCATACATCCAATGACCAGTCTAGTCACTTGTAATCATGACTGCAGTTGTCGACTCAGTATATTTAAAGCTCTACATGACTCTGACATGGTGACGTCATTAAAGGGACAGTGTTGCTCAGTGATAAGACAGAATTTGATAGGAACAAGAAGTAACTGTGATATTTCATCTGTTGAAAAATTGCCTTTACCAAAGCAGTTACAAAATTTCATTTCTATGAATGACTGGTAAAAAAGCAATGCAATTTATGAAATTACTGTCTTTTACTGGGTGTTTTTATTTAACAAGTATGCTTTACTATATTTCAGGTTTAATAAGCTAAAATAAATATGTATTCAATTACACATTCATAAGCTATTAGTCATTTTTAAGGTTGGCACCATTGCTATTCAATACATGCACTTAAAATTATTTATATTCTAAATGATGTGACCATCATGTAATAACATTATTATATATATATGTATTTTTGATTGATTATACCTCACTTATATTCTCTATGTTAAATTCCCTATACCAGAGCGGTCATTTCAATATTTTTTGAAACTGGCTGGTAATGTTGACTGGCAAAATAATATTACAAGCGCAGGAAATACACGAGTTTGCTTTAGATTTTTTTAAATGGCCACCTAAATAGTTAGAGCAGATGCCCGCACAATAAATATAATTGCACAATATAACCATTCAAATCATCGACTTGAGAAATTAAAAATATAAAAATAATAATAATTATTTGTCAGGGGAGATCACTGCGTAAGGGATTGGGTTACAGGTGACCTGAAATTATATTTTATTTCTGCTAGTTTTGGAAATTAAAAATGATTATTGTTATATAAAATTTGTTAATTTTATTCGATACAATAAAATAATTATCACATTCCTGTGAGGGCACTATTGAAATCATTACAATTCTCAAGTTGACACTTTTTAATTTTTATATTTATGGAATATAATGAGTGCAATAAGTATGCAAATAAGTGTGACGTTACGTCATTAAAAATGGCCGTGCTGTGTGGCGACATTCTATGATGTTATGTGTATTTAGCACTGTAAATTGGCAAATAATGATAAGTATTTATGATAAAGATAGAATATCATATTTATGGTCATCCAATACAAAATTTAGTTAACTCATTTCCTAAAATTGCAACAAAAAACCCCATCTCACCAAGGCTTGTTTTTTTTTATCAATTGAGGAAACAATAAATTCCTTATTAAATGACCACACATGTGAGATTGTTTATATATCCTATAATTAGTTTATTAGATCAAATCTAGTACCTTTTTGACATATATGAACATTTTCATTTATTTGTGAATATTGCCCCAAAAAATAAATCCAAAAAGCAATCAAACAATTGCAATGACCGCAGATATTGATAATTGATATGATGGTAGATTGTACGGTTTTCACCCAATATAGTAGTTTCTCTCTCACATAAATTGTAGAGCAACATGGAAAGGTGTGTCCCACATAGCATTCATGCTCTCCCTGCACCGGTCAAGATTAGTGGTCAGCGTATAGCACAATCGGGATTTCATAGGAATAAATGTGTCTCAGCTGTAACATGTCACAACCTACAAATGGGTTTCAATCAAACTTCATGGACTGTTTGTCAAGATAATATATTATTGTAAAAATGAAAAGGTCGTTCTACCTAATGGCCAAATGCCACTTTTGGCTCTTATCTACAGCAAACTATTAAAATTACCTACATCTTTGTATAATGGCTATCACTCTGACAAGATCAATTCAGGGGCATTTGTGACATTTTTGTGATAGTTTTGTTTTGGAAGAAATAAGGTAGATGTTTTCACATTTTTCATGTGTCACGGTGTTGTCAGCTCAGCAGTGACCGTTTTGGGCAAAAACTTGAAACTTGGCCTTGCTTAAGTATGTTTGAAGTATTCACATGAAACTTAGTACACATACACACGTGTGTAACAAGGCCCTAACCTCTAGCTTAAATAATAATCAGGTTGTGTTCCTTTATTGACCGAAAAAAGCATACGTGCACTGATATTCAACTTCAGAAAATACACCTAGGGCCTGTTCTACAAAAATATAAGAAGAATAAATAATTTCCGATTATGTGATTGAAGTTTTGTTTTATTTAATCCCTTCACAAACCCAATAAGTAAGACTATAGTGTCATCAAAAATGTTTGTGCCAGTGTTTTAAGTCCATCTTTTCAGCTTGTCTGCTTTAAAAAAAAATGAGGAAACCAGTGGAGGTATTGTTGAAGCCTTGATTCCCGTTGAAGTCTGCATTAAAATCCTTGGCCACAACCCCAAAACTGCTCAAGAAATTTTATATAAAATTCAGTACTAATTCAGTACTGATTATTAGACAATACATGTGTGTATAGCAAGTCACATAACTCTATAACCATAACTTTTAAACTTGTGGAGCAATGCTCCTTTTTCAACTAAACATAAGATACACGTTTGCTTCACAGTGCTCATATTTTATTTGGTTTACCAAACAAATGCTGCTTCTTGTGTATACAAACCAGGGTTCTTTGAGCAACCAACAAGTGCCTGATATCTAAAACATTGCAAGCACAACGTTTTGTAATTGAATATCTGAAAATCAAGCGCATTTATTAGCAGACATGTCCAGGCATTTCATAATGCTTACATGAATTTGAAATAAGTGGGATAATATTGTCGAACATGCTTATCATTACACTGAGTTATGTTAATACATTCACCATCAGATGCTGATGGCTTTGTTTTAGATCTACTTACCAAAGGCCAGAAGAGCTACTGCGATGGCAGGAGATCTGTTGTCCATGCATCTGTATACCATTCAGATTGCTTGCTATTAAGTCTTCAGTTTTATTTTTTTCTGAATCAAACTTCCACAGAAGTTAGATATTCATGAACTCGGTTCCTTCCAAAAACCAGCCTGATCTGCCATTGTCCCTTGAAATGCAAAATATTTTTTCTAAGGGCGACAACTTTGTAGAGAGAGTTGTATATTATTGTAGTAGTTATTTCCCCTATTCCCCAAGCAATTTATAAATATTTTCCAAGGGAGACAAGTTTGTACAGAGAGTTGTGTTTTATTGTAGTAGTTTCCCTCTCCCCCTTGCCCATTGTGCAACATGGTTCACTGATTGCTTTGCGTTAAATGTGAGTTAAGTATATTGTCAAGAAAGTTATGTCCGTAATGCATGGGCCCTCATTGGCCTCTTGTTTATTTTTCACTAACCTTGACCACAATTTTGCAAATGAGTGGTATTTATTTGGTATTGGGACTAGGATGATCACTTAAAGCTTTATGAGTTTTATTTAATTAAACTGCAGAAAATGGCATACATATTTGCTATGTCTGGCAATATTTTGATTTGAATGAAGACTTTAAACAAAGATAACTGAACTACTTATTAGTTAGAAGTCTTGCTTAGTAACAGGTAATATGTCATTTCTTAAACAAATAAGATCTAAAAAAAAAAACTACCGGTACATCTGTGTGGTATTGAGGACATACTACTGACCACAGATCTCTGCTTATCTCATGACTGGTGACACATTTACAACATTGTTTTTTCGATGAAGGAGGCCGAAATGTGGCTCTTATATCATCCTTATAAAACTTTCCTGTGTCTCATTAATTATATTATTGTCGCTACAGTTATTTGGTGTTGTTTTCCACATTTTAACTACTTTTATAGCTTTGGGTTCCCATATTGCTTAATAAAAGTAACAAAGTGTTTACAATGCTGGGTTAAAAATCTCTGAATTATGTCAACAAAGTGAGGAAATCCCGTCATGACGGTTAGGTTCAACACTCAATTGTCAAATTAACGCCAACTAAATTAACATTTTCCTAAATTTTAACATAAACAAAACCGGTGCAAGACCAAAAATTTATTTCACTTGTGATCATAGAAATTATATTTTCACTAGTGGCTGCTGTTTGTGGTCAATAAGTGAAACAAATGTCGATCTTACACAGAAATTTAACAAATATCTGCGATTTAAAACTATACTTTGATGCCATTAAAAGATCTACACATTCTTTTCACAGCTATATGAAACGATAACCAATCAAACAGAAAATTTTATTCAGAACATGGGATGTAAAACAGATTTACATGTACATGTATTGCACAAAAATAGATTGGAAGAGCTTAACAATAATTTGATAATTTAAAAAGTACCTGGTGATTATATCATGATAAAATACTTGTCTTGGCTAATCTGAGACCATTTTGAAATCTTATATTTAATGTAAAGGAATGCATATATTCCAGAGTTTTAAATTCTTATTTATCAGAATATTGAGCAATATTCTACAGCAAAAACTAGTGTATGCTATCTAGATAAGGCCATAAACTTTGCAAAAAACAATTGAGTGCAATTGTTATTTTTGAGTCAGTTCTCAGTACATTTTTCTAATCTAGAATATTCTTCAGAATATTGAGGAATTATATTTATCAATTCAATAAAAAGAAGAAGATGCTTAAAAAAACACAATAGTTTTAAAGCATGACCAGTGGAAAAAAAGGAGTTGAGATTGAGAAATGACATCAGATTTTTGTGATAATCAAACCAGTTTTTTGATAGAATAAGAATTTGCCAAAATTTGTTCTCATATGGATTTATTTCTATGTCTCTAAGTGCATTTTCTTAAACCAAATTCTTGAATATTTCATATCTGGTTGATGAAAAGACTGAGGTAAAATGGTTCAATACTTAGATTGCTAGTAACAGTCCGAATTTCTGTATGGGAAAGATACTATGGGCTAGTTGTAAAACAACAAAACTTTCCAAAACAGAAATATCATTCTTCTTTGAACATAAAAACATACCGTATATACAAGAGTGGAGACAGTTTGTATGTGAAAACATATTTACAAGTGGACTGCTTCATTTAAAAGTGTATTATGTAATACAGTTTTGCATTAAACACTCGATTAAGAACAAAAAAAAGAATTGAAAAAAAAACACACACAAAAAAAGTATATTTACATAATTACATACCGGTATTTCTTTACAAGCAATGCAGCCAATCTCATTAAGATCAGATCCTTGATACACGCTTCACGAGGTTACGCTATATGCATAACATAATCGAGTGAAGTAAAGGTCACAATATGATTTTAATGAGATTACAATGCAGTATATGTAGCATTTTTCATTGTACACACATACACATGAGCTATCATCAATATGTGACGATCTTCCAATAGTTCAGTCTCATAATTTTATACTGGGTGGCAGTCGAAGGGGTTATCCCTGTTCAAGGATACTTTTGAAGAACAGACATGAAATATCTGTTGTCAAGCGTTTGCAATGCCGACATTCAGAGGAATTACGACTAACTTTAACCAGTGAAAATTATCATGTATTTTCACCCCTTCGCCTTCTATTTTTTATTCATGATTTACCAGGTAAGTCGATTCGCCATATAGCCACAGTACCCCACTGACTAGTAACGGATAATACAGCTGTTTCTACTCCCTGAATAAAACTGTGACAACAATTACACAACACCATACATTATTATGACAATACATTGTATTGTTGCTAAATAAAGTACATATCCACTAAAAATCATGCACTGATCTTTCAAAAAAATCTTGCAGCATAACAAGTTTTATGATTTAGCCAAAAAGTCACTAAATTTGCCAATTATGAAGGTTATTTTCTTAGAAAAGAAGAAAATAACACTTATTCTAACAAAACAAAAATACTGTGCTGGGCTTGATCCTCTTAAAAGGAACTGGATTGTTTGATAAATTTAGGCCAGTGACATAAAATCCAAAGCTTTTCATTTTAATTTTGTAATAAATGAAAACATGAAGTAGCATTCAATTTCTTCAAGTGTACATTATTTCAACAAATACATGTGGAACTTTATCTAAAAGTAACACTGCTACATTGCAGGTAATGCTAAAACATCACGGCAAACGCTACCATGTATATCAAAAACGGCAAACGCTACCATGTATATCAAAAACGGCAAACGCTACCATGTATATCAAAAACGGCAAACGCTACCATGTATATCAAAAACGGCAAACGCTACCATGTATATCAAAAATGGCAAATGCTACCATGTATATCAAAAACAGCCCTTGGCAGAAATTTGTTGCAAAAAAAATACAATTCAAAACTTACACTTATTATCTGTTTACAAAATTCACCACATAATACATAGAAGCAAAAATAACAACCGGTACATAACATTTACATGTACAAATGTATCACAATACAAGGTTACAAGTTCCTCGATAGAAGGTTAAAAGAACCTCGATACAAGGTGACGAGAACCTCGATACAATGTAACATGTACCCTGATACAATGTTACATGTACCTGATACAAGGTTACAAGTACCTGGATACAAGGAAACAAGTACCTGATACAATGTTACATGTACCTGATACAAGGTTACAAGAACCTCGATACAATGTTACATGTACCTGATACAATGTTACATGTACCTGATACAAGGTTACAAGAACCTTGATACAAGGTAACATGTACAGGATACAATGTTACATGTACCCCGTTACAATATTACATGTATCCGATACAATGTACAGATACAAATTTCACTCTCAAACCTATTTACAAAGAACATTACCAAACACATTTATGGCATTTATTGACATAATTTAAAAACATATTAAATAAAAATGTTTAAGTTTTTACGTACTTTTTAAAAGATGATGTATGATTTTTGGGTGCAAAAGTGCTCATTTAGAAAAGATAATGTATGATTTTTGGGTGCAAAAGTGGTCATTTAGACTCTGAGTTCATTACACTCTCAGCCATACATCACAATAACACCCGTATTGTTACATTTTTAACTCCATTGATCTAGCATGCTCAACCAGGTTTTTTTATCTGATCATTGCACACATCAGCTATTTGGACCTATTCCCAATAGTAAAATTCTTTAAATTGTGCAGAATTTCAATTTTGAAATGTTACCCCCGGGTTCTTTTATTACCCATTTAAGGAATTTACTGATAAATTTCCTCTAATATATAGGTCTAAATACTTCCTCCCAAAATGTGTAGAATAAGGCATACATTCAACTCATTCTTACATTTAAAGCTGCACTCTCACAGATTGAAAGGATATTGTTTGTTAATTTTTGTTGCAGAATCAGCTAATTTTGGTACCATAGCCATAAATTCAGCCATTTAAGATAATTCACAATAGAACAGGTCTCAATTGTTAGGTAAACTGCCGAAAATATTCATTTTTCTAAAAGCGTAAGTAGCGCTTTTAGCCATAAAACAAGAATTTTCAAACGTAATTATTAAAACTGCGATCTGCTCTTTCGTCAGCAGTCCTTTATTACTGGTTTCAAGCCATTTATGCATAAAAATTGGCTCATTCCAAAACAAAAAAAATAAAGTTGTCAAAACGATCAATCTGTTAGAGTGCAGCCTTAACCAATTTAAACAAAAAGACAGAACACATATATTTTACAGGCAATTTTATGGTAAAATTTCTTATCACAGAAATAACATCAGAGAAGCAGTTCATGCAAAACCATATTTGTTTTTACCATTCTTTAAATAAAGATAATGAAATCAAAATTTTAGATTGGGAATTCAACATGAATTCTGTACAAATATTTTCCAAGCTTTCAGTACTAATAGAATGTTTTTGTTAAAAGCAGTATATATTCCTCTTTTTTTCTAATCTAGACAACTTTAATGGTTTTGCAGAAAAGCTTGTCTGGAAAAAATACATCAGAGCTCTTTTGTCAAAAAAGCACATCAGGAAAACGCATAATTGTTATCTACCATTGAATATATTCCATCATTTCATTAAATCAGGTGAATAATTAGTAGGGCAGTTTACAAGTAATTAATGAAAGAGAACTCAATATAACCTTTTTAGTTCTGAATTAGTATAAAACTCAAGTTTTCTCTTTAAAATGTCTTAATCCAAATAGTGTAATTGCCATTACTGTGGTTCTATCCTTGTCACTCACTAGTGTATAACAAATAAATATTCAAAGGCATGAAATGAAAAATGCAGATCCTCAGGTGTTCCTTCCGCATAAAGAACCCAGTCCAAGTTCTCCGGCCCCTGGGGGTCATCATAGCCCCAGCCCTAGGTGACATCTCCACCCCTGGGCGCTCCTACGGTGAGGGTTGGGCCCTGGGGCTTCACACACACGGAGGGAAGGGGATACAATAAGTCCCGGGGACTAAGAACTTGTCATAGCATCCACATCGTGTAACACAAGGCCTAGCAACAGTCTTTTTCTTTTAAATACTCTACTTGTATAATCCTTTATAAAGAGATTTTTTACAATTAGATTTTCCAATTCCATAATAAAAAAGTTGTTCAAACAGTGTACACAAAACATGTTCGACAAAAATGAATCAGATATCACTGGTTGCTTTTCAATTGACCAGTTGCAAGTTGTCAATCAGTTGACCAAAAACAGGATTATATTTCATCAATAATCAAAAGCACATGGTTGCATTGCACCATTGGATTAATTGAAAAACCTTGTCAAATGATCTCAAAAAGTAAGCAATTGCATTATTACTTTTGCGACAAGTAAATATATCAAGATCAGAATCTGTTTTGTGCACTCAATTCACTGATGCATAGATTAAGGTGAAGGTCTTTAAAAATAGAAGCTAGTATGTTGACTGCAACATCCAGGTCTCTCTCTATTGGTTACACCACATGGACGCGAAACCCCCCTGAAAAAGTATCATACATTTCTGTTACATTTAGTCAACTCTCTGACATATGATACAAGAGAATTCACTGATTACAAATGTATCAAAATGGATGAAAATGACATGACAAAAGATGAGATTGGAATACAGTAAGTCTCTCTGTCGATATAAAAAAAAATCTTTGTAATCCTCCACTGAATAGTAAAATATTCAATAAAAGTAGTAATTTTAACAAGTTTTATAGATTTTTCTGGTACTGCCCTTCATCAGTGTTGAACGAACCATGTATTTTGTTTGTTTAATACCACATAAATTAGATTTTTATTTTCAAATGTGGAAGTTTTGACCAGTCAAGTAACCATGTCTTATCATGGATACCAGAAATTAAGAACTAGCGTTTGATGAAGTACATCAATTTTCTACCATTGATGTAGATTACATTGAAATTAGTGTATGCCAATTTAAAAGCAGTTTACAACATTTGATATTTTTATGTTCAAATATTTTTTTTAACTTCCCAATCATTTAATATCATGGAAATACTTCAAAAGCAGTACTATAGGCCATGTTCTTTAAAATAATTCATAATGGAAAAAATGAAGCAACAAAAATAAAGAAATGTTGCACCAAATAAACTTGGTTCTTACCAGACAATCTTATTTCTCAACAAACTTTAACGAGGCACTGAATATTCAGAAGCGACTTTGTCCTTTCTTTGGTCCATCACCTAAGAACTCATGTCCTAAACCATTTCCACACTTGGCACAGGAAATCTTAAATGTGAAATGAACACTTTGAAAAGGGTTTACATCACCATTCACACAAAACAAAAGTTTATGTGATCATTATAATTACATTAATTTTTTCAAAAGAAATGAAACATGGACACAAATCATATCTTAAACTTATTTTACATCAATAACATAGTTTATTGAAAATTCCATGCTATCCTTTAAAATTAAAGAAACCATCAGATACCTAGTCTTTTTAAATGAAGCAGTCACTACCTAGTGTTTGACAAAATGCTTTAAAATGTCAAATTTCATGCAACTAACCTTGATTGCATTTGTAGACTCGGGCACTTTTGAGAGGCAGTCAGGAGTAATTGTGGCATTAAAGGCAGGCCATGGTGTGTGGTGATTATATTTGCTGGCGCTATGAAACAGTTCAGTTCCACAGTTTGAACAGGCGTACACTCCTGTAATATGAGGTTAACAGTCAACAGAAAATTTACCTTACTTAGTAACTTGGTATACAGTACAGACTATTGACATACTAAAACATCTATTGAAATTTATGTTCTTCTAAAGGGTGCAGGACAAAGTGAACCATTTCACAAGTGAACCAGTTTCTAAGTGTACCATTTCAGGACCAAGTGAACCACATATGTATTATATAGTGGCTATTGTGTGATGGCACACTGCCTGAAAGGTGATAATAACTAGTAATTATCGCCATTTTGATGCAAGACTTCACACATTTGCTATACTGTTAAAGATGTTTATTTAGCTGTTAGAAATTGACTTAAAATTTAAGCTTCATGACAATTAATATAGTAGCTAGTTTATGATAGTAACATAAATACAAGAGATGCATGAATATTATGAAATTTATTACAAATCAATAAATTAACAACACATGTTACAGTACAAATACTTGATGTTAATAATAAAGCACATGATACAAAGCACATGGATATAACAAAAGCACTATATAAATAAATTCAATGATATGGGCATAAAACATGGTAATACATAATTCATAATGCAATACACAACATGTGAAAATAGTCGACATAAAAGCAATTAAAGCAGACAAATATTTTTTTAATAAATTAAATTTGCTATGAAATAAAGCACAATTATTATTTAACTTAAGAGAATAAAGAACATGTTTGTTATTATTGAATAAAAAAAACCCATTGATTCGCCATCACCTAAATTTAAGCACTCATTTTCAAACCCACAGCCAAACTTCCAATTTACAAACAACTTTAATATATCCTACACGTGTACTGTATATTAATCTATCACAGTACAATACCCTCAAACACAATACAGGTGTTTCCTTTGATTTAAAAGTAGGCCATTTTGGACCAGGCCTTTCTGGAACTGGGCCTTTTTGACCCGACTCCAATTTATATATATGCAGAAAGTTAAACTAATATATCAATACATGTTTGAAGAGACTGCTTTTTTCAAGACTTATTCAAGTGTCTTAATTACACAGACAAGATTCAATTAATGCGTTTAGTAGCCTATACTGGTTGAGAAGCAGTTTCCGACGGAAAGCAGTTTCCGACAAATCACTTTTTCGCGTACCTTCCTTAGATCTTCATAAAGAAGGTACTGCAATTCAACTATATGGTAACTAGGCAATCAAAAGTTGAAGTTCTTACCGAGACACATAAGAAACTTTTATTATTATTTAATGTTTATTTTTCATTTTGTACACAAACTTGCACGTGGGGGATCTGCATGCGCAGCGTATTGCGCATGCGTGTGAACCTAATTTGCATATCTATTAATAGCTACAAGGTTTTCCTTAATTGACTTATACAAACGATGATCATTGTGTACATATTTGTGAACACTGGTGTCATGCTTGTTTCGCATCCACATTCACTTAAATGTATACAAACACAAGTTTCCATCAGAAATGAATAAAAAAAATCATTGATATTCAGTCTCTGCCTGATTTCGAGTATGGATTGAATGTCGTAAATTTTAAGGTTTAAATTTTTCGTAAATGCTGAAAAATTAAATAACATTTCTCTTATTACAGTCTTAAATTTAGTTTATTAAATAAACGGAAAATAAAAACACACAACAGGCACCTTAAATATGCCCCGCATTCAAATTGTCGGAAACTGCTTCTCATCACAAGCTAATCAGAACAATGTAAGTACCCTCTTTGCGCCCCTATTAGATACACTATATGTGACGTCACACATGTAAGAAATATATCGACAATAGCAGCTTGAGCTGTAGTTATATAAAATTTGAACAATTTTAGTAGATATTTAAACACGTATAAATAATTCAATAAAAACGTTTAAAAACTGTCGGAAACTGCTTCTCAACCAGTATAGGACACTGGTTTTAAACTAACAAAAGTTAAATAAAAACAATTGAAGAGTTAAGGAATCGTCATTAGGACTCATAGCACTGAGCATAAAACAGCGTCATAAAACAGTGTCTCACTAAATTACTAATGTCGTTTAGTACCTTTTTCAAAATGATCTTTGTACTTCTCACCGCCACCCCAAGAACAGAAGGACATTTTGATTCTTTTTACGTTGTTTCCCTGGTCCTAGAAATTATCATACGTTGAACATTTAGAACATTATAGGCTTTACATAATATTTTTCACTGACAAACATACATATTTAACCGACTTAAAAGGAGCACTCAACAAAAGTTAAAAAAGGTTACTTTATACTAACATGGTTCAAGATTATGTCCCATTCACTGCAGTGGTTACTCCCCGTCGCATCAACTGAGAGATATAACTAAATATAAGATAAGGTGGAATTATTATTACTGTACAGTATGCATCAAAGTGTCTTATTATACTCGCGCGTGATAACAAAAAATATACATGGTTGCTTGGCGAATTATTCCATAACTTCAACAATATATATGCAAAAAGCTACAGAAACATGCTCAGTAGCAAAAAGTTTAAACATAAAACCCGGTTTAGTGGCAATGGGCAATGGGCAAACGCCAAAGACATAAAACACAAAAACACAAACAAGAAACATAGAACAGCAACCGGCCAATTTTTCAAACCAAGCCTCTCCATACATTGCCACGTAGTTTTTCCTCAATCTATGTGCACAATGTTTCATTCTGGGACTCATCCCCACCAGAAAATCCATCCCATTTCTCTCATCACCACAAACGAGAATGAAAGGTTGTAGGGAGACAAGCATGGTTTTACTTAGTGTACAATTTTGTTCACAAGCAATAAAATATATTTCGAGTGGCTTCAAACTGTAAACGATAGGTGCCTACGTTACCTAAGAACAGGTAATATAAATTGATGATTTGTTATTGCAAGCTAGTTTCATCACAGAAAAGATAAACCTATATGCACTAGTATATAAGGACTGCTTTCAGTCCGCAAGTTTGTGTAAAGTTAAATAAACGAAATCCAATATTTGCTGAGGAAGTTTTGACAATTTATATTTGGTAAAATAAGGCAGAGTATTCAAGTTAACACATTTTCTGCGTAATTATAAATAATTATCTCCCCCCCCCCCACCACCACCAACATTCATTTGCCAATCGTATATCACGTCATGCTAGTAATTAAGCATATGAGCTTACACGGGCGTATTGTGAATATTAGCTTATGTATTTCATAATAAATAGTATTGCCAAAACATGAAATTAATTGACTAGTTATATTCAAGTGATATAAAGTTAAAAAATCAAAGCTTAATTCACACGATTTAAAACAAACATTTATTATAAAAAAGTTAACCTTGCGATTTCGCGCTCCATGCTTTTTTCATTAGTGCGGGGTTCAACAATAGTACAACCTCCATCAGAAGAGTTTTTAACCAAAAACTTCTTAGTCCTATGTGAGCTGAATCTTTTTAAAGATTGTGGAACACTCTCTTGGGAACCTATCATGGTCACTATGGCAGTCTTTGAAAGCTTGGGACGGGGCAAAGCGAAACTCGCCAATTCCTAATAGGGTATGCTTGACTTCTTTGAACTGATCTATAACTAAATCATGATCTAACTGGTCAAATTACTGTTTGTTTCAACACTTGGTTGATGGATTCACAATAGTTGAAAATAATGTTTAGATTCTCAGAGCATTTTTCTTTCCCGCTGTTCAATATGCTGACATGTACGATATATCAACTAGTTCCATTAAAGTATACATTCCTAAATGACCTTTGTTGAAGAGAAGTTAATACAAGATGGTGAGTAAAGTAATAATAATATTAAAACCTTGCATAGCATTAAGTCGGCGCATTCGCCAAAATCGCAACAGAGCCGTTTAAAATGCTGAAAAAGTATTGTGTTTTTAGAACGCGCAATTTTACGATATCTACATTAATTCAGCATTTTAATTGGATATCAAAATTCAATTACGTACGAATACAACTTTGGTTGACATAAAATGTGAAAATAATGTTAAAACTATGCACTTTAAGAATTGAAACTATTTAGCTCACACCGTATTAAATTGATCAAAACGGCTCACGCAAAAAGGCACCTGAGTGATAACTATGGGAGGTGAAAATAATCACCTTCCAAAATTGCAAATATGATAACAGAAAACAAAAACATTTCAGCGATATTTTGGCGATTTTTTTAACTGGTGATTTTTGACCACGTAGCTCAACGGGGAAGACGTAATTTCGTTTCATGCGAACATTAAGTAAGAAAAATGTTTCATGGCAAACAAAATGGCGGATTTAGAATGAAAAGTACCGATTCTGGTACCAACTTTTGCCTGGTAAGTGGACTTTTTCTTTAAATTTTGAAAAATGTATGCGATCAGTACGTGGCGAAAAACATATTCTTTGATCGACATCTTAGTTTGGTATCATAACTTTAAAGATAAAAACGTTATTGAACAGATTGTGGCTCAGGAGGCAATGTTTACAAATAAACGTGTTGATTTTATCCACATTTTTTTTTCGTATTTTCTCGGCATATATGGCATATCTGTGCATGTTGTAACTCTGCTTACATGTATATATTCTTATTTCTAAACTTCATGGTTATTTCTCGACTGTACATGTTTCCACGCCGATATGTTTGTACCTTAACCCACTATTGGTTATTTCTCGACTGTACATGTTTTCACGCCGATATGTTTGTACCTTAACCCCCTATTATGTTTATTGCAAGCACATTACACACATTTTGGAGAAATGCAAACAAACTTCTGCACAATTGTTTAGCATTGAGAGGATACGTTTTTAGTTCTGAGAATCGCAAATGATCACGAGTCTTTCAGTTTGGTATGTGTATCATAATTTGCAGTCGACGACTTTTTTCACTTCAGGAACGGCCTTGAACTTCACCATGGCCCGATTTAGCAGACGAACGAGAAAAATCACAAAAAATCACACAATACCGCATTGACCAAGCAATACGTCAATACATGAACAGAAAATGCTAGCTTGTCGCCGATGAAAAAACGCTCTTGTGTGATGACAACTCCCAATGTAGTTACATTCTCAGTGCACAAAAATATATGTTTAACGTCTTTAACTCTTAACAGAACACCCAAAAGGACACGATTAACCTAGAAAAAGGTATCCATCGAAATACCACATAAACAGAAGCATGAACAATTAATTTTTACGTGAATGTAAGAAACAACTTCTTTTTGACAGTGAAATCTCAAGCAAAGACAATATATGTGCAGTGAGTCGCGGGGAGCGAAATAATGAAAATTCAGTCAGTTCAGAGGTTCATGAGTATGTGCCAATTAAAATGAATGATGAAAAGCAACGAAATAGATGAAGACATATTTAAACTAGGACTACAAGCTGCTGGGTCAGAAAATACCCAAGGAACTGAAACATTGAACAACCTTAGTGCCATAATAGAGCGTTTAAAGGCCTAGTTTAAGGCTTATATAAGTGTCACCCCCCCCCCCATCCGTGTATAGTAAGCAACTTCTGTGTACTGATCTTAATCTTTATTGCTGTCTGCTGTCTATCAGATATCAGATCTGAGTGTCCTGATGTGTAGTTCTTGAGGTTTAATTATAGAAATGAACAAATTATATGTCTTATAGTTGTTGTTGTTTTTTCAAATTATAACAAAATCATTATTTCAATGCTTTAGAATAAGAATAAAAGTAATGTTATATGATATACATGTATATAATATCTAGCCCATTAATATGATTTAACCATGATGCTTCTCAATTTGGATATTACAATGGTGACCATGCATTTAAAGTGGATTGAAATATATCAGTTAAATAACTATAAAACACTTAAAACTCTTATCTGTTTATTATTTATTTCCCATCGGTCAAATTAATACATTGGCTATGCAAATTGTATATAAAGAAATTGGTTATGAATTAGTGAGACACTGAGATAATGTACTTTAAAAGTGTCAACTCAAAATGACCCTGTGCCAATAAACAAATACACATGACCCCAGCGCAATAAACAAGGGGTTATCTTTTGTTTTATTGACGAATTTCTTTGTCACTGCGGTCTTGTGTGATTTTCTGCGATTTTTCTCGTCCGCCTGCTTAATCGGGCCATAGTGAAGTCCGTTCCTGAAGTTAAAAAGTCGTTGACTGCATATTATGATACACATCACATACCAAACTGAAAGACTCGTTATTCTTAGCGATTCTCAGAACTAAAAACGTATCCTCTCAAGGCTAAACAATTGTGCAGAAGTTTGTTTGCATTTCTCCAAAATGTGTGTAATGTGCTTGCAATAAACATAATAGGGGGTTAAGGTACAAAAAATCGGCGTGAAAACATGTACAGTCGAGAAATAACCATGAAGTTTGGAAAATAGGAATATATACATGCAAGCACAGTTTCAACATGCACAGATATGCCATATTTGCCGAGAAAATACGAAAAGTTGTGGATAAAATCAACACGTTTATTTGTATATATTGCCTCCTGAGCCACAATCTGTTCAATAACTTTTTATCTTTAAAGTTATGATACCAAACTAAGATATCGATCGAAGAATATCTTTTTCGCCACAAACTGGACGCATACATTTTTCAAAATTTAAAGAAAAGGTCCGCTTACCAGGCAAAAGTTGGTACCAGAATCGGTACTTTTCATTCTAAATCCGCCATTTTGTTTGCCATGAAACATTATTCTCACTTAATGTTTGCATGAAACGAAATTACGTCTTCCCCCTTGTTTAAAAAACACATTGAATGTATCTGTATCCGAATCATATGTTGTTGTTTTTATCAAATGAGTTAAACATGAAGATGCATTAAAATGGAAAAACATGCCTTTAATGTTCAGCAGCATGTGAAGACTATAATGTTGAGCAACATTTCAAGCCTGTAATGTGAGAAACATTTGAAGTTTTTTCTGTTGAGCAACATGCAAAACCTTTATTGTGAGCAACATTATAATAGTTTAATGTTAAGCAACATTCGAAGCCTGTAATGTTGAGCAGCAGGCGAAGCCTTGACTATTGAACAGCATTTGAAGCCTTTAGTGTTGAGAAACATTTGACGCGTTAAATGTTGAACAACATTTGAAGCCTTGAATGTTGAGTAACATTTGAAACATTTAATGTTGCGCAAGATTGGAAGCTTTTAATGTTGCTCAACATGTGAAGCCTTTAATGTTGAGAAACATTTGAAGCCTTTAACGTTGAGAAACATTTGAAGCGTTTAATGTTGCTCAATATTTGAAGCGTTTAATGTTGCTCAACATTTGAAGCCTTTAATGTTGATCAACATTTGAAGCCTTTAATGTTGCTAAACAGTTGAAGCCTTTAATGTTGCTAAACATTTGAAGTCTTTAATGTTGAGCAACATTTGAAGCCTTTCATGTTGAACAACATTTAAAGCCTTTAATGTTGAGCAACATTTGAAGCCTTTCATGTTGAACAACATTTAAAGCCTTTAATCTTGAGAATCATTTGAAGCGTTTAATGTTGCTCAACATTTGAAGTCTTGAATGTTGCTAAACATTTAGCCCTTGAATGTTGCTCAACATTTAGAGCCTTTAATGTTGCTAATCATTTGAAGCCTTTAATGTTGAGCAACATCTGAAGCCTGTAATGTCGAGCAACATTTGAAGCCTTTAATGGTGAGCAACATTTGAAGCCTTTAATGGTGAGCAACATTTGAAGCCTTGTAATGTTGAGCAACATTTGAAGCCTTTAATGTTGAGAAACATTTGAAGCCTTTGATGGTGAGCAACATTTGAAGCCTTTAATGGTGAGCAACATTTGAAGCCTTGTAATGTTGCTCAATATTTGAAGCGTTTAATGTTGCTCAACATTTGAAGCCTTTAATGTTGCTCAACATTTGAAGCCCTGAATGTTGAACAACATTTGAAGCCTTTGATGTTGAGCAACATTTGAAGCCTTGAATGTTGAGCAACATTTGAAGCCTTGTAATGTTGAGCAACATTTGAAGCCTTTAATGTTGAGAAACATTTGAAGCCTTTGATGTTGAGAAACATTGGAAGCCTTTAATGGTGAGCAACATTTGAAGCCTTGAATGTTGAACAACATTTGAAGCCTTTGATGTTGCTAAACATTTGAAGCCTTTAATGTTGCTAAACAGTTGAAGCCTTTAATGTTGCTAAACATTTGAAGCCTTGAATGTTGCTTAACAGTTGAAGCCTTTAATGTTGTTTAACATTTGAAGCCTTTAATGTTGCTAAGCAGTTGAAGCCTTTAATGTTGCTAAACATTTGAAGCCTTTAATGTTGAGCAACATTTGAAGCCTTTAATGTTGAACAACATTTAAAGCCTTAAATCTTGAGAATCATTTGAAACGTTTAATGTTGAGAAACATTTGAAGCCTTTAATGTTGCTCAACATTTGAAGCCTTGAATGTTGCTCAGCAGTTGAAGCCATTAATGTTGCTAAACATTTGAAGCCTTTAATGTTGCAAAACAGTTGAAGCCTTTAATGTTGCTAAACATTTGAAGCCTTTAATGTTGAGCAACATTTGAAGCCTTTAATGTTGCTCGAAATTTGAAGCCTTGAATGTTGAACAACATTTGAAGCCTTTAATGTTGCTAAACATTTAGCCCTTGAATGTTGTTCAACATTTGAAGCCTTTAATGTTGCTAATCATTTGAAGCCTTGAATGTTGAACAACATTTGAAGCCTTTAATGTTGCTAAACATTTAGCCCTTGAATGTTGTTCAACATTTGAAGCCTTTAATGTTGCAAAACAGTTGAAGCCTTTAATGTTGCTAAACATTTGAAGCCTTTAATGTTGAGCAACATTTGAAGCCTTTAATGTTGCTCGAAATTTGAAGCCTTGAATGTTGAACAACATTTGAAGCCTTTAATGTTGCTAAACATTTAGCCCTTGAATGTTGTTCAACATTTGAAGCCTTTAATGTTGCTAATCATTTGAAGCCTTGAATGTTGAACAACATTTGAAGCCTTTAATGTTGCTAAACATTTAGCCCTTGAATGTTGTTCAACATTTGAAGCCTTTAATGTTGCTAATCATTTGAAGCCTTGAATGTTGAACAACATTTGAAGCCTTTAATGTTGCTAATCATTTGAAGCCTTGAATGTTGAACAACATTTGAAGCCTTTAATGTTGCTAAACATTTAGCCCTTGAATGTTGTTCAACATTTGAAGCCTTTAATGTTGCTACTCATTTGAAGCCTTTAATGTTGCTCAACATTTGAAGCCTTGAATGTTGAACAACATTTGAAGCCTTTAATGTTGCTAAACATTTGAAGCCTTGAATGTTGAACAACATTTGAAGCCTTTAATGTTGCTAATCATTTGAAGCCTTGAATGTTGAACAACATTTGAAGCCTTTAATGTTGCTAAACATTTAGCCCTTGAATGTTGTTCAACATTTGAAGCCTTTAATGTTGCTACTCATTTGAAGCCTTTAATGTTGCTCAACATTTGAAGCCTTGAATGTTGAACAACATTTGAAGCCTTTAATGTTGCTAAACATTTAGCCCTTGAATGTTGCTCAACATTTAAAGCCTTTAATGTTGCTAATCATTTGAAGCATTTAATGTTGAGCAACATCTGAAGCCTGTAATGTCGAGCAACATTTGAAGCTTTGTAATGTTGAGCAACATTTGAAGCCTTTAATGTTGAGCAACATTTGAAGCCTTGTAATGGTGAGCAACATTTGAAGCCTTGTAATGGTGAGCAACATTTAAAGCCTTGTAATGTTGAACAACATTTGAAGCCTTTAATGTTGTTCAACATTTGAAGCCTTTAATGTTGCTAATCATTTGAAGCCTTAAATGTTGAACAACATTTGAAGCCTTTAATGTTGCTCAACATTTGAAGCCTTGAATGTTGAACAACATTTGAAGCCTTTAATGTTGCTAAACATTTAGCCCTTGAATGTTGCTCAACATTTGAAGCCTTTAATGTTGCTAATCATTTGAAGCATTTAATGTTGAGCAACATCTGAAGCCTTGAATGTTGAACAACATTTAAAGCCTTGTAATGTTGAACAACATTTGAAGCCTTTAATGTTGTTCAACATTTGAAGCCTTTAATGTTGCTAATCATTTGAAGCCTTAAATGTTGAACAACATTTGAAGCCTTTAATGTTGCTCAACATTTGAAGCCTTGAATGTTGAACAACATTTGAAGCCTTTAATGTTGCTAAACATTTAGCCCTTGAATGTTGCTCAACATTTGAAGCCTTTAATGTTGCTAATCATTTGAAGCATTTAATGTTGAGCAACATCTGAAGCCTTTAATGTTGAGCAACATTTGAAGCCTTGTAATGTCGAGCAACATTTGAAGCCTTGTAATGGTGAGCAACATTTGAAGCCTTGTAATGGTGAGCAACATTTGAAGCCCTGTAATGGTGAGCAACATTTGAAGCCTTGTAATGGTGAGCAACATTTGAAGCCTTGTAATGTTGAGCAACATTTGAAGCCTTGTAATGTTGAGCAACATTTGAAGCCTTGTAATGTTGAGCAACATTTGAAGCCTTTAATGTTGCTCAACATTTGAAGCCTTGTAATGGTGAGCAACATTTGAAGCCTTGTAATGTTGAGCAACATTTGAAGCCTTTAATGTTGAGCAACATTTGAAGCCTCTAATGTTGAGCAACATTTGAAGCCTTTAATGTTGAGCAACTTTAGAACATGTGCACCTGCAGTCAGTGATATACAACTTGGATATACGTTATCCACAGGTTATCTTTAAGCTAGTAAGCTCATTTAAATGATTTCATTGTTTAATAATAGTTAGACCGAGAAGTACAGAATCCTGGCCATTCACGTAGTTGGGGATAAACAACAGCACGTGTGCATGCAATCTTGTGTCGCGTGTATCTCAAAAAGTATTTGAGCTACAACCATGAACTCTTACAAGAATGTTTACAATCATGTGAAAATGTACACCTGTGGGTTTGCTTGTGCTCAACTGCAATAATAGCAGCTAGAGTCATGACTTTGCTATGCAATATGGGGATTTAATAAAACTTGGCACAAATGTTCACCATTGAAAGAAGGCGTGTCATGTGCAAGAGCCATATATGTTTAGGTCAAAGGTCATTATCACACCTTTAAAATGACCATGGTCTGATATCCTTAAACTTTGGCATAATGTATTGTCTGTGCCGTAACCCGGTTACCATGCATTAAGTGATTTTCAGAAAGCAATATAGAACAACACGTCTCCAAGAGAAAACTTGACACGCGTGCAAGACCATGTCTGTAGTCACAATCATACAGGTAGGGCCGTCATTGTTCAAATTTACAAAACTTTTCCGGACTGAAATTATATATAGAGTGTAGGACAAGTGGGTTCTCTAGACAAATGTTCAGTAGGTCAAATTAAGGTCAGGGTCAGACTCAATGGACATTGCCGTCAGCCTTCTACGCCTTCTCCGGGCTGTGCCTAATTCAATGGAACCTGGTCAAATAGCCCCCAATTCAAATAGCCCCCATTTTGGTCAAATATCCCCCACACTTTTGGTCAAATAGCCCCCACTTGGAAAAAAATGGTCAAAACGCCCCCAATTTGGTCAAAACGCCCCCATTTTGGTCAAATAGCCCCCACTTCTTTTTTGAAATTATATTTGAAGGTAAGTTGCAATATTTTTAAGATATTTGAATGTAAGTTGTAATATTTTTAAAATATTTGAATGTATATATGAAGGTAAGTTGTAATATTTTTAAGATATGTGTATATATATCCGCCTGGTCTCAGAACAACGCTTGCAGCGTAACCAGAAGGCAGCGTACAGGTCCATGCAGGGAAGTGTGTTCGCTGCGTGGGACTTGTACCGATCTGGCGATCTGACCGACACCGGCTTGCTAAAAAAGATTTCCTCTTTATATGTGCACACCGTCCCAAAAACAATTGAAACAGAAGATTAGAGACAGCTGCACAAGGACCTTATTACTTACTATGTATTGACATATAATATACATTCTCCATCTATGTTAATGTATATTGTATTGTACAATGAGAATACATAATTCATTTTCCCATACATTGTAAATGTGTATTTAAAAGATGTGAATAATGTCTAAATTATTTCAAAATTAAAAATAAAGTTAAATTATATATCCTTGTGGTTATTTAATTTTGGAACGAGCCGTTTTTTTGCGGAAATGCATGGAAACCTGTTATGTAAGAATGCTGACAAAAAATAGATCGCAGATTTATATATTAAAGTTCAAAAATTGATGTTTTAAATAAGCATTTCGGTTTAAGCCATAAAACATTAACATTAACGAAAATATGAAAATCTGCGATCTTATCTTTTGTCAGCAATCTTTTATCACTGGTTTGCAGATATTTACGCAAAAATTTGCTCTTTCCAAGACAAAAAATAAAAAAAAATTGTCAAAACGGTAAATCTGTGAGAGTGCGCAGCTTTAAGTTTGATCGGCAAAGAAAAACACCAAAAAAAAACAACAACAAACTTATGACTTAGAAACATTTAAAATGTAGATTTGATGTAATAATATATTATTTATAAGTAATATTTTAAAACGTTTTTTTAATTTTACTTGGTAAAATTTTCAGATTTATTAAAGTGACACTCTTATGCATAATCAATACTGATACACAATGTCATGTATAACAAACATAAATTTTGAGTGATAAACCCTCAACTACTTACTAAAGAATGCATTTTTGGAAAATATTAATTATTAATTACTTATAAGAAGATTGTAACCGCGTATTTAATAGCTGAAAACGCAAAAATATTAAATGATTGGTGAATGCTAAAAGATTAACTGCGATCTACTATCGTCTCATAAGGTAGCAATACCGTGTTTTCTGCACATTTCTTTCAAATTAAACTCGGTATTCTTCATAAGCACCATTGTTGTCGACATGTGTTCACTCTTTTTGGTATATTAAAACAATTGTATTTAATGTATTAACTCTTATTTGGGAGTAATAGTGCATCTTTAATATACAAATACTGTTAATTGCACTTCATTTTGTAAAAATAAAGGTTTAAAAGTGTTTTGGAATAACATAAGTATGCATACATACATATAAAAAAAGTGGGGGCGTTTTTTTGGGGGCTATTTGACCAATTTTAAAATGTGAGTGGGGGCTATTTGACCAAAATGGGGGCTTTTTGACTTGGTGGCTATTTGACTTGGGGGCTATTTAACTAGGAAGCAATTAAATTAAGGCCATGCTTTAGTCCAAGTTTCCGACAAAAAAAATGTTTGTGAATAAATGTGTTTACTTTTAAACACAGACCTATAAACGGCCCGTGAATTCAGTCACACTTTGACGGGGTCAAGCCATAATGCAGCCACGTATAGGGCGCGGGCAGACCTTTATAAACTCAACAACAATGCAACGCCCCGTGAATTAAAGTCAGGGAAGTAACTTGAAAAAGTACTGAAGAAATATCTTCTATTTATCCTTTCAGAATTCAAAGATGTTAACTATTTGTTACGCAACTTTTGTACGCAGTTTAATTTGTTATAAAAATGCGTTAAAAGTTGAGGGGTCATTAAGTCTGAGCTTGAATTTTATTTCCATATTCAACACAATTTAGTTTTTTTGGTAAAAATGATTCATACTAAGTTCATGTATGTCGGGTCTTTACGAGACCAATGAAGTGCATGTTACGTAAATTACCGAACAACAAACTGGTTTGTCCAAAAATAAATCCAATTTCATTAGCAAGTAAAATAAGAACGTTACCATAGCGCATGCGCATAAAGTTGAAAAACCGGTTTTTCTTCTTTACAGTTCAATGAATCCAGCGCTATATTTAGAATCAATAATGAAAATAGCGTGTGTTATATACAGTCCAGTCACACGTGAATACACAAGGTGTGGTGATACCCATTCAATTTTAGGCGTATGAGGTTATTCAGAGTTTTGACAGACATTGCGTTGGATGCATCAGAATCCGAATAACGTGTTTTCGAACAATAAATAAAGGACACAAAGTAAGTGAATTATTAAAACATTTTCTATCAATGTTATGAACTTACTTGAACAGTTTTTTAAGTATTAGCGCACTTTTGAAAAGAAAACTTTTAAATGATTTGATGTTGAAACAAGTAATGAAAATTCGGGAAACAGAAATATTTGTATCCACCAGTTCATAGGTATCTGTTGCTTGTTATATAACATTGCAATAAGTTTCTTGATTAATCATACAAGCGTATATTAGTAATTGATAAACATGTTTGATCAAGGTGTTAATCTGTTAATTAAGCCATTTTTTAAGGTGATTAGGACAAAACAATACCATAATAGTGTAACCGGTACAAAGATATTAATCATCATTGATTTTAAAATTCTTCATTAATGAAGGCCAACCCAAGTTAGATAATTAATATATTAGTATTGAAACTCTATTCAATATACATCTACAGATGTGATTGTATTAGATATATTATGCAGCAAAATGCGTATGCCTGAACAAGATATACTTAGTTAATTGTTGCCTTATTTCAAACAATGCATATGTGTGTATCAATATTATTTTATACCAATTTCAAGGTTATGTACACAAATTTGTATACGCTAAAACCATGTTTTTGTTTGTAATGTTATTCTGGCGAAACATTTTGATTTTCACTGTGTGTCTAGTTTAGTCATTACAAAACAGCGCATATACATGTAGATCTTGCCAATGCAATCTTTATGCAATATCTCTATATATGTGAATAAAAAAAGATACTCGGATTAATTGTTTGAACAGGGTTTTCACTCTAGCTATATCGTGGTACTTCGCAAAATTTTGATAGTCACTTTTTTAATTCTTGGTCAAAATTTGCTTATTTAAGCTAGTCAGAAAATACTGTATAACCAATGATTGATGAGAAATATAGTCCGAGTATTCTAGTCTAATTTCACCATGCTACCTTTAATGCTGGTGTACACATGTACCTTAAATTAAACTATACAAAATCAAATTTTAAACCTTACTAGTTACAGTGTTCCTTTGGAAAGCATAATCTTAAAAATTTAAGAATAAAAGTGAGATTTGCTTCACCATTTTAAACCAGTTTAAGCAAATTGAGTCATAAAAAAAAGCATTCAATACTTTATGATGAAAACTTAAGGTATTCTTTAGTGAGGTTCAAATTCAGCCATTTGTTAAGTTTAAGAAGTGATAAATGTAAAGGCATGTTATTTCACATTTGGGCTCATGTTCGCTCAAGCCTGGTGTTTGAATACTGCATGGGTTGACAATTTGTCATCAAAATAGGAGTCCTTACAACCAGTTATTATTATTTATTCTAACATCAAGTTTATGATCTCATTCAAACAAATTTTAATGTTGATCATTGAAAAGTTTGCAAAAAATTTAATACCATTATTTTGTTGTGATTAAGATTTCAGAGAAATATGTATGAGTTTTCTGATATGATTTTACTTTTCAAATTATGTGCATCCCCCCAAAAAATACAAGTATATCTAAAACCTTGTTTATTTTGAGATTTGCATTTTTTATAGCTTGTTAATTTTATTGTTTGATTTATTTGTACATTTATAGTTATAGGCAGAACTCAGAAGTAGAGGAACATGAAAAGGATGGCGAAGCTCGCCAGTCCACTGGTTGTAGGCTTTGCGCTGCTTCTTATAGGAAGAACACACGCACAATTTAAACCCGCTGCTGACCGGCAATGTAAGTTTTTGTTCAAGGAAGTTGACCTAAAATTCAATATAGGTGAATTCCTATTATGGTAACCCCATGTAATTTTGATATCATTTGAAAGTATATTTCATTATTTGATGGAGGAAATGTAAACCATTTAACTAAAACAGATATGTAGCTTGGATAAGATACGGTCTTTAGGACGTTTTCAGTTGAAAAAAAGTACAGAATTATGGTAGTGTACTCAATAGATCTCCATCAGTATCAGGGTCGGATCCAGGATTTGGTGTTAGAGGTGGTGGTGTGACTTGGTAATGTTGCCAGTGGGCGAACATGCGCACCAAAATATTTGTGGTTTAAATGCGGGAAGGTGTTTGAGGGTTCTCCCCCATTAAAAAAAAATGCTTCTATAAATGTAAAATGGTGTTGTTGTTTTTTTCTATTGACATAAAAAAGGTGAACTTGGACAATTCAAGTGTGAGGGAGTGCCCCAGCTTTCGATGAACCACTAGAAAATATTGAATTTTTTTTTTTCTTGGACACAAAAATGCATGTAGTTTTTGAAATTTAGTAGCCAGTGGTTATTCATATTACTGGTAAAGAAAATATCACAATTGTTTGCAGTTGTACAAAGCCTTTTGATATAAAAATATTACATTTACATAATTAATAGAAAATTGAAACTTTCCTAACGCACATGGATACAAAACAAATGTATTAAAGATGTCTTTGTTAAGCAGCTTCAATCTACCTGAGATTCTTTTACTCTTTCAGGTCAGCTCTACGACATTGAAACTGGAGCGACATTAACAACAAACACGTTCAGTTTGACCATTCAAGAAACAGGTATGTTTTGATGGATAATAGAGAGGTATCAAAAAACATGTGTTAGTAAACTTGAATGCACACCACATCATGTTAATGTACGGTAAAAGTTGCAGTCATGTTTAAAAGTCCTTTTGCAAAATTTTACAGTATGTTTGTACTTGTATGCTAGCTGATACTTTCAAAAATAACTTCCCTCGTGTTATTATACAATTCATTCCTAACTTGTACAATGTACGATTATACTGTACCTCATCTTTATTACTTCCTATACAAAATAAAGTTAACTTCAGCAGACAATTTTTTCTACAGTTATGTTGAAGCGGATTTTCTTTTCTGGTTCTGAAAACATGCAAACCCTGACTCAGCACTGAAATGAAATTATCTTTAGAATATAACTACAGTATACATATACCTAGACATCTATTGTTCTAACATCTTTTATATTTTACCTACATATAAAGACATATGGACATCTCTCCCATATGCGACTTAGGTATTGATATATCCATGCGCATGTGAGTTTGGTTTGTAGTCACCAAGCTGGACAAGTGGGTTTCCTCTGAGTATTCCTGTTTCCTCCAAAACACAGGTCCACTAAAATTATTAAAATAATGATAACTTGTCTCACAATTGTTTTATCTTCGAAGTCTTTCTCTTAGGCAGCATATTTATAGGTAAAGTATTTATATTGACTGATCATTCAGGTTTGGTTTCCTCAATTCGGCACTTCACAATCAAAAGGCATTTTCTTTATCAAATACTAATATATGCAAACATCTAGTTAACAACAAAGACTGCAGGGTTAAATCTGGCATATTTTGCCATCCTATGCTTGCTTACATCTTGCAACAAAAGACAGCTGGGTTAAATCTGGCATATTTTGCCATCCCATGCTGGCTTACATCTTGCAACAAAAGACAGCTGGGTTAAATCTGGCATATTTTGCCATCATATGCTGGCTTACATCTTGCAACAAAAGACAGCTGGGTTAAATCTGGCATATTTTGCCATCATATGCTGGCTTACGACTTGCAACAAAAGGGTTAAAGTTAAATCTGGCATATTTTGCCATCCTATGCTGGCTTACATCTTGCAACAAAAGACAGCTGGGTTAAATCTGGCATATTTTGCCATCCTATGCTGGCTTACATCTTGCAACAAAAGACAGCTGGGTTAAATCTGGCATATTTTGCCATCATATGCTGGCTTACATCTTGCAACAAAAGACAGCTTGGTTAAATCTGGCATATTTTGCCATCATATGCTGGCTTACGTCTTGCAACAAAAGGCAGCAGGGTTAAATCTGGCATATTTTGCCATCATATGCTGGCTTACATCTTGCAACAAAAGACAGCTGGGTTAAATTTGGCATACTTTGCCATCATATGCTGGCTTACATCTTACAACAAAAGACAGCAGGGTTAAATCTGGCATACTTTGCCATCATATGCTGGCTTACATCTTGCAACAAAAGACAGCAGGGTTAAATCTGGCATATTTTGCCATCATATGCTGGCTTACATCTTGCAACAAAAGACAGCTGGGTTAAATCTGGCATATTTTGCCGTCATATGCTGGCTTACATCTTGCAACAAAAGACAGCTGGGTTAAATCTGGCATATTTTGCCATCGTATGCTGGCTTACATCTTGCAACAAAAGACAGCAGGGTTAAATCTGGCATATTTTGCCATCATATGCTGGCTTACATCTTGCAACAAAAGACAGCTGGGTTAGATCTGGCATATTTTGCCATCATATGCTGGCTTACATCTTGCAACAAAAGACAGCAGGGTTAAATCTGGCATATTTTGCCATCATATGCTGGCTTACATCTTGCAACAAAAGACAACAGGGTTAAATCTGGCATATTTTGCCATCGTATGCTGGCTTACATCTTGCAACAAAAGACAGCAGGGTTAAATCTGGCATATTTTGCCATCATATGCTGGCTTACATCTTACAACAAAAGACAGCTGGGTTAAATCTGGCATATTTTGCCTTTAATGCTGGCTTACATCTTACAACAAAATGGCATATTTTGCCATCATATGCTGGCTTACATCTTGCAACAAAAGACAGCTTGGTTAAATCTGGCATATTTTGCCATCATATGCTGGCTTACGTCTTGCAACAAAAGGCAGCAGGGTTAAATCTGGCATATTTTGCCATCATATGCTGGCTTACATCTTGCAACAAAAGACAGCTGGGTTAGATCTGGCATATTTTGCCATCATATGCTGGCTTACATCTTGCAACAAAAGACAGCAGGGTTAAATCTGGCATATTTTGCCATCATATGCTGGCTTACATCTTGCAACAAAAGACAACAGGGTTAAATCTGGCATATTTTGCCATCGTATGCTGGCTTACATCATGCAACAAAAGACAGCAGGGTTAAATCTGGCATATTTTGCCATCATATGCTGGCTTACATCTTACAACAAAAGACAGCTGGGTTAAATCTGGCATATTTTGCCTTTAATGCTGGCTTACATCTTACAACAAAATGGCATATTTTGCCATCATATGCTGGCTTACATCTTACAACAAAAGACAGCAGGGTTAAATCTGGCATATTTTGCCATCATATGCTGGCTTACGTCTTGCAACAAAAGACAGCAGGGTTGAATCTGGCATATTTTGCCATCCTATGCTGGCTTACATCTTACAACAAAAAACAGCAGGGTTAATTCTGGCATATTTTGCTGACTTATTACGACAGATGAACCCTATTTATTCTGATATTATCCTTTTTGAACTTCAGACTTCCAGGCCAATAAGGGGCAGACTATTATTCTGCCTCTGCACGGTAACGGTTTGACATTCACAACTCCGAATCCCGCAGATCAAGCGACTGTAGACCAATATGATATACAGTTCTTCAGGGATTCCACCGACTATAATGTCATTTCAATTGATAATGAGATCAACAGGGATGTAAGTTTTAATAATTCTTAACTGTATTTTACTAAATTAGCCAAAAAATTGGAAACCCTGCTTTGATTCCAAATTTGAACGTGAAATCTGACAAGATTTGATATATTTTTAATTATTATCATTTCATTGCTTGATTATATTTTCTGCATTTTTGTTCGTATGAGAGCATTTTTCAAACACATTGGAAGATAAAGTAACAATTATAATACTGTTGATTCAAATTGTAAATTACTAACATAATATTTTAATATCCTAGGGGATTGATGCAGAACCAAACGACGACTTGGATATTATTGCTTTAAATTTCAACTGTGAATACAATGACGGCACCAGTACCTTTGTGGTAAGATTGTCTTGTCTTTCCTTTTACTATGATTTTCATCTGCCAAACTATTATTGTTACATCATAAATGTGCATTTTATTGCTGCATAGTTAAATTCAGTTGAGATAAATATAAACTTAAATAAAGATATTATAATTATTCAAAATGTTATTTCCATTTACAGCAAACATTCACAGTGAATCTATTAGTTGATGACGCCAACGATAATTCTCCTGAATTCCAAGGTGCACCATATAGCGTCAACATTAAAGAGGTATGCATTCGTTATTTAACATATCTGACAGTCAAGGGCTTATGTGTTGGATGTATGATTCGCCAGAAAGCATAAAATAAGTATTTATGAATACTATTTTTATAAATCAGTGTTTTTGGCATTCAAAGATTTTAATGTTTGTTTCAGTTGAACTAAAGAGCCAGTGCAAGAAATACACAAGAAATTCTTTATAATGAAATATGTACTGATCCATATACTGATACATTTATAAAATACAGTCTGATAGCTTGTTACTTCTAAGACATTTTAACACGTCCAATAAATAATGACCTTATTGTGATTTTGAAGAAATTGATGTAGTTAAATATTGTTTGTTATTTTATCAAATTACTTTTATAGGCACTGCCGATCTCCAACACAGTTTTTGACAACATTGTGGCTTCTGATAAAGATGCCAACCAAAACAAGGAAATCCGTTTTTCGATTAGTTCTGGGCAAGACTATGTAAGTATGAATAATGTGTTTTATCGATATTATCGGGGTCATTTTTGTATAACTCTGCATGATTGTGAAGGTTGAGGTGATGATGATGAGGACTTGATTTTTAATTTTACAACAAATTTTGCAACTTTTTATTTAAGTTTATTTTATAAAATAGATATTAGAAAGGTGAAGTATTTTATTTGTTACTATTTAGCAATGCATTAACAAAAGGGCCATTGAATATCATCGATGAGAAATATGATTAAATTTATTAAGTAATATCATATTTCTGTGCTCAGCCAATCGGACAACAATTTGTTGTTTTTTCAGCCTCCAGGCAATGATATTTTCCGAATGCAAGACAGTGGATTGGGTGCCGTTGATCTTTTCCGGGCTCTAGACTATGAGTCATTGTATGAAGCCGGAAAGACGCAGTTTCTTTTGGAAATCCTTGCAAGAGTAAGTTTATGTTTGTTTGTTTTTTTAGTTGTGTTATTAAAAAAATATACATTGTAACATAATTATACACGGAAAACACCTGAAATTCAATATTGTAATTGGTCATGATTTTGAATGAGATTTATAAAATTTAAAAAGAAACATGAAGTTTTTCTAGTAAATATGTGCTTTCTTGCATGTAGTTATAATCTAATACTACATAGTTTTAACAATAATTATTGTTTTGATAAAGAATACAGCAAAATAACAATAAACTTCATAGGTTAAATAAAGTCAAACTTTTCCAGGACAACAATGCTGATGCAACGCTTCAAAAGACATCAACGCAAACTTTGACAGTTAATGTTGAAGACAGCGATGATCTTAGCCCAACCTTCTACTATCCTAACTGTAGGCAAGTCCAGGGGCTCGCCAATTCCTGCGTCGTTGCTACATATTCAGCTTCCATTACGTCAGGAAATACAGTAAGTGGAAAAATAGCATACAGAAAAACTAATTGCCAGCATATAGCAAGTTAAACTACTTTTAAACAAAAGGAAAAAAAATGCCTGCAGGACTATTATGTATCCAGTGTTGTGATCAGCTTCTATTACGTCTAGAATGATGGTAAGTTTCAAAAAAACACATAGTAGGAATAATTGCCACCATACGGCAAGTTGAAATTCTTGGTTATAAACAGGTTAAAATAAGTGCTTGCATGTCTGGGGATGTTGTCAAAATATGAGGTAATGTCGGGTGATGTTGTCAAAATATGAGATCATGTTTGGGGATGTTGTCAAAATATGAGGTCATGACTGGGGATGTTTTCAAAATATGAGGTCATGTCAGGGGATGTTGTCAAAATGGATATTTGAACTACCGTAATATAATTAAGCATGGTACCTATAATGAAGGCCAATAGGCAAATTTATTGGCTAAAATGTTGTTGCAAGTATATTCTAACTAAGAATTCCATTTTCAGGGAGCATTATCAGTTGTTCCCTTGATCGATGGAACAGAGACAACGCCTTACCCCATTCAGGCTTTCGACTTGGATCGGCTGAACGCCCAAATCAACTTTGTGATTGAGAAAAGTGAGGCTTTTGCATATTATTTCAGTTATTTATGTCAAACCTTACAGATTCACTTTTCATATGCTTTTTGTTTCAATGAAATTGTACAAATTTATGATATAACAAAAAGAAAAGAAAGGACTGGAACAGCAATTCGTCTCTAGTGTCAGGTGAAATTATGTGAACTTGAGCTAACTTGATTGGCTCTACATAATTTGAAATATATACAATGCATTTTTTTCTACAAATATAAAGAGAAAATATGAATTTTCAGCAAGATTTCAAGAAAGATAATTTATTTCTACAGCTATCCCAGCCGGTTACGAGAATCGATTTACAGCTACAAGGTCAGGACCTTCAGCGGTATCCGGACTTACAGGTCGAGATGTTTATTCCGCAACAGTTACGCAAATTTTGCCAATAAATCGACAGGACCTAAAAAGCCTCGAAATCATCTTGAGGGTAGGCTTAAATTGTTGTTGTTTTTATTTACCTCATTCCTGGTTTATTGACTCATTAGAATATTCCAGTATTTCACGCCAATTTTTATGTCACACATGTGCCTTTATTTAAGCAGTGTGCTTTTTTATGTAAACCGCATTATCATTTAATGACAATGTGATGTTGAAGGTTGGCTACTGAAAAATCACTACGGAAACTGTTCATGCTCTGTATGAGTTCGATGTCAGAACATTTTTAATTTCTTTAATTTAGGCATCTTAATTGCGTCTGTTTTTATCTCTGAAACTATCTGTGGAGCAGACTATTTGCTGTTTGTATTTGCCTGGTAAATTCCTTGCAAACTGCCCTATTAGTAAAGTTAAATATTTGAAGGAATGTTTTAAATATGCTAACAAAGGAAGCCACTTGATAATTCCTGCAATATTTCAGGCTGAACAAGTTGATGACCCGACCAAATATCGAACAGCTGTGATTCAGACAATGGTTGAGGCCAACAACGTGAATGCTCCGAGTATTAATTCAAACTCCAACAGCTTCAATGCATACATCTTTGAGGAGAACGATGTCGGTGAAACTGTGCGGGCTACCAGAGATGGGGCCAATCCAGCTGCCTTCCAGATTTTCGTTACTGATCTTGATGTGGTTTGTAAAAAAATAATTTTATTGCTTATTCTTTTCAGGTAGATTTTTTTCAAACAAATGAAATTATCATGATTTTATTAAATTATTATATTGAATGAATTTTGCTTTATTTGAAGGCTACAGTCAATCAATCAAACTTCTGGATTTTTTTGAATGCCAGCTTGTATGAAATAAACATTTTTTTAAATTATTTTCAGATTGCTGGTGATGACCAGAACTACATCTTTGAAATTGTTGGAAACAGTGTACCGTTTGGCCTTGAACAAGCTGGATCTGACAGAGTTACAATATACGCAACACAGTCACTGGACAGGGAAACCGTACCGACGTACACTATCACAGTAAGTGTTTTTACTGAATTCTTGTACAGTGGGAAAAATTAAAAATTAAAAACAAAATTTGTAAAAAATTATATATTTATATAAAAAAAAACACAGAATAAACTATAATAAACTTTGTTCTACATATTTTATATTTTTTCATATTATTTAGTTATCCAATGATTATGAAAATTTTATTGTGAAATGCTCAAATGCCCTTTTTTGGATAAATGTATAGCTAATAAGTTTTTGAATATCCACCTAATCAATTGTCATTTTCTTCAAGAAATGTAATATTGATGTTCTTCTGCACAACATATTAATATAATATAAATTTGAATAAAAAAAAATAAAAAAATAAAAAATTTGATCATCATGACAAATTTAATTTGAATTTTAGTTTACATTTATCTAGTTAAAAAAAACTTGTTCTTAAGCAGTGGCATGTGAAGTCCAGAACATAATGTAAAATTGTATATGTTAAACTGTTATAATAGCAATATACTTTTGCTAAGTATTAGTATTACTTATAAAGCACCCTTTTTGTCAACGCATGGACATATTTCATGGTATTGTGTCTTCTGTAGGTACGAGTGACTGAGGACCTCCCGTCTGGTGCCAAATCAGCAGAACAGCTCGTGCAGGTGATTGTGTTGGATGTCAATGACAACGACCCTCAATTTCCGAATGGGGGACAGAATTATCAAGCCAGCATTTTGGAGGGAGACTACACCAATAACAATGTGCTCATCACCAATGTACGACATCTGTTATTTATTTATTAAAAATTAAATGTAGTTTTGAGAAACTTTTAGTTCTTGAATTATTCCAACTCATTTTACTAATAAATTTATTCATATCTATTCGAAAGTTTCCTGTGTTGGAATTGTTTGGATTTCAAACTTGTTCGAATTTATGAAGATTGAAGCACTATTTTGCTAACTGACATATAGAATAATTGATGAATTTGATATCGTTTTACCTTAAAAGATATCAAAATTCATTCAAGATAAACAAATTTTAAAAAAATCTTAGATATTTTTATGTTTAAAGATATTTTGACTTTACTCAAATTATAAAACTTTCGGGAAATTATATTGCAAAAAAACATTTATCTCTTTTTTTTCTCACCATTTCCTTTATCCTGTGGAGAAAGTTTTTTATAATTTTTTTGACTTATCAAGGCCTTCCAACCTGGGACGGACATCGATGAGAACAACTCCCCAGCAGTCAGTTTCAGAATTGCCAGCGTAAAAGTTACGGGCAACTTGACTCCTGCCCAAGTAGAGAATCGTATTGAGCTGCGCTCCAACGGTCTCTTCTTGACTGGTTCAGTCACCGGCAATCTGTACTTCGTTGTGGAACTAGAGGCTACAGATAATCCACAAAACCCCAACCAGAATGAAAGGTATGGAATGGAAATTAAGCATACAAAAGTTTTATCTTAGGGTCTTGTATCTGAATAGAAACATTGAATGTTTTTAGCTTGTCTGATTTTTGAAATGACAAGCTATTGTCACTTGATTGTCGTCATCGTCATCAGAGGCGTTGGTTAGGTTTTGCGTTTTAGTCACTTACATGGAAACTATAAAACTATCACTTTGAAACTTGGGGAACTTGTTCATCTAATACCCTTCTTCACTTTGTACCCTAAAGATGCCGAGTCTCGCCTGATTTTTGGGGGGTAAAAAAAACATTAATTTTGATGGATTGGCTTCTTAAATTTTTGTTGGATTGATTTCAAATTTTTTCCCTGACAATAAATGGATAATGCACTTCAATACATCAAATAGGTTTTTCAGTAACACATTTGGAAGGGTAAGGGGAGGGTTGGGGATATTTTAGTATTTTTGGACTTTGTAATTGTTAGCAGTCTATTTTTTTTTTAACTTTTGTGCTTTGGTCACTTACATGCAAACTTTCAAAGCTATCACTTTCAAACTTTGGAATACCTGTTCACTATCAAATGTACAATATGAAATAAATAAACCATATTTGGATAAAATCAGACAAGCTTTCAGCACCCACAGGAGATGCTCTTTTTGTTTACACGTATTCATATGCGGATTAGTCAACCAGTATACTATTGGTCAGTGACATTATTTCATTATGAATAACTGGTTGGTATTTACCGTATGAATTGTTACATCCTTCACCAACCTTCCTATAATACAGAGGGATTTCTTAAAAAAAAAACCTAAACATGATTTATAGAAAAAGTGGTGTCTTAAAGCTGCACTCTCACAGATTGAACGTTTTGACAACTTTTTGTTATTTTTTGTCTTGGAACCAGCAAATGTTTGTGTAAATATTCAAAAACAAGGGATAAAAAAACTGCTGACAAAAGATCAGATCACAGCTTTTCATATTTCCGTCCCAAAATTGATGTTTTATGCATTTTTCTTAAACTGTTTGTAATGGTTTAAGCCATAAAACATTAAATTTGGAATGGAAATATGAAAATCTGTGATCTGATATTTTGTCAGCAGTCTTTCATCACTGGTGAGCAGATATTTACGCAAAAATTTGCAAATTCCAAGACCAAAAAAAAATAATTGAAAAATTGGTTAATCTGTGAGAGTGCAGCTTTGAATACTAGTAATTAAGACAAAATGTAAATCAACAGATTTCTTTTGAACATTTTATTTAAGGACTTAGTTCACATTTATTTTACCATTATATGATGAATGCAATTGGTTTCATAGAATTTTTCAGTAAAGTTAATATATCAGGGCATATTGCAGTGGGATTTGATTTTTTTAAAGGAATGAGTACCATCATATTTAGCAACAATAATACTTATTTTTCTCCCAGCTTAAAGGCAGTTTTGCAGTAGTATGGATATTTGATTGTTATTTTATATGTTATTTTATAAATAGTTCCATTTTTGTAGTGAAAAAGTTGAAATTTTAACATTTTATATCATTTTTTACAATAATAATATACCATACCCTGATATTGGTTGGTTTGGTACAGAATTCCAGTACCAAAAAGAAATGTTCTATTCCTATTCGTTTTGGAGATGTTAGTGGAATCAAAGAACTTTTTTGCCTTATCATATATTTAATAATGGTAGGAAGCCTGTGGCTTAATTTCTTAATATTTATTTAACTTGTTGTTGTTTTTTATCCTGACAGAAAGTCAACTGCCAATGTTGCCGTTTCAATCACAAGTGCCAATAATAATGCACCCATTTTTGAGCAAGCTAACTATGAAGTCGGGATCAGTGAAGCAACGCCATCTGGATCATTTGTCCTGCAAGTTAGGGTATGTTATGCTTAATGATCTGTTTGTAGCATTAAGATCATTTGTCCTGCAAGTAAGGGTAGGTTATGCTCAATGATCTGTTTGTAGCTTCAGGATCATTTGTCCCGCAAGTTAGGGTAGGTTATGCTCAATGATTTGTTTGTAGCATTAAGATCATTTGTCCTGCAAATTAGGGTAGATTATGCTTTATGATCGGTTTGTAGCATCAGGATCATTTGTCCTGCATGTTAGGGTAGGTTTTGCTCAATGATCTGTTTGTAGCATCAGGATGATTTGCCCTGCAAGTTAGGGTATGTTATGCTTAATGATTTGTTTGTAGCATCAGGATCATTTGTCATGCAAGTTAGGGTAGGTTATGCTCAATGATCTGTTTGTAGCATCAGGATCATTTGTCCTGCACGTTAGGGTATGTTATGCTCAATGATCTGTTTGTAGCATCAGGATCATTTGTCCTGCAAGTTAGGGTATGTTATGCTCAATGATTTGTTTGTAGCATCAGGATCATTTGTCCTGCAAGTTAGGGTATGTTATGCTCAATGATTTGTTTGTAGCATCAGGATCATTTGTCCTGCAAGTTAGGGTAGGTTATGCTTAATGATCTGTTTGTAGCATCAGGGTCATTTGTCCTGCAAGTTAGGGTATGTTATGCTTAATGATCTGTTTGTAGCATCAGGATCATTTGTCATGCAAGTTAGGGTAGGTTATGCTCAATGATTTGTTTGTAGCATCAGGATCATTTGTCCCGCAAGTTAGGGTAGGTACGCTCAATGATCTGTTTGATGCATTAGGATCATATGTCCTGCAAGTTAGGGTATGTTATGCTTAATGATCTGTTTGTAGCATCAGGATCATTTGTCCTGCAAGTTAGGGTATGTTATGCTTAATGATCTGTTTGTAGCATCAGGATCATTTGTCCTGCAAGTTAGGGTAGGTACACTCAATGATCTGTTTGATGCATTAGGATCATATGTCCTGCAAGTTAGGGTATGTTAAAGTTGTAAACTTTAATAAAGTTCTAAACAATTGGCACATGGGTGTGTCATGTTTAATGGAATATATATTATAAACACTTTTAAGGCTTTTTACAGTTCTTTTAGTGTAGAACATGTTTGACAGGATGTGTACAATTGCCAGTTTACCATTGAGACCTATTTCTGCTTGTTGTAGAACAAATGTTTTGAGATAAAAATATTTTTATTTTTTATTTTTTCAAGAATCTAATGATCTGCTCTGACAGTTTGCTTTGTAGTACAATTCACAAAGCTTGGGCCATTATTCAATATTTGTCTTGTCCTTTGACATGCCTCAGTGATTCTATTCAGCCTATTGGTCAGCTAAATATACAAGCCAATCAAAACACGTAGATTCTAATCTTAAACTTAAGTTCAATCTGAGTTGGTTTTTGAATATGGCCACTGTGTTCAGCTTTAATTTTTAATTATTATTTGCAGTATAAGCACTTACTCAATCATAAAATCTATTTTGCATCAGACTATACATAATCTCTATTTGCAGGCAACAGACATTGAAGACTCAAGCCTGACGTACAACCTGGTACCTGGCTCGATCGGAAATGTCAACGGGAAGTTCCAACTTAGAACCCAAAACAGGTATTCATATAAAAACTATACTTTCTTTGAGCACCAGTAGTTAAGACCAGAGAAATGAAACCATATCCAAAAGCTGTTGGACCACTCTAGATTTTGAAGGGTGCAAAAAAATCAGGCCACTTGGAATTTCGCAGTCAGACCATGTAAACATTGCAGCCCAGGTTATAATGTATTGTTCATTTCAGTGGTGTGATAGCTGTGGCTGGAGGGGTAGGAACTTATCCGCTGGATTACGAGACTCAACAGCAATATGTCTTCACCATGGAAGCGGTCGATTCCACATCCAGGGTATGATTAATGAGTTATCCTGTTTTGTCTTGAAAATATTTAATTACTGCGCCAATTTCTTGAAGATGACCTATATATATATATATATATTTGTATTAAGCTTTTCTTTTCTTATAGTTAAATTTTCAATTCAAAAATATTTTTTTTTGTACTTATCTCTAATATAAGTTTCTTTAATATTTTCTAAAGCTTCATGAAATTGAATGTTACGAAATTTAAAAAACAAAAACAAATTGGTTTGGCAAATGATTTTCATTTTTAAAAAAGTATATGATTGGTATAAAATGTTTTGAAGAAGGTTGATTTCCTGGATAAATATATATCAATACTCAATGATTGTTTAGAAATATATCTATATATGAATATTTTCTTTCACAAACAAATACAGACTGGGACTGCAACAGTTACCATCAACATCCTCAATGCTAACGACAACTCACCTATTTTCACCACCCCCAACAACAACGCCATCGTGTACTCTGTAGATGAAGGCTTAACGACAACATTTACCCCTGCCGTCGCAGTAAGTTCGGCTCACCGAATTCAGTTGCACAGCTGGTTTTGTTCTATTCATTTTTTTCTAGTAAAAATGAACTTTTTTTATGATTTTTTTTTAAATTTAATGCCAGATTTACATCACATTACATTTTGAACTAGTCAGACAAAGATAATTGCAATAATTGCCATGACGCCATAGCACATGATGACCCTGATATTAATGTTTATAACTGTTTGACCAATGGTGAGTGATAACCTTAGAGTATCAAATGCATATGGACCTAGATTCAATATACTTTTATAAAGTAGGTAGTTATCGAAGACATTCGTAGTCAATTTAAGCGTCCTCATTGGTTATGTAGAAATTGAGTGTATTTTATTCCTAATCCATTCAAGATAATCTATGTGATTGTTGTATAAATTTACATTAAGTGATACACAGTTAAAACTTGCTATGTTGAAGCCGTTGGATCCTTAGAAAAAAAATCAAGATAACAAATATTCGATACAACCAAAATACAAAACATGTCAAACTGAACCCAAAAATATTTGAAAAAAGTTTGACATAACCGGAACATGAAGATAACAGTTTGACATAGCGAGTTTCGACTGTATCATTGCTTTGTTGCGAGTCTAAATAAATTGGAATGTAAATTAAAAATATGACATTAACATGAGACTCCTAACAAAATTAAAACTGTCATAAAAAAAATTGTTAAGAAAATTTATGCTTGAAAGCATGTATAAAAATGATATAACTTTGACACAAATTTGTAGGCTGTTGATGCTGAACCACACACCATAAACAAAACTGATACTGTCATAGAAAAATCCAATCAAGAAAATTTATGCTTGAAAGCATGTATAAAAATGATATAACTTTGACACAAATTTGTAGGCTGTGGATGCTGATGGAGACACCATCTCCTACTCCCTGAGAAATCATGACTCAGTCAGGTAAAACATTATGAACAATTACATTCTGTAAACCAATTTAGCCTTTAGTTTGTTTGGTTTGTTTTAGTCAAAGATATCTATTGGAGCTAAAACCAGTTATGCTGGTCATAATTCAAAAGCTGTCTTAGAATTTCACATGAACTTGCTTGAAGTTTATTATATCATTCTAAGGCATGGCTAGCGACAGCGTCACACTTTTATTTCCAATCTATAACTTTTGAATGAAGCGTTGGAGAGTCTTTTACTCCGTAGGCATATCAGTCATGGACTAAAGATGACCCCTTATGTAAATAGGTGTTAGTACGACAAAGGTCAAGGTTATTTTTTTATCTTTTGATGAGCTACATATTTAACCTGTGGAATTGTAGTGAAGATTAACCAATGGCCACTTGTCAATCATACTGTCAGCTGACCAAGAATAGGATTATATTTCATAAAGGAATAAAAGAACATTGTAACATTTTTCAGTGGATAAACTGGAAAACCTCTGCCAAGAAATCTCAACAAGTTAAAATAATTTCTTAAGCAAATACTAATAATAATGTCTACTCTTTAAGTATTGCAAATAACCTGTTTATTTTTTTTTTGCAAACTAGATTTACAATCAACTCTGCCTCTGGAGCGATCAGCAATTTGCAGCCTCTCGACTACGAAACCCGGAATCAGTACATATTCTCTGTTGTTGCCACCGACAACGGCTTTCCATCTCGTTCAGCTGTGGTCTCTGTGACTGTGAATGTTAACGACCTTGACGACAATATTCCCATATTTGACCAATCGTACACAGGCTACATTCTGGAGGGCGTGGTCACCACGGTAACCCAAGAAGGAACCAACGTGCCTTTGAGAGTTATAGTAAGTGTACAAATAGTAAAATGAGTTTTTTAGTGGATTAGGATGTATTGGTATTCAGTAAAACATACATTTTAGGCATATAATTCTTGTAATGACTTCAATAATAATTTCATGAAACTATATTGGTGATAATGCCTTTTGATGTGTTAAATAATGTTTTCTCTGTTTTTACCTATTTTTTATGCTAAACATGTGAAAAACAATTGCGTCATTGTGTTTATCTCTTTTAGGCAATTGATGCTGACCCGAACCCCCAAATAACATACAGTTTCGAGGCCAACAATAATGACTTCTCAATCAATCCAAGCTCGGGCACAATCAGCTCGTCTCGACAGCTCAATTATGAGGACCAAAGGTCCTTCACTTTCTATGTGACAACTACGCAGGGAGCTAATTCTATTGGCACTGTTCCAAACGCGAGGGCCTTTGTGACCGTTAATATTATTGTAAGTTTCATTGTTTTTCTTATGGCCTTTTATGTTGAATCTTTTGTCATTGAATTATCATTGTTTATTTCTGGGTTTTCTTACTGAAGTTGTGAATTCATTTGTCATTGAATTATCATTGTTTATTTCTGGGTTTTCTTACTGAAGTTGTGAATTCATTTGTCATTGAATTATCATTGTTTATTTCTGGGTTTTCTTACTGAAGTTGTGAATTCATTTGTCATTGAATTATCATTGTTTATTTCTGGGTTTTCTTACTGAAGTTGTGAATTCATTTGTCATTGAATTATCATTGTTTATTTCTGGGTTTTCTTACTGAAGTTGTGAATTCATTTGTCATTGAATTATCATTGTTTATTTCTGGGTTTTCTTACTGAAGTTGTAAATTCATTTGTCATTGAATTATCATTGTTTATTTCTGAGTTTTCTTACTAAAGTAGTAAATTTATTTGTCATTGAATTATAATTACGTATATTTCTGGGTTATCTGATTGAAGTAGAGAATTGTTTTATAATTGTATATTTCTGGGTTTTGTTGGTAACAATAGCTTCTATATTTTATTAGCTTTTTCACAATCAAGATAAAACAACTAGAATAAGAATTTTAATTAAGTATCCTAAATATTAAAGTAAATACAGAAACTTAAGGAAAAGAAAGCAATATTGTATTAAAAAGCAAAATAAACATGCTTACCATTCTTACCTACCTTTCTCAGGATGTGAATGACAACCGACCATCGATCTCGGTGAACCAGAATGAGCAGACAATTCCTGAAGACTTTGTTTCATACCAAGTCAGTCAGGGAGCATCCACAGATCTTGCGTTTGTCTTCTCGGGAAGTGACCTTGATGCCCCGGTACATCTTAAATATGAATACTTATACTTGTAGAGATAAATTTTGTGGCATTGTGAATATGATAGAAGTTTTATTTTTGTTTTAAGGTTAAATATTGAAAATTATCGAGCTAAATTGATAAACAAAAAACTTAATTCTCAGTATATGAATATCTGCTGTTGAAATTTGAAGTGTCAGATCATGTACAGATCAAATAGTATTCGAATTGATTATAATATATGTTACTCAGAATTTAATGCAATGTCCTGTGTCGTGAGAACCATTCCCTTATAGGAAAACCTGTTTTTAGAGTTTCAAACAGTTTTAAACAAATATTATTGCTATAAAAATTTGTTATATTTCTACAAAGCCAAAATGCTAAACATTTTTTTCAGAACACTGCTAACAGCCGTATCTCATACTCAATTGCGTCTGTTCGTGAGGTTGGTTCAAATACGGCAGTCACAAATGACATGTTCCGGATGTACGACCCTTTGACGGGCACCATCACTGCTATCAGGACTTTTGCTGACAGGGGTGCTACTGGATATGATGTACGTATAATGCACTTGGTATAGGTTATACATCATGTATAAACATTTTTTTTTTCTCAAGGGTGTAGGAATTATTTTTTGTTTAATTTGTAAAACATGAAATATAACCTACTTATAGTTATTTATGGAAACTCAGATGAGTAAATCATTAAGTATGACCTCATCTCTGCCAAATAAATGAATTAAATATTATCACGTACGCCAATTATCAGAATTAAGTGCAAGTAATAATTGGCTATGATTAGCTTGTTTGAAGCAGTGAACTTTTATACATTTTGCAGTCGATTCTTTTTATCAATTTAAATATAACAAACCTGATTCTTAACTAAAATATTTCCCCTGGATATTTTTTATATTAGACATTATATTACATATTAATATGTCTCAATTTCTGTCAAAATTGATTAATCAAAGATTATGGTTTTCATGAAATATAAGGGTTTCATTTTATGCTTTTTGATGAAATATGGAGTTTAATCAGTGAAATAACAACAGTCAAAATATCAAATTGGTATTTTCACTGCAAACTAAAGAGTGAAAATATCAACTTTACGAACTACTTTTAAATCAAGTGTATTATCTTTCCCTGATCAGAACCAAGCACATCACCTTTGAACCAGTAAATGTTGCCAAAAGAAATAATGTCATATTTCAAATTAAAAATTTGATGTTATATCATCAAATATCTTTTCAAAATGTATACTTTGTAGTAAGAACTTCACAGAAAATTAACATAGCAAAAAGATGATTTTGTTTTTTACCCAACCAATGTCATAAAGTGTCAACAACTTAGAGGTGTCTTTATTCTTTATCTGGAAACTACTCAACATCAAGCGAATCAGACTGATCTCTGACAGTGAGGGTTGATTAAATATCCATGTATGATGAAACAAACTCTTGAACTGTTTTAAAGCCAATGTATATATACATTTGTTTTCTTTACTCGTTCGGCCTTTACTATATTTCATTCATTTAATGGTGAATAGTGCCCTCCTCCATTTATAAATGCTTTTGTGCATTAATGGTTATTATTTGTAACATAGATGCATTTATTAAAATTCATGTGATTATACTTGACCAAGAGTGGTTTAAATGTTCATAAGATTTTGGCACTAAAAACTAGTAAATATAAAAACTAGTAAATATAAAACCATTGAAAAACTATTTATCAAAAAAACAGAAATAGAAATTGACAGCTACATCATCAGCTGTCCCGAATTTCTCATTTAATTTCACTCATGATCAAAGAAAAGCTGCATTTTCTATGACACTCGGGGAAAAAATATACAATTTTGCACTGAAATAAACAAATATTCTCTAAAAAATATACTGGAAATGAAAAAATAAATTTATTTCAGATTTTGGTACGTGGCACGGACAGTGGTACACCACAGCAAACGGACACAAGCAATCTGAGTGTGCGAGTGTTAATTCAAAGAAATAATCAGCCAACAACAAACCCGGTCTTCCAAGGCAGTGTTGACATTGACCACAATGAGCCCATCAACAACGTCATATACACATTCTCGGCTACCGATTCTGATGATGTAAGTATATGGTGTAAAGAATGATTGAATCTATTGGATAAAATGTGTGTCCCTTGCAAAATCCCTTAAAATTTCCTATTCAACATCTATTACTATTATATTTTTAAATTTGGTAAATGGAACAGGCTATATTTTTCTTTTAACGAGCGAAAAATAATTTTATGTTTGATTCAGGTACTTTATTTTACCCCATGTTAATACCCACGAAGAGAAATGAATCGGTTCATAAAGGCCTGGAAGCTTAAAAACAATTTTAACTTCATGTCCAAATTAAAAATTAATATATAAATAAATTGAATTGCTATAAAATATTTCAGGAACGTTTTGGTACCCTCCGTGACCAATTAACCGGAGAGGCAGACGCTACTCCATACTTCAGTTTCCAACGTTCAATTGCTATCCCCAATGAGGTTCAAGTGGTTGTGCAGCAAACTCTCCGTAATGATGTTAACGCTGCCCTTCAGTACAGGGTACGTCTAATTTTTAGAGTTTTAACTCTGCAGAGTGCAGCACAGTTCTGTCCTTCAGTTCTGTTGCACCATTCCGTCCTCATGGACCTTGGCTTATGTAAGCACTTTTTTACAAAATTGAGTGTTTTTGGGCCAATTGTTCAGAACTTTGTCTAAGTTAACAACGCTGTTAACAACAAAGTTGTTGTCTTTCAAATCTTTACTGTGTAGGACATTTCATGGATACAAATGTACACTTATGATCTGCAGTATTTCTGACAAGATTTGAGATAACTTTTTCAGTTGTACTTGTTTTATTTAAATATATGAGCCCCATCATCAAGTATTTAAAATTTACAATTTAACAATGATGCAATTAATCATATTAAATTCAGAGCAATCAAATATTGTTATCAAATGTATGTATTTTTTTGTATTCTTTGACTATAGATACATGGAACATTTGCAAATTTGGAAGCTGAGGGCTCAAATTGACCTAAACACAATTGCGAGCATTTAAGTCTGATAGAATTTGCCCTTTTATCTCTCTCAGCCGTCCCCTTTTTCTTCCGTACCAAACCCTTTACAATTCAGGCTTAAACCCTTATTTCTTTGTAATCAATAAGTGGTTAAAAAAACACTGTTAAACATGTTGATGAATGACCCCTGTTTTATTTCTTATAATAATGTTTATAAAGTATTGCTGCATCACACTATATAGACATATGTGTGTAGTTTACAATTTCTGTTTTGTAGAGTTCCTTTTTTAATTTGTTGACATTTAAAATTCATCTATAAAGTTTAAGTAGGATTAAAAAGACATACTAGATAAACTGTATATATAATTAGGTGAATTACCCATTTAAATAATTTTGGAAAAAAAGGAACATTTTTAGAAAGAATGACATATATATGGTGCATTAAAGCTAACGTCATTCCGAGTAAGATGATTTGTTTTGTGTCATAAGTGTGACTAAACTTTGACAAAATTGTTCCAAATTTATAAATCCAAAATTGTATCAATATTATTTTTTTCCATCAGCTTGTGTTCACATTCACGGATGGAGGCTATGGAAGTGTTCAGAAGACAACCGAATTTGTTTTGACGGTTAACGTTGCCAGAAACCTAAATGACCCAAGGTGGCTGACCACACCCCAAAACCCTGTCCAGATATCTGAGAATCTTCAGCTTGAGGTGCCTGTCGCCACTCTGCAAATACAGGATGCAGATCAACTTGTAAGTTTGATTTTTACTGTATTAAGAAAAATAGGTTGTGCTTAATGCTTTTTTTTTACATGCACAATGTGTAATTTGTAGTTTCTAGGGATGGCAATGAGTAGTGAAATTGGTATTCGAGACCTTCGGTTATTTTCGGAAGAGACCTGTTCATGTCCTATGTATGTGGGTCACCATGATATTGGCCATTTCCATCTGTGTTTTTCTTCCTTAAATAAGTGTCAACTTTCGCACTACATCAGAAAGATTAATGAAAGAAAAACAATATTGTTTCATTCATTTAATTTGTGGTTTGCCCTTTTTATTTCATTTTATTCTACAAATATAGAAATTTCAAAATAATTTACATGTCCAAAAATTCAAGTCATGAAATCAGCATATGAGCGGCACTCATTGATAATAAACTGAGCAAAAATAATGCTAGACGGAAGCTTCTGTCCTTTAAAAAACTGGTCATTATTTGCTGGGGCTCCTCTGGCTGCTTCGTTGGAGTTGTTTAGGATTCATGTTTCATCCACAGATGGTTGAACATGATTTTAGTCCTTCAATTATAGGGTAACTCTACACCACACAATGTGCCTGTACATTTACACATCTTGCTGACGGCTGCTCGTTTGAGGAAAAATATTGACTTGACTCTATGAAATACTATTTACTATTTACCTCATTTATATGGATAATTCTTAATTTAAGACTTCCACCAATCAATAATGATGATTATTGCAAAAATACGCACATTAACTGATCAATGATCATAATTTTCGCATCATCGTGTATTTTTGTGTGAAAAGTCATCAATTGATAAACAATAGAATTAGAAAAACTTTGCTAATTGACATCAGTGCAAATTGCAATTTGTGGCCCTTAGTTAACAGCTTGTATAATCTCACAACATTTGTCATTAACTTGAATAGGGACAATAATGCCGGGATTAGAGGTTCAGTACATTGTGTCTTGTTTTGTCAGAACAGGTGCATCATCTGTATGTCGATTGATATCATGTATTTAGGCCAGAGTTTTTATATCTTTAGATTTACGGGAGCGCCGTACCTAAATATTGCAAAACCCAAATAAAAATAAAATTCATTTTCGTAGTTTTATTTTTATTTTTTCCGACGAACGTTGTTCCAATGTTAAGAAGAAAATAAAATTAGTGTTCTATAACCCATATCTCAGAACCAACTGGTGTATTAATTGTCATTCATTATCGGTCTTTTTACTGCACAAACCACGTAAACCAGTCGGAAATACGCGGGGAAACAGAACAGGTACCCGTTACCATAACAACGTCCTGTCAAAAGTAAAAGTAGTTAATGTCATACCCCTTATTTCTCGCAATTTCTGCAGCTATATTGAAAGGTTTTACCACAAAGACGTTCCGATGTTTATGTTTCTTTATTTAAATCAAACCGGGGAGAACTTAAAGCGTGTTTATTGTGATTTTTTTTGTAGATTCAGTATGTTGTTCGCGATTCGTGGAATGATTGCGCAACTTCCGGGCAAAAAAAGAAGACAGAAATTCGTGGGTTGTATTGTCCATTAAAAGTCATTGGCGCACGTCGTATATTAACAAGAATGAATTGGATTACAGCGCAAAAATGTATAGCTTCTGACAAACATAAACTGCAAAATGATATCGTGTTCATCATAGTCAAAATGGATATTTTTTTCTAAATTTGACTCTGAGGAGCATTGAACACACTGCTTCACGATCACATATATGAAGAGAAAAACACAAGGTATCGTGATACGTTCGTATTTGTTAATTAGTTTAATAATGATCTAGAATTTAAACCGTTAAAGAATACTGAAAATGATGTAATAATAACATAGTGTGTGTTTCCGATAAGACAGAAAAAAATCTGAACATAAGATATTTGGCAGTCAGTGCAAGAAGTTATACTGATCGGTTGCTCATTGCCAACGGGCATAGCTGGAATAGGAAGGATGTTGTTCAGGACTGATTCTAAAATCAGTTCTTAGACCCGGTTTTTTGAAACATATAACACTTGTCAAATTTATCTCAATGCTCCCGAATTTTCTTGGGTGAAGTACATAAATGTAGATTTTGAATGTCTGTGTATCCGTAAGCCCTGTCAAACTTCGAAGTGAGGAGGAATTTCCATCAGGGCTTGGACTTTATTTGGTAATATTTTCTATATAAAAACCACATCACGGTAAATTGTCACGGTGCTAATTCGTTAAAGACAGAAAAAACACATTTGACCTCCTTTAATACCGTGTCTGAAACTTTGTTCAATGTTTGAATACTTCACAATGGAAAGGATATGCTAATATTGTGGGCAAAAGGTTAGAAATGGCCATTTTAATTTCTTTATTACACTGACATGTTTCATAAAATCTATGGGTTGATAATATATGCACCACATATGCATAGATGCATTCGAACAAATATATACAACTAATTTCAATAAGCGTTTGAACTGACAGTGTTGACTGTTGAGGTCAATATTTTCAGTCTTCAAAAGGAACTTTTAATTATGCTTTTGAAACTTTATGGTGATCTTTCACCCTTTGTTCAGCCTATGAAATAGCTGACCCAAGTTAGGTTTGTTTTGTCTTCATGATATAAGAAGGTTTAAAAAATAAAAAAAATCGGAGAAAAATCTATTTTATTTTTATTTATTTCTCCTTCGGGACATTTTATGCATTTTATTTTTATTTTTATTTCCTCCTCCTTACCCAACTTTTTAAAAAATCTCCCGTAAATCTAAAGATAAAAAACTCTGGCCTTAGTGAACTTTAAATTAAAACTGCTTTTTGTTTTTTATCCGAATACGTGATAGTTAGGTAGTATTTGAGTACTTGGGCGATTGAATGAGTACCCGAGTACTCGGGTAATTGTTGCCATCCCTTGTTGTGATATATAATAATATGAAAAACGTTTATAGAAAGGATTTTTTTTTTCCAAATCAGCGTAATTTATAAAAGGTTGTCGCAAAACATGAAATAAGACTTGATAACGTTATGACTATATTATGATTATTTTGACAGGCGCCGCATAACCTTATGGACTGTGGGATATCAGGTGATGCAAATGCTCTTCAATACTTCCGCACAGAAACAGACAATAACCTTGACCGATGCCTCGTCTACATGAAGCGGTCTCCAGCCAGTAACAGAAATCTTGATACCTTCACTGTAAGATATTTAGCATTAGAGATCTATCACATTGGGTCGATTGTTCAGAACATGATCTTCATCTTTGTTTACTTTCAAATCTTAATTTCTCTCATGGACATCTTTGAGATTTGCAGTATTTTTTTTAACACATTTTGAGACAACAGTTTTTCTGTTATTGCTGTGCTTGTTTTATTAAAAAATATCAACACTTCTCAAAAAAGTTCACCTTGCCATACTGTTAACAACATTGTTCAATTAAAACAACGTCCTGAACAATTGACCCATTCACTCCGTTTCTGAAAGATTTTTCGTTTCAGCGGTCTAAAGCTTTAAATAGAATCATGGATCCTCTACTGCGGTATTTAGCATCAGGTCAAATGACTTCTTTTCTGTAAAACATAAAATGTAGCTTCAAAGTGTTTCATTGGCTAGTTTTTATAAACCTTACACATTCTTCAATCAAATGACTCCTTTTAGTAAAACATTAAATGTAGCTTCAAAGACTTTTAAACCTCTCGAAACATTTCAATGTGAGTATATGTGAGTATAGAAAACAAGTTTTTCTCGTAATATATGTATATATATGGCAACATAATAAATTTCACCATAAATAATGAAGCATACCTGCTAAGTGATTGCGGCATCACTAGCCGCACACAACTACCTGCTATTTAAGCCAAAATAAATATAATTATTTTCAGAAACAATTCTGTATTAAATATTCAGCATTTTGAAATACTTGCTATTTAACAATGGTTTGAATCCTATCGACTTGATTTGCTTCCTTAAAAAGCTTTTTCACTGTTTTTAAACAGGCATGTATTTGATAACTTTTCAGGCCACAATGACCTTGACCGATCGTGGAGAGCCAACACCAAGACGAGGAAACGACCTAGTTGTTAACTTTGAGATTATCAGAAACGATGATCCACCATTGTTCTTCAACCTTGACTCTGGCGTATATAGGGCAACCATAAATGAAAACTCGCCTGTCGGCACTTCTGTAAAAATTGTCAATGCTAGAGATAGCTCACCACAGGTATGGGTTTGTTCAACTATTAATCATTTAGAATAGACTTGACCATTTCCCTTAGTCTGTGTTTAGGATGGAAATGTCTGTGTACTAATATGAACACTTTTTAAACACAAATGTACATGTATGTTATTTAATGAAAAAAAAAAAAAATGATCATATTTTCAATGTTTGTTTATGTTTTTCTTTCAGCCTGAAAACAGTCAAGTTACATATGAAATCATTGGAGATGATAACGCTCTCAGTATTTTCCGCATTTCTGATCAGCCTACCACCGAAAATGGTGCTGCAGTTGTTGACGGTTTTGTTCAAACACAGGCCGTTCTTACCACCGAGGGTACTGATGTTTACACAGTAAGTTGAAACAAAATCATTATTGATAAAAAGAGTGTTGAATAGTCAGTGGCTTATCTTTAACAATAATTAATATTGCCAACATGTTTATGGAAAAAGCATTTAGATAGTGTGTTTTAACGTAATTAACCTTTAAAAACCCAAACTATCTTTATTTCACCTACCACTAGTTTCTGATCTTTTCATTGGATTAAAGGTCACATGGTGACCCACTATTTTTCTACAGTGGGTCAGTAAAGTCAATAGTCAACAAAAATGGCCACCATTCATCCATTCTTTTATTATAGTTTTAACATTTTTGCTCGTGAGAGGTGGTCGATGAAATAAATTATTTGTTCTGTTACTGACCCACTACGAAAAAATGGGGGGTCTGTTTAATTTATAGGGGGACTCGGCTTGTCTCACCCCCATTTTCCATAGTGAGTCAGTAATAGACCAAATAACTAATAATATCTGACTTTAAAATAATAATCCAATAATGACCTGCTAGTTAGGTATTCACTAATGTCTGGGGACTTTAAAAGTTTCAGAATTAGGCTCAGAAAACTGAATTCTTAAATGTTTTTAAATATCTATGATACAATTAATTTTGACAAAAGATGTGTGTCTGATTGTACAACAGACAATTTGTAACTGATATAGCAATTTTTACAATCTTTGCTCTTATATTAGTATTTCTTTTACAAAATTAAAAGTTTGGCTTTTTAAATTTTAGTCTGAGTCTTAATCTCAAGACAATGAATATTGGTGATTATAATGTACCATTTTTACCCAAATCAATTAACATTAATTGAAACCACACATTTAATATTAACACCTCAACTTCCATTCCTTAAATGAACTGCCATTCAGCAATTGTGAATATTAACTGATGAATGCAGCATCTTCAGATCTGTTCAGATTGTGAATCATCACTTATTAATTTACACTTAAATTGAAAACTGTTTATCTTGTTATTGTTTGTATTGTGTCAGCAGGTCTCGGATCAATTAAATCAAAGTGATAAGTCTCTATACACTGCTTTTATACCCCAATAATGACATAAATCCCGGAATTCATTCCTTAATTAAATAACACTGGCCTAAAAGTAAACTCGCTTTCTGCAGGTAAGAATCATTGCAACGGACAATGGTATGGTTGCTAGAACAGCTACCGCGTTTCTCTACGTGACCATAGACCGTAACCTGCAAACTCCAGCCTTCGTTCCGGCGTCACTTTCTACAAGCGTTGCCGTTACCGAGGACATTCCCCTCAACAGGTTGATTCAGACTCTCACAGGAACGGACACTGATCGATTTGCACCAAACAATGAGATCGCATGCCGATTTGCGACTGGTTCTGACGGTCAAACATTCTTTGGAGTTCGTGCCATTGACAACAACCAGTGTGAGGTTTACCTTCGCAGTGACTTGAGAGATGGTTCACAGAATACTTACATTGTAAGTGCTTTCGGTATAACTGGTAGCATTACACCATTTCATGAAAAATCACTAGAGAAAATCTATGTACAAAAACATGATTTTATTTATAAAAAATAAATCCTTTTCTTGCATGATCTGAAAAGCAATGATCTATCAAACTTTTAAAGGAACTTTAGATGATAAGTTATCAATGATAACCATTGTGTTCTATAATAATACCTTTAAATCAATGAATTTTTTGTTGCCGTTGCAAATCCAAATTTGGCATTTTGCCAAAGCTTAAACTTCTATAAAATATAATTTAATTTCTTGAACTCATGAAAGAACAACAACAGCAACAACAGCAACATCAGCAACAACAGCAACAACAGCAATAATAATTGCACTTGTAATGTAAACAGGCATTACATAATTTAATTATTTTAGTTTATCACTGTAATAGTGAATTGAGACTTGCCGACCATTGCACTGCAGTGTTAAAAGAAAGGGTAAATTTTGTGGCCTTCAACAAAATTAATGCCAAGGGGATTGAATTAACAGTGTAGCAACTAGCTGTTACTATTTGGTTTTTCATTAGCATATAATTACTAGTAGGATATTTTTATGAAATAAATTATCTATATTATTGTTTACAGCTGAGCTTAGAAATTTATGATCTTGGAGCTGGACCACTTGTCAACAACCAAAGAGCCACAGTGACAGTTACAATATACAAAAACAGGGCACCTTCATTCACGGAACAACCCAGAACATGGACAATAGATGAGGATAGCGCCGCTAACACCGTTTTCCATACTGTGACTTATCAGGATCCTGATTCTTCTGTAAGTTTAAAGTTTATGACTTGTTTAATCATCAATCTGTTTATACTTATTTTTTTATACCTTTGGTAATAAAAATATTTGTTTAAACTCTCCCTCTGAAGGAGTTTTGATATTTTCTCAATAGATAATTACCAAATGCTTTGTCATTTTTTTAATTCCAATTAAAATTAACAGTTGAGTTGATTGTTGCTAACCATTAAATTATCATGTATTTCTAGGTCACAGCTATTGCCCCGAAATTCTCCATTCTTAACTTCAATATCCGGTCCCCAGCAGCTGCTAACAATTTCTTCCAAGTTACTGACCAGGGTAACGGCGTTCTAAGTGTGTCAACTATTAGAAGCCTTGTTGAGCGAAATAATCCATCTCGTGTCAACACATGGGATGTAAGCATGCCTTTTCTAGCTTGTCTAATTTTTGTACGGCCTGCAATGCATGGCCAACACATAGTGATCATTTTGTCCAAGTCCTTGTCGGCGTTACATCATCGGCATCTTACTTATGTTTCTGATTTGTAAATTTTGTGTATGGTCTTCATACTCAATAGGCAATTTAGTCATTGCCCGGTACATGACCCAGGAGGTCAAAGCTCAATGGTTGTCAAGTTAGCGCAGTGGTTAGTGCACTCACTTTTCACCTAAGCGTCCTGCGTTTGATTCCTGGCCTGGGTGCATGTGAGTTTGGTTTGTGGTCACCATGCCGGACAAGTGGGTTTTCTCTGGGTACTCCGGTTTTCCCCATAAAACTAGACCACACTCTCGTGCAGTTGTAAAATAAATAAGTTTAAACTAAAGCTCAACGTCATATTTTAAAAATATAAATGACAGGCAGTCCCGAAAGGTCGCGAAGCAGTCATTTAGTTTTAGTGCAGCTGTCATTGGTATTACTTTCAGCATTTTAAGTCTTGATAGCTTTTATTGCTAAATAACGTATCTTATCCAATGTCGATGCAATGGTAAACATAAAGTAAAAATGAGTATGGTATACAATAACTATCACTTAAGCACAGTTTTAAACATTTACAGTCACTTGAGTGAAAAATATATAAAATTACCATTTCTCTATTTTTTCAGCTTGTTCTGCAAGTGACAGATGATGGAGGAATGATGGGTTTTTACGAGCTGAAGGTGGTCATCCAGCGTAACCTAAATGCTCCTCAGATGACTGACGCTACCCTCTCGGCAGTCATACTCGAAAACTTATCAGCTGGGTCTAATATCGGCACACCTGTGCAGGCAACAGACGATGACACAACGGTAGAGATATGACATTTTTACCTTTAATACTGTTAAATTTATAGTTTTTGTGTTTTGATTTTTTGAATATTTAGTTTGTTTGATTAAATGTTTTATTGATCCTTTTTTTAGCTGCATACTTTGATAATCAATCAATACAGAAAAAAAAATGTATTTTGGATCAAGTAGGTTTTGATAGAAATTGTTTCTTTTTATGAAGTCATAAAAAGTTTATTCAATTTTTCTTTAATAAAACAGAAATGTTATTCTTTTTATCGTCAGAAAAGACCTAAAATGTTTGCCTAAAAACTACATAATATTTCACTTTTAACTAGTCTTTAAGTATTTGCTTATTTGCCATGTAATGCCTTAAGATTGATTGTTTCCTGTTGATATGCTTCAGTCCCCGTACAATTCTGTGTCATTCTTCATCGCTTCCGGAGCCGGGTCATACTTTGCCATTGTTGCTGAAACTGGCCAAGTTTACCTCAGCAGGAAGATCAGTGGAGTCAATGCTGTAGATACTCCTTACGTTGTAAGTAAAATGCTCGTTATTACAATTTTTATTTGTTGTTTTAAACTCATTTGTTTCTGAAGATAGGAAACAAAATGTTTTAGCCTTGGTTTTGTTGGCCTCGGTTGCTGCTTCATTGGGATTGTTAATGTGTGAAACCTTCATCCTTTACCCTAGCTCAAAAAATGTATTTAAATCAGAGCCCAGATACCCTTTTTCTGGTGCTCTGCTGCCTTCCACTATACCCAGGAAATAAATTTGCGGGTGATTTGTATCAGCTATAGCCTGTTTTCACCATCAAGCTTAAATTAATATATATCAACTTAACAATGGAATATGGTTATGCTATTCCACAGCTGACCATAAGGGCACGAGATAATGGTGAACCATCCTTGACCTCGACAACCAGTACCCAATACACGATCAACGTCCTCGTTGACCTGTTTTCCCCGCAAATAACCAATATTGACCCGAATGCGGGCACCGACGTCCCTCTGGCATTGAACTCGGGAATTAACACTGAGGTTTTCAGAGTTACCGCCACAGACGATGATGATGCGGTTCAAAGAGTAAGTTATGTTAAATTTATTTATGATGTTCTGCAGAAGATGAAATTGATAAGAATTTGAAACTTTGTTTACAAGTTTTGTCAAGATACATGCATTGTACATGTAAACTCTTAATATGCGCAAAAATATTATATTGTACGATAGTTAATCTAAGGACTGGGTAGCTTTTCTGCAATGTTTTGGGTAACAGTTAGCTTAGGGGATATTATAATGATTAATTTCAGTGTGAAATAATGAGAATTAGTGGCGGATGTTTATCTTGTCACTAAAGGCCTACTCATAAAAAACCCAAACATGTCGTAAGATATTGCTCTTTGTTTTCAGCCACCTTTCCACTTCCTTTTCTACAAAATTGAGTCTGGAACGGGCAGCTCTGTGTTCAGAATTAGGCGTGTTCTTAATACGAACACCAACCAGTATGAAGGTGTTGTAGAACTTGCCAATACTCTTACTGGTGGTCTGTCGGAATACAGTGTAAGTCTAGGTTTCAAAAGATGCAGTTTATGATTGAACTTTAATTTTTGATTTATTGATCTAGCATAATCAGTAAAGGCTTGAACATTATTCGAGACATCTGCAGTTTGAAACATCATGTAAGAGCATTATAAAAACTAAATTTTTTACATATATCTTTTAAAGAAGGGCTCTAGGAATGCAATTTTTGTAGTGCATTTTTTTCAATTAGTAGTGTTAAGCAATTACAGAGAGACATAGATATCAAGAAGAAAATCAAAAGTGATGTCTTAACATGCAATAGTCTTTACAAAACAGAAGCTTATTTTGCATTCTATTTTTCCAGTTGGTAATCTCTGCGTGTGACGGAGGCGATCCAGCAAGGTGCACGTACAGCGTGCTGAAATTCCAGGTGGACAGTAACCTATTCCAGCCTGTGCTTACACGACCTGAGCAAACTTTAAATTATCGCGACTCTATTACAATCAGAGAGGATTTGGATTTGAATGCAGAGATTTACACTCTGAGTGGGACGGATGCCGACAGCACCGTGAGTTTTTGTTTAACGCTGTACTGTATGTGTCTAATAAATAAAGCTCTTCTTCGGCCCTATTTGCAAGTTTCAAGAACTACAGCCAGTATAAAAAAATAACAACAAAATTTGCGGAAATAAATTAAATAACTCCTTGGCATTCAAAGGCAGCCGAGCGCAAATGCATGTATAAAGTTACCATATTAAAACACCATTTAGTGGTGAACTTCCTTGCACTGTACATGTGGTCACAAACCCAGTGCTTAAATTGAAAGAATTAAAGTTGCAAACTGACTTGACAAAAATGTAAATTTAATCAAAAGTCTAACCACATTCTATTTTTGAAAAGGAAATGCTACATGAACAGTATCAATTAATACCAAATATATTTAAAAATAAATTATTTCTATCTTACCCTCTGTTATTTTTGTATATTTTTGGGATATTTGTAAAATAAGATTGACTGTAAGGCTGACAAAGACATTTGCACAGATATAAGATTATTCAAGTCACAGCTATGATTCTTCAATAAAACTTAAATTATACTGTGAGTTTTAGATTTTTTGTGTTTTGTACTTTATTTAAATGATTGATAATCCAATATATTTATTGATTTGTAAATAAATTATGATATACTCAAGGAAAATATTATAGGATAGTGCAGAGTAGTTCGAACTTAAACTGGTTGTACATATCTAGGTTTTAAATGTTAAAAGTATTTTAGTATACCTATACTTAATTACAAGCAATCAAAAAAATTCAGAGCCCGTACAACCAAGTGCGTTTTGAGTTTGTCAACCCAACTGCAGAAGACACGAAACAGCAGTTTTTGATTGTTAACAACGAGGCTACAAACCAGGGTGAGATCCAGCTGAAGAAGTTGTTGCTGAACGGACCTGATACGCCATATATAGTATGTTCATGAACTTCACAATGAGTACAAATTATAGTCTTTTTCCCTGAAAAACCTATTTTAGCTGGATTTTGCTTGATTACCAACTATAAAGCTTATCCATTTAGTAGTGATTGTCTGAATAACAATTTTATTGTCTTAAATCCAAATATTTGTTATTTCATATGCGTCAACATATATGTCTTATCAGCAAAAAAGTCTAATATCGCTAAATTTTATAATTTTTTGATAAATTTGTTTCTAATTCTGATAAAAAAAAATACCTACGGTTATTAAAGCATTTTTTATTTTTATTTTTAATGCTTTGATGACTTACAATGACATTGTATAATTCCTGTCCAAGCTGCATGATTTTTGTCAATTTATTTAAAGCCCAGGGTTCACATTACAAAAGGAATCACAAGAGATTGTTTACATAATTTAAGTATAAAACTGATATATTTCTTGGAAACTATATTCTTTAAAAAGGTATTTTTATAATTCAATTATAGATTATTCATTTAGCTGACATATGCTACCTATGGACAAAAACAGTAGAAAATTGTTGAATTTAAGCAAAAGAAGGTGCTTTTGTAATAAGGCCCAAGATTGTATGTTTTTTTTTGTTTTTTCTCACCATTTTTTTTTTTCATAACAGCTCTACGTTCAAGCCGTTGATGGTGGTAACTTAAGATCTGCGGCAACTGGAACCATAACAATCACAATCAACCGCAATCAGTTCCCACCTGTATGGGTCAACTCAAACACACACAACTACCCTTATTCCACAACAATCAACTACCAGAGATCCTTCCCATCTGAGATAATGCAAGTCAGCGCCATAGATAACCGAGATGTCTTCAATATTGTTGGCTACAAATTTAGCACGGATAGTCTAACTCGTAAATATTTTGAAATTGATGGCCAGGGCAGGGTTCGCCTTATCGGTAATCTCGAGAATGCAGAAGTCTCAACAAAGACCCAATTCAACGTAAGTTTTTCATGTTACATGCAATTCAACGTAAGTTTTTTCTGTGTTATCCGGGTTTTTTATCCATTATTTGTTACGAGCAAGTCCTTGAATCTGTACACTTAGAATGTTATACTTTAAATAAAAGTTTCAATTTGATCTTCATTATAACCTGATTTTTATGCTTTTTCATGATATATTTAAAACATTATATAGGGGTTAATGATAACTTGCTGCTCACCACATGTCATAATATCCAAAATATATAGATTATTGCCTGAGGGCCCACTTATGTATGTGTTATAATAACACTGAGTATTTCCTGACCAAAATTGCGTAATATGGCAAAAAATCACATAGAGGCAACAAAAGCTACCAATTTTCTTACTTCATTTATTTGCAATTGCTTACAATTGAAGTTGTAATGTGTTGAGGCCTTGTCGTTTTCCATTTTGAGTCATTAATTTTAACACTACTTTCAGATTCTGACCATTGCTTACGACAATGGGTTGCCGAGTCCACTCACCAATGAGACGAATATTGTCATCAATGTGAATAGGAACATGTTTGCTCCATCATTTGCGGTGACAAATCCAGCACAAGAAAGAATTCCTGAGACAACGAGTTATGGAACTGCTGTCACCATGGTTACCGCCACTGACCTTGATCAGGAGGTATAACTGTGAAAAACTTTGTAATGGAATATAAGTGTAACAGCATCTATCCACAAACATGTAGTTACTTTAAAATCATTATAAAGTTAATAAACTGCTTTGAATGTACGGTAGATTATGTGCTTTTTTCCTCAAAATGCTTTCCAACAAACTTTCATTTTTGCTAATTAATCAATTTATGGTAGAATTTTGTTGAACGTATAATCTTAAGCTCATCAAATATTCATTTAAACCTTTGAAACCTCTTTATCTTTTAGGCCATAGTTTGCTTTATAAATTTGGTTTATTATGCAGGGAAATATGTTTTTATGTCATTTGTGTATCCTTTCAGAGTCCATACAAGGATGTGTACTATGAACTTGTTGGTACCAACAACTACTTCAGTGTAAATCGCGAGTCGGGTGAAATCGCTGTAAAAGCTGATCTACAGATGGATCCTGCTAGGACACAGATTTACACGGTAAGTTCATCTTATAGTAGTGTGTAACCTTTGACACATTATAATGTAAGTTGATTTTACATTAGTGAGTTACCTAAAGTTTATTCATAAAAATACAAAATACGTGGCTGAGACGCAGATTTGATCTTATACATGTAGTACTGTGTAACCTTCGTTGTACTGTGCATTCATATAGTGACTTTATTTAATGTTTACACAATTTTGCCTTTGTTTAATTTTTTTTTTGTTTTGTTGTTAAATAATTGTGGTCTTAATTATTTTAACAGGCTCCAATTTCTTTCTTTTTTCAGAAGAATAATTATTGATAGATCTTAGAAATGGAAATCAGATTCAACTCTTAACAATATATCGAAAATGTCAATGAATTATTGATAAAACATATTCTTTTCCCACATTTCAGCTCATCATTCGGGCCTATGATGGTGTAGGACTATCATCTACAAACACGGCAACCGTGAACATTCAGTGCTACAGAAACCTGAATGTCCCAGAATTCCTTGGTTCCATGACAATCACAATCAATGAGAACCAACCGAGTGGGAGTTCAATCTACACATTCACAGTTGATGATGACGACATTGATCGACCATTTGGTGCACAGGACCTGACAGTAACAACGCTCGGGGACCGTTTGGCGACCCAGTATTTCTCGCTCAATCCTGCCAATCTGGAGCTCTCTGTTGCCCAGAATCTTCAGTCAAGAGACCAGGATGTGTATTATGTATGTGCTTAATTTCTTTATTTATTTATTTTTGTAGAAATATTTAGACCATATGGTATTCTTATTTATGTGATTATTGTAACTCTAATTTTGTAAAATGACATTGGCTATAATTATGTTTATGTCGATCTTATTATACATGTGTTAGATATGCACAAATATGCTTTCCTGTGTCTTTTGCTAATGACTTGTTATATAGCTGTGCCATTATTAAAATGTTGATAAAAAATGTTTCTTCAAATCGTCTGATATTTGGTTGTATAAAATAACTTTTTGTTTGTTTTTTCAGTATCGTGTAAAGGTCCAAGATGGAGGAAGCCCGCCGCTGACTGCAACAACAGTTTTGACAATAAATATAATACAGAATCTTAACAACCCAGTGTTCAATGCCGACCCATGCTTGGTTAGCGTATCTGAGGAATTTCCCACTGGCACACAAGTGTTGGACACAGTGACAGCTACTGATAGTGATGCCAAGGTACGGCAGTGATGGGAGGAACATTATATAAAGTTTTTTAATTTCCTTGTATTGGAGTCTAAAATTTCAGTTGCAACTTTTTGTTATACAGAGCTTTTTTTAAGATGTTTTTGTGAAGCCGTTATTTGCTATATGCTCTATGCATAAAGGTTTTTATTTTTTGCAATTTGAACTTACAGCTTCCCTATTGACTATTACATTTTTGGCGGTCATTAAGGTGAAAAAAAGGTGTTTTCGTTTTTTCACACAATGACTAAAGCAATCTGTTATATTTTTTTGCAGGTTGCCTTCAACACAGTTGAATATTTCCTGACCTCGAACAACAATGACCATGATTACTTCTACATTGAAAAGGCCCAGGTGTCTGGAGTCGGCAATATTTACCTGAAGAAAAGCTTTATGTCGGATGTCCAGAGAAAGACCACTTACACAGTAGGCTAATAACTGATACATTTAAACCTTTTTGAGAACACCGCCTTGCATCCTTATTTTCTTGCCATAAATAACTGAGCTGAATAAACCTTACAAAAGTGAATAAACAATGGTGTATTACTTTTTATTTATTCATATTTCATTTTTCTTGAAGTTGAGTGATTGTTGTGGCAAGAATATCTGAGTGCCAGATATGCTGAAGGGTTGTCATTTATTGTATAGTGCAGTTTTAAAGACATCATGTGTTACGAATAATACTGAAAATGAATTCTTTGTATGAATTACTATTAATCAGATTTTTAATATTGTTAGATGAAAGATTTTGAATAAACTCATTTCATAACTTTGTTTTACAGTTCCAAGTGCAAGCCACTGATGGGGAAAAGCAAGCTCTCCTTTCCAAAACGTGCACATTCACTGTCAACAGGAACAACCAACAGGGCCCGACCTTTGATGCCCAAAACTACGAGACCACTATTGACGAAACCCATACTGTCAACACCCAGACCGTTTTCAATTTGAATGCTACGGATCCTGATCCTGCTTCGGTAGTTGTCTTTTTGAATCTTTTCGGTTGGCAATCGGTTTGTTTAAAATACCCAGGGATGTGATTTGTTCGCAGATTTTATGTTAGGCTTGATTGGTAATGAGTTGTAGAATTATCAATGTATTTGATTGCTTTTTCATCTCTTACAGTCTGTGTTCGGCACTCTGACATACGAGTTGATCGGTGATGACGAAGCCCAGAGATTTTACCGCATCGACAACACTGGTATCATTACCCTATTCAGCAGCGTTCGGGATGAAAACACCATGGTGTACTATGTAAGTAGAATATGTTATCTCCATTTTGAGAAATTGAGGGATGAGAGGTGTCTAGTGGTAAAGCTGCCCACCTTTTACCCAGGAGGTTTCAGGTTTGATCTTGACCATGGATTCTTTCTCAGTTCCTCTCAAAGTGGACACCAGTACTGGCTTCAACCTGGGAAAAAGACTTGAGCCTGATCATTCATGTTATCAGCTATTGTCACAATGAAGCTCAAAGACATTAGTGTAAATTCAATAGGCGTATGAAGCTTGCATCTGTAGATTGGTTGCAATTATTTTTGTTGGACCTCGATCATGACAGTGTTAAGATATACATACACATTGATTTCTCAAACTTTCAGATAGATTATTATACATCCATAATTTGCCTGCCTTTTATACCTATATTGCAAGCATTACAATGAAAGGGCTCGGAAATGATCAAATAAAGCAAAAAAGTGTAGAAAAATGAATATACTTGCACTGCAAAAATAATGTGTGATTTTTACACTTATCTTTACTTTTTATGTATTGGTAATCACTGTAAATGTATGCTTTTTCTGTCATGTTTTTGTTATCTTATCATTTTTTAGCTCACTGTTCGTGTACGTGATGGAGCAGCTAGGCCCCTGGAAGCCATCACCCAAGTTACCGTGAACGTCAGACGTAATTTCTTTGCCCCTGCCCTCGGGGGATCACACTCTGCTGATATTAGTGTGGATGTTTTCGAAACTGCAACTCCAAATACGCCTGTGTACACCCTCAATGTGATTGACAATGACAGACGAGTAGGTTTTTTATTCTTTTACATACTATTTTTGTCTATAATATTTTTGAGTGAAATATCACATTTCCTTTCAATGCATTTATTTTCACTGATACAGAAATTGATTTTGCTTAATAAAGTTGTGTAGCACTCACTATACTGGTTGACCATTATTTTTTTGACAGCAACAAAATGACATCACAGTGTTATGGTTTCCTGCTCATATTTCTTGTTAAAGCCAATGGTCTAATTTAATTTCAGCATCAAAACAGCAGATTAAAAGTTAAATTTCTGTGGAAGATTTTATTTTAGACATGATCATTGTAAAGATGTGTAATAAATGTAGCTGTAATTTATGGTGGATTTTTTTGTTTGTTACACAATTGGTCCATTCTAATTTAGGATAGATTAGTATTTTCATGTGTTTATGAAGTATGAATGCTTGACAGTGATTTGTCAATATTATTAAGTGCATTAGCACGTTTTTGGGAAAATTGTCTGAGAGTTGATACTGCATAAATGCATGAAAAATCTATCCTTCTATATTTATCTATATTGTTTATCATAATAGTTTGAATTTAAAGCTGCACTCTCACAGATTGATAATTTTGACATTTAAGTTTTTGCCTCAGAATCAGCTGATTTTGATTTTTCAATTCAGTCAAATAAGATAACTCACAAAAGAATATATTTCACTTGTTTGGTAAAACAGCTGAAAATTTCTCATTTCTTAAAACCTAATTACCGCTTTTAACCATAAAACATCATTTTTTTAACATAAATATGAAAAACTGCAATCCGATCTTTTTTCAGCAGTCTTGTATCACTGGTTTCCAGACATTAAGGCAACAATTGGCTCAATTAGAAACATAACATACATGTAAAAAAAATGTCAAAACGGTTAATCTGTGAGAGTGCAGTTTTAAGAAATAAAATAAGAAAACAATATTACTGGCATTTAATTTTGGGGGGATCATTAAAACCATGTTTAGCAATGTTCAAATGCTTGTTTTATCAGGGTGCAGCAGTTAAATGATCCATGAATATCAGTGTTTTACCATGGAAAAGGCTTGGGCAATGTAAATATTCTTATAGTATTATTACCTTAGCTTTGAATATCATTTCAGGCCCCATATAACACAGTGGAGTATTATTTGATGTCTGCTGCCAATACTCCATTTGACCTCAGTGAGAATGGCTTCGTTACAGTGATGGAAAGCGTTTCTCTTCTTGATTCACCTGATCAGTATGTGGTAAGTGAACAGCTTAATTTTACCTGTATGTTGCAAGTATCTAATGGGGGAAAGTGAAAGCATTATTATGATATATAAGGTAATTATTATGGAATGATATCTTTCATTAAAGAAAGGAGCAAATCGCAAACATGCCAGCCAATATGAATTATATAACAATGGTATTTGATGAAAGATTATGGATAATTCTTATTTTTTGGGGGATGGTTTAGTAATTTAAATGTTACAAATGGAACTAAATTAATAAATATTATTTATAACCTCCACCCAAAGCTGCGCATTGGTACCCGGGACAGAGCCCCAACCCCGAGAAATGGAGTAACAATAACCTTGACGATAAGCATCATCAGGAACATGTTTGACCCCGTATTCACAAACACGAATTACGTCAGAAATATTGACTCCTCGGCCGCAGTTGGCACCTCCGTGTTCCAGGCTTCAGGAAGTGATGACGACACACGGGTATGATTCATTTATATGATATTCAGTAAAGGGATGAAAAAGACAAAGAAATTGGGTAAGAAGTTTCTCTCCAGAAAATGTAATACCTTTTCCTTGTTTGTGAAGTTGAGCTGGATCCCTGATATCATAAGTTACAGGGTAAGCTGGTGACCTAATATGGGATAAACTTAGCAAAAGGAAACCATATTGGGTGAGAGCTAATCTACTAACCCTGTAAGGTATATATCACATTGACAACCTGTTTACATTGATCAATTATTGAGAAATGTTTCATTTATTCATTGGAATTGGAAAATGGTTTTATACAATGGGCTGTTGGTGGTTAGTTATCACTTTTCAGACTTTTTCCATCGAAAAAGTCACTATTGGTATCTAACCATGTAAAGATTTTTTTTTCGATTTTATTAAAAAAACTATTTCAAAAACAGAACTAATTCTTTGTATTTCAATAATTTAACTTCCATGACTATCTAAATCAGATAACTGCTGAATTTGAATGTGTCAAATTTTAAAATGTGCCAGTGTGTTGAATTAAAAAAACTTGTGTTCAAGTAATTTTTATATCATGAAACTCTGCCATTGTTTTACAGGGAACGTACGGGGACTATGCCTTTTATCTTCTTGGTGACTATCCAGACACCAACTTCTTCACCATTACTTCTGGTGGACTCATTACCACGACACAGAATATCAACCAAGATTCAAGCCCATCTTACACGGTACTACTTCATTTGTTTTTTCAGAATTTAAGGTTAACATTATTATTTCTTTGTTTTTTTGATAGACTCAAAGGTTTGCAATATTCAGTAAATGACAGCGCAATGATACTATACATGAAATACTATTTGTTTTGTTTTTCCTTTGTGTAAGCAATGCATAGCAAAGTTCAGCAGGTATGCTGAGCATTTTAAAAAAAAATTCCTCATAATACAGTTATTTTTTCTTCAATTGAATTAGTTTTGAAAATTATGCATATGAATTATATAAATTATAAATGTCACTTTTATCATTGTGACCAGCTTTTGGTTGAAATCCGGGACGGTGGTTTACCGAGAAAGACAGGAAGACCATGGAGAGCGAATACACAGTTTGTTCGTGTGAACGTTAACAGGAATGCTGGGGATCCTGTCTTTAGTCCCGCCTCTTACATCATTCAAATTGACGAGGACCAGGAGACTGGCGTTGATCTTGACATCATCACGCTCACTGACCCTGATGGTGATGTGAGTGTTAAAGCATGTTTTTTTTCTGTTTTGTTTTTCTAAACCTGCCATGCAACAAACAGAAATTAATGTTAAACGAATGCAGAGATCTTTTAATGACTTGAAAATGCTGGACAAACAAATGGACGTTAACATGGATTCAATCAATTCTTTTGTTAGACAAAGTCAGTAATTATTGAGGGGGTTTATTATCGTTTTTAGCATCATATGAATTGAATTCATTCTTAACTTTTAATATGGGATTTTTCCATAGGCTGTTGAGATGAATGTTGAGCCAAACCAAGACGATGCTGAATATTTCCTTATCAACAATGGCAACAGGTTCCAACTTCTGAAGCCGCTGTCCGATGATCCAAACAGGAAAACCAACTACAGAGTAATTTATATGCACTTTCTTATACCTCAAACCCTTTAAAAAAATGATTTGCATATTAGTTTCCTTTTCTATATCCAACAGTGAAAATACAGCACACTGTATAAAAAATTCCGTATCACCATGATGTCTTTTTCTGATTCCTTATCCTGCTAAAATGGTGTATTTTCTAGGAACAACGTTTAAGTCGCTAAAAATAGAGGAACAAAAGTAACTGGTGAAACCTGTTAAGTTTTAGATGTATAACATTACCTAATTTTACTCATACCACCAATAGCATGTTAAGGAGAAGGAGGAGGAGGAGAAGCAGGATTTAAGATTATGGAGTAGATAATGTTTTGAAACATGTCAATTCAGATTGAATGTTGATTTTTTAGAAGCAGAGTGCTATAGGGATATTTAGAAAAAGAGTAATCTATTTCAATTCTGATGTTTATGGTAATTCTGTATATTTTAGATAACTATTGTTGGTAATGATGGTGGAAATCCAGCTACTTCGGCCATCAACCAGGCTTTTGTTGAAGTAAGGGTCAACCGTAACAATTTCCCACCGGAATTTTTGGCCTTGCCATACTCTGGATCAGTGAATCGTGAGACACCTGAAAATGCCCTTGTTGCCGCTGTAACATGGAGGGACAACGACACAGTGGTAAGAATGAGATATTCATGAATTTATGAAAATGGAAAATATGTCATACAAGATATAATTTACTAAAGTTTGGACAGTATTTTCTTTGACAGTATTTTCTTATGCTAAAATTCGAAATTTCAGTCGCCATTCTCAGACGTTGTGGTCACTGTGGTAACCCCTTCATCTGGGTTTGCTGCGGACATCTTTGAGCTCACCGACGTTAGCCAATTTGGTAGGTCCGGGAACATTCGAGTAAACAATGCTGGTTTGCTGGCTTTAGATGACTCTTATGAATATGTGGTATGTATATCATTAATATTATTATTATGCTTAACAGTAATATCTCCCTTATTCTATCCTTTTTATGTCATTTTCTTGTTATGAGCATGTTAAAGCTGCACTCTCACAGATTTGACAATCTTTTTTTGTGTCTAGAATGAGCCAATATGTGTGAGTGCAGCTTTAAACAAATGCCATTCGAAGAAGTTTATTTCAGGTTTTACTGAACAATAGGTATAATTTGTATTGAAATTAAAGTTTTTAGTTTAAGCTTATTATTTGCTATACAATACAATTCATGCTTGTATAATACATGGCTATAACTTACCATTTGTCGATATAATTATGCGCATTAAAAAATAACCACTCTTCTCTTAGCTTCATCTTCATGCTATTGATGGAGCTGTTAACAAACCAAGGACAGCCCTCACCACTGTTACCATAAATGTTGTCCGCAACCTGTTGGCCCCACAATTCCTTTTGCCGCCAAATGCGTTCAGGTATGACGTCAATGTTGAGGTGACACGACAGATTGGATACAGCTTTTATACGATCATGGCTGAAGACTTGGATCCTAAGGTAAAATATGGACAGGCTTGTGTTTTTAATTGCTTCTTTTATATTACATAATGTACTCGAGGGTGAATTAAATTTAAAGAAGAGAAATCATTTCTTTTTAAATCTTAATGAAACTTCTGCATTGTTCGATAGAATAACTGCAAAATATCTGCAAATATAATGCTGCAATAATTGCATTGATGACTGGTCAGTTGCCAAAGTTCAATCAATTCCAATAAATTATCTGTAAAGATCTTCTTTCGTTGGCATTTAACATAATAATACAAGATAAAATGTATGTTGCATTTACACATCAAGTAGTATACATGTATTTTATTTATAGGCTTCAATTAAAATGTCTCATTTACATGCTGGAAATAGTATGCTTTATTTACAGTCACTACATAGTATATTTTATTTTACAGACTCCAAACAACCTATTTGACTTTTACGAGGTTGCCCCAGATCAGTATGTGACAGTTAACCGTGACGGTACCCTCCGTGTAAAGGACGTACTCACCAACGCACCAACGCCATTCTCTGTAAGCTATGCTCAATAATAATACACTGACAGCAGCTTTACCAATTTTGATTCTCATAATTTTATGACAAAAGGTGTTTTGAAATAATGTGATTGTTAAGCCATATGTTTAAAAAGTTGTGTACGAAAATATTTAATATAAAATGGAATAAAAATGATATGTCTTGTAGGAAAGTTTTTTAAAAAGATGATAATGACCATTAGGTGACACCATTCTATTTTGATATCATTTGGAAGTGTATTACTTGCTGATAAATTTAGAACAAAATAAGGCGTAAAAAAACAATTCTTTGTTTCCAATTACACAACCAACCTTTTTTTTTTCCTCCTGACCCTACACTTTTCATTACGAATGATATGTGTATTTATTTTGGTTATTTCCTTAATATTTTTTTTTATTTGCGTGAACTTGTTGAAATTTATAACTTCTTACAATAGCGATATACCCTAATATACGTCGATTTGCAACAGAATTCTGTTTCTCCAAAAGAGTTAAAAAAAGTTATGCCTATCCTATTTTTTTTTAAATGTTAGTGGAAACCAAGAAAAAAAATTGGCCTTAAAATTAAAACTAGTTACTAGTATATCATTATTGGTACAAATTTTACATATTCTTTTTCAGTTTAACGTGATTGCAAGAGACCGTGGGATACCACAGCTCTCGAACACAGTTGAAGTTCGTGTGACCATTTTGAAGGACTCGAGCACACTGAGATGGTTGGAGTCCCCGTACCTTGGAGAAATCCCTGAAGATCAGACTGTTGGGTTCACCATTTTGACAGCTAAAACAAGCCCTGCAGTAAGTGAATGTTCTGGTTTCTGTTAACTGAATTTGTCACCCAAAGACAAGCCTCAGGGACTTGATAATTACCTCGCAAGATCTCAATATGTTTATTACAGAACATTCCAGATAAAACATATCTCTTTGCACCAAGAATTATAGAAAGCAGTATGATTACATCAGCTGATTACACAAGTTATCTGGTTGCTTTTGGTTGTTACTTGATAGGTTGTTATAAATGACGAACCATGTTATAAATGACGAACCATGTTATAAATGACGAACCAGTTTGCTTCAAGTTTAAAGTCAAAAGAGCTTATAAACAAGCCAGTATTACTTCTACGTCAGGGTGCTTTTGACGCCCAAATCACCCCCAGAACCCATCACTAGAATGGTATCAACTCTTAAGTTGCCAGGTTTATCGCATCTCTGTTTTTTCTTCATTGAACAACTTTCATGGCTTCAATGGTATTAATATTGTTTTGCAGGGTTCCACATTTTCTTTGGACAACAATGGATTGTATGAGGCTCCCCTATATTTCGATATCAACAGCACGACTGGCATCGTCTCCATTAAGACGAGCCTTCTTGAGGACAAGAACCTGAAAACTGTCTACACCGTATGTTGAAAAATCATTTCAAATTATTTCATAAATTTATAGAATATGTTTTGTATTGTATTTTATGACACTTGAACATATCACTTTAAATGGTGCATCTTAAAGGGGCTGAACTCCGTATGATAAAATAGTGAAAAAAAAGAAGAAAATTGTCGAAAACTGACATAAACTTGGCATCGATGAGTACAATGCATTTAAACTTACCAACTGAAGTACCACATAGTTTACAATTTATTTAAGTTTATCAGTTATTTCGTATTTTTCCTATAAACAAGATAACTGGGTATGTCTACCAGGTAGAATTCATTCCTTATGAGTAATTGGCTAGTTGGTTTGATCACGTGATATTACCGAGGTAGGTACATAGCTTAATTATGTCACCCAATTAGAGCAAGCCATCGTAGCTCAGTGGAAACAACGCTGGACTGCAATTTTGGCGACAAGGGTTCGAACCCGGTCTCCGACACAACTTTTTTTTTTACATTTTGGTACTTTTTTAACAATTATGATATCAAAGCGTAACACATTCAATTAGATAATTGTCCTGAGATTGGTTACAGAAAAAAAACTTTTTGGTGCCATTCTGGTGTACAGTCCCTTTTAACACTGTTAGAAAGTTGAAAAGATGATGTAATTTTTTTTAAATGCATGACTGATCTAAAACATTTGATGTATAGTATAACAAACGGGACCGTGATTTAAAATATAAAATGTACAATCCAGATATGTATAAAAGTTTAAGTGATACAAAATTACAAAACCTGATTATTAATGACACAAACATATTAGTAATTTTTGTATTTTTTTAATGACAATTAATGAAACAAACTAAACTTCCATTTGTACTGGTAGTAAAATTCAAAGCTTTGCTGAAAGCAAATTTGAAGTATCAACTGTTGTTTACATTTTACTGTTTTATTGTAGTTGAAAATCAAAGCCGAACGCCAATTTGAAGTGACAAAACAGACAATCTACAATGACGTTGAGATTCGCGTGATTCGGAATGTGGGCACACCACGCTTCACATCAGGACCTTGCTCCAACACCATCCCCGAAACTCAAGCTCAGGGCTCGTCAATCTTTCAGCTGCAGTCAACTGACCCCGATAGCTATGTGAGCACAATTTTTCACTTTGATTATAGTGTTTTGAGTCATTTGTTTTTGAAAAAAAGAAGCAGTTAAAGCTGCTCTCTCACAGATCGTCTGTTTTGACAACTTTTTTTATATTTTGTCTTGGAATGAGACTTTTTTTGCGTAAATATCTAAGAACTAGTCATAACACTGCTGACAAAATATCAGATTGCAGTTTTTTATATAAATCTATTAGAGCACGAAATTTGATGTATTTATAGCTAAAAGGGTTCATATAGCTTTAAGGGAAATAAAAAATTCAGCAGTTTTCAAACAATTGGGATCTGTTGTATTGTGAGTTATCGTTTATGACTGAATTGAAGGCATTGATACCAAAATTAAGTGATTTTGAGACAAAAACTAAACAAAGATTAAAAACTGTTGATCTGCAAGAGTGCTGCTTTAAGTTATTTTATTTTTTTGTTGATCTACAAATGTTTTAAGTTTGATCATACCCGTAACTAAAGATATTGAAACCAAGTATACATTTGCTCATACACGCTCTTTTATTCCTTTTTTGTACTAGTATTATTTGTGGGATAATTCCCATTGATTGACAGAGAAACAGATGCACATTTGGCTCTTGATTCTTGTTTTACTTTAAATCAATTTACAAAGGATTTAAGCCTTAAATAGGTATGGAATTAATAAAGGCTTATAAGATGAGGAAGTTGGGAAATTGGGTCCCAATTTTAACCTGAAAGTAGGGAGCCCGTCTTAAAAGCGTGGCTATAAGTAAATATATAAAAAGAATCCAAATTCAAATCAGTAAAATTTAGCATACGGTATTCGACTGACCAATTTATTGCTTGTTGAAGCTTTAGCATGTGTTCTATGATGTCACACAGTGTACTAGTAATATGTAGTATAATTTTTAAGTTGGTTTATTGAATAAGGAAATTGACATCGACTGATTATAAAAAGCTGAGCTCATATAAGATAGTGATTTTACTGAAATAAGAATACATACAGCTGTAAACATTTGCAATATAACATCGTTACTTTTCAAACAGGATGTGCCGAGGTTACGATATTCTATAGTGGAGAGCACAACTATCACTGATTGGGAGAAATTTTACGTTGATCCTGTGTCCGGCTTAATCACCCTGAAAGAATATCTTGACACCTCTGGAAATAACCAAGCTTCATACAGCGTATGTATAATATATATATGATGATTTGTGTGAATTAGTTTTCTGAGAATGTAGGTTAGTGCTGTTTAATTTTGCAAGGCCCATTTTGTGAAGTTTTTGTTTCGACCAATTTTGCATGATTTTAAATTTGTGATTTATTTCCTGAAACATTTAAATTTAAATTCAAGTTTTTATTGGTGTTTAGTTTATACAGCCTCTTAGCTCACCTCTAATAATTGCCATCTATCTGAGCATGGGGCCATTGAATTTAATGAAAGGCAATTGTATGAATGTATTCATACATTTTTCAGTTTAACGTGCTGGTGGCGGATGGGCGTGGTAAGCAGGCCCAGACGACATGCTCTATCAGCGTCCAGCGGAACCAGTTCAGCCCGGTTTTCATCAACTTTCAGCCTGGTTTCACAACCTACTCCGCAAGCATTGCCTTCAACCAGCCTCTCAATCAGGCATTTGCTACCCCAGAAGCTGTTGACAATGATCTTGCTGTAAGTTAATTATTCTCTTTTCAAAATTACACATCGTACAAAAGTTAAAACTAGATAATAAAATGGATAAAAAGAAAGCCGATTGTATAAAACTGGTTATTTATTTGGGTTGGTTAAAGTTTGGCAAGGTTTGTATTTGATTGGTCAATGCCTCCACAATTAAAGAAATATGACCAATTAAATAACTCAAAATTAACTAGCCAAAAGATAAGCTGTGAACTACTTATCCATTTTTATACAATTGACTGCTGGCCTTTAGAAATGAAAGAGGGACATGGACCTTACCCTTAGTTGTATTTAAGCTATACTTTAAAATAGTTAGCATATTGTGTCATTAACATTATTTTTGTGTTAAATCTTCAATGAAACTTAGTTTACATGGCAACAGTGACTTAATTAATATATTGATATTTAGAATCCTTACATCGGAGGTATCTATTACCAGTATGTATGAAAAGAACTATGACAAAATATTACAAAATATTACTCAAATCGTTACAATTACCTTTTTAGGGCCAAATTATCTATGAGCTGACTGGTTATGATTCTGGACCACAATATTTTGGAATTCGTCGTTCAACAACGAATAACCAGTCACCAGCTGCTATCTACGTCAAGTCTTCTATAATGGCCTCTGATATGGCCACCAGTTACGTGGTATGCATTTGTAATAGTATTTTTGATATTATTCAGATTGTTTTTGTCCTTAAGATTGAAACTGTATTTATAATGCATAGAAATATTTTTTAATTTTGGTAATTATTTTTTTGAAATTGGATGAATCAAGATTGGAATTGGATGAATCACGATAGAAATTTTCATTTCAATTATTTACTTGTACTTCTATAATTTATGCTTAAATTGTCAAAATAAAACGTATGAAATTTCCCATGTAGCTTGGACTGAAGGCGTATGACAGCACAAGGCCAGATGATTTCGCGGTCACAAATATGACGATTACCGTGAACAGAAACCCCACTGCGCCATCTTGGGTTGATAGGGTGTACTCGAACAATGTGAACGAGGAAGAATCATTTGGTTTTGAGGTTATTCGCCTTGATGCTACAGACAATGTTGATGGGGTAAGCAGTAGTTTTCATGTCAGTGAAACTCAAAATAATGCACTTGATGCCAGTGGGAAAATTGTTATACAAAGCTACAAAATTCACAAAATAATTCAATAGAAACAAAAATGAGTTCGATTTTTAGTTTGATGTTATTTTATATCTTGTGCACTTTCAAAATCATATACGAAATGTTTGCATCATGAATAAAGATTGAAACTGTATACATAAGATCATAGAACTGGTAGGATTAAAATAGAATTTAAAAGTAAGTTGTAAAAAACTATGTTATATATTTAGAATATTAGATAGCTTTTTTCATATAGTAAATTTGTAATCATGCATTTTTTACCTGTTTCAGCACAATGTGAAATACATTGCAACCCAGTCTAACCCAGCAGACTGGGACACATGGTTCAACCTGGACCAAGCAAGGGGTGTCATCGCAGTGCGACGCACCCTCGTTGATGCACCCGAAGATATCTACAGGGTAAAAAATAGCAATGACCTTAAATAAGGAATCATATAAGGAAATTGAATTTATCTTCATTGTGTGAATGTCATTGGACTGTTTTTTTTTAACTTTTTTTGTGTGAATTTTCAGATCACGTTTATTGCTATGGACGATGGTATTCCTGCACTGAACTCATCCAACACAGCCTCAGTGACAATCAGAATCAACAGAAACACTTGTCCAACATTCGTATTTAACACTGGATCGTATTTCGGCAATTTGCAGGAAACAGCCACTGTTGGATCAACTGTGGCAATTATTACGGCTTCTGATGCAGATCTGGTAGGCTCTTTTTTCTTAACAAAAAACATATTTTACTTTGGAATATATTTTTAACGTTTATTTATTCTGAGTTTTAGAGATGCTATCATTTTCATCTGAGCTTGTGTTTTGCACCATATTGTGGGCCAAATGGAACATACTGGGCAAATTGTGGGGATCAAACCTATGACCTCTTGCTCTGCAGGCGGACACACTCTACCACATCGTTTAAAAAGCTAGCTCTATAGTTGGATAGCATTACTGCCTTTACATTGATATTAAATACACTATACATTTCTTTTCATAAATCAATAGTTGGCTTTTATACTAAAATGATACATTTAACAGTCCTTTCATTATCACTAAACATATAGATAAACATTATGCATATTCCCATGTAATTTTTTTTTTCCAACAGTCTGCTCCATACAATGACATCGCTTTCTCCATCAACACTGGAACGGATAACAACGGGCTGTTTGAGATCGTTGAAGTTACACCCAATACCGCAGCTCTGCGCACTCTGAGGGCAATGAACACCGCTTCCGACCTTATTTACATGGTATGTACAAGATTTGACTGACAACTTAGATGCATCAATTTTTTCAGTGTTTCAATGGGAATATATTAGAAGATGTTGCCTTCTTTGGTATATTCTTTCTTTCTATTATTTGTTGATAACTTTTTAGGTGTTTTTTTTTCACGGAAGCACTTTGCAGACAATTATTTTTTTAGAATTCATTTCACTTTTTTAAATGCTTTTATTCAGAAAAAATAAAATAAAGAATTAACAGATGATCTGAAACATATTGAAAGTAAAGACCTAAAATGAAATAATATAGCTTACAAAGGATAAAACTGGCACTTTCCTAAATATTTTTTAGCTCACCAGTTATTTCTTTTAGGTTCTTTCTTCTTTGCAATGTCGGCAACCACAGTACTTAATTCGGTTAAACTTAATAAATAGCATGGGAAAGTTAACTGGCAAACATTTATTTTAATGAATATGCATGAGGCAGGGGAGACAATTTTTATTCTAATGAATATGCGTGTTGCAGTTAAATACTTTCAATAACCCTGTAGTATCAGTTGCCTCCATGGCAGAGTGGTATTGGCTACTGTCTAAAATTATTGTACTGAAAAAATTGACCTGGTTTATTCCGGCTTTCACCAGAATATTTTTACAGGAAAGGATCTGGTACTTTGTGGACTCTTTGAAACTGCCTCATTAAGTGTTCATGATTATGAGACTTTTGTAGCCAAATCACCCACGGTTACACAACGAGTACAGCATAGTAGTATATCGGGGGTATCTGGTGATTTCTTCTTTACAGATCTTGGCAAATCTATATGTATATTTGATTTTTTGATTCTTGCTATTTATATATTAATCGCTTTTCTTCTCAAGCCATGGGTGACAATCACCAACCCGGTGGATGATCGCTGTAGCGCGTCAACGATGGTTACAGTAACTGTTGATCGTAACCTCAATCCACCTGTCCTCAATGCAACCCGGTACGAGACAGCAATTCCTGAGGATCTGCCAATTGGATCGAATGTTCTCTCCGTATTTGCATCAGACAATGACAGAATAGTATGTATTTATTATAAGAGTGTATACAATCGTGTAGCGATATAAAAATATTATGTTAGACTATACTACTCAAACTTTGCTTAGTATCACGTGTAATGATTTTGTTATTAGTATCTATCTGTTATATAGAAAATATTAACTGTTGTTTGATACTAGTTGTAATGACAATCATTGTTGGACAAAATGATTCTTTAGTTTCAGTAGAACAGACATCAAATTTTGACATCAAGGTTAAGCAAAATTATTATGTAATAGGTACAATTCAAATTTAATGACTGTCATTTAGACATAAAAAATACTGAGATTAAATATAAACGAACAGTTTTATAACTCTCCAAATTTGTCATTTTTGAGTTTGCATTGTCAAATAATTAAGAATTAAGAAGACGTTCAATTATTAGTTTCATTATAAATGGAGGCAAATCTAACTTGGTTTATATTGTTATAAACAAATTATAACCCAAGTTCATCATAATCATTTTCACGCTTTTAAACGTCTCAAAAAAAGAGCGATGTTCCAGTCCCTCACTTTTATATTAGTGGTAATAAAAGCTGTTGGCAAATCATTCATGAGGTTATGACTCTGAGCCATCCTCATTTTCTAATGGCTCCTAAAAACTGTCTGTGGGGTATAGGTTTTTAGTACAATTTGTTGTAACTATTCCTTTTTTCTTTTCAGCCACCATTCCGCACAGTAGCCTACTCTCTCCAGAGCTCTGCTGTATCTCCGAGTGCCCTGAGATTTTTCGAGATAAATTCCCAGACTGGCCGTATCATTGTTCGCTCGAACATTTACACTGACCCAACTGATGTTGGATCATACACAGTAGGGTGTTTTTCTAATCATTGTTTTTCTAAAGTGACAAAAATAGCATAATGCAGTCAGAAGTAAGGGGTACACGCAATGTATATTTCAAAATGTTAAAGTGTAAAAAAGTAAAGTGGTAACGAGATTAATTTGATCATTTTTAATTATGAATGTTCATTGTTGAAAGAGAAATTTGATGAGTTTGAATTAAAATATTTGCTCTATATTTAAGAAATTTTAAACATTTAAATTCTCCTCTTTAGTTCAATGTGATAGCTACCGACGGTGGTGCGGTTGCTAGGACAGATTCTGCACCTGTTGTCGTGACGATCTGGCGCAACCTGAACACACCGACCTTCCAGAACACAGCAAACTATCAGCAGACCATCGCCTGGAATGCCGGACAACTTGGTCAGACCATTATCTCACAAGGAGTTATTTCGGCCGTCGACAACGATAATGACAACTATGTGAGTAATGCTGTATTTCTCCAGATTGTGTCCCCTATCATAGAATTGTTTATTTGAATCAATATTTCTGAGTATTAATGATATTCTGTTTCCAAAATAATATTTTGATTTGTTACATCAGACATAGCCTATTAGTTCTCGGAATTGATTATCAAATTTAATTTCTACCGTAATAAGGATATCAAATTTAAGTGAATATTTTATATCTTTCTCTCGCAATCTTGTCTATTTGCTCATTTATTTACAATAAATAAAATAATTAATATAAAGCAGAAATGTACTTTCCTTGTTTGTTTGTTTTTTTATTCTTTATTTTATGCATCTTTTGCATTGTTGACATGTTATTTTCTTTGAATCAGAAATAAAATTTCCGAAAGTTTGATATAAGTAGTATTTTTTTTTTGAAAATTGGACAATGATGTTTTATATTACAAAAACATATACGCCGAGTAATAGGATATGGAATCAATCTATCAGATAAGGGGTTTTATTGTGTGTTTTTCTTTGTTATCTGTGAGGATTCCTGGCAATTAAAGGGAAGTAACTTTATTCAAACTTCCTGTAAAGACAGTTCACTTTGTTTAAACTTCCTGTCATGCGTTTAAAGATATAAGCAATGGAAACAACCTGATTAAATTAATGTCAACACGAATATGAGTTTATTTCCCTTTGAAAAATGTTTGCAATACTAAGATAAATTTGGCTTATTCAGCAGAGTGCAATATAAGCTGTATTTTATTCTTACAGCTGCCTTACAAGACACTGACATACAGCATTGTGGGCCTGACACCAGAATACAACACGCTTTTCTCCTTCGATCAGACTGGCACACTGCGTCTAAATAGACAGATCAGCACTAACGTTGACAACGTTCAAGACCAGTATCAGGTTGGTGAAGCTGTCTGAAGTGTGAAATTTATACAATTATCTCACCTGAATAAATATTAATGTCATGCAAAAATGAGATAAAGTCAGATAAAATTTGTTAGCTCAAACTTACCGAGAATGGCATCAAAGCTTCGTTTTGAATATCATTGACTCGATTTTTCTACTCCGGAGTATAAGCACATGCTTTTCAGTAAACTTAAATAAAATATCTCTGCCAGGTTCGACTGCAAGCCTGTGACCAGGGAACCCCGCAGCGTTGTGGCAACGCGGTGTTCTATGTGAACATCAACTTTAACCTGAACGACCCCACGATCAGCACAGCCACATGTGGAGGAAGCCTTCTTGAGATTCAAGATCTTGGCACACCGATCCGCACCATTGTCGCTGCGGATGGGGATAGTGGGGTTGGTTTTGTTTGTTGTTAAGCAAATTAAGTTGTTTTCTGGAAAAGGATAAACTTGTCTATGATCTATTGAATTAGAGTTGAACTAGTATGTAGTTCATATAAATTGATGAAACCCATTTAAAATTAATCTTAGTCATACATTGAAATTTTTACTATCAATATTGTTACTATGCATTAGTGTACTTATTAATGAGACTAGTCCCATCAATATCTTTTTTATCCTTATCCTTAGACATGCCTCAGTGATTCCATTCAGTCCATTGGCCAGTTATTTTTACAATCCAATCAAACACTTGTATTCTAATCTTAAAATTAAGTGAAATCAAATACAGCACTAAGATTTAAGATAAAAACAAATTTCAGGAAAATTTTGAACTCCTTTGTTGCCATTTACATTCCTATAGATTTAATGTGTTTGAACTTATGATAATTTAATAATCTTATACGAAATAGGTGTCTGACCTTTAATAATTTTTATCAAGATAGCTGTTGTACTCTAATGTTTAAGGTGACTGACCTGTATTCATTTTTTGATCAAGTGTTTTTTGTACATTTATGCAACTTACTAGTAAAATAGTTGCCAAAGTAACAGAGTCAATACAATATACACAGTCAAAAACTAAGCCTTATCTATCACAGATGTACGGGGCAATCACATACATTTTGACGCCTGTAACACCTGGAGCAGACCAACACTTTGACATCAACGAGAATGGCCAGATTATACTTAACCGAGAGCTTGTTGGTAGTGGCACGGACACGTATGAGGTAAGTCTACGTTAGTCATTTGCATTATAATTGGTACATGTGTTCTGATATTTAGAGCCTTTTTTTACGCAATTACGGTAAGATCCTTTATATTTTGCTTCAGCATATTACCATTTAGGGAAAATAATAAAACGATGTAACAAACTTTCTTTACCATCTAAATAAATTAAATGCAAATATGTATATATTAGAATAAGAATACTTCCAGAAACAAAATTCTGTCATTATAGACAAAGTACTAAAATATCAATAAATGAGATCCTTTTTTAATTTATTTGTTTCAGTTTGACATTAGTCTCATAGATGGTGGAGGCAAGGTCTCTCCCACCTCTCTGCGCTGTTCATTTACAGTCCAACGCAACAACCAGACTCCCTACTTCCTGAACCTGCCAAACTCCTTCGAGATCGACTCGACACTCACCCAGAATGTTAATTTCTTCCGAGTAGAGGGTGCAGATAATGATCCAGCTGTAAGTTTTTTATGCTGCACATACATAATGAAGTACTCTATATTTCCTTCTGATTGATCAACTTTTAATACAGAAATGTTTCAATATGATAATCTGTTTATTTTTGCATCCCACTGCATGTATGTGTATTGTAAAGAATTATCCATCTGTTTTCAGAACACACCATTCGGACAGATAACCTACAGTCTGATCAGCAACAATCTGTTTTCCATCAATGAGAACAGTGGGGAGATTAGATTAGCCGGCAGCTTGCCATCCAATGCTAACACTGATGGACTTTCGGTAAATTTTACTTATACGTACATTATTTTTTAATCATCTACCACGCAAGAGATTGCGAGCTTCAGCATGACAAGGAGCAAGGTCTGCTAAAAGCCACCAATATGCAGCTTAAGTTAGGTCTTTTGTTCATACATCATTGACTTCATTCCCAGTATAGGTCCATTATTTATAACACATTATCCAATTAGCTACATCTGTTTAGTTCAAATTAAGACAAACATTGAATACCATTCCTGTTTGAAGTACTGGCCCAAATTTCTCAAAAAAATCTTCAGCATAACTCACTTAAGTATCTTATTTCATTAAGCAAAATTACTAGCATACCGTAAATATGATTTTATAAAACAAAAAGTAGTTTATCTTATTGATCTCAAATATTATTTCCTTTACAAGCCTCAAAACTCTTTAAAAAGAGAATATTACACATTTTATATCAAACCAAAAACAGTGTGCTGGGCTTGATCCTGTTATAAGGGACTTATCTTACACTCTCAGCCATGGAAGATATTTATAATCTTACCATACCTGTCTTATCTTATCCACAGATTGTAGTTAGTGTTCAAGATAAGGGTGAGCCAGCCAAGCAGAACGTGTCGATTCTTAACCTTGTTGTAAAGTCAAACTTCATGACACCATTCTTCCAAGGTGCCCTGTCCAGGACAGTGAAAGAAACTTACGACATTAACTTAGCTCTGTTGACCGTCTCAGCGACAGACAATGATTTGGTAAAGATGTTTTCCACTCATCCAAGTCAGTCTGTAGAAGTTTCATGTTGTTGTTTTTTAATGAATATAGCCGGTTACTGTTAACATTTAATCATGTCTGAACTGCTAATTTATATTTAAAACAGCTAATTAAATGATTAGAATAATAAATGTTCATCTCTGTTGATGTGACTTAAGATTAAAAACAATGTTTAAATGTTAATATGAGTGTGATTAAATTAAGAGCAAAATACCACTAAAAACAGTTATAATACTTGTACTTTACTTGTTTTTTAGCCTCCAAACAATGTACAGAGCTACGACATTGACCTTAGCACGGATGTTGTAAAGGCTTGTTTCCGCGTCCAGAACAACGGAGAAATCTATGCCAAATCAGCTTTGTATGTGGCACCATGTAACGTTCAGAAACAGTATAATGTGAGTAATAATTACATTTTATATTTTCACTTAACTGTTCTTTACTTTAACTTATCATTATTAGTGAAGTTATTCCCCTTAAATATCTATCTAACATGTATAAATGATACTGTGATAATGTTTATGGAATGTGCCACCTTATAAGAAATTTTTGGTCTGGCTCAGATCACTGTGCGAGCAACAGACGGCGGTGACCCAAGGAAAACATCTGTGCCTGTCGTGGCCACACTCAATATTCTCCGCAATGATTTCACCCCAACCATCGCATCCGCTCTTACATACACAATCAGAGAGGATGCCGGATTCAACGCCCCTGTTGGCACAATTACTACCCAGGACCAGGATACAACGGTGAGCTATCTTTTTTATCTTTACCTTACATTGTTAATGTAAAATGTTTCTTTGTTAAGTGAATTTGTTTTTCTTGTTGGATCACCATTCAAATTCTTGTTCTTTTGCTATATTGAACAACCAATAAAAAGAAAAGCAACATAATGAAAATTTTTTAATTGTTTGATTTTTGTCAGAATTGCAATTCAAAACATTTAAGTGTCTAGTTTATTTGCTGAGGGCGCAATGAGTGAGCTCCTCATAGTCATTAAGATTTTACAACATTTGTTCCAACTGACTTAGATCATAACACAGAGGGAACCAGAGAATGATGCAATGTCTATTAAGTTGTAAAACTGCTCTTCTTATCAGTTAAGCATCACACTTTTTTCAGTGTGTTTGATTGATTTCATTGGCTGGAAATGTAGGTTATAATTTAATCATTTGAAAAAATCTCTCCTACAGCTCTCTAATATCTAGTTCTATATTACAGGAGCCTTTCTTCAATCGCACATTGAGCAAGGTAGAATCCAGTACCGGACAGGATTTCTTTAGCCTTGACCCAAATGCTGGAACTTTAGTAATGCTTGCCAATGTTCTACCTGACACCAGGGAAAGTTATAATGTAAGTATAAAAGTTTGGATATACTGAGCTTGAGCAATTTAGTAAACTTTAAAAACATCACTTTTTGGCCTTATTTCACATATTTTACACAATAATGACATGTAAATTACATTAATAGTGCTCATGACCTTTGATATACATATCACCATGGGAAGTTCTATTTTTAGTAACAAGAAACTGATATTAAATTGCCATCTTACATCATCATTATTAATTTCACCTTTAGTGATTCAATGAAATTATTTTACAGGTTTATATAATTATAGTGTTCACAAAAGTTTACTTAACTATGTCTGCTGATCCTGAATGTTTTCTTGTTTTAGAAATGGAAAAATGTGATATAAAATTCAGATTATTTTTACCTAAATTTTGTATGTTGGGTGATCTGTTTGATAATAAACATGAAATGCAGGACATATGTTATTTTTTCTTAAAAAACATCGCTTTTTTATATAAAAAGTACAAATGTTTTATTTACAAATGTATTTTATGATATTGACTTCCTTCTGCAGCTGTTTGTGACAGTCACAGACAAGGGTCCGCTTCCTAAATCAAGCAGTCGCTGGGTGACTGTGAACGTGCTTCGCAACCTGTACGACCCCGCACACAATGAAACACAGTGGAGAATCACAATCACAGAAGATCGTGCCGTCGGCAGTGCAGTACTTCAGCTCACAGGACATGATAGAGACACTAAGGTATTGCTGTTGTTGTTAAGTCATTGAATATATGCTCATTTTTTTTTTTTATCTAAAAGACGTTTTAGCCTAGCCTTTGTAACTTTCAATAAGCCTTTGTGTTGTTAAGCCTATAAGGGAATATTCATTAACCTCTATATTGTACTTTCTTTAGGCCCCGTGGAACCAGTTTGTCTACCGAAGCGAGGGTTCTAGCGCAGCTGAAGCAGTGTTTGCGCTCAGTTCAACCGGTCTCATCACCGTGAAATCCCCTCTGTACCTAGACAACAATCGTCCTACAACTTACACGGTAAAATACAGTTTAAAAATTGGCACTTAGTTCATGCATTTTTATCTTTCTGTGATTGTCATAAATATGTAATACTTACTGCACTGACCATCCAAGTTATTGATTTTACACGAGCCAAATGTAGTAACTGCTTAGGATTATTGTCGGGATGGTGTTCAAGTAGTGTGCGTGTTTGTGTGTATTGTTGAGATTGGTCCACATGCTTTTAGTTGCACAGAAAGAGATCTGCTATCTGGTAACTGTATGGGAGCTCATGAATAAACTGAAACAAAGAAAATGCTTTCCAATATAGTACAAGATCATGAAAATTAGAATAATGAATCATAAATATGTACCTGAATCTCAATATTATAAATGAATTGTGATTTTATTCAGTCTTTTTTGTCTAGTCCTTGTTTGAACCACAATTATCACAATATTTTGCTTGGCCTTAAACTTAATTCTACAAGTCTCTATAATATCATATTTTTACCATGTATATTTAATTATGTCATAAATTACTCTTCAAATGCAGCTGAACTCAAGACTGCGTGATAAAAATGGAGCAGTTGATGGTCGAAGCAGCAACCTTGTCCCTGTCACAATCGAGGTTACGCGCAACACGTGCCCCGTGTTCACAACCATTCCCACCCCACCTGCAATTGATGAGAGTTTCGTGACACAATCAGTCGTCAACTTTGGAAACTACATGGTTGACAATGATCCTAATGTGAGTTATGTGTTTGTTATATAGTTTGTCTACTTTGTTTTTTTAAATGAAAATGGGGGAGATTTGAAGACTTGTCTTATAATTGTTGATAAATATGTTGTTGTTTTTTTAACTGTTTGTGTATTTAACAACACCTGAGAAAAATTGTTAGGTAAAGTAACTTTTTTTTATCATATTAGGAATTTTCAGTTCTCTTTGTAATTTGCCCAAGCTGACATTTCTGTTGATATTGTTTTTACAGACAAACATATTTGGACAACATAACTACCGTATTCTTGGCGACAACAATGCAGGAGCTGTGTTCTCCATCAACTCTAACACCGGAGAAGTGCAGACCCGATCTGCCATCTTCTCGGATACTGATCTCGTCTACTTTGTGAGTAAAACTGCTTTTAAGTTAATTTCTTGTCACAGCTTGCTGTTACAGTTTCCTACTTTCCTGTTACAGTTTCCTAGTTTCCTGTTACAGGCTTGCTGTTACAGTTTCCTAGTTTCCTGTTACAGTTTCCTAGTTTCCTGTTACAGGCTTTCTGTTACAGTTTCCTAGTTTCCTGTTACAGGCTTGCTGTTACAGTTTCCTAGTTTCCTGTTACAGTTTCCTAGTTTCCTGTTACAGGCTTTCTGTTACAGTTTCCTAGTTTCCTGTTACAGGCTTTCTGTTACAGTTTCCTAGTTTCCTGTTACAGGCTTTCTGTTACAGTTTCCTAGTTTCCTGTTACAGGCTTGCTGTTACAGTTTCCTAGTTTCCTGTTACAGTTTCCTAGTTTCCTGTTACAGTTTCCTAGTTTCCTGTTACAGGCTTGCTGTTACAGTTTCCTAGTTTCCTGTTACAGTTTCCTAGTTTCCTGTTACAGGCTTTCTGTTACAGTTTCCTAGTTTCCTGTTACAGGCTTTCTGTTACAGTTTCCTAGTTTTTCCTAAGTTTTTTTTTATTTTTAAAGACATCAGAGATTGGTTACCCGGTAATCTGACTTTGTGTTAGCTGTGTTTATTTGCAAATTATAACCTTCCTGTTGATCACAAAACTAAGTGATTGACATCCAGCACATGAGTCCACTTTTATAAACTATAGTAAGAGCTTAGTTCATTTATGTTAATATCATATTGTGGTCTGCCCTTTCTCACTTGCTTCAGTTGGTAAGGGGAGAGGGGACCACCACAAAAAGAATGCACTAATTATGACGTAAGATTGTATTCAAATGAAAAAGCCAAACACAAAATTGTTCATTGCCAAAAAATGTTTGTTTCATACGTCCCTATTATATCATTCCTCCTTACTTCCAGTTGCGAGTTGAGGTTGCCGACCAGGGCCCATCAAGGTGTTCAGCCACAGCTGTTGTCACCGTTACTGTCAACCGAAACCTTCAGTCTCCAAGGTGGACCAATACCTTGCCAGGGACGACCGATCAGTACTCAAACACTATTGATGAAATCCTCAGCATTAACACGGCCTTTGCCACCATCAGTGCGGAAGATGGTGATAGTAAGGTACAGAAATCAACTCTTCATTCAGTTAACTTGTTTTATTTACATGATTTTGGCAGAAAAGCATTTTTCATTATTGAACAATTTTTTTGGCCGAGAAGCATTTTTCATTATATTGAACATGGAGTTATCTGTATCTGTAACAGTTTTTACTGAATCATCTGCTGTTTTTTGTGTAAGTGAATTTTAGACAAATGACAAATAGTACTGTAGATGGTAAACATTAAAAATGAATTTTATGTCTGCATTTGAAATGGAATTAAGCTAAGGAATTAGATGAAAGAAACGAAACTAAAATCAGCATTAATTTTTTAAATATCTGGCTTACTAATAAGCCTTTTTGGATTGAAAATTATTGTTAAACATTGGTTTTCTAGATTTTACCTCTAATCAACCTTTATCATTTTTTCTTCAGGCACCCCACAGTGAAATTGAATACTCCATACTTACAAACACGGAATTATTTGGAGTAGTCCCGGGAACTGGCTCCGTGTACCTGACCTCCAGCCAGAGAAACCTTCTAGCGAACTCATACACTGTAAGCAATGTTCTACAATGAACAAAATGTGAACATAAAAGTGCTCCGACATTGTGTATAACAATAATAAAATAGGCAATTGGCCTGTATTAGATTCAGTTGCCAATGCATGGTATATTCTTATTATACGTTTGAAAGTGCATTGCCGCCATTAAAATTATCTTTTTTTATCACAGTACTGCTATAATTTTTTCCATAAATATCCCTTTAGTGAATAAGTTCAACATTTATTGATAAAACATGTATCATTTGATTTTAGTTTTGATTTTGAAGTGGTACATAAAACTGACGAGATCACTCACTTTTTAGTCTCCCTTTGGAAGTCAGTTTTGTAAAGTAATTTTTCTCATTAATAACGATTATACTTCCAGGCTTATTTCTTCATTCTACCATTTTACATGAAATTTGGAAATCTTGTGTAAATAATTATTTTATGGCTATAAACCATTAAGACTCTGTTTCACTAATTTTCATGAAAATCAATCATTTGCATCGTTACAAAAATGCTTACTATACTTTCATTTCAGTTTGACATTCAAGCTTGTGACAAAGGTGAACCCACCCCTCGTTGCATCACCGGCCAGTTTACGCTCAGTGTGAGACGAAACCAGTTCCCGCCCGAGATCCTCAACCTGTACGCCGAGCTGGATATCTCAGAGAGCCGCTCTCTGTCTACAACAGTGCCTGTTTTCACTGTTCAGGGTCGTGATAATGACACCAGGGTATGTTCACACATGCTTTCATGTTTCAGCTTTTAAAATTGGATGTGTAAAACATAATGACTTTTTCCCAGGTTATGTTTTGGCTTGTTTGTGCATGCAAGCAATTTAATTGGTCTACAGTCATAATTGGATAACCAAACATTAACCAAAACAAAGAATTAACTGATTATATAGTTTGAACTATATTTTAAAATATCCATCGGATAGTGTGTCAGTCCTGTGCATCTAAAAGCAGCATGACTAACCATTAGTGTATTTCCTTAAATGGTTTTGATTTATGTTTATCACATAGCAATTATACCAAAGAAGCTCTAGTAAAAACAAATTATACTGTGGATTTAAGCTGAGATAGATAATTGTTGAGCAAAATCGATGAATGATTGATGGATATTCTTTTTCAGAACCCATTCGACCAGTACTCATTTAGCGCTATAGGTGACGAGCAAGTGACCTCATTTTTCAGCATCAACAGTGCAGGCAATGTGTTCCTTATTGCTCCCTTAGAAAATGACAACACCTTCAACTCCCTTCAGGTACTAATATATTAACCACCAAAAAGCAAGAAATATTCCTACATTAAAATTTTAGTTACTTGCTGATCTGTTTTTTTGAAGAAGGACCCCAATGTCCTTTTAACACAATTTTATAAAAAGAACTTTACCAATTTATAAAAGCAACATAAATATTAAACGCTTACATAACCAAACATATAGTAAAAATAATGTTTTGTTCTCAGATGCGTGTGGAAATTCGTGATGGAGGTTTTCCAGCGAGAACAGCTGTTGGACTCCTGAAGTTTAACATCCTGCGAAACCAAAATGGCCCAGTGTTTGAAGCTGGCAATCGTGCCTATTCCACGGATATTCTCGAGACTCAACCAGTAGGGGTTGAGCTTAAAAAAGTCACCGCCATTGATCGTGATGAAGAGGTAATTCTTGATGTGATTGAATGTATAGGTTACAGTGCACCTGATGATAGTTGGGTAAAGATATACTCTTAATCATACAAAAGGAGTATTTTGAAAAAGAAATTAAAATACAATTTTTTTTTTGAAAATAACCAAGAAAGAAACAGAAAATTTGTTGATTTTAGGGTAACATCGTATTTAATTTCACTATGATCATAGAAAAACTACATTTCATGACACTGGGGACATAAAATACAGTTTTACACTAAAATAAAATATTCCTAACAGGGAATTAATAAGATACATGTAACTTAAATAGAGTTCTGGAGTCTGGAGGTCTTAAAGTTGTGGGGTGATTTATCATCTCTACACTGTCTATTACGCAGCTATCCAAATGTCTGAAACTTGCTGGTTGAGAATAATGTGTATTTACTTGTATGGCTGTTGTAAACAGAAAATATGTATTAAGGTTAATAAAGTTCAGGATCAATCCTAAAATCTGGAGATTGTACATTCAAATTTCAAATTGCTGCATGTCACCAAATTATTAACTTAAACTGGATTTTCCATGATAGTTAATCATGATTGTCAAAAGGCTAATTTTCTTCTCAGGACTACTCAAAATGAGGGAATTACATTAACTATACAAAAACAGAATATTGTCCTGAGCTTAATGCTGCTGTGAGGGACTTCGGGCGCGGTATTATTATTTTGATCTTTTTTTTTTAGTCCCCAAACAAGGACATCTACTATTACCTTGATCCTACAAGAAACAGCGCAGAAATCATGAGTTTCTTCATGGTGCAGCGAGAAATGGACCTGCAGGGTGGGGACAAGGGAATTCTCATGTTGAGGCAGTCAATGATGGACTATTCCGATACCCGTACACTCTTCTCAGTTCAGGTGTGGTTTATGGTTTAAAGTCTTGTTTTCCATTTATTTTCAATTTCTAAATAGTTTGGAGGTTGAAATCTATCTTTAGCACATATCTGCAAGCTCTGCACTGGTAAATTCATGTTTGTTTGTCAGCTTTGTGTAAATATTTTATTAAGATTGACATAGATGGGTTAGTGACATATTTTGAAATGAAATATTACAGTAATGCATATTAATTTGGGCTTGATTGAATAAATTTTATTGTGCCATTAGCGCAGTGGTTAGTGCACTTGCCCTTCACCTAGGTGTTGTAAAATAAATAAGTCTAAACTAAATATTGTTTTAAGGACAGAACATAAGCTGGAAATAACTACCAAGCAAGGAACATTTACATTCAAATTTTTATCTAACCTACAGGTGTTCATCTTGGCCCGAGATAATGGCGTGCCACAAAACCAGTCTCCCGAACCAGCCACTGTTACTGTTAATGTGAGGCGCAACACAGCACCATTCTTTACGAACCTTAACAGTAATGGGAAATACGTCCAGGGAGTGGATATGGACCTGCCGGCAGGCGGGCTCGTTTTTCCAACTGCAGCCCAGGATAACGATATCGTGGTATGCTGGATAATTATTGTACATTAACTGCATCAATCATAAAATAATCAATAAACCTGTATAGATATTTAAAGTTCTTGTATTGATCTTGATTAGCTTAAACTAATCTTAACCTTTTTCATTCAGTCTCCCTTCAATGAGCTAGAATACTCCATCATTGGTGATGAAGATGCCATGCGCCTATTTGAGATCAACACCAACGGCCAGGTCCGACTTGGGGCAGGCGGCAATTTGACTGCGGAGAGCAAGATCAGATATTCAGTAAGTGTATTATTCAATAACAGGTCTAGAATGATGAAGAGGTTAATATTCTGCTCTATTGGGCACAGAAAGTGATATTCACCTAGAAAAAGTTTGTGGTCAATAAAACAGGATGTCCTTGGCGTTTAAAAAGTAGTACCCAGAAAAAGTAGTACTATTGTATTTAAGTTTGTATTAATATTGACCTTGTTTTGTCCAATTAGAGCCATTGTTTTTTGTTTCCTGTAATAATCATGTAGGGTTCAGTTGAAGACTGAGGTAATTCCTTATACTAGTTAAAGTGAAATCAATCTAATGCTGAACCATCGTTATGAGACATTGAAATAAAGATTCTTTATAGATATATTTACCGCTATTTGCCTAGATCCGCATCCAAGTAGAAGATGGAGGTACCCCAAGACTCTCAGACTCTGTTACACTGGAGCTGTTTGTTAGCAAGAACTTTAACCCCCCAGTCTTCGCCAACAACAATCGCGCTGTCACCGTGACCATTCAGGAAAGTGCACCGCAAGGTTATTCCATCACCAGACTAACGGCCACCGATGCTGATGTTCTGGTATGTTGAGTGTTCTTGTATGATTCATTGAGGGCGTAGTTATTAATTTTATCTCAGAAAGGGTGATCACTCTTGTGATATATAGTCACAGAAGCAGTGATTGCATTCTGGGTTTAAGTTGAAGACTGGTTTGAATTTGTTATGTGAAATTTACTTAAGGTATTATCCCTTTATGTTTGCAATCAACATGAAATTATTTTCCATGAAGCCTTTTGATGCTGTTAAACTATTTATCAATATTGAATATGATCAGTGAATTGTTTTGGAAAACTTTCTGCGGCCTGCGCCTTCCAATTCAGGATTTTTTTTAGACTTAAGGGAAAAATGATTACAATGTCAAATTAATAAAATAGAGGCAAATGTTTCATTTTTTTATATTTTTGATATGCTGTATTACTGCTGCAGTTCTAAGAAGATCATGTTTGCTTTTAAAGTATATTTCCTTCAGTAAAATGGTGTTTCTTGTTTTGAGGAAAAGTTTAATTTTGAGGAAAAATAGACACCTTCTCAAGACAAAACAGTTTTTATTTAAGGCAGTAAACTGTCCTCAATAGATCACTGTATTATATACAAAACATTCATTTTCAACTCTCTTTGTTAAAAAGCATCAACCTTGTTTTAATAGCAGTGAAATATTGTGGGAAAATGGGAAGTTACAACATTATTTGATATTTTTAATTTGATGCTTCCAGCCTCCAAACAACCAGTTTGAGTTTTCATTGGAAGACCGGGTACCAGGATCCGGAGATTCAAGCTACGTATTCCTTCATCCTACCACTGGACAGCTCACGCTGACAAAGACGGTCCTTGATGCTGTAATCAACAACCCAACAGATGTTCTACAGGTTCGCTCGCTTCATTGTTTATATTTAAGAAAAGAAGACAATTTTTTTACTTCGTGTTTTGACTTTTTAAGTCTTCAACCAGTTACATATATGACCACAGTAGAATAACATGGTTATTGACAGGAACAATATGATGTCACAATTTTGGGTAGAAATTAGGCATGACGTTAGCATACAATGTAATGTGTCATACTGGCAAACTAGTTCATGACCCCCAAAAAAGAAAAAGCCACAGCGAGAACTGTTAATTAGTGAAACACATTGAGAAATAATCTACATCAGTACTGATGACATCAGTATGGCAAATCAATATATTTGCAAATCACCTACATGCTTTCATCAAGTATTGTTTGTTATTGTTAATTAAAAATTTTGACGGCAGATTTCGGCATTTCAACTACTAAAAGCATTCTTACCACATTTTAATTTGCTGCTGTTACTTTGCTATCTAAAACATTAAACTTTCACCTTGTTGTCAAAATTTCATGTATTGAAAATTGCCATTTTCTCTTTGTAGATGACAGCATATGCCCGGGACAAGGGTGAACCTCAATTGTCATCTTCGATCAATGTTGACGTGATAGTAGAACGTATTGAAGGTGACCTATCATTTGCCCAGGACTATGTCGAAACGATCAACGAGAATACCAACATTGGTACCCCAGTGGTTGATACAAGAGCTTTCCCTGGTGTTGTAAGTTTAACTCTTAAATTGATTCTAAATTCAGCGGAGTAGCTTGAGATATTGAAATATGTCATATCTAGTGACATCAGTAAAAGCAGTGAAAGACTACAAGTGTGCAACCCCTTGAAAAGGTGTCAGGTGGCAAAGTGGAGTTATCCAACTATGCCGTTGATGGTTAAAACTAAAAACATTAAGAGTCTTAATAGGTTGTTGAGTTATTGTTGTATTTATTTGGTTGGTGTCATCGTCTGTGATGTAATGCCAATAATATAACATTGGCGATAACTGTAACTGTTCAATGTATTTAAATGAAACTTGGTACACATGTTGCCACAGACAATACACACATGCACGTAGAAGCCTATGAATTTGAATAATTGTTCTGAAGAGGGGCAAAAGACTATAACTTCATTGTTTTCATCATTTTTATCTCCTTGCTTTTTATTAAAAATATTTCTTTCTTGTGAAAACAACTAGCTCAACAAGTTAATGCATCACTCAACAGTTTCATAATTCTCTTCAGAACACTAATAATTGTTGAGCTATGTCCCTTTTTTGACTGGAAAACAACAAGAAAAATGTCGGCATTAGGTGAGCAGCTCTCCTATATTTGTTTCATTGTAATGTCACCGGATTGTTTAATGATAGGAATGTTAACTCTGACGGTAAATAGATGTTTTGTATGTTTATTTTTAGGTTACGTACAGTCTGGCAGAAGGCTATGATGGTAATCTGTTCTTCAAGATGCAGGCCAATGGCACCATCACTGTCAACGCTGACCTGACAAAGGATTCCGTGAGAGAACGACCGTTTTTTGATGTAAGTACTAAATATTTATAAACTTTTTATGCAATTAATTTGAACCACAACAAGCAGACCTAGGTCTTACCAAAAACAAACATATACAAGAAATATGGCATCCTAGCGAGGTCATGATGTCATTTTTATGAGATATTGACAATGGCAGTTACCATGGTGTAATATGTTTTCAAGGCCATAAGTACTTTTAAAGTAATCAACATTGTTTTTGTTTGTAAAAAATATTTTGTATAATGCCAGAAATTGATGACTGAACAACTTGCTACGAGACCCAATTTAGCTTTACAAGGGTTGATATACTCCAAACAAAGCTTTTTAGTTTGGTTGGCGTTCAGCAAGTGGGACAAACTATCATCTGGTTATGCATTCATTTTCTTACTCATACTGTATCTATTTCATTTTTACAGTTGTTTACTTACTGGAATACATCAGAAATATTAACAAGCTAAATGTGTATATTTTTGACAGCTTGTTGCCGTTGGAAAGAGGCAAGAGTTTGACATTGTACAGACAGCCACTGCTAATGTTCGCATCAATATCTTACGCAATCTGAACTCGCCAATTTTCTCCATGGACACTTATACTGTTGATGTCTGGGAGAAAGATGCTCGACCAATCAATGGGACAAGGGTCTTTGCTTCTGATGCTGATGGCGTATGTATAATTTAAAAAAACAAAACAGAGTTGACTGGGCATGTTTATCTAGATCAACTTACAAAACTGGTGGGCGGTGGTTTGCATATCTGACTCTGGATCCAAGGGTCCTTTGATGATTTAGTACTGGTACTTCATAAACAAGATTTGGTGAATAGTTATTTATCAATTGTACAACTGCTTACATTTCTTGTTCATCATTGCAATGTTAAATAAATCCTACCATTAATCACATGATAGATTAAAAATATACTTATGTATTTTTCTATGCACCATAAAATACATTTTTTAGTTTGTTAGCATGTGCAGTTTCCAGATTTACTATTGGTCTCCTAATGAACTTGTTAATTCACTTTTTGCATTTTTTAAAACAGCATAAATTATTCTAAATTATGAAAAAGAGTTACACTGTTAATGAATTAGATATGAATTATTTTGGTTAGGTGTTCTGAATTCTTTTGATCTTACAAACATTATCATTGGTCCATTTATGATAAATGTAAGTTTATTGGCATGTTCAAGATCTTACAGACATTTTCATTGGTCCATTTAAAAAGATGATCTGATTGGTTTATTCTAAATCTTACAAACATTTTCATTGGTCCCTTTAGGATACAGTGCTGTACACGATAACAGGTGGAGATTTCTTTGAGAAGTTCTATTTATATCCATACACTGGTGACTTCTATGTCCTAGGAAACATCGAAAATGACTCCATCACTCAATACAATGTAAGAAATGTTTTTTTTATTGCTTTCTTGTATCCTTACCTTGCATTTGTAAAAGCTGCCAGCCTCTGAGAAGGTTTTACACTCGGACTTTAACAACATAATTTGAATTATGCAGTTTAGTTTTAAATGATCTTTTAGAATTAAAATTTCACATTAATATTTGAAAATTTACAATATGAATTAAGAAAAAAAGATTTGTTCGATAACTATTTTTTTTTTGCATGTTCTAGAAGCAAAAATCTACGTAATAAACATAAAAAGACTTTTGAACTGATAATTATGTTAAGGGCGCATTTAATATATGTACAATAGATTGAGAATATGTATAATAGAGCTTTTGATATTCTATAGGTGGACATTCGAGCCTCAGACCAGCGAAATCCAGCTAACTTTGATACAGCCCGTGTCATTGTAAGAGTGTCAAGGGACAATGAGAACCCAGTATTCACAAATATCCCAGTTTCCATTGGAAGACCAGAGAACATGGATGCATCGACTGGAATCCTTTACAATGTTACGGCGGAAGATGCCGACAAGAGGGTAATTCTACATGTTCATATTAAAACTCACATTTTTATTTTATTACAGTATCAACCCATTTTTGTGCATGGTTACCAATACAACTTTGAAATGTTCATTTTTTTTTAAAATAATATTTTTAGATCTTAAAGATACAATTTGTGTTGACAGTATTGTACAAAATAGAATTTGTCTGAAATGAAGAGGTTTGATGATTATTTGTTGTTCTGCTCAATAAAAGTGGCTAATCTTTCTATTGATTAAACTCATCTCTGATAGTCCCTGTTTCCTGTTTCTGGTGTTACAAAGATCTAATATGTTTTTAACTCATCTGCTTATAGAAGAAAATGCTGAAAATGCTGAACTTATACTCCCTTCCAATTTAACATTTTCAGATTTTGTGAGTTTCATATCATGTTTGCTCTATGTTTTCAAGGGAACTCTTCAATACTCCATTGTTGGAGCCGAACAGACCCTGTTCAGACTTGAAGTGGTCAATGAAATTGCTCGTGTTTACGTTCGTCCAGGAATCTCAATCAGGGCTGACTCCAGAAGTGAATATAGAGTAAGGTTTTCATGAAGGTTGTCGAAAAATGCACAACAATTTCAAAATCATGTTGACATTAATTACAACAACAACATTAAAAAATGATGTCTCATTATGTTACATTACTTAATCATAAGACATAAATAAACTAAATCATATTAACAAATGATTTCACAGTAATAAATGATGTCACATCAATTAATAATATTGCAGTAATATATGATATCGCACCAATAAATAATGTCACAGTTATAAATGATGTCACATCAATAAATGTCACAGTAATAAATGATGTTGCATCAATAAATAATGTCAAAGTAATGAATAATGTCACATCAAAAAATAAATAATTAATGTCACACTAATAAATGTTGTCAAAGTAATGACTTAAATTGATTTCAGGTTACCATGCGAGTCTGGGATTCGGAGTATCCAAATAACTATGATGAAGATGACTTGCTCATAATCCCACTACGCAACGCCAACTCTCCTACCATTTTAAACGTCAATGACCTTCAAACAACCATCTGGGATACACATGCTCTTGGAAGTCCGATAATTGACGTCAATGCTACAGATCTTGACAATGTACGTTTTAAAAGCAACATCTAGTTAATTTGTTTGATTTTGAAGAAAATTGTTAAAATCCCTTGAGAATAGACCATTTAATGATAGTTCATTGGGGCCATAATGAATTATAATAGTTTTTGGTGTCTGGTGTAAGCCCTTCCAATATTTTATGTGTGGGGCCATAATGAATAATAGTTTTTGGTGTCTGGTGTAAGCCCATCTAATATTTTATGTGTGTTTTTTTTCTTATTGCTTAGGTTAGAAATGAAACATTGATATTCATTACAATACCATTTACGGTACTATGAATATTGACAAAAAGAAACTTGAATCAGAGGTTCCATTGAATTGCTTCATGGATGATTACTACTGGGTTTTTTTAGGAACTATATGGTACTTGTATATTATAACACATGCATACTGCTGATTCAAAAGAATGTTTCAATATATAGAATTCTTTTCAGCGTTCACATTACTTGTTTATCTGTGCAAAGTTTGACCCCTGACTTTTATTCACTGCAGGATGTGCTGATCTGGAGTATCACGGATGTACCAAGCCAAGAGTACTACTACATCAATCCTTCAACAGGAGTTATCACCCTTAAAAAATCCCTCATGTTAGGAGCCCAGCTTTCATACTTGGTAAGAATCTTTGATAAATTTCTCAAACTTTCTTGCTAGTAAGACAAAAGTAGATAGATCAGTAAAAAGTTAATTTATATCAGCTCTTTATTGGATCTGCGCATAAAGTGACATTCATCCTCGACTTTACCCTACAGATCCAGGTTAGAGTATGTGACGACCGTGCCTCATTCGCTAAGTGTGACAATGCAGTCGTTACCGTGACCATCAGAAGGAACCAGAACCCACCATCCTTCCAGCAGTTGCCGTACCAAGTATCACTCAACCGTAACGACCCAGCTGGTACCTTCGTCAGGCAAACAACAGCACTTGATCAAGATCTTAGGGTTAGTCACATATATCATGATTGTTGTTTGTTTTTCAATTAAGTAGTTCTTTTGCTGTTGTGTCTGACCATGAATGTGGCCCCAAAAAAATGGGTTGCACAAACACATGATGACACACTGAAACCAATAGTGGAGTTTTACCAATGAAATTCTGACTATCAGAAATAAACTGATCTTTATCAAGAACATCAAATTTTTATCTCTACCAGTATTTACCAATATATTGACTTAGACTTGTCGGACTCAGAAGAGATTTTTTTTATTAAAAAAAAAAAATCATTTTTGGGGATAACAGATTTGTGGTTTATGGTAGAACGTTATATTTGGAACACGTGAAACAAGTCTTACTGTACCTTCAGTGCTCTAGAACTAAGACTCAGGATGTTAGCCAATATGGCCTTTTGTGTACCTTATGCATTTTGTTTTCAATGTTTAACTCATTTAAATTTAACGATAATAATTAAAAAAGCATATGATTTGTGTGCAGATAAAAAATATCTGATATTATTCTAATTTTTATTTACAGGTTTAAAGTCAACCAGAGCTTAATAATTGCATTGTTTAACATTTTAGGGAACTATTGTTTACAAAAAGACGGGGCGATTCGAGTCGACCAATTCATTCTTCGAGATTGACATGTCAAACGGCACTGTGTACACAATCAAAGACATGAACCTGGATGGACTATATGCTCAACAGTATCTGGTACATGGTTAAATATTACTACTATTGTTGTTCAGATTATCAACTATAATCGATAGCTTGATTGAATAGATGAGCATTGGGACCATTTATAGTGTTTTTATTCCAAATTGATTAAGAAACAGCACAAATTTTAGACCACTTTAGTACCATTTTCTTTTTTTCAAAGCAGATAAATATTTTAACAGATTTCTCCAAAATTAATTGTACATTTTGGATTATTTTATTATTGGATTATTTGTTATTTATATCATTAAAAAAAATATCAATTGTAAAAAACAAGTATTCGGTCTGAAAAAATAACATGACCCTGATTTTATTTCCCCTTAATTTCAGTTTGAGATCATCGCATATGACAGTGCATACCCTCTTGACATTGCCACGGCAACAGTCACTGTCAATGTAAACAGGAACCCGACAGGCCCGCAATTCACAGATCTTGACGGACTCAACTACCTCCGTCAAATCGATGAGAACCATCCGTATGGAACCATCGTGTTGGATGTCAATGCCACCGATCAGGACGGGGTAAATATACCATCTTCAAATCATTATCACTTCAAGGGGATGATAAACTTCAGGATTGATCCTGAAATCAGGGTTGAGGAATTAAATTTCAGACTGTAATGCAGTTATAAGCTTTAATTCTTGCTGGAGATTTGCATTTACTATTGAAAGAAGTAACTTTAATGGGATAAATATCTAAATGTTCATTTTCACGGGTCTCAGCCCCTTAACCCTGTTTTGCGCCTGAGTCCCTATTTTGTTGTCATCTCAGCATTGTATGCAGAGCCTGTATTTTAATATATCGCAATTTATATATAGAGAATGTTAATAAAGGAAACTTTTTTGTCACATTCAAATTTCACATCAAAACGAAGTATGATTTACAAATTATGATAAGACTCATTATGTTTCAACTTTACAGACATTTTCATTTAACTTTCGATTTTTTCAGTATTTTAGTATTGACAGGATTTTTTGTCTCTAAAAAGCATATGAAAATCATACTGCAATACGATATCTTCAATTAGTTTACTGCTATAAATTGGTATACCTGAATATTGTTGCAGCCCTAGTGACTATTTTCATAAAGATTCTTTAGACCTTTCAAATTGTATCTGATTGGGGTTTGACGGACAAAAGGGGGCCACAGTAAGACCTGTTTGACCCTCAGGCTTTGGCCCCACCCCATATTAAATGAATAGTGCTGAAATTAGTTTGACTGTTATTAAAATAATAGATGGCTCGATATAATGTCAAATGTGTTGCTATACATAGTTTCAAACATCTAACAAGTTAAATTTCTTTATACAGGACGTAGTCATGTACATGAAGGGAAGAGGCTGGGATGCCATTGACCTGTCCACATTCTATTTGGATAGCGCCACTGGGGAAATTACCCTCAAGCGTATTCTTGATGATGCCAACATCGTCAGCTCCTATACCGTAAGTATATGCTGAATGTATCATTGCCATGATGCTTTGAATCGCTGTTGGGTGCAACTCGCTACTTTAATGGACAAAAGATATTTATATTGTAACTGAAGTCATCGTGCTTCATAGTCAGACATTAATTGGCATGAATGTCGACTAGAGGTTAAAAAAAATGACCTTTTAAAGTGGTAGCTTAAATAAGTTTATTGCAAATATCAAATCGCCTTTCCAGTTCGAAGTGATTGCACGCGACCCAATTCCTGCTCCACTGACGAGAAGTGCAACGGCCCAGGTGACCATCCAAGTTGTTTACGACAGTCCGCCAGTGTTTAATGCTGCTAGATACGTCGCCACTATTCTTGAGACTCATGCAGTTGGAACAGAAGTGCCGGCTGAAAGTGGTGATATTAGAGCTGCTGATCCAGACTCATTCAGTGTACGTGAATGAAAACATGTTTGATTTTGTTAAATTTTATAACAATATACCACAATGAGATGCTATCTTTAACTCATTATTTAAGCTTTGTTCTGGCAGTCAAAAATGCAAATGATTTCACAGTATATGTTAACTGGGCTTTGTTCATATGTGTTACAATGCAAAAATATTTCATGAATGATTTTTCAGGGAGCCATTGTGTACAGCATTGTTGGCAATTTGAGAGCACCATATTTGTTTGCGGTAACCAATGAAAATGGACGAGCTCGAGTGACGCTGAACAGCACTCTAATGGGAGATCCTGTTAACGCCTACTTAGTAATTCATTTCCATTGTTCAAGTTTTTAATTGTTCCCTTGTATTCTTTAATATTTATATTCAATCTTGTTACCAATTGTTATTTTGGATAACTCGGTTTGCACCTATTCAATCATTTTTTTTCTCAGCTATAAATAGTATTGTCATGTAAATATCATAGTAACAAAATGTTACAACTCTTTTCCTCAGCTCCGAATTGAAGCCTACGATGTCAACTACCCCCAGAAGAAGGTCTATGTGAACTTTGCTGTGAATGTTATTCGGAACGTTAATTCACCGGTTGTGCAGTCTGGCTCAGCAACCATTTTCGACTATCACAGCCCTGATGAAATGATTTTCATGATCAATAATGGCAATCATTTTGACAATGATGGGGTAAGTCCTCATACAATGGAAAAGTTACAGTTACACTTATGCATACCTGCATTCCAGTAGAATTAATGTATATTTACTTCATGTGAATTATAAATAAGCTCATTTTTCACCAAAAATAAGAATTTTAATTGATTTGTTGTTTTCCATGTAATGACTAAATTTAATACCAAATTAGAGTAAGTGGATTTTTTTGGCATAATATTGTATCTTTTTTAGGACCGATTGCTGTACAGCATGTCCGGACAAGGTGTACCGGAACTTTTCGACATTGATTCCTTCGAGGGCGGCATTTATGTCATAAACAGTGATCTTCTGATGAACAACGGAACCACCCGATTTGTTGTCAGTATAATTATACATAAGTTTCAGCTTTTAATATAAAACTTATTAAATGTATAAATAAATTGATTGGTCTGAGCCAGTTGTATTAAAAAAATCTTGGGATTTGTATGTTATCAGAAGTTTTACCGTATTTCGGAGATTAATTTCCTACTTTGTAATGATTGGGGTGTTCTAGTGATATTGACATATGCATGACCTTGACATCAGTTTCAAAAGGGAATGAAATGCGCCAAAATTTGCAAATAATAATGACAAATGGGGGACATAGGTGGGTAAGGCCCTTGACATTTTAGCAGCTCATCAAAATTTGCCCCACAATGCCACCTGTCATATATTTATTTATTTTCCCAAAAGTATGGTAAGCAGGACAGTTTTTTTAGTGAAACAAATTTAAGTCATCTGAATTGAAATTTCTTTGAACATTGAAAATCTTTACAGGCATTTCCAATCCTAGCCGGTTTGTGGCTATATGATACTTGGCTCACAGTGTTTTTGTTTTTTTCACAGACCACAGTGACGGCACGTGATCAACGTAACCCAGAAAAGACGGGACAAGGCACAGTCACAATCAATGTCAACTACGATGACTTTGCCCCCACCATTACAAATATCGGAGTCAACGGTCTCATCGAAGGTGTAATCACTGAGAATGTTGACATTGGTCTCAGTGTGGCTCGTGTCAGTGCTCGTGATGAAGATATCGTCCAAGATGGAGAGGTAAGCTAACGTGTGAAAACTCATCTTTATTATATTTGTTACAGGGGTTTTATTTTTTTGTGTTTCCTTATTATGATGCAATGTAAATGGTTTGTAACTAGTCATCAAGTTCATACAGAGTTATAAATTATCTCCTGTTTACTAATAAACAGTATTGTTTTTTATCATTTTGTTATAAGTCTTGCCTGTAATTATTTCCTGCCCTGTTAGGGCGAACAAGCTGGGGTGAGGTTATTTTTCAGGCTTAAAGCATAAAAAAGAATGATTAATAGTAAAATTGTTCCACAATTCGATGCTCGATTTCAGGGTCAAATCGTATATGTGTTGGCTTCGGCGGGCGTTGGTGAGGGCTATTTCACGCTGCTACCCAGTGGTCAAATCAACACTGCTCGATCTTTTAATACCTCTCAGAGAAACGTTTTCCAGTATGAGGTATGGACATTAATCAGAAAGTTTAAAATCGTTGAAATACTTTTTATAGAGTCAGACATTGAAAACATATAGGATAATGATTTTTTTCTAAAATTAAATGTTATTTATTATAGCTGATTGTTCATGCATATGACACTCGATACCCAATGAGGAGAACACCAGTAACAGTTCAAATAAATGTCACCCGAAATCTGAACGGCCCACAGTTCTCAAGTGGAAGTTATCAATTCCCGATCGATGAAACGATCGCACTGTTCACATCAATTGGCAGGGTTGAAGCCACAGACCTGGATATTATGGTAACTAGAGTTTTTTTGTAATCCTTAAATAAGTTTTTTAATACAGATTGTGCGGTTTGTTCAGAAATCACTTTCTGAACAATCTGCCCAATTTGTGCCCTATGAGCTACTAACGTTGGTTATTTAATTATTTTGCAATATGAAAGATAAAGATATATATGTATATAATATGAACATTTTTGCAATAATTAAAATAGATTTACAGTTTTGACTGAAATTTAAAAAAAAAATCCCATTTTTTTGTCGCTTGACCCAAGAGCTTGTTTATTTACAAATTATATATATTAACTTCTACTCAAATTGACCTATATACCATTTTATAAATTTTGTATTATAGGACCGAGTCACATACTCGGCAAGCGGACAATTTGCAGGCTCGTTGTTTATGATTGACCCATCCTCTGGCATCATTTACACGATTGGTAACATTCTTAATGAGCCATCAAGAAGTTCATCCTACACTGTAAGTTTTTGTATTGTTTCACATACTGACATTCGGTAATAAAGAGTCCATATAAGTTTTAGACTGACAACTCGTTTGCCATTTTCTAGCCATAATCAGAATGCTATGATTTGTGATGACTTCGTTAATCCTTAAGGCAGACACCTTTTGCAGCATTTAATGATGTTTATTTTGCAGACTGTTCCTTTTTTACATTTTTTTCTACTTAAATAAACAATCAATTTGATATTTCTTTAGCAATTTTTGTCTTCGATCATGGAATTGCTGTTTATCCCAAGAGTTTTTTGCTTAAATCTAAATTCTGCAATTCTCATTTTTTTATTAGTTGTCTAACTTGTTTGACATAGTTGTTCTACATGTCAAATTTTATTTATCTGCATAACATGTTACATTTGTAATATCAATGATTAAATAATTATTGCTTAAACCAAACCAAAAATATTTGTATGATCCATCTCCTCCATCATCATACAGCTGACTGTGACAGCTTCCGACAACTTCCAACCGTCATCGAGGACATCTAGCGTAAATGTAGTAATTCCAGTCACACGGGACATTCCGACAAGATTTGTGCAGCCAAATGCAATGGTTCTTACTATTGCCGAGACACAACCAATCAATTCTACTATCACGCTTGGTCAAAGGATTGCTGCGACGGATCCCGATTTACAGGTATGCAAATATCATATTAAGTATTCCAAGCAATTGTTGACCAAGTAAGCCTTTAGGTTTTCAATAATGGACTCAATTTCTTTGTGTGTCTTTTTCATTTATTTAAAGTCAGATACAAATTGAATGATTAAGCAAAATGTGACCTACATTATTTTGGTGGTGAAAGGAAATTTTTAAATATGAGTGAAGTTTCAAAAATTATTTAATTCACTTAATTTTGCACCTAGAGCAAACATGCAGAATATTTAATTGTAACATTGTATGCTTTTATTCTACTGATTCTAGGCCCCTGGAGTAATAACATTCGAACTGATTGGAACCTCGCTTGGAGCATACTACTTTGACATTCGCCGTGTCTCCAATACCACTGTTGATGTCTTTGTGCGAAATGATCTCATGACTGGCTTTAGAACAAGAGATAGGTTTGAGGTAATGAATTTTGTTGCTGTGATTTTTCATATACCGGTAGCATTCTATTACACTTCTTATGTACCAAAAGTTATTTTGAATCTTGTCTTTCTCGTAGAAATTCAGTATTATTTTGATTGTCACTGTTTCCATCCGAGTTGAATAACATTACTGTCAAATTCACAAAGTTAATAATAAGGTTACAGGAGTATAAACTCTTTATTACATATGGTCACAAACTTACAAAATCAGCTTTAAATTAATTCAGATTTTCAATAACATTATTTAAGAGTATTGTATTAAATCTGTCTTTTCTTGCTTTTAGCTGACAATTGTTGCCTACGACCCGGCCAGGCCACGCAACAAGGCATACAAGCAAGTAGTAATCCAGGTTAATCGAAACCAGGGCCCACCTGTCTGGACCTTTGCTCTTGATGATGTTCTGATGCGGGAGGACCACCCTGTCTTCACCAGTCTTGTCACTACAGTTTCTGCAGAGGATGCACGTGATAATGTAAGGGTTTAAGCCCAGCAGACTTTTTACCAGTGTCAGTCTTGCAGGTTGCAATTATTGTGTGATTACCATTGGCAATAGCATGGCATTGCTGATAGTAGTATGGCTATACCAATATCATAATGACATAAGTGAATATAAATATGAATCAGTGTCATAAGTATAACATAACCAATATGATTATGACATTCCTTATACAAATATGCATCAGTGACATAATTATAACTTTATCAATATCAATATGACATTATTAACATAATTATGCATTAGTGCTATAAGTATGACATTACCAATATTGATATGACATTATTGACATACATATGACATTAACTGATATTTTCAGGATGATATCACATACAGCATTATTGGAGAGGCTGTCAATCGGGCCTTGTCTTCCGGGGCATCAAACTTTTTCCAGATGGATGATAAGAATGGAGAGGTTTATCTTACAAAGACTGTCCTGGGGACAGATATTATCGACTTTAATGTAAGAAGCCTGTTAATTTACCAGTGTCAAAACTTCATTAGATATATTTGAGAGTAGTTCCGGAGTTTCATGCACAAATATTCACAAAAACATTTTTTGGTGTAATTTGAATTTTCTGTAAGAAAAATTTAGATAAAAATCAAAGTGCTTCAAACTTCATAATCATTGTACATGTAGCTTTAGCAACAGTAAATATCCAACTAGTTATCAAATGTATAATAGCATGATATTGAAATCTTGCTCATATGAATGTATTTTCCTTTCAGCTACAAATCCAAGCTTGTGACGATGGTGTTCCTATCAGATGTATCGATGCTCCGCTGTTGATTATTGTTGTGCGTGACCATTTCCCACCAAGTTTCTCATTCAACGCACTTGATCGATTTGTCTTTACTTTGTCTGAACAGGAAGCTCCTGGTTTCTTGGTCGGTCAAATCGAGTCCACTGATAGCAGTCCACTAGTGAGTAGTTTTATTAATTGTTCTTTCCGATGAATAAATATGTTTTAGCTGTTCAGTAAATATTTAAAAATTATATAGAATGTAAGATGTACAAATAACAGTTACAGTTCTTCTGAACATATTTTGAAGACATATTGATGTGCTATTTATCTGAAAGTATAAGATCAAGGAGATTAAATTCTTTAAGGACAATAAGAAACTTTTTGTTTAATTAGAATCATTTGCCAAGTGAAGTGGCAAGGAATATTTCATTATTATAGTTCATTGCTTCAAACATGTTTATCAGAGCCAGGTATTTTGAACACCATAATCTAAATAATAATATTCATCATGTGTTTCGGGTCTGGATAGAAAAATCCAACTCGACGGCATGCATGTTAGCCAGTTACGATGTTTTCCGATTTTCCGGCCATGCAGGGTCAGATATTTTGATCCGGATGAAAAAAACATGAATTATATTTTTCTTGCATATCTTGATTTATCTTTTGTGTAAAAAAATGACATAGAAATGCCTTTTTATACATTTCACCAAAAAGCCCATGCAGCGTTGTTTACTGACATCATGACCCGTTTGAATTTTATGTTAATGTCAAATAGATCCTTTAAAAATTCGGTTTTTGACCATTATTTTTTTCCCTTTTCAAAAAAAGTATTGAATAATTACATGTATGTATTTAATTGTGTGTAATTTATATCTCGTAATGTTTTTTTTAGAAACAATACAGTAAATGAAAGAAGAATTGGCGCGTTGTTGCACTTGAAATTTCCAGCACTCCCAATTTCACGGGAAATATCTATCCAATGTGCTAGAAAAGGCTATGCTGAAAAAGAATAATTGCCAGAAATATGAAATTCTGCACAAAACACGAAAATAATATATTATATAAAAAAATAAGAAAATTTAACCCATTTTTTTCAGGGTCCCACGATCTACAATGTTGTACCACCTTACCCAGAATTCTTCACCCTGAACATGACCGATGGTAGAATCATTCTTGCCAAGTCACTGTTTGACTACCTTGATCTGCAATATGCGGTAAGTCAGTTGAAAGTATAGACATAAAAGGCTTACTTTAAAAAACAAAACTTTTTAAGTAAAACAAATATGCTATATCATTGCTGCCTCTTTAATGAATAAAGTATCTGTCTTAAATTGTTCGCTCTAGAATTCTGCCTTGTACTTAAAAAAACTATCGTGCAGCATCGTTTTTGTAAGTAATTCATTGTTTTCATGAATTTTACCACATATTCAGTATTAAATTCATGAAATGTTGCAATTTGTTTTACTAAAATTATTTTTTTCATTCCTTGCAATTGTTATAACTACTTTATTTTTGTTTGTATGTGTTCTATGGGAAACTCTGTTAATAGAGATTCATGAGGTCATTTCCTGTATACAACCTAATGAAGGCCGACAATGTTTTGATAAATTTTATGTTGACCTTAATATATCGGAAGTCATTTTCAATTTTACAGTTCCAAGTAACAGCCTACGACCAGGGTGAGCCTGCATTTGTTGCAACTGGTAATGTCATCGTTAATGTCATAAGGAACAACAATGGGCCTCAGTTTTTGTTGGGCACCTACCAAAGACCACCAATCCATGAGACCTTTGAAGTGGGAACTATGGTCTTCAACACCACTGCTGTTGATGTAGATGGGGTAATTTTCTTTAATTCACATCACAAAGATGTGTAAATATCATTCAAATACAAGATTCTGACTTTTGACCCAAGAAACGTGTGATTTGACACAAAAAATTTTATTATTAAAGAATCGTTCAAATACATACATGTAATCTTTAACAACACTATCTGTTGATACGCAATTGTGGCAGGTTAAAATGTATACCTATATTACAATAGAAATCGATCCCAACAGAGCTGGTTTATAAGTCAAAATGGGAGGACTATTTAGGAATTTTTGTACATTACTTTAATAACCAAAATGTTATAGACCAGGGGCAGTATTCACAAAACTTTTTAAGTCATTTCCTAACTTAAGTCACTTTCCTATTTAATTATCTCTAGTCTTTAATCGTATGAAATAATAAAGAAAATATTGTCTAAAATACTTAATTTTCATTGACGTTATTTATAAAAACAACATACTTTAATGTTTAAAACACTTAAATACATCAATATTATGTACATTATTCTTATTTAACACTTTGATTGTCATCTAGACAATTGAACAACGTGAGGTTATGATTGGCCTCGATATTCATAAAATTTGAGGACCATGTAATGTTTTAATATAATCAATGTTTGTTATTATGTTTGTTCTAGGATGTAGTCCGTTACAATCTTATCGGAGATGCAGTGGATTTGGAATACTTTTTTGTGGACCCATTTGATGGAATTATCTATGTTAAAAAGTCGCTGCTCAACGTACCAACAACACGATTTGATGTATGTTTTTAAACAGCTACACACATTATGTACTTTTTTTCATAAACTATACCATGTCATTTAACGATTGAATAAGCATTAAAATGTTTACTAAGAATTTGTCAGTTAGAATGCAGTATACATGTGAAATAAATATCTTTGAGTGGTCTTGTCATGGAAATAAATTTAATTTTATACACCGGAGTAGTTTTCATCTTAGTATTTTGTACGTGCTCTTTACAATGAATTGAAACAAATTTTCCTCATCCTAGTTTGTAGTGCGAGCTCGGGACCAGAGACGAGTGAATGAGCGATTCGCCACTGCCAACGTTATAATAGACGTTGATGCCGACAGTGCGCCAATCTTCACCAGCGGCACAAGCATTCCTACTATTGCCGAGACGAGTGTCGCAGGAAGTACTATTCACAGACTGAGTGCGCGAGATGAAGATCAAGAGGTTTGTTGTCAGTCATTAAATAAAAATATTAATCGAGGCCTCACTGCAAGACGGATGTAATTATTTCTAATAATATATTGAGTTCGGTCAGTCAAAGTGAGCCGCATTTTCATGTAACTTTGTAATCTCCTAAAAAAGTAAATGGTACTCTTTTTTTTATATCTTTTAATTATACAGTTTTTTTTCGCAAATATCAAATCATACAATTAATCATAAACAAATAATAAAGTCCTTGTTTTCGTGTTTGAACATACGTTTTGTTTGGTTAAGATCTAATGATACCATGAAATTCTATAATTATACATACATTGTATGCTTTACATATGATGGGATTCTTCAACATTTGTATTTTACCTATACTTTGTGTAGACATGCTGATTTTACCTTTCTTGATCAATTATTGTTTACAACCATTTTAATATCTGTATATTACCTATCCTTTACATGGGCATGCTGATTTATTAGCTGTTTATCTATCCTTTACCAGGGCACTTTTATTAGCTATTTTACTTATTCTTTACCAGGACACATTTGATTTATGCGTTATTTTACCTATCCTTTACTGGGACACATGGATTTATGTCTATTTTACCTATCCTTTACCAGGGCACACTGATCTTTAAGCTGATTGGAGTTCCACCTGCCCAATACATGTATATGGTAAATGAAACAACAGGAGTAATCTCCCTTTCACGTGACATTAAAGGGAGTGGTCTGGAGAAGGTCAACCAGTACATGGTAAGTGGGCAATAGGATTTGTATTATTGAGTTAAATTTGTTGGTTTTTATTATTTGCTTTGTTAATGACATTTCTTTTTCTTTTTTAAGTTGTATAAGAAATTTAAAGTGTCTTCAATTGTTCAAGAAATAAGCCAAAAAACAAAATATAAAGCATTTTTTGCTTCATAATTCTTTTCATCTGTTATTTGAAGTGAATTATCAAAAAAAAAAATCACATAGTTTACCTAATATTTATTAACTGATTTTGGTTGGATTCAAATTACTTTAGCACTTATACAATCAAATCAAACAAAAACAAGTTGTTGATTTTCTTACAGTTAAACGTGGTCGTCTATGACTCTCCATACCCTCTCAACTCTGCAACACAAATGTTGACCGTGTTTGTCAATGTGAACCCAGGAACACCACAGTTCCAGCCCAACAACAACTATATTGTCAGAATCAATGAGACAGAAAGCCCCGGATTCACTGCAACCTCAGTGTTGGCCACCGACACGGACGGCGTAAGTCAAAATTTGAATGTTACATTTTTTTATAATATTAAATTATTTATATTTGTTTCACAAAATTTCATTTTCTTCTCTTATGTTTATATTATTTACATTTGATCGCCACAAAATAACATATTTTTTTCTATTGGTTAAAAAAACAGAAAACAAACATTTTAAAGAATTATGAAATTTAAAAAAAAATTGTTTTGTTTCTTAAAAAATCTTATTTCCTTTATTTTTACTGTAATTCTAGTGTCTGCTGCCCATCTTAAATGCTTGTGCTTACTTTAAAAAATAAAAACTTTTGTAGAAAAAAATCGGTTGAACCTTCTCCGTTTCTCTCAACTGTTCACTGTTCTTTTTCTAGCTCTATGTGGTAATGAGTAGTTTTGCTGCAAGATTTAGCACATGCAACAATCGACAGGGTGTTGGTCATCATTCAAACATTCAATTGACCAATGAATGGATTCTATTTCATCAATAAATAAGGCAATTCAATGGAATACTTTAACCACTTCCAATTAACAACCTTTGACAAGTTCAGCAATGGAGTGACAGGCTTCCATTAATGACTTGTTAATTGGCGTGAAGCTGAACCATTTTGATATAAATATTTATAAATATTAAACGGATGGTGTGATTTAAGAGTCACATGGACTTAAAAAATGCTCATGAACTTGGATTCAATTCAATTTTGGGTTAAAAGAAAGAGGCCATAACGGAGGGCAGTTGTAATCTGATTAAAATTACCCAGATTTCAATTTCTTCAACCTTTTCACTATTAGAATTCAGAAGTAAAAAAACAACATTTGTCATAACTGTTGATTGTTGCATGTCATGTTTTTAGAATTTCAAGTACTTTTTCCATATATCTACACATATAATGTTTGCAGTTTTGCATACCATAGTTGAAAATATATTGATTAAATGAAAAGTTATGCCTTATATTTATGATGTATTAGTTCGCATGTAGTGCAACAAAGGCTTATGCATTAGATCTCATAATTTTGATATTTTATTTAATTCAAATAATTCAAGTTATTTTAATAAAAAAAGTACTTTTTTTTTTTAATTGTATCAGATATAAGTCTTCAAGATCTACTTTGGTTTCAAGAAATTTCATATTTGATATTGATTGTTTGAAGCTATCTAGAATATTGAATTATATTTTTATTAGAAAATAGTTAGTGTTTGAGCTTCAGCAATATTAATTTTGGTCTTGTGCAAGCAAGCATGCTGTTTCATTGATATGGAAGCTTCAATAAGACCTATAGGGTGTATACATGATGATTATCAGGGGCGGATCCAGGATATCATGTTAAAGGGGGCGTAACTTAGGGGGCGTAAACTTTTGACTTGCACCTCTTCCTCAGATCCAAAATGAATTAATCCCCCTGGATCCGCTAGTGATTATTCCTCATAATTATCCAAACAGAATATTGATGGATATTTTTCAGCATGATACAAGTGTATTGTCCGCTTGAAAAATGCCTGAAAGATTCTTTTTACTTATGTTTTAACCATGTGGTACAAACTTATGGGTATGAATCACAGATAAACTCAGACTGGTGAATGTGTTTCCTTTATTCATGTTTTGTTTTAAAATATCTGGGTTTTTTAATTATATTGATTTGATCTGTTTGTTTAAGAAAACCATTGAATTTTTAATATTTTGATTTCTGATGCAGCACATTTTGACTGTTAGACATTAAACAAATTCTATAAATACAAGATATTTATGAAGCTATGGACACAGGTTCTTATATTTGCTTTTGAGCTTATGTATACTATTTATATACATAAAATGCATTTTTTTCTTAAGGACACAATGAGATACACGCTTGTTCAGACAACTGACGATGCCTCAGATTGGTTTGCACTCATCGAGAACCGCATTGTTACCAAGGACAATCTTCGTAATGCCCCACTGGATGAGTACACTGTAAGCTTATTATACCCCCCAAAACAAAGTTTGGGGGGGGGGTATACTGGAATCGGGTTGTCCGTCTGTCCGTCTGTCTGTCTGTCTGTCCGTCTGTCCGTCTGTCCGTCCGTTTTTTTTTGTCCGGGATTCATCTTTGTCGTTATTGAACAAATCTTTTTCAAACTTTCAAATATTAATGACCATGATGTAAACCTGTGCCTCCGTGGATTTGGTCAGAGTTGCATGATCCTGAGTGGAGTTGTGGCCCCTTAATGAGTTAAATTGGGCAAAATTAGCTTTGTCCAGGATTCTTCTTTGAAGCTATTGAGCAAATCTTTTTCAAACTTTCAAATATTAATGGCCATGATGTAAACCTTTGCCTCCATGAATTTGGTGGGAGTCACATGATCCTGAGTGGAGTTGTGGCCCCTTAATGAGTTAAATTGGGTAAAATTAGTTTTGTTCGTCCTACTCCTTCGTCATTTTTGAATGAATCTTTTTCAAACTTTTAGCCATGGTGAGAACATTTGCCCCTGTGATTGTGGTTGGAATCACATGATCATGTCTCCAATTATGGCCCCTGAATAAGTTAAAATAGGCAAAAATTATACAGCTTTGTCTAGCCTAATCCTTGGTCATTTTTTCTCATTTTTTCTATAAATCTTTTTCAAACTTTCAGATGTCAATGACCATGATATGAACTGTTGAATATGTGATTTGGTGCACCTGTATTAATCAGAATGTTTGCATGGCCTTAAAAAGACCTTTAATTGATTTTGTCCTTAAAAAGACCATCAAAAGTCCTGAAGTTAGGTGCATACAGGCCTTAAATTTGTTACAATATTCGCTTTGGTGGCCTACTCCTTTGTCATTTTTCAATATATTTTTCTCAAACTTTCAGCTATCCATGACCATGATGTGAACCTTTGTATATGTGATTTTGTGCACCTGTATTATTTCCTTGGTACTCATGTGTGGGGGGGAGGTGGTGGGGTTGGGAAGGGTTTGGGGGTATTCGTTAGCCTTTGGCTTACAGTTCTAGTTGTTTCAGAAATGAGACTTTCATTTAACTATTGAATTGCAGGGCTGAAAATAAGTAATTTAAGTAAAACTACACTCATAACTTCCTTAGATGGAATTCAGAGTAATAAAAAACTTGAGTATGTGATGCTTTTTAGAACTTCGTTAAAGGAAAATGTCTATGTTACTTTATGATTGATAGGGTAAAAATACATAATTCTTTAAACAATGCGGATTAGTCAAGTCTTGTACATATATCATAAAATGTTATCATATTTTATATAAGATGTCATATTTTTTGTTTTATCATTCCCAAATTGTTGACCATTGGAGCTCACCATAGTCGTGATAATACAACGCAAGCCTTAAATTTGTATAACTACATGATTTATGTTTTGTTTCCTCATTTCCATATAGTTGACCATTGAAGCTAATGATGGCCGTGGTAATTCAGCGCAAGCCTTCGTTCGTATCACCATTCTGCGTAACCCTGACGACCAGCGACCATACTTCATCAATCAGGATGTTGACAACAATGGTAACCCAGAAAACTACAGAGCAACAATCCAGTATGATCATATTGTTGGCACAAATGTTACCATCAGACCAGCAGCTGTAGACAATGATTTGATGGTGAGTATATGTTTACAGTTTGTTGCTGTGTGTATTTTTGTACACTACTTGAATGGCTTCAGGCACACTGGAGTAAATGAAGAGGTGTTGTCTTAGTCTTTTGATCATGGTCAGTGTAACCTAGGCATTACCAAAAACAGCTCCACGTCTTCACATATATTGCAAGATACAATACAGATATTTATAACAAGGTCCATGACTCTAGCCTTTATAATTATTGAGCAATTCCCATTGTTTCGACTGAAAAATCGACGAGCATTGTTCACTCCACTTTGCTCTTGCTTAAATGAAGTTTGTCATATCCTTCCTTTAACATGTAACTGTCAATAAATTCTGTTTCCATGTATGGTTACAGGGACAACTGCGTTACGAAGCAGTGGCTGATAATGTGGCTCTGCAGTTCTTCGCGATCAATCCAGTGACAGGCCATGTGACCTTGACACAAGACCTCAACAACGACCCATTTAGAAGTGTTTTGTATCAGGTTGGTGATTATTTGCTAGAGTAAAACCGTTTTTTATTCAGTTTAGTTCAATGTTAATCGTTCTTAATACTTAAGTTTTAGCACTTTCTTTGTTTGTATATTTACTGACCATACAAAAAATAGTACTTATGTATAAAATTGTTCATCGTTAATTATTCAATATACATCATATTTGATATTTGCTTAATATATATTTTTTGTCGACATATAGTTTTAATACTTTAAACAACTGTTAGTTTTATTGGTTAGGCACTTTATACTTGTTCAAGTATCAAATTGTTTATTTAGTATAATTATTTAATGCTTTATAAAGTTGACAGTTATTTTTTAGATAAGGGTTCATATGGTGTATTTCTCCTTTATAAGCTCATTTAAGTTTTTAAGAAATTGTTTGCTTAACGATGATAACAACTGCCTACTCTTCAGCTGTACCTGGAAGCTTACGACAGTGCACGGCCCAACAACCGAGCCCAAGAGCTGCTACTGATCACAGTGGATCGTAACCCCAACGCTCCAATATTTTCTGGCAACACTGACCGAGTCACATATACCATCAATGAAAAGGAGCCAATCGGATTTAGCATCGGAGCTGTAGTAGCAACAGACGCTGATGTAAGTATTTTTAGATTGGACGTTTTTCAAGGGAAGAAGGTTTTTGTAATAGCTGGTGCTCGTACTAACGGATTTATTGAGTTATTGAAATTCTACAAAACAATAGCATATCCTCCAAGTCTTGAAAATAACACCAATGAAAAAAACATGATATTTCATTAAATAGCATAAAAGAAAGAAACCTTGTGCACCAGTTTACATTGGCAATATATGGTATTAAATAATGTGGAGAAAGGCCCATCATTCTGATAAAAAATCATGTGAACTTATATTTGACCAAGAATGATATCATTTGGTATTAATCAATAAACATTTTATTTTTTTGCCAACAGGGAGATGTGATTACCTACTCCATGCAGGCTCCTATTACTGATGGCACTGATACGTTCGTATTCCTCAATCAACGCAGCGGACAGCTACTGGTGAATGGGAATTTGAGAGATACTCAATTGTATGGAAATACATATCAGGTAACATAAAACAGCTTGACATCTTTGAAAAGCAGATAAGTACATTGATTTCATTTTTTTTGTCAATTGTTCAATTTTATTGTGAAAAAATAAAACGGATCGTAAATATTTTCAGCTCAGTATGCATGAGTCAGATTGTATGTTTACATTGCATTTCAACAAATATTAGGTTATTTTTCATTCAAATTTAAGGTTTATATTATGCTTGTGTTTCTGATGCTCGTTCAGTTTCATTTGGGCCCTTACCTGGTGCTTCTAAATTTATTTTCAAATTTTTGACAATTTGGCTTAACCCTGTAGCTTCCATTGTAGTGTTTTAGTAAGCAGATTATTAAATACCAAAATTTCTTTCAGTTCACTGTTGTTGCGGACGACCAGGGACGACCACCAAAGTATGACACGATTCAGGTCATCATAACCATTGAGAGAGACCGGGAAGACCCATACTTTTCTAGGGCAGGCAATGCCACAATCAATGACAAAGTGGCTATCGATTCATTCGTCACATCTGTCGAGGCTCGAGATGATGATTTAGTCGAGGTTTGTACTTTCAATGATGTTTCTGTTTGTAATTTAATCAAATTTGGGGTTGATCATGGAGGTTTATGAAATTGTAATTATTAGCTCGTTTTGTCAATCTGACTGACCTTGTGTCTGAAATATAGAGTTTGTAAAGATCAAAATGATTAAATGATAAAACAGTTTCGATGTATGAAGTTATACAAATATTTGGATTTTTTTTTATAGAAATGTTAAAAAATGCTCTTATGTAGAATCTAACACAATGTTTTTCTTAAAAAAAAACCCATACCTTTTGGGCCTTTCATGCTGATGGATTAAGTTAATAAAACTTTCAGGTGTTTCCTACTCACCTTTAACTGAATATTAAATCATAATTTGTTTGAGGGAAGTACACAACTGCTTCCTTTATCTCTAGGTCCCATTTCAAAATGGGATCTTTGTCATTATTTCAAATGTCTTAAATCTGCAGAAACATCACAGATAGCAGGATGTTTATTCTCTTTGAATCTGTTACTACCTTCCCAATTTTCGAACTGGCTTAATGCAATTTTTTACTAATGTATCGGATAATGTATTCTAAAATGATGAAAATATGAAAAACTAAGAACTATTTTGAAACAGATCCCAGGATCACCGTTTCAATAAGACATCTTAGTTATGAACCTTTTGCTGCTATAGAGTTCATCCATAAAGTCACGGGCAGAATCTATGCGAAAGATGTCCTTACGTTTTTTTTATTGAAACGCAAAGACCAAAAATGTACCTAACTTTATCTACATTGGTTAAGGTGTATTTTGAGAAAAAAATATGAAAACAAACAGGAATATTATGTTTTTTCCGTAAACAGTTGGAGCTCCAAGCCTTCAACTCATTCTATCCAAATAACCGAGCCACCCAGAGAGTAATGATCTAATAAGCCTTATGATCTTTACTGAAACGAGGTCCAGATTTTCAATATAGAATGAAATCAATCTTTTTTTTCAGAGCATCGTGTATGAACTGGTGGGAGATGGAAACTCCATGGGCTATTTCACCATCAACAGTCAGACAGGATTTATTTCCCTGAAAAAGAACATTATTCTCAGTCGGGACACCATGTTTAGGGTATGTCATACTGTATTGTTTTGTAATTTTTGGAGAAAAAAATATTGGAAACATATTTTTTGTTTGTCTGTTTGTTTTTTCTTTAAGCAAAAAATAAGGTACATGTATTATCCTAATGTTAGTGTCATTTTGCAAAATGTAGTTATTTTTATTACATCAATAGCTTTTACATTTATAAGATATTCACAGGAAAAAAATTAGAAATAGCCGACATGTTATCAGTGACATTGTAAATGTTCATAGTAAGGCCCATACATTTGGTTTCAGCAATAAAAGAGTTATGCCTCATGACTGATCGAGGAAATCGGATGTTTAAATTGTTCTTGTTCTTTATGATATCAACAACGCCATTTAAAATTCAACCTTGATTTGATACTTAAAATTGTGGAACTTTATCTACATGGGTTAAGGTGTATGTGAGAAAAAAATATGAAAAAAAATAGGAATATAATGTTTTTTTCTCATTTTTTTCCATAAACAGTTGGAGCTCCAAGCCTACGACTCATTCTACCCAAATAACCGAGCCACCGCATTTATTTGGATTACTGTGGTTCGTAATGGCGACACAATCGTGTTCGATACCAATCCATCGTACTACGTTGAGGTGAACGAATACAGAAAGACAGCAGATGAGATCTACAGAGTTACCGCTGTCGATCCTGATGGCGTAAGTTTGTAAATTTGTTTAAATCTGATGATTATTTTGTACAACATAAAGAGATAAAAAAATTATATGTTGACTATGTACAATATTTTATTGTCTTATAGAATTATGTTCATCTTAATAATTATTTTCAAAGTTTGTTAATGGTTTGAAGAGCTTACCTTTGGGAAGTAGATCTTGAATATTCTTTTGAATCTCTCATGCTATCTTCCTAAATAGGTGTGCAAATGCTGTAAATTTGTTGTTTGACGAAGTAGTTCTCGGTTTTCTGAAAGAAAACATAAAATATTAACGTGGATCAGTTTTTAACATTCCAGACAGTCATGTAATAGTAAATTTGACGCTTTCAATTGCCAGTAAAAAAAAATTGATCTGCATTGTTAAACATACAGCTCTTTTACAACCTTGTCCTAAGTTTAGTCATGTGACATCTGATTTACGTGGTTTGTAGAATATACCCAATGATAATAGAATGTTAGACGAAAGGTCAGAGCTTATGATGCATTGAAAATGCTGGATTTAATTTTTACAGGCACTTGATATATTTCTTTGAAAACAAGCAAAATTCAAGACCGTCTGAGACCTACTGCCCTGCTAGTATGTTGTATGTGTTTGCATTTATCTGCCTAACCCACAATAAAGCTATAATCTTAATCATCATTCAGGACGCAGTTCGATACAGGATCATCAACAGTCCCCTGGCCTTAGAGTATTTCTACATCACAACGGAAGGGCCGAACGGTGTTCTTTACATCAAGAAAACTCTAGCAGAAAACCAAATTAATGATACTTATGTGGTAAGTAAAAATAGAAGCATGAAATGTTAGGGTTAGTTTATATACGGTACACAAGAAAAAAAAAATAATATGTACTCAGATCTTGTTTACGATAAATGTGAAAATTTTGTTTATAAATTTTGTATTCCATTTGAAATGAAATACTAATGAAAAATCCTTGTAATTTTTCAGTTCCAAATTGAGGCTACAGATGCTCGACGATTCTTTACACAGTACGCCTACGTTACCATGACGGTGAAAGTGCTCCGCAACCAAATGCCGTTTTTCACCAGGCTGCCAACCAGTGCCACTGTTACGGAAACAAGCGGGGTTGGGAATACCGTGTTTGAGGCCATTGCTGTCGACACCGATCTTCTTCCAGGCGTATGTTTTCACAAATTCTTAAATATTTAAAAGCCCTGGACATGTATTTGATTCAATATTTACTGAATTCAAAACTTAATTTCCAGCTGCATAAACTCCATTTTAGTGACTCTCAATTGTATAAAAATGGATAGAATATAAGTATCTTCTATGGTTAAGAGTGTAAGATAGGTTCATCCGAACCAGAGCATAGGTTTTTTTGCGGAAACAAGGTTAACTGCAGAATTCAGAGTTTCAGCAGAATACCCTGCCCGAGGATAGGGATGAACCTATCTTACAAGAGCATCCATGGTAGATGCTTTTTCTCCCAACTCAGCTAAACAAATTATAGCAAAAAAAAATTTGACAGTTTTTGACAATTTTTCTTGCAGTTGTATCATCTGGTGTCTAGTCCCTCTAATACTTTATAAACTATTAAGTACTGAAAAAACAATAACTGATCAATGGTTGTATTAAGTTCTATGTTTTGCTATACATAATTAAACACAATTCTATGTTTTTTCAGAGCCGAGTTAATTACCAAATAATTGGTAACGGACTTGCACCCGGATTCTTCTCAATCAGAAATCCGGAATCGGGTATCATCACGATTGCCAGTGACCTTCGTCGCGACATGAATCTTCAATATAATGTGAGTGCGAGTTAAACAGTAAACTTTATAGATTAACTTTAGGTTTTTTTCTGTTTCAGGTTTTATTTTAAGATTTGTGTATTTTAATTTGTAATCGAGAGATGCATCACTTTTTACAAAATTCATTATGATATGACTTTTTTATAATTTCCTTCAACATTATATGAATTATTTGCTTTAGGATTATTTTTATCTCGAAGACTTTGTTTCTTGGAATAGGTAGCTTGATTTCGAAAAATTGAGTTGATGCAAACATTAAAACAGCAACTTCATACATGTCTCTATTTATAATGTGATTGTAAATATCAAATATTCCCCTTAGAGAGTAGATTTAAAAAAAAAAAAGCTCATAATTTCAGTGTTGGAAAGATTCTGACATTACTTTCCCATTTTACTTCTTTAGAAATTCATCACTAAAATGATATTTTTGCCACCTTGCCATTATCTCATTTGGGATATGCTGCCCTAGCATTGCATGGCTTCCCTTATCTTGTATCTATCAAAATACCCATGCAAATTTTCATTGTGATAAAGATAATTTTAGGGTTGATTCTGTCTCAAAGTATCATAGAAGGCTACAGACTTCTTGAACTGCTATCATATAAAACACTTCTTCCGTTAATAGGTCACTGTGATTGCCTATGATAGTCAACTACGACAAATGGCTGCCACATCGACACTGACGGTTTCCGTGACTAGGAATGCCAACGCTCCACGATTTACAGAGAATCCTTACTCAAGGTCATTGACATGGCGTGACCTGCCAGGCACTGTAGCTGTAACAATATTAGCCACAGATAATGATGGTGTAAGTCACAAGTTGGTTATAAAATATCAATGGTTACTAATAATGAACTATGTCTGAGAAATGTCTCTTGATGATGATATTATTTATTTATTATAATTAAAATAATAATATACAATGATATATTTAATGAAAAAATGTTTTTTAAACCGGTTGTCATGAGTTGCATTATTTTACAGTATCGTTAAAAAAATAAAAAATAAATAAATAAATTCTGGTGATTAATACTGATGCTTTATCATTTCTACCATGCATATTAGTGTATTGACTTATCTATCATAGCACATTTCTAATATGTATAGACTGTCCAAAGTTGTGCATCGTAAAATCTGTTTGCTTCTTTTACAACACGCAGGATGTGGTAACTTATGGTTTTGGTGCAAACAGTGCTGATGTTTACGAATACTTTGGTATTAACTCTGTGACTGGTAACATCACGCTCCTGCGTACACTGCCACCCCGGAGACAGTCCTGGACGGTATGTTATATTGACATTACAACTACACTGTTCTTAATGCAGGTAGTTTATAAATAATTTATTAAGTTCTTTTAATACTGAATTCTGAGTCAAATTTGCTTGCACTGGCAAAGAACAATTGTCTATGTATGAACTAGAGCTTACTTCATCACTCTTAAAATTAGTAAAATTGATGTTTTGAAATTAATTTGATTATTTTTCCATGCAGCACTGAAACAATGATATTTTATATTATTTAATCTATGCTCAACTATATAAAATTCCTAATGAAACCATGCACTATACATAATTATTGATCCTATTTTTAGATCAACGTTGTTGCATATGACAATGCTAACCCCGAGAAAACTGCTCAGTCCCAAGTGTCACTGACTGTTGGGATCGATGCTTTCCCACCTTCATTCCAACCCAACAATGACCTCATCATTCTGAACACTGACGAAACAAGACCTGTTGGTTATATCATTGACGGTGTAACAGCCTCAGATGGAGACCGTCGTGGTGAAATTGTCTACGAACTGGACGGTGAATATCCTGGAGTGAGCTTCTTTGACGTCAATCGCACTACTGGTGATATCTACATTATACGTGATTTGAAAGAAGACGTGTCTGCCCGAGAAGAGTATACGGTATGGTTGAATTCATCAACATAAAATGTTTATATGTGCTTGATTCTATGAGATGCATACTTAATAAAAAGAAATTGAACCTGGATGGTTTGAACACATTTTTTCAGTGTTGAGCTTCAATACCACTGTCCATATCAAGAATTTCAAACTTTTAAGACTAGATTAGTACGACAGAAATAAGCCCTTTAAGATAAATACTAAAGATATATAAATAAACGAATAAATTTTAATACGCCATAATTTTCAATTCCTATTTTTACATTATATTTGCAGATTCATATAGTGGCCTATGACACTTTGGTACCGGAGAATCGTGCTCGAAAGACAGTGATAATACGTGTGGCAAGAAATCAAGGCTTCCCGCAGTTTGAACGTTCGATGTACGATGAGACTGTGGATGAATTCCATCAACTGGCTGTCAGCATTGTCAACATTACCGCAAATGACTTCAGAGACAATGTGAGTTTAGTCTAATGTTTTACTATTTTTTTTTATCAGCAAAGTTTTGAAATTGAAAATTTCTTTGAAAAAATAAATCCTGAATGGGTGACAAATCAATGTTAAAGATTGTCTCCTGCGTTTATTTACCCAATAATCTCCAATTAGACTTATCTATTGTGACATCACACATTCTATAAATAGAATGACAATTATTCCAATACTTTGACCACTAGTACATCAGTATAGGAATGTGATTGATAGCAAGCAGAGTCAAAGTGGACACAATGGTTAACATGCTGTGACTTGTTTCAGGATGCTATCACCTATATGATGGTCGACGACTCCATCGATCAGCTCAGTAGGCAGTTCTTCTATATTGACCGATACACAGGCGTCATCTACCTGCGGAAACCACTGACAACCACCAATGTGAACACTTTCCAAGTATGTTCCGTGCTTACTTTTTTATCATAAATATTTTGCTATCATATAAAAGGTTTTTGTCATTATTTGCACATATTTTTGGTGTATAATTATTTATTTTTTTGTGCAAAACATTTGATGAGATGTTATAAATAGAACACATTTGTTAGTTGCATCATATATATTAATAAAATGATATCCACCAACCTTTAGTTCATTGTTCGTGCAACTGACGATGGCGTACCATCTCGCACAACTGATGTCACTGTCATTTTGAGAGTGATCCGCGTGGAGCGGCCAACATTCCGTGAACCATACACGACAACAATCACAGAAAACCTGCAAGTTGGGGGTTCAGCAATGAAAGTAAACGCTGATCACCCAATATCAGGGGTAAGTCTTTGAACATTGATACATGTCTTAAATGATTTATCAGCAATTGTTTTATAAATGTCAAGTTTTTTTCAGTTGCAAATAATGTTAAATGATTCAATTACAATAAACAGTTATACAAGAGAATGTATGTGATAACACTTCTGTTTGCATGTGAATAATGATATGTTTTTTAAAGACAATTAGTTCATTTTATGACATAATAAACAAGATAATCCCTTGGATTTAATCTGTTTAAATCTTTTAAAGGAGATGCCATTGCAATATTGAATTTATTTCACCTTCTTTCTGTCATACAGAGAACTGATGATCTCCGATTCGAGCTGGTGGGTTATCCTCCATCCCCGTACTATTTCTGGATCCACCCGATGGATGGCGACATTATGGTTAATCGATCTCTGTTGACAGATACACGACTGTTTTATGATGTATGAGTTTTTAAATTTTGTGTTACTGTGAAATCATTTGTTAAATTTTAAAACAAAGAACTTGATAAGAATTTTCTGTTGTTTACACACTGTAAATATTTCTTTAATATTTGTTATAAAAAATATGATCTATGATATATTTATTAATCACAGAACATGTTTAAGCAAGTAATTAGTCAATGTTTACCTTCGTTTTACATTTCATAATTATGGTATATTTATAATTGCAATATCTTTTATACAAACTTACAAAGTCGCTTCTCATTATCCTGACACCATCATTTCTTTCAGCTGCGTGTAAAAGTGTACGATGTTGCTACACCAGAACGAGCATCCTACCAGGATATCAGGATCAATGTCACGAGAAACATCTATAGTCCTGAATTTAGTTCTGGCATTTATAATGTTGACATCTATGACACTGATCTCATCGGATCCATTGTCACAAGACTTAGTGCCACAGATAGGGATATGGTGAGTTTAGTGGCATTCATACATGCCATATCCCTCGGATTTTCGATCTAATATGCTACATTTGAACTTAGAAGTATTTCTTTCAAAATTATAATATCACAGTATGGAAATGTTGAGTTAAACACCTAGCAATCATGGGATACAATCATTGACGAGATGAGGCCAGTGATGCTCATTGATTATTGCCTTAATGAGCTGAGGTTGCGATTACCAACAGTTTTAACTTGTCTTCTTGCATGGAATTGTCTGTGAATTTTGCTGAATTAAGTTACTATTTGAACGTATTTCCACTACTTACATATAATTTTGTAACATAATAGCATAAAAAATATTTTTTGTTTAAAGACTATTTTTTGTTCCTTGATAAAAATGTTTTTCGGAGTGAGTCTTTTACCTCAGACTTGAGAGTGTAATCATTGCACAAGAAGGAAATTGTATCCAAAAGTTAATTAATTCCCTTAATCCCATCCACAGGACCCTCTCATGTACATGATCAGTGGAAGCCAACGTTGTATCGAAACGTTCCGACTTGAATCGACTATCTACAACAATATGACGCTGTACTTGAATCGAGACCTGCAAACAACCACAGGAAACTTCCAGGTCTGTACTCGATCTTTTAGTTATTGGGTTCAAAAGAAAGCTGTTAATTGTTTAAATTTCACAAGGTTTTTTATTTTTGCTATTTTTAAGATGAGATGAGGTCATAATTATATTAATCACATTGATAATACAAATATTTGAAAAAACAGTGTATAATAGAACAGAGGAAAAATGGATGTTCTCCCATTCAAAGCCATTGATAGAAAAGGAACAATGAAGCAATAGTTTTGTATAAGATGTTTTAGAGTCAAACATCTTTAAATAGAGGTCTAAAAATATTTGCCGATGCTCTATTGTAATAACCCACATCTGTCCATCCTCATTTTGTTTGTTTTTTTTGTGATGTTAGGTTTACGAAGCAAAATTAAAATGATCTGACAGATAATCATTTCGAGGACATCAATTACAGCTATTGTTTGCTTTTCATAACCATAAAGCAATCTGACATTCTACATTGAGCCAATTTCTTGCAGGAAAATTCAATTTTTGTACATTTTTTACAGTGTACCATAACAGTATCCGATAATGGCAGCCCAAGCGCGAACACCGCTACAGCACGTGTGAATATCAATGTCATTCGTGTCCCGCCGCCAACTTGGACACCGTCACCTGGACCATTTGAAAGAACCCTTGATGAAGACCAGACCATCGTTTATGAGCTCATTGATCTTGATGCTATCAAGAATAATATCCGGGTTAGTTTCAGTTCTTGTCAAAGAATTTTCCTGAAGTAAATCATAATTCGGAAATGCTGGTCTGAGATATTTAGTATACTAATAAGGAGGCATAAAAGGTTGAAATAGACTAACAACACTTAAACATTTTAACGATGATTTAACTGTAATATTAATGTTGTTGATTTACAATGGTTTCAAGTGCTATAAATGAGTAAACATTTATTTTACAATATATTGTAGTTGTCTCTTTTGAGAACAGAAATAACATGCTATTCATATCTTGTAATGAAATATTTTTGTGTATTGCAGGGTGAGCTGGTCTATGAACTGATCGGAGATTACCCATCAGGCTCCTTCTTCCAAGTTGACCGCCCCACAGGGAAAATAACTCTTTATAGAGACCTGCGCTTTGACAGTCTCGGTACCACTCGATACACGGTGAGATTAATTCAAGTTTCTACTTTCAGTTTAAATAAGATGTCATCCAAAAGATTGTGAAAATGGTTTCTTGGCCTGTCAAAAGTTCTCCGCTGCTTGTTTCAACCCAAGAAACGGCTTTGAGAGATATCAGCGTGTTCTCAGTGCCTCAGTGATAGCTCTTCCCACAATCGAGTTAAAGAAATTTATTTTATTTTTTCATGGGGAAGACGTTACTAATGTTGTTAGAACTTGTGTCCAACCCATTTGCTTTTTGTATACTCTATATCATTGTTGTAATTACCGATCATGTTGAAAGAAAAAAGGCAATAAAATATGTTTAAATCAAATCTTAAAGAAATTGGTATAAACTTCTTTTAAGACTTTAATTTCTTCCCTTTCAGCTGAAGGTTGTCGCCTTTGATACAGCAGTTCCTAACCTGCGCACCACAGCCACTGTGTTTGTTACTGTGAACAGAAACTTGAATGGCCCTAGGGTCGTCCCACCATCAAGCACAATTGAGACACCGCAAGACTCTCCTGTCAACTCATGGGGATATCTGGTCAATGTCACTGATCCAGACAGTGTAAGTTGAATGTTTAAATTTACATTTACTATCAGAATACAACAACAGTTTTGGCAAAAAGTTTAAGAAGTTATTCTGCAAATTGTCACATGTTTAGAGACAATATGTTTCTGTATAGAGCTAATGTTGCTATCTTAGTTCATTGACTAAAGCAACACAAAATCATAAAATATATATATATATGGCATTTTAGAATAAATAGGTTTCATGCACAGTTTCTTTTATCTGAAATATATTTTCAAATCTTCCTCAAACATGTGACAGGTTATAAAATAGTGTTCACCTTTAACAATTTAATGGTCACATTTAATGTTCACATTTAATGGTCAAATTTCACTTGTATTATATTTGTAATGTTACTATGAGTTGGCATATTTTCATAGCATTCTATCACGCACAAACATTATATTTGTTTGTTTTGCCAATATTTTCATTTGTTTTGCTGATATTTTAAATTTCCTTTTTTATATCTTTGCGTATGGTACTTGCCCTTAAAACTTTTGCCATTGTTTCTGCAGATGAACCCTACCTGTTCCATCATTGGTAATACACTAGCTCAGGAATATTTCAAGATCGACCCAGCGACCTGTTTAATCACGCTCCGTAAGAGCTTGGCTGATGACCCACTACTTACCCAACGATATGAGGTAAAAGGTTTAAGCTGAACATGTTGCCATATTTTGACAGGAAGAAGGTTATTTTTTTTAGATTTATATCAACAAATCTGACAGAAATTGGAATAAAGAACTTAATGCTAAATCTACACTGGATCAAAATTTAACTGATAATTGTTTAAAACATATATTTCATAATATAAACAGGTAAATGAATTTATTATATGCCATATGGTGATTTATAGAGATTTATCAGTGAAATAAAAATGATATTTCACTTTTCATACCGATCATTTTATGCTGGTGCCACTTTCAAATCAAACATTTAAAAAAGAAAAAATGACGTCATCTCCAAAAAACTATACAGACCTTTGCATATAACTTGGTGCACTTTTCTGAAAAACTATTAACAATTAACTGTCATTTTAAATCCTTTTTATGCATATGATAAAAAAGATTTTTTGTTAGATTCAGTGTAAGATCGCAATACATTTCACTTTATGAACATGAAAAGATAAACATTTCACTCGTGTTATTGTATTTTGCAGCAACATCCATTTGAAATCCTAATTTTTCTTCCAGATCACAGTACAGGTGGATGACAATGGAGTTCCAAACAAGTTCTCCACTGGCCAGGTTATCGTGATAGTTCCGCGCGACCTGAATGCTCCAACTCTCAACTTGCCAAGGAGTGTAACCCTGAGCGAAAGGGCTCAGCCAAACGATGTTGTATTTGATGTTAATGGAAATGATGGTGACTTGCGGGTGAGTGGTTTTACAAATTATGTGTTTGTAAAGGGACTATGAGTTATTGCGAAACATGACATTTACGTGCATTTGTTGGTGTACCCCCTAGTTACAGGTTAATATAAAAGTTGTAGTCAAGATGAATTTAATTTATGCAACATATATCTCAAAAATCGTTCATGCAATTGACAATACTTTACCTAAGAAGTGTTAAAGGCGCACAATATAGGTTAATGCAAATTTCAAATTTTTTATTTTATCTTTATCATTTCATCATCAACTCGTTTGACTTTAATGAACAGGACAAAAAAGTATACCATGGTATGATTTGTGTACAAATAAAAATATTTCGTGATCGTTTTTAACTGAGGATTTTTTGCCACTTAGCTGATAATTATTATTATTTTTTTTATAAAGGCTTATATTTTTACATATATACATGCTATACATGATAAAGAATTAAAATTTCATTTATTTTTTTTGCATCAACTACAATGTATATTGTGCGCCCTTAAAGGCCATGTGAGATAACTATGATCCCTTAAAGGCCATGTGAGATAACTATATGATCCCTTAAAGGCCATGTGAGATAACTATATGATCCCTTAAAGGCCATGTGAGATAACTATATGATCCCTTAAAGGCCATGTGAGATAACTATATGATCCCTTAAAGGCCATGTGAGATAACTATATGATCCTAAAAACATGTTATAGAAACAATAAACATGGTCATTTGCATTGCTGCAGTGTTGATACAATCCGCTACATAAATGATTTGTTTTATATGCTACATTAATAGTAAAAAGCTTTAATACTGAAATTAAACAATGTCCATGTACTGCTAGCAGAAGGAAACAATGTCCATGTACTGCTATCAGAAGGAAACAATGTTCATGTACTGCTAGCAGAAGGAAACAATGTCCATGTACTGCTAGCAGCAGGAAACAATGTCCATGTACTGCTATCAGAAGGAAACAATGTCCATGTACTGCTAGCAGAAGGAAACAATGTCCATGTACTGCTAGCAGAAGGAAACAATGTCCATGTACTGCTATCAGAAGGAAACAATGTCCATGTACTGCTAGCAGAAGGAAACAATGTCCATGTACTGCTATCAGAAGGAAACAATGTCCATGTACTGCTAGCAGAAGGAAACAATGTCCATGTACTGCTAGCAGAAGAAAACAATGTCCATGTACTGCTATCAGAAGGAAACAATGTCCATGTACTGCTAGCAGAAGGAAACAATGTCCATGTACTGCTAGCAGAAGGAAACAATGTTCTATGTTCATATTCCAGGGCACCTTAATGTACAATCTGGTTGGTGACTTCCCAGACATGCAGTACTTTGACATTAGTGCTGATGGTAATGTGTTCGTTCGGTACTCCCCGATGTCCGACCCACTGGAGTCCGAAGTTTACACGGTAAATGAAATGAAATAGTCTTCTGGTTATAGGATAAAGAATTATCTGGATCTGTATTCACGAAGCAACTTAGTCAAAATCTTTAAATCTTATTTTTAATTTTTTTCTCGACGCTCTTTTTCTTATTTTTATTCCCTCCTCCTGGCACTAATTTTTGAAAATAATCCCGTAAAACAAAAAAATTGGGCCTTAAATGAAAAAATTAATTTGACAGCGATGATTTTATGTACCTTCTACTTTTCATCGAATCTCTATTCATATGCATTGACTATTTAGACAATTTTTGGGTTTAAATTTATATCTTTGGAGAACATACATATTTAGTTTCCTTTAAGGCTAACTAAGACAAAAGTCAAATTTCCCCTGTTTAACCTTGTTGTATAGCTTATTTATGAAAGGTTTTGATGCTTTTTTTTTAAACTATGCACTGTTTTGTTCTTGCATGGTGTCTGCACAATTATCAATTTTGAGATTATTTGTTTTACTGTATTATTATTGTAACTTTACTTTGAAACAACTAATTTTTGATCATCTGTAAAGGCTATGACTGATAATCTGATTTTTCCTCCAGCTTCAAGTTGAGGTGTATGACAGCTATTGGCCAAATAACAAGCAGTATGGAACATTGACGGTAATCGTGGACCGTAACCCAGGCGATCCACAATTCTCAGAACCACTTGGCTACAGCAGAGTTATCGCGGCCGATTTCCCAGTTGGAGACACTGTTATCACAGTTCTGGCCACCGACCCAGACAATGTAAGATTGACTTAAGAAATGATATTTAGCACCAGAAGTTGATGAAAGTATTTATTTCGGGATTCATCCGCGTAGTGATAATAAAATGCTATAAAAGATAAATATTTGTGCAGTTTGTAAAATAGTGGATGGATGTAACAATTTGTTTTTTTAATACTTTTATTGAAAGGATTTACTGATTATAATTGGAGGGCTTAGTGCAAGACAGTTGCAACTCAATGTTGAAAAATGTTACATTATTCTTGCATTAAGCTCTCAAATTGGGGTTTGTCGAACATGTACACATGATAACTTTAGCAAAACTCTCCATTTTACAGGACAAACTGACTTATGTGAGCTTGGCTGACGCAGCAATCAACGGCATTTTCTACCTCACACAAACTGGCGAAATTATTCTTGTTAGTGATATGTCCGATATCCGCCAAGAAATGACCTATAATTTCAACATTGAGGCACGGGATAGTCGTAAAACAAACTCGAAGAGCGTCACGGTTCCCGTGCAAATTCGGGTCACTCCACTACAGGGTCCACCAGTTTTCAATCCTCAGAGCGCTGTTATCAGCATCCCAATTAACCAGGCAGTTAACTCTTCTGTGTACACTGTCACTGCCACAGACAATGATAGGAGAGTAAGTGCTGTTGTTGTTCTGTTGTTGTTGTTTTTTATGGGATCAGGGGCTGGAAATCTTGGAAGGGGAATCACATTAAAGAGGCTTATGATTGCGCTGTTAAAGGCCCCCTTTTAAATTTATATTTTCTTTAAATCAAACTCTTACATCAACATTTGTGATCAAATTTGTAGGAAACAAAATTGAATTTCATGGTAAAGATGTTGAGGCAAAGGTAACATTAAGCTGTATTCTCTTGTTCAGGGTCAGGTGAGGTATTCGCTTGAGAGTATCGGTATCGGACCAGACTTCTACCGAGTGGATCCAGTGACTGGACGTGTGATTGTGACTACTAGCTTGATCAACGATAACACGCAATACACGGTAAGATGGGTAGAAATATTATGTTTCAGGAAAATGGTATTATTCGATAAGAAATAAAAGCAAATGCTACAAAATAGACCATTCAAAACACTGTAAGGTTTGATTTCATTAATTTTACAATGAAATCAGATAGAGATGTACACTTTGCCAAGCATATAAAGGTTGCAAAAGAAAAGAATGTTATCAAGTATGTTTTAGTCATTGAAAAAAAAAAAAAAAGTATAAAATTTCTTGTCAGAACATAAAAACATTATATATAAATAATGCATCAAAGATCAAATTAAAATCAAATTGTCAGTTCATGTTTGAATAATAGTAATAAAACAGTGAGATGCTGAGTTACTTGGTTCGTCCAGCTGCTGATATCAAGTTACTTGGTTCTTCCAGCTTCTGATATCAAGTTACTTGGTTCTTCCAGCTTCTGATATCAAGTTACTTGTTTCTTCCAGCTGCTTAAATCAAGTTTCTTGTTTCTTCCAGCTGCTGATATCAAGTTATTTGTTTCTTCCAGCTGCTGATATCCAGTTATGACGACGCATTGCCCGACGATCGCAGCATGTTCAACCTGATCATCAACATTGAGCGAAACCTCCGGCCACCTCAATGGAGGGATGGACAGTCGCAATACTCAGCCTCCATTAAGGATTATGATCCGGCGGGAACTTTTGTTCTTCAGGTCAACGCTACTGATGGTGATGCCACAGTGAGTATCATTCTTTGAGACATTGTGGATAAATCAATTACAATAAGTTATTGCTAACATATGTGAAAAGAATTGGTATTTTGTATGTGTGTATTAATTCATGTTGAATCATAACGCCTATAGATTTTTTAAATACCAGCACATACATAACTATATGCAATATCCATAGTTTTAACTAATTAGTTGAATGTTTTCTTTCAATTTTTACATTTAACTTTTTAAATATTGGCTACATTCTATAATATTATGTCAAGAAACTTCACATTCATAATTTTACTGTAGAAAACATTGTGATAGTGTATAGCATGCTGATGAAAGTAAGCTTGCAAAATTGGGTAAAACATTACAAGTATTTATTTTTATGCTTTCAGTACCCAGAAAATTTGGTCACATACTCACTGCAAGTTGGAAACCAGAACAACCAGTGGTTCTCTATTGACTCAACCAACGGAATTATCACTGTTAGCAACCGTGTATCCATGGACACCAACTCACCCTCGCAGTACCTTGTAAGTTAAGAGGTTTATTGTGTATATGGGCAGTTATGTGTTTGCTCTCAAATTCAATTCTCAATAATAGTTAAGTGTAACCTTTGAAATTATTTGCTGTGTGATTATTCTTATTCAGAATGAAGGTGTTAATTTTTGTCTGCGTTTGTAACATTTAAGACAATATATTCATAGGCCTTTGAAACAATACTATAAAATGAATGTTTTAAAATGTATTAAAGGAAATGATTGTTTTCATTTCTCTCCTTTTCACCTGACTTCCAATGAATCATTTCTCAAAAACAAATGTAAATGTGCATAAGGTGTAAAAAAATAAATATGTTTCGCTTTCCGACCTACCCTATTTTTTTTCCCCTGACCCTTAACCTTTGTATTGCCTTGAGAAATGTTTTTTATCATTCATTGGATTTCTTTCTTGTAAAAGCTAAAAGGTGTTTTGCCTTTTAACAGTAAGTACCAGTCATGCTAAAGCTGATTGTATACAGTAGAGGTTCTATGTACGATAATTAATAGTTTTTGGTAACAGAAAAATCTAAGAAACAATATGCCTTACAAAAAAAATAAAAAATTAAAAATTCCAATTGAAGATCACAATATATTTCACTGAGAGAGCACCAAAAGATGTATTTCGTAAGTGGTGTAGCCACAAAGGAGATACTTACCTTCAGTGTTCCCAAGTTGAAATATATTAGAATATAACCCTTAAACAAAGAATCAATTGAAGCTTTTCAGGAACATGAATGTGTAGTTAATTTTTCCATTGAATTGGTGTTATCCCTCATAATGAACTTGCTTTGATCAAACTGTATGGTACATTGTATGTATCAATCTCTACTTCAGCTTTACATTACTGCCTCTGATCGTGCCTTCAATCCACTAGATGTTCGCACAACTACAGCAACAGTTACAGTCCGGGTGGAGCGCAATGTGGCCCCAGTGATTCAAAACAAGAACACCTATTTCAAGAGCTTCTCAGAGGGGTCTGATATCGATTTTAGTATCCTCAGAGTACTGGCCACTGATGCAAATCCAGCTGATTCTCTCAACGGTATACTGGAGTATTCGATTGTTGAGACAAATGCGAGTTCCAGGTTCCAGATTGACAATAATGGTGTAATCAGGCCTCGCGTCACCCTTCGTGGCCTTCAGCCCGCCTCATGGGACTTTACTGTCCAAGTCAGAGACATGGGTATTCCATTCAAGTTTGACACAACCACAGTAAGCATCACCCTTGAACGTATCGACGGACCACGCTTCAATCCATCCAGTTCCATGCATAACAAAGACGAAAACATGGTTATTGGTGACACACTTATTAGACTACAAGCAGAAGATACAACTCCCGATGGACCACTGGCGTACGAGATACGAGGTGATGGCCTAGCACCACAATATTTCCGAATTGATATGGAGGGCGATGCAGCAGTTATCAAATTGAACAAGTCATTCGCAGATGACACCAATAAGACTCCATTCTACAAGCTGCGAATCCACGCATATAGAGTAAATGATCCTAACACTTTTACTGAGCATATTGCCACAATTTATGTCAACAGGAATCCCAATGCCCCCCAGTTTGCCCATGGCGACCTTGTGTTCAACATCAGCGAAACCTTGGACATCAACTCTGTGGTTGGTGATTTGAACGCTACTGATCCCGATCTAGGCACCAATGGAGATATTGTTTATGAAATTAGCAACTCGGATCTTGCTCCACACTATCTTAGAGAATACTTCACCATTAATGAGTTTACTGGAAAAATAATTCTCATTGACGACCTGAGGAAGGATTCAACCATTCGATACCAGATGACAGTCATTGCTAAGGACAAGGGCGTGCCTCAAAGACAAGACACTACTAGAGTCACCATCAATGTAGCTCGCAACCCAGGTGGACCTGTGTTTATAAACACACCGTATGTAGCCAACCTTACTGAGAATGATAATATTGGCATTTTTGTCATTCAAGTGACAGCACGTGATCCAGATGGTGATACGGTTGAATACGGAATTAGGATAGCACCACCCGCATCATATTACTTCACAATGGATACATTGACAGGACAAATTACAACGCAAGCTGCGCTTTATGAGAATCAAGTAGAGTCATACACACTTACAGTGTTTGCATATGATGTTAACAGGGCATCTAGAACTGCTGAGACAACGGTGTTAGTCAACATTCTCCGAAATCCAAATCCTCCGGTGTTTGTTAACGATCCACCTTACAGAACCACGATTTCTGAGTACATTGAAAGTGGCAGTCCCCTTGATGTGCTTGTCAGTGCACGTGATGATGATCATTACCTAAGCAGTAGTGGTATATTACGATACAAGTTTGGCACAATCCAACCAGCAGGAGCTGAGCAGCTGTTCGACATAAGTACCACAACAGGTGGTATTTCTATTGCCTCTCCGCTGATTGGCAACAAACAGCTGGTGCCAACGCTTGTCACAATGGAAGTGATTGCATATGACAGATCAGCCCAACCAAAGAGCGCTACCGCTATGGTCACTGTTGCAATCGTCCGTAACACAGCTGCTCCTGTGTTCGAAACCGCGTGTCCAATACGACAGACGGTGAATGAACGATCACCTCCTAATGTGTTTGTTGAATCAGTGTCAGCAAATGATCCTGATACTGGCATCCCTCTGAACGCTGACACTCCGAATGCACAGTTTGAGTACTCTCTGGCTGGCGATGAAAACTCATATGCACGATTCTTTAACGTGAGACCTGATGGAACCCTTTACACCAAGAACATCCTAAACTTCCCTGGATTAATTGGAAACGAAATAAGTGTAAGTAAAGTTGTGCAAAATGATGCAAGATTTTAAGTTACATTCATAACTACTTATAGAATAATAACAAATTAATGAAGAAGAATATTTTAATTTCATTAACCTGCCTCACTAATTCAAAGTACTCACACGAAACATTTTTGTTTTTAGTGTTGTTGTTTTTTAATTATATATAAAATGCGTAAAATTGATAAAATTGTACTTAATTTCCAAACAGTTTATGTGCTTGTTGCATATTATATTTCATCTGAACACCAAACACTCAATTGATTAGAACTTTGTCATGTTTTTAGGTCACAGTTATTGCCAAAGATCTAAGCTGGGACCCGAAACAGTCCGAATGCAGAATCGTTCTACAGGTTAACCCTGTGGTCATTCAATCTGCCACACTGGGATTCATCCAACCAGTGTTCTAGTAAGTAAAGAAGCATTATCCTCTTATTTCCATTCTTATGCTATAAGAACTTACACTTTAAGCAGATCTGTTTTTGAAGGACCTCTAGTTTTATATGTTTATGATGAGATCTTTACAGAGATTAATAGCAAATGAGTGTTCAAGTAACAAACTGTAATTTCAGCATTGAAGTACAAGAAAACTTCCAGCTGAACCAAGTACTGAGAGTTCTTGACGTTGTCAACCAAGAAAACAAAGTTGATTGCACAATGGTTGAATCCACATACCCTGCAGGGCTCTTTTCCATTGAGCTTGATTCCACAGAAAAGAACTGCGAACTTGTGCTCAGAGGATCTCTTGATTATGAGAACAGGAGAAATTACAACATTACGGTTAATGTTCAGGCTGAGCGTGACAAGGGCTCGAGAAAGAAGAGACAATGTAAGTCCTTTGAGCTGGTAAACTGTTTTTATGTATTATGCCAGGCTTGATTATGACTCTCATATCCCTAGCTAGTATGTATTCAACAAATGACCAGGTTTGAAAATGGGCATTTATTTTATGCTGTTACAACAATTATACATCAGTTTTATAAACAAGGTATAGGTTGATGACTTATCTGGCAGCCAACATTGCCGAATAATTACACAAAGCCGAATAATTACACAAATTATTTTGTTTTATTTGTTTGTGTTATATTTTTTATTTTAAGGTAAGTATGATTAAAGCTGACACTGGTCATATGATGAGTGAAGCTATCATGATGTTTTTTACTTTGTAAGAATTACTTGTACATTATTGATTTTGTGTTATTATAAAATTAAGAAAAATTCTGGATTGAAGTCAAGAAATGAAACTCTTTTATCGAATATTTTCAGTGTACACCAATTCAGTGTACAATGCTTGGAACCCAGCGCTTGTGTACATCCAAGTGTTGGACACAAATGATAACATCCCGTCCTGGGTCATCCCGTACTACCCACGAAGCAATGGAACAAACCCTACCACCCAGAGCAAGTACTTCGGCATCGTTAATAACGATCTGGGCAGCGACTCCAACGTCCTCTTCATTAATGTAAGTTTTTTTTGTATATTTGAACTAACATAAAAAGCAAAACTATACCTTATTGTAAATATATAAGAAGAAATATGATGATGCTAGTTGCTTGGGAATTTAAAAAGAATAGCAGCGCCTATGATGTAATGTGTCTTTAAGGGCATTGATACTTACTGTGTGTAAAACATATTTGATAGGATGTAAATGGAATGAATAAAAGTCAATAGGATGTCAATACGTGATAAATAAGTCACTAAGAAGTCAAAACGGGATAAATAAGTTACAAATAAGTCACTAAGAAGTCAAAACGGGATAAATAAGTTACAAATAAGTCACTAAGAAGTCAAAACAGGATAAATAAGTCACAAATAAGTCACTAAGAAGTTAAAACGGGATAAATAAGCCACAAATAAGTCACTAGGAAGTCAAAACAAATAAATAAAATACACCAAGAAGTCAAAACGGGATAAATTAGTCACAAATAAGTCACTAGGAAGTCAAAACGGATAAATAAAATACACCAAGAAGTCAAAACGGGATAAATAAGTCACAAGTCACTAAGAAGTCAAAACGGGATAAATAAGCCACAAATAAGTCACTAGGAAGTCAAAACGAATAAATAAAATACACCAAGAAGTCTTAACGGGATAAATAAGTCACAAATAAGTCACTAAGAAGTCAAAACGGGATAAATAAGTCACAAATAAGTCACTAGGAAGTCAAAACGGATAAATAAAATACACCAAGAAGTCAAAACGGGATAAATAAGTCACAAGTCACTAAGAAGTCAAAACGGGATAAATAAGCCACAAATAAGTCACTAGGAAGTCAAAGCGAATAAATAAAATACACCAAGAAGTCTTAACGGGATAAATAAGTCACAAATAAGTCACTAAGAAGTCAAAACGGGATAAATAAGCCACAAATAAGTCACTAGGAAGTCAAAACGGATAAATAAAATACACCAAGAAGTCAAAACAGGATAAATAAGTCACAAATAAGTCACTAAGAGGTCAAAACGGGATAAATAAGCCACAAATAAGTCACTAGGAAGTCAAAACGGATAAATAAAATACACTAAGAAGTCAAAACGGGATAAATAAGTCACTGGGATGTCAAATCGGGATGTATAAAAGTCACTAGGATCCAGCACAGTTTTTACCCTAAATGAGCATTCTATATAGCTATAATTTAGGGTTCTACAATCTGATTGACTCATTAAGCAACTCAATGCAATGTCCTTTTTTTTTAAATAGCAAATATAGTAGGCCATGATGAAGTGACTTTAATAGCTTAGAATATTTGTATACAACTTCCACCAACTATTCGCCAACTATTTTATATCCCTGTTTCCAGGCTGTGGACCGTGACTCTGGAAATCTTGGTCGTATCGAGTACCTCCGTGGCCTTGAAGATAACGACTTCCCCACCAACCCGCCATTCCAGATGAACACCCTCACTGGTGAGATAACTACGACTAAGTCTATGGAGTTTGTCACCGTGCCGACCCATAGGTTCGAGGTGAAGGCTCGGGACAATCCGGGACAGACCACCCAGCAGAATAGCATTGACGCTGAAGTTGTGGTGAGTGAAATGGAAAGGTTAAATAATTATGACCTTACTAAGTAACGATTGAATGACAAATTATTGTAAGATCTACAAAATGTGCTTTGAAATTAATGATTTAATTCATAAAAAATATTTGAAATTTAGTATAGAACCTTGAAATGAGTGCTGCATCCCCATTCCATTTTTTCGAATCCATGATAAGCTACTGATCTATTCTAAGAAGTGTATAAATGATTCTAAGAATGGAGGAAAATTGCAATGTTCTTGATATCCATACATTTACATTATTGTTGTGTAATTTTAGATCCACTTGGTTGAAAATAAGCACCGATTTGTTGCTGAGTTGCCGGGCCAACCTCAAGACTATGTAAACCGACTTGAGCAGTTTAGACTGTAAGTTAACAATTTCTGGCAATATTGATGTTTTAGGATTTGTTCAATAATACATAACATGAGTATTAATATCATGAAAATTTATGAAAGCTTTTATACCAAATTATGTCCTTGAAGAAGTGTACAATACCTAATAGATGTATTTTTCCGATTCTGGGATTGGTATTGATATTTCAATTATTTCTCCATAAAATCTCTATAAAAGAAAATTTCTGTTACACTACTCGAGCTGTTCAGATAGACCTGTATGTACTACTTGTAGGTTACACAACACTGATATTAATAACAGTGTATCTGTAGTTCAAATTTAACATGGAAGATACTTAAAATTATGTGTTCAATACATTACGAGTCATAATTTCATTTATATGGTGATTAAATAAAAAATTACTCATAAATGTACAAACAGTTGATAAATGGTTCCCCTTTTATTTTTTGAAGATATGGGGCTGTAAGCAACTTAGATTGAACTTGAAATTAAGAATAGAAACGTAAGTGTTTTGATTGGCCTGTATGTTTAGCTGACCAATAGACGGAATGGAATCACTGAGGCATGTCTTAGGATAAGGATAGATCAATATTGAATATTGGCCATGGGCAGTAGAGGGTAGTTTATGATGTATGTACGATGTGTTTACAGGGCCGTTCAATCCCACACTGGATACATCTGCCTCATTGAGAGCGTACAGCACAGGAGAATTGCCAGCGGCCCGAACGAGATTGCAACTGACGAAGCTGCTGGGTAAGCCTAGTGGCACTGATTTTCGATCATATTAAAGTGATCTTATTCAAAATCAATACATTCACAAATATAACAAACATCATTTTTGACTGATAAATCTTTTACTTCTTTGTAAATAATGAATTTATGGAAAATATTGAGTACTGATAACAAGAGTGTAACCGTGTATTTTATAGCAGAAAGCGCACAAATATTAAATGATTGATGAATGCTAAAAGATTTACTGTGGTCTATTTTTGTCTCATAAGTTAGAAATACTGTGTTTTATGCTCATTTCTCTCAAATTAAACTTGGTATACTTCATAAGAACCATTGTTTTCTACATTTATTCATCCTTTTTCGGAATATTAAAACAATGTCATTAATTGTGGTAAACCTTATTTGGGAGTGAAGATTTGAAAGTTAACAACAATGAAGTTAACAACATTGTAAACTTTAACAACGTTTTGAACAATAGCCCAATGGTAACTAATTATGAGTTATGTCTTTCTGGCACTCTTATTTTAGCTACACATCCGTATAAATTTTGTCTACAGTTTCATACATTATTGTTTTTCAGTACTGACGTAACATTTGTATTGGCTGATCCTGATATTACACCAAATTTCCCACTGCTTATCAACGATGAAAGAAACTTGGGGTATGTTGAACATAGTTACATTTATACACATTTGTAACAATCCAAGGACGCTTTAAGCAGTATAGAGATTGGCATTGGAGGAATATAAAAAAAAATTGACGTTAAACAAAGCCATGAGCAATTTGGCATTCCAACAGAAGGTCAAATGTAATCTGAAGGTTATATCAGGCTGCATATTAATAGCTGTATTTAATTTTTACCATTTTAATCCTGTCACCTAAGAGGTAATGTGTGGACACTAGTGTCAGAGATACTTTCTCACAGTCTGTCAAAGGACACCAGTAAGAGTTTCTATCTAGAAATGGACTCAAGAATGATTCATGTCATAGCTTTTGTCTGCCTTACAATCCAGCTAAATTCATTTGTTTAAACTAGTCATGTATTTCTTTAGATTTTTATCAGATTATATTACTTTGATACTCAAAGCTTATTACACGTCATCACCCGCATGCAGTAACCCAGTAACTGCAAATAGAAATAGAACCTGTTTGTTTAGTTCTTGCTTTAAGGTGATGATTGACACGTAATTGATGATTTCAAAGCTCGCAGTCCATACTAAGTTCATACACTCATAATTAACATGTCTTCAAACACTTGTTCACAGATTGTTCGATGATACCTGGAAGGTTATGATCCGCGACAATGCCAACGTTGACGTATCGATCGTCCACCCTCCACTGACAGGCAACCTTGCGGCACAGCACGTGTTAACAAAATCGTACGTGTGGTGGCTGGACGACCCATGGGCAGCACTTGTCGCTCTCGTTGCCATCTCCATTCTCCTTTGTATCGTCGGCATCATCGTCCTTGTGTTCACTCATGCCAGGTAAGAAATTGGATTGCATATGGTTGTATGTTCATTATATTAATGTTTGTTATATCAAGTTTGCAGCTCACTTTGTGTTTATAATGTGTTTCCTGCAAATCTGTTATTCATGTATAGGAATCGTAGAAACATTTACTTACTCTTTATTGATAGGGTCATTTGTAATCTAATATGATTTTCAATGAAAAAAGTTGAGGTATTGTCATAGCCTTGATGTCGTCACCTTTGACAGCAATGTGCAAAAAGGTTTAACAGTCGTCTTTAAACATAAAAAAACATTTGAGATTTTGAAATGTTACTAGGTAGATAATAATAGATAGTAATATCACATATTAGATAGCTTGAGATAATTGGTTCATGTTTAGCAGGGCCCACAACTCTTGCTTTAATGATTATCTAGTTATGCCACACTTGAGCAACTGAAAAATGACAAACAAGCATTGGCATAAGCTCTGCACCTTTTTTGTTCACTTACATACAAATAGTATATGTTAAATGTTTTAAAGCTACCACAGACTTGATATAAGCATACATTTTAAGAAATTTGATTCTGTTTCTTCCAGATACACCAAGTACATCAACAACTACCGTGTGTACCAGACAACATACCAGCAACCAGAGTTTGTTGAGCCTCCAAGCTTCCTCAGGGAATACGAGACACAGGTATGGAAGAGTTCAGTTATAAAAAATATTATTTTAATGATTCAAAAAGATTTATTTTGTATTAATTCTTTTGTTTGAAGTTTGTTTATGACCAATTTTTTAAATCTGCTTTTATCTTGGCTGATTTTGTGACCACAGATCAGTTTGTTGTAATACTGCGACTTTGGCAAAATTCACAAAGCACTGTTTTCACAGATTATGATTAATCCAAGGCAATGCTACAATCTTTTCAACTTACTCATGGTATACAATAAAAGCGTCCAATTTATTGATTTTTTTTATTACATCTTTATATGAAGACACTAAATCACATAAATCACAAGTTGATAGAGGTTGTGATTAATGAAGTAAATGTGTAATTGTATAACAAGTAAACACAGCAGTTGAGTTTAATAGTTGTTACGAAATGTTGATTTGAACTTGTTCTTATACTCGCCATACATTACACATGCTATTGTACATGACTTTCTTTACTTGTACAATGGACACATGCATGGATGACATAGTGCACAAAAAGTAGCCAACATGTACACATACAAGTAATATTTCACCGTGCACCTCTCCAATAAATTAACATGATCTAAAATTTTACATGTTTCATTTGCCTTCATCAGAGTCTGCAGATGTATGTACCACCCGACGAGGCTGTGCTACAAAGCGGTGAAGTCCAGATGCATCTGTCAGCCGAGGGCATTTCTTCCATGGAAGCATCAGGAACTGCCGCCATCAATCCCGTTTACGATGCGTAAGTTTGGTCATATCTGTCAATGTTGATTAATATATTGTAAAGCCCTTTCTGACGCTAATCATTGATTCATGTATAATGCAAGTAATGAATAAATTCTGGTTAAATTCAAGCTGAAAACATTCTGATACATTTTATATTTTTTGCAAAAAGTTTGCCTATTAATGGGATAATTTGAAAATACTATCCCTTTCCAATTTCAGTGAGAGCGAGGGACCGGTTATGACTGGCCAATCATCATACAGCCGCAACACGACTCTGCTGTAACCATGACAACGACCTTAATAAATGACACACTTATCTACCAACACAAACATTGAAACTTTACTCTGAAAGGTCATGCCATCATTAAAGAAATGTGTTATTCAAATAATTCTTTGTGATAAAGTTCATATCAAAGTGTGAATACTGCTGTTATTTTTGGATGACTATTTTTACCTTACATATCGATAAAATTGTTACTGTTTTTTGCAAAGTTTAATAGATATTTACTTTTATGAGACCTGTTTGAGACTTTTCTTTGATTTTTCGAAACATTGTTTATATTTAGACACGTTTACACCTTTATTGCTTCAGTTAACTTTTCTTTTGCTTATTAAGTAGATATTATGCAGAGTGTTAGATTTCTATTGCATACATGTACATGTAATTGTTAAATCTATGCAAAATAAAATATTATATCCGTTATAGCAGACCATGACATTAAACAATTGAATCAGGGTAATTATAATACCTATTATGACTTTGAGAATCTCAAGAAATGCAATTATTATAGCCTGCTACATACTCTCGAAATATATAGATAAGAATTTTGTTGTTCTTTTGAATGATAATCTTCTGTTGAATATTCTCTATCTGTTGTAATGCCTATACATACATGTAATGTTTACATATCAAACTATAGTGCTTGTATTTTATGTTGATTTTTTTGCTTAGGTATAATTGCGTGCTTTTTTATGCCTGTTAAAATGGAGATCTTTACAAAGAACATTCCATTAATGTTTGTCACAAATTTTTACATAATGTATTTTTGATACAAAAAATGAAAATAAAGAAAGCCACTATTTGTATACAGAGTTATTATTTTTTAATATTTATATATATATAAGCAGGGGGAAATTCTGCGCACTCGACAGCGCGCTCGACTATTCCGCCGCTTTTCGGTGTATGGATTGAAAAGTTTTGGCGAAACATGCATGGATCACTGTTGGATTAGATTTCAATGCAATACATGATGTGCGGAGATAATTACATTAATTGAATGGGAAAATATTTGAGGTGGTACGCAAACGTAAATTCTAAGTAGAAAAAGGGGCATAATTTTGTCAAAATGCTTGATAGAGTTACCTCCTCCTGTGTACAGGTTGGGGGCATGATGGTGAACAAGCATGCAAAGTTTCAAAGCCATATGTCAATGGACTTTGAAAATATTTGAGGTGGTAAGCAAACTTTAACATAAGTGGTTACGCCGACACCGACACTTGGGTGACTAGGATAGCTCTCCTTATTCTTCGAATGGTCAAGCTTAAAAGGGTGGAAATAATGTACTTAAATACTGTGCACTGTAACATAAGCTCACCACAATACAAACTGTAATAAAGATCACCTCAAATGATTGCTCGACAAATTTCTGGGTTACTCAAAGAAAAATAATTGGCCTGCAGTGTAAAACTTGTAAGCCATCCTTAGCCAATACCACTAATGGCACGACTTTTTTAGTAATATTTACATACTAGTAATTGGCATTTACTGATCAATATTAAAGTAAATCGGTGAACCATGTTTTACAAAGGGTTAAGGGAGAGAAACACTACAATTATAAATACTCCTGTACAAGTTGCCTCCCTTATAATATTTACACTAGGTTTTATAGGTCAAAGGGAGAAAACACTACAATTATAAAAACTCTCATACAAGTTGTCTCCCTACTTTTGATACGTCTGCAGCATTTGCATGGGTGTTCCGGGCTGGTTGAAGAAATGAGCGGACTCTTGAATAAAACTAACTGAAGACTTCACAAGCCATTGTAGTCAGTAAAATGAACCAAAGGTTAGGTCTTGCCTCCATGGGAGAGTACAAAGGGCTTCAGGCTTTCTACTTTATATCCCCCAATTGTTGACTCTTAGTTTTTCATTTATGTTCATTCATTAATGTCACTTTAATTTTTTAAAAGCATAAATTGGCTTGTAATGATACATTGTGTACAGGGGGATATGGAGCAGTGACCTTGATCTTGTTTGAAATACTTATAGTGTGACCTTGACCCAGCCAAGGTTTAGCAGGTCGCCTTAATGATTTAGACCTGGGAATAGCATTTAAATATTATCTTGAGGTGTGGAGCAAACATGAAATACTTATATTGTGACCTTGACCCAGCCAAGGTCCTGCAGGTCGCCTTGATGAGTAAGGACATGTGACCAAAATCCTTCAAGGATTGTGGGAGAAAATAAGCAGACACAGATATGTTTCAAACATTATATACATAGCATATTGCACAAATTGAACACAAAATCAACATCCATCAAAGTTAAACACACAAAGGTCAGGAGGAGGCTTTCACTTCACTGTAGAAGACAAACGACACGGCATCCCTTGCATCTTCCAGGTACCAGGCCTGGAATCCAATATCAACCAAGTTAATGTTGATCTTATTGTGAATTTATCACATCAGTTTTTGGCACACAATGAAATATATTCTTTAAGGGAAGATAAATACCTTTAAAATGTCACACTCATTCTATTTTTAGTCACAGGAAACTAGAATGTCATTCATCAAATTTACAAAAAGACTTAAAAATGATGTGAACCAATGTGCAATGTTATTGGTATAAGATGGGGTTTTGTTACACATGTGTATACTTTAGTGGTAATCCTAAAATGTGTACTATGTATGAAAATCTAGAACAGTTATTGAGCTATGGCCAAAGGTGGAAAACTGCATGTTTTCATCCATTAAGACACCAACTCAGTGACGATGACCATGGCATTTCTTTGAAAACACATTGAAGCTAATAAGTAGATCTATATCAGATGGACTTTTTATACAAAAGAAGTCCCTCACATAAATATAAAAATCTTTTTGTGATTACTGTTTTTAATAGGAATATTTTGCAACCAATTACAACGAAGACTATCCATTTTATTCGAATCCCGATTCCATTATTTAAAATTGGGAGCTGAACGACCCATGTGAAACTGTGCAGTGTAAATCGCGCCAATAGGCATATCCACAAAAAGGACAAATATTTTTTCATCTTTAATAAAACCTTATGAAGTCCCAGAACGTCAGCTGTGTGATGTTTCCACTGGAGCAGTTCATCCATACCCACATTCCTCTTCTACAAATAGAGAAACAACAAATATATAAACATGATCATAAATTATAAAATGTTGACTGAGTAATGTCAAAAATTGATTGTTTAACCATTAAGATTGCTGATTATCAATTCCATTCTCTTGTAATCAATTATCATTACATTGTTTTATTTTCTTAAACAGAAAAAAAACAACAACATAAAACCTATTTTAAAGCCAAATACCTCCAGCTTATCATTAAAAAAATCAATACTTTCTAAAAAAAAAAAAAAGGTATAAAAACTTCTTTTCATGTTCATTCATTGTTAATTAAATGCAGCTTGTATATCCTTTAATATAACGAAAAAACAATTTTAACAAAACCTTGATTCTGAATATGGTACATAATCCTAAATTATTCAAAAAGGCTTGACACTTTATTTTCAAATTTCAATGAAGTGATAATTTCTTTAAACCGATATTCAATTCCAAATCTACAGATCACAGGACAGTTTTTCTAAGAACACCCCCAATGGCTCTCCCTTCAAGGACGGAGCGTTATCAGTATTAAACACAAATATCAGAGCCATGTACAAACAGGGGAAACTTAATCAAAGATCAACAAATTTTAGAATTGTTTAATCTTCTTGTAATGAGATACATTTTGAAACAAACAGTTTGGCTGATAAATTTGTTACTCTATTTTTGACACCTGCTTTGAATTCAATTGAGATTAGTGATCTTACGATACTTTGTTGCACACGATACTTTGTTGCACACGATACTTTGTTGCACACGATACTTTGTTGCACACTCGTTGAGATGATAGCCCTACAATGTGTGTATTGCTTTTACTTTTTTTTCTTATTTTTTGTTAACAATTTCTTTTTTTTGTATTAAAAACAGAATTATGCTATTTTAGCTACACAATAACAGGTAATATACTTTGCTGAATATCCTACTCTCCCACATCCTCTGAATACCTTGGTGAATATCCTGCCCTCCCAGATCCTTGAATACTTTCCTGAAAATCCTACCTGCCCACATCCTTGATTACTTTGCTGAAAATACTGCCCTCCCACATCTTTGAATACTTTGCTGAAAATCCTACCCTCCCACATCCTTGAATACTTTGCTAAGTACGCCCAGTTGTGTTTTTCCGCAATTTTAACTGGGTTATCAATATTCAGGTATAATCAGTTAGCAAAAAAGTTACTGCACCCACCCTTGAAGCCCTAGCAGGTGCCCCCAGCTGACATGAACGTTGCTCGGCAACGCTGACTGGGTTCTCCACTTTCTGTCCACTACCTCCACACTCGCAGCTGAGAAGATCATGAGTGTCACAGTCTGTTGTCAGGTTAATGGTGAAAAGGTCCTAAAAGTGAAGTAAGTATATTGACCAAGTAACAGACAGATAAACAGTTACTGCACTTGCAACCGAAGGTATTCACAAAATACAAGCAAGTTTTAGTTTGAATGTATAATTTCAATCACAAGGTTGTTGAAACTGTTTTGAACCATGTTGTGAAGGACAATGTTTTAGCTTTTGGCAAGCTTTATTAACTTTTACATTAGGTTATTCATTTATTTGTTTTTTGTGTGTGTGTGTTTTTTATATATTTTTTTTAAATTCTAGCAAAAAGTATGACATTAAATTAGTAGGGCGAAATGACGAGAATTCAAGTTATATTACACTAGTGTAATACAAGACTAGAAGTGCTTCAATGCAACAAAACCAGATTTTTCATATAGCTAATTAATTTCTAGTATTATTTAAAAAAAGCAGCAGCCTTTCTCTTTACTTTAATGAAAAAGAGACATAACTGAAAATCATTCCAGTTGAGTATAATACCCTTGACCTTGACCTCACCCTACTCAAAAGCAATTCAAAGCTAGCTCTTCACAAAAGCTACTTACATACCTAGTTTCATCACTATCCATTAATCCTATCTAATGTTATTGGACGGAAACCGTTTCTCTATTTTTAGTAACATAGACATTGACCCAACTCCCTTTAAAAGCAATCCCATGCTAGCTCTTCACACAATGCACCAGTCAATTGTAACCTTCCAGGTGGTCCAGCAGTGCCGAGTGAATGTGGTGGTTTTGTTTACGCGCCGAAAATAGCGGGGAATGGGCCTTACCTAGGTATCCTGGGTTGCTGGGTTATTTGGCGGGAATTTCAGAAGCAGTTCTTTATGTGGGATAAGCTGGACCGAAATTCAAAGCCCCAAAGTTACAATTGACTGGTGCATAAGCTACCAACACCAATTTTCATCACTATTCATCAATGTTGACTTAAGCTATCGGGCGAAAACCAATGTTTGACACCCACCAAATGACATCCTTATTCTAATAATCATAAAATATACAAAATGTTGCGATTGTATTACACTTGAAACAGGGAATTAATTCCGCTAAACAAGCACAAAACCAGAAACACACTTGCAAGTTTTATTGGAGCTAAATCTCTACAAAGAAGAGTTCCTCTAAGCACAGATAACTCTGATTGAAAACAAGGATAACTCTTACAAAAACATTAAATAAGTAATACAGAGTATTGTCCCTTATTACAAATCAATCTTAACATTAATTATATTTTCTTTTCTTGTTTTTAAACATTTACATCTGTCTTTTATTATGAATTACAAAAGTTAATTTAGAGCACACACACATAATAGAAAATGTCATACTTAAACAAAAGTTTACTAGTTTTAAAAAAATGACAAATGTTGTTCATTACATACATTGACATGAAACAGATAATTAAACTTATTATTCATGAGACTATTCCTGTTCAAAATACTATACATTTGCATATGCACAAAATCATCAAAACAAAACAAAATAAGATGAAATAAAACAATTATGAGTAAAGTGCAGGTTCATATTAATTAAACACACAAAAACAACAACAACAAACCACAATATTAATTATTCACTTGTCATTTCCAATTTTTTTTTTTTTTTAATTAATGTAATTCAACTTTACATTACAAACTTCATAATTTCCTCATTCATTTTTCCACTTTGTAGCACACTAAGAAGTTCACCACTATGTGCACCTTGTTTAGTCATCACATTGGCAAGCTGTAAGGACCCTGGGACCCAGTGGATGTTCTTCACCTCCCCGCGCTGCAGCTCCTGCTGAATGGCAGCAATGTCTATTCTTAGACGCTTATCCCCCACAAGTTTGGTAGAAGAAACAGCTTCTAGTACACTCTTGTTGTCAATGAAAATGTTTATTGGAATAGTCATTTCCATTACACCAAGAATATGGGCCAGCATGTGTCGGTAGTAGATCCCAGCTTCTATTCCTTCCTGGAGTCCAAGAGCTTCAGCTGCTATGGTTGATCGCACCACCCGTCGGATTTTGTTGGCCTGCCAAAAAATAGGGCAACAGTTGCCTTCTCTGTCCAACAGCCAAACGATATGCGCACATGTACTCCCTGTTCCATCATTGATATTACCTAATGACGCATCAGTAAACACAACAATTGTCAAGCTTGAGTCGTTCACCAATTTTGGATACAGCAGGAATGATTCAGTCTCTTTTAACCTTCTTATTGTCTTCCTTGCCCGTATCAGATCACTCATTGTCCCAGTTTTCAACTTGGTGCTAAGTGTTATCATTTCAAAAGCCATATCTGGCCTTGAGCCCTGCACAATCCAATTCAATTTTCCCACTATTTGTCGTAATTTAGTCTGATCTGCCTCATCTAAATATATTTCACTGTTCTCATTACTGACCGGTTTCATATGCTCTAACATTATGCTGTTCACATACTCTGTATGGTCTACTTTCACTTCATCTTTGGTCTGTATCATGTTGAAACCGATGTACTTGAAACATTTCTCTTCCGTCTTGCGTGCTGTGAATCTGTCTCTTAACTTTTCCATCTTGCCTTCAAAACTTTTGCCACCAGCATGCAAGAAATCATCAACATGGCAACAGATCAGACCTTGCAACTCTCCTTCTGAGTACAAACAGAACAATGCTGGATCTAGCTTGCATTCTTCAAACCCAAGTGCTGTTAATTCATCTTTCACACTTAAATAGAACTGTCTGGCACCATCTTTCAAACCATACAAGCCATGCTTCAATTTCCACACATATCCCAGAGGAGTAGAGCTTTCTTTTGGAGGCTTAACAAAAACATCTCTCTCAATTTCTTTCCCTTGCAGAAAAGCTGCTTTTATGTCTGTAGTTTTGATGTCCCACCCCTTTAAGGCGGCAACAGCTAGAAATATTCGCATTGCACCTTTACCAATGGTAGGGCTGTCACTCTGTGTCATGTTATGTTCTTCAAAGCCCCTGACTACTAGCCGTGCCTTCACTTGTCCATCTTTATTAGTCATAACCCATCTTGTAGATAAGGTTTTCTGCCCTATATCTGGAACCTCGTCATATGTTTTAAACTGAACTAACTTTTCAAGTTCTGTCTGCTGTGCAATGTATGTGTCATTTCCTCGAGATTTATTTTCAGAACACATAACTTCAGAGTTGTTGCTAATGGTCGAGGTATTGTTCGTGTTATCGATTAACTTCCAATTAACCATTTCAAGATTTACACTGTGCTCGCCATCAGAATCATTTTTCACGTTGTACCAGTTTTTATATTTTCCAGTAGCCTTTCCTGCACGACTTATAATTTCAGCTGTTTTCCACTGATTTTCATGTTCATATTGAATCTTTGACCCTGCAGGTAAATGCTTACTGTGCTCCGTATTCACTATGGGTGCAACTCTGTTTTGGCAGTTGTCCGAGTTAGTGCCAACAACCGATTGGTTTGTAACTAATTCAGAGATAGATTGTGACTTTTGTCCATCAGTATCAGTTTCACACTTCACTGTAGTTGAACACCGATCTTCACATGACCTGCTTTCTGGTATGCTGTTGTCTGTTGGACCGCTTTTGGATTCAATGTTAACAAGTCTATTAGGTGAGACACGCACAAATACACCACCATGCCTCACAAAAACAACCTTCCCATCTTGAAAGACAACTTTTCCTGGACCAAGCCACCTGTCCTTTCCTTCTCGCTTGTAGAAAACCAAGTCCCCATTGCTGTATTTTTGTTCGGATGCCCTTATTTTTGACCGCAAGGCTCTTCTTATTCTGTCACTTGCCTCAGTTTCAATGAAAGCCTTTCTAGCCCCATGAAGCGCATTTAGGTGATTTGCAAACTTTTCACTTGACGTTGTTCCCTCCAATGCAGGAATATTGTCCTTAAGTATACCTGGTAGATTAGGGTTCTGCCCGAACACAAGTTGGTGGCTGCTAAAACCATTCCACATTTGCAAAGCATTCTTGGCCATGTTTGCCCACGACAGCAGAGTTTGCCTTGAAGTATTCGAGTTCTCAGCTTCTAGCTTTGTTAACATCATGTCTGTTACCGCATGATTCCTTTCACATAAGCCATTTTGAAAGGGACTTTCGCCAGCAGTAGTACAAACACGTACATTGAGAATCGATGTTATTTCCCTCATTTCATCGGAGCTGAATTCTCCGCCATTATCTGTGAGAATTGATGCCATCACCCCATACACACTAACCCAATGATTCATCATGCAATCAATAATGTCACAAGGTCTTTTTCTTTCAACAAATACTGACACAGTATATCGTGACCAAACATCGATCATGTGAAGGATCCATTTACCATTCCACTGTTTAAGGTCCATTGCAACCGATTCATTGAATACTTTTGCCATGGGTAAACCAACCACTGGTCGCGACGGTGTTCTAGCATATAACTTACACATGTCACACTCTCGAACTATCTTGTTAAGTTCATCTTCATATTCGTCTTCCCATGCACCTGCATCACATAGTAACGCTTTGAGCCTTTTGGTTGGTGGATGGGCAAACTGTCTGTGTAGTTTTAACAGCTGCTTCTGACTGTCTTGCAAAGTGACGAAGACATTCTCCACCGGTATGCTCTCAGCTTTGTCAATTGGAATACAGTAGTGTCCAGATGAAGTTAAATTCAGAGACAAGTCTTTGCCAAAAACCGTTGCCGTGTCATTCTCAAGGTCCAATTTAACACCTGCTGTCTTCATGGCTGACCTAGATAACAACAATGGAATATCCGAATCAACAACATCAGTTTTAATTGTCACTGTCTTGCCAGCCATTTCTGCCGGAATGCTGTACTCTCCCTTTGACATCAGTTTTGTACCACCACCAAACTTGAATAACCTGTGACCCTCACATGTTTCAACTTTCCGTCTGTCCGATTCATCAAGTGAATTTAGATAGTCCTTAAGCCACATTTCTCCACACACAGTACTACTACAGGCACTGTCTAATACCGCACACTTTCTCGCATCAATTCCTAGCTGTGTCACTGCGTCTTGCTTGTAACCAGTGAACAAAACCACATTTTCTTCTTCTGTGACATGAACTTTGGCAAGGTTCTCCCAACTGTCGGGGCACTCTGATACCAGGTGACGAAATGAACCACAGGATCTACACACAAGAGGCCGGCCATCCGATCCAACAGGATTTATTTTCTTGTTTACCACACTAGTGTCATTAGCTTTTCCGCGACTGAAACTTGATCGGTTGTAACCTTGACCCTGTTTGCCACCACGTTTTCCACCAAATTTTGGCTGGTACCTCGGTTTAGCCCGAACATATCCAGCAGCTAACAATGCCTCTTCATTTTCAGCCAAAAATGTTGGTTCCAATTTTATACCACTCGTGCTAGTCAAAGACCCTACTGACCCTTCTACAACTTCACCCTTGAATTTTTTGAGAGATTTCTTCGCTTGTTCATACAAATTTGCTCTGTCTTCATAATTCATTCCAGTCAACACAAGCATTTTTTCTTCCTTTGTTATGTTTGCTTTTCTTAGTAACTTGAAGGCTAAAATTTCTGGAGGTAGGACCATTTTCTTTTTCTCAACTTTCTTGTATTTCGAATCAAACTGGGCTATGTAGTCTGATATGGATTGGCCTTCAATTCTGTGATAGTCTTCAAATTCTTCAAACTTTTCTAAACTGTCACTAAGATCATCTTTAGCTAAATGTTTGTCCAAAAAAACTAGTAAAATGTCAAGACCATCATCTTTCTTGAGGTCTTCAAGCTTGACTTGGTCAAATACCTTTTCTCTAATATGTTGTTCATGGTTTTCAGGCAACGATAAGGCAATCACAACTCCTTGCTTTTCTTTCACCAATTCTGTGACTTCCCGCCAAGCCAAAAGTTCCTGTTTGTACAATTCATAGCTCTTCCCATTTGTTAAACTGGGTGGATTTATCTTTGTTGCCATTGTTTACACTCTTTTCTTGGGCAACCACGCTCTGCTACCACTGTTAATTCCGCTAAACAAGCACAAAACCAGAAACACACTTGCAAGTTTTATTGGAGCTAAATCTCTACAAAGAAGAGTTCCTCTAAGCACAGATAACTCTGATTGAAAACAAGGATAACTCTTACAAAAACATTAAATAAGTAATACAGAGTATTGTCCCTTATTACAAATCAATCTTAACAGGTCAGCTGATAATAGTTTATACAAGCATAGATTACCCTGAGATCTTTGAGGGAGAACTGTACATCACTTTTGCCCTTATCCCGGGCGTCCATCACAGCCCCACTCAACCCCTGCTTGCTGATCTGCCTCTGGTATACCTTCTCCTCAATACTGCCCTGTAATTTACATGACTATAAAAATCTAGGGCCAGTTTCAGAAATAATCTAAAACTAAAAAATAAGTTCTCGTCATCTGAGTCGACAGTTTAATTAGACAAATTTATATCAGGTTAAATTATTATTATTATTATTATTATTATTATTATTATTATTAAAGTTCTTGCTTAACCTGAAGTTTGTTGTTTTTTTAGAAAAAAAACTAGGCACTGGTTTAAAACATAATTATCAAGTTTTGCCATAATACCAAAAAAAGCTGAATGATATTTACCTATCAAAGCCACTGCTTTTGTTTAAGCTTTTAATCCCCTTGTAAAAAATTGTGTGTGTGTAAATTTTGCCAACAAAGGGCATAGGGTTAAACAATTTTCATCAATTTAAGCAAAATCATTTCTCACTAAGATTCATAAAATAAACAATGTCCTATTTGCACAATAATGACTAAACATTATACATTTTGCCTTTCCTTACAGAAAGATACTAGTATGTGAGTTATCTAAAACTGTGTATCAGTAGTAATTAACCGTAGTTAGGAGCCTGTAAATATGTACGGCATGCCTCTGTCCATCCCTCCACACTCGAGCCATGGCCTGCAAAATGTACAAGCAAAACAATTTAAATTGTAAAAGAATGTAAAACATGGATGGGTAAACATAATAAGCGACCTATGATAGCTAGGCGCAGCAAGAGTGTCAGGCGGGCAATGTACGCTGTTTTTTACAGTAATGGTATTGTAGCTTGAGTCTGCGTTTCTGAACACAGTAGTGATACAGGCATATTTTTATAGGAATCATGTATTATATCTGATATCATGACTCTTGAAATGTGTAGATGCCAAGGGGAAATACTTTAGGGCACTAAAATAGATAACTCTGCCAAGACATAAGCTATAATAGTAAAATTGCGGTTGTTGCCGCTTATAAGCTCATCTTTGAGAGAGATCCTCACCTGAAGATCATTAGCAGGGTTCCAGTCTATGTCGTAGAGCACCAGTCTAGATGCTCCTATCAGATTTAAGCCAACACCGCCAGCCTTTGAGCTTAGTAGGAATATGACTGAAAAATAACATGTATGTTCTTACTACTGCTTGCAAATAAATTTAGTGTTTCAAGATTTTGTACATTAAATGATGATGACTTTAACTCCCCCATCCAGTGAATATCAAATAAATCTATTACCTATTAATTGACTTCAATCTAAAGAAACCTACATATATATATATATATGTTGAATAAAAATATTATTAAACAAACCTAGACTTTTGTCTTCTGAAGAGGGAACACATATCATTTTCTATTAAAAGTCACCTACTGACACCAAAATAAATAGGAGTCATGAACTATGGCCGATGTGCATACCAAGTCATCCAAAAGTTATAAATAAAAAATGAAAGTATAATATTGCTCACGCAAAGCTAAATAAAGTTATCCATATATCTCTGCTATACTTCAGGGGTAGCACAAATCACTTGACAACAAAAATCGCTGATAATAGAATACCCCATACACTCTTGTGAATGTTTGCTGTTAAACCGTGTGACCAGCTCCTGCCTGCGAGCAGTGGGTGTCTGTCCGTCCAGTCTGAGATAGCCATACCCTGTCCCCTTACACAAACACTCAATCAGATCCAAGGTCTGAAAAAGATAAAGGGCAAAAATTGAGTACAATAGACAGATTGACGATTGACGTAACAATTCATATAATGGTAATTGCCAACCAGTTATTGATTGGTTGATATCACAACGAAATGATGTAACTGACCAATAGCATACTGGCTGACTACTTTGTATATGAATGCATACGTACATGTAGACAAAAGCAGTCAATGTGTCTATAAAAAGTTATTTCAAAAATGTTTTAAAATGCATTCATTTATCTAAATAATAAATGCATTTGTAGCAACACATATTCTTAAAACAATAAATAAAAATGTAAACTTAAACTTAGAATACAGGGTTCGAATTTAACTTTGAAGAGCACTCGCAAAATTTTGCAATGCTTTTTGAGGCAACTCACAAAATGAAAATTCAACTTGCAATTTTATCATTCGCTTTATTCCCTTATAATAATGTCCAATTAAAGTAGAAATTTACACCTAAGATATATTATGAATTTTAAAAAGTATCAATCTTGAGTGACTCGACTACTAGAACTTGTTGATGGCTTTTTCTTTTTGGGGGGTATGGAAACACTCATCAGATGCTGGCCTGATTGGGCTAAGTCAAGGAATGGAAATCAATTGTTGATGAAATTTGATTGCAACTGTTTGAAATAAAAAAAAATATTGTATATAATGTAACATTTAGAATTGACCAAGAAACCTAGTTTATGACTCCATGTTACCCAGATCAAAACTAATCTAAGATTTCATCAAGGCAAAACTTCTGATCAAGTTTCATGAAGATTGGTCCAGATATATTGCACAATAGAGCGTCTAGAGTGTCCACAAGTTTTTTTTAAGATTTGACTCAATGACCTCATTTTTGACCCCACATGACCTATTAGTTTCAAACTATTCCAAGATTTCATTGAAGCATTTTGATAAAGTTTCATGGAAATTAGAGCAGATGTATTGCCTCTAGAGTGTTCCCAAGATTTCTATAAGATATGACCTAGTGACCTAGTTTTTGACCCATATGACCCACTTTTAAAATGCAGTCGAAATTTAACCCAAGAGAACATTCTGATCAAGTTTGAACTTAATCAGATCAATCACCACCATAAAATAGTTTCGGACAAGATTTTTGAAAGATTTGACCAAGTGACCTAATTTCTTATCACATGTGACCCAGTTTAAAATATGTCCAAGAGTTCATCAAGGAAAACATTCTGATCAAGTTTAATGAATATAAGACCATACATATTGCCTCTAATGTGTTTCAAAGATTTTTCTAAGATTTGACCTAGTGACCTAATTTTTGACCCCATGTGACCCACTTTTTTAAATGGTCCATGTTTCTTCGAGGGGTACATCATGAATAATTTTGAACAAGACTTGACCAATCATTACCATGATATGGTTCTGGACAATATTTTTCTAAGATATGACCTAGTGACCTAATTTTCGATCATATGTGACCTAGTTTTATTTACAACAAGGAAAACATTCTGATAAAGTTTCATGAATATTTGACCATGTATAATGCCTCTAGTATGTTCAAAATATTTTTCTAAGATTTGACCTAGAGACCTAGTTTTACACCCCATGTGACCCACTTTAAAAATAGGTCGAGATATGATCAAGGGGAACATTCTGACCAAGTTTGAATATTTTCTGATCAATGCCTACCAAGATATGGTACCAGACGGACAGACAGACGGACGGAATGACGGACGGACAACGCCAAAACTATATCCCCCTCCCGAAATCCTCGATTGGCCGGGGGATAATAAAAGCAACAGTAAATGTAGCGTGGATGCTTTGGACCATGAAATATATTCAAAGGTTGATGGGGTTTACATAGAGTGCGGGAAAGCGCTAAATTTAGCCAATGATTGAGCTACATGTTTGTAGGTGATTACGTCATTTCATTTCACTTTCTATAATGCACGCCTCGGAGCATCCCTGAAAGATTCGAGATAAAACTCAGCTTTTTCCGTATTTGTTCTATTTTTGAAAACTTACTAGAGCATGACTCCGTACTGTCTTCTTTATACTGGTAGTGTAAACATGCCACTTATAGGCTGATCACACTCGACTACGTAGCGGAGTTGAGTTCATGTTTAATATTATATCTACTTTCCTTTTAACATTTTGTGGTCTAGAAAAAGCCACTCGCAGAATTTTGCGAGCTTGAATAAAAGTTACTCGCAATTTGCAAATGTCGCTCGCATTTTGTGAGTATGCGAGTCTAAATTCGAACCCTGGAATATACCTTACAGTGGTGATTTTTGTTTTAGTTCATACATAACAAGAGCCGTCGTAAGACAGCATGCTCGACTACGCCGCTTTAACTTAGAAGTGAATACAATAACGATGTAATATTAAGTTTGGTCTCTTTATGTCAAACCTAACTAAAATTATTCGATGCACAAGGTCACTTTGATGCTGCCCTCCCACCAGCCTGCCCGAACAATGATGCAAGTCATTCAAATAACTTGATTTCCCATTATTGAAATGTGGTTAAGAATTATATTACAAATATGCCTTTCAAAAGAAATTAAAAAAAAATAAAAAATTCAAAAGCCATAATTTGTATTTAGGGTTAAACTGGAGTTATGTTTCTTGTTGTAAGATGGTGGTAAATAATTTTGAATAAAAGATAATATGGAGTTATCTAACCTCATTATGTGATAGCTCTGAACAATTGTGTGAAGTATAAAGTCAATTGAATGAATGGTATTGGAGTTTAAAGTAAAATCCCTACTTGCCCTAAAACTTTAACCTGCCCTAAAACTTTAACCTAAGTCAATCAGGGGCCATAACTTGTATAAAGGATAATATGGAGTTATGTAACCTCATTGTGTGATGGTCCTGAACAACTGTGTGAAGTATTAAGTCAATTGAACAAAGGGTATAGAAGTTATTAATAAATATCCCAACTTGCCCTAAACTTTAGCCTAAGTTCCACAATCAATCAGGGGCCATAATTTGTGTAAAGAATAATATGGAGTTATCTTACCTCATCATGTGATGGCCCTGAACAACTGTGTGAAGTATTAAGTCAATTGAATGAAGGGTATTGGACTTATAAGTGAAAATCCAAACTTTCCCTAAAACTTTAACCGGACGCAGACGCCGACGCTGGGGCGAGTAGTATAGTCCACCTAGTCTTCGAAAATTTGAGCTAAAAATGTCATTTTGAAGATTGTTGTTGAAGCTTCTATGGTCAAGTGTATTGAGCTATTTATCAACTCATTTTAGTTTGTTTAATATGTCATGTGATTTGAAAAACCAGATCTCCACTTACACACGCAATAAATATGTAATAATGACAATATTCTTCAATTTAGAACAATACCTTTGTATGATTGGAGACGACCACAATTTTCTCAAGCATGTCTGATGTGTGTATGCAGTGAAGTAAAGCGGATAGGACAGTTAGTTTGCCTGAATGTTCCTCTAATCTCCTATCCGGCTTGAAGTCATCAGGAAACAATTCCAGAAGGCCATCGTAAACACTGGTCTGTGAGCAGATACAAAATAAAACAATAAGAAACAAAATTAAAACAAAAATCACCACTTTTCAGTGCCCAAATTGTTACATATTGCTTGTAAACGGTTTTTACCATTAGCTTTTTTGGAGTGTTTGAGCCAGCATTCCTGGCATTACGACACGCTTTAATTGCAGGGACTTAATCCTGACATGCAACATGTTATAAAACGTGTCACTTTTGATCTCTGTTCCAACAGTCAAAATGAGCCACACGCCTGTGGTACCAGACTTATTTAATTTAACAGTGATAAACAGTGCTCTACAAAGTTGACTAAGATGATAGCAACAGACAAGTTAATAGAATAATTAACAGATTTTGTTGTCAACTGGCATTTCAGTGAAATTAAACCTTATAAAAAACAAGAGCTGTCACAGAAACAGCGCGCTCAACTATTCCACCGCTTTACAGTGTAAGGATTTTCTTTACGGTGTAAGGATTACTTGATAAACTAAGGTTTGGTGGTTGAGTACCATTGTATAGTTTTAAAAGTCGAGCTAAAAACAAATGTTTCAACAGTACCTCTGCATTCTCCAATTCGTCCTTATCCCTCTGGGCTTTAAGGGCCTTCTGGTATATGAGCCCTGGGTGGTTACACAGTTGCTTGAGTGCCCCGATACAGACAAGATGGGGGGAGCCTGCCAGACAGCCTGATAGGCAGGACCGTACAAGCTGGCTTCTCAACAGTTGATGGTACAAGCTTAACTGTAAGGGTGAAGGTCTGCAGAATAGCACTATCTCCTCTGAAAAGTTAAATATGAATTGTCAACTGATACACAAGGTTGGTTGTCCGAGCAGGATAGGGTGGAACTAGATCTGCCAGACATAACAATATGCAAGATCATTCGAGTTTACTTTGCAACAGCTGGCCAAAAAAAGCTCGACTTTTAGGTAGTGGGTTGGTGGAAATTTTTTTTACAGCATGAACTTGACATAGGATAACCCATTTATACTGAGCTTGTTAAGAAACCACAATAACAGTTTATTTTAAAGCAAACCTTGGTTTAAATCTCTACAAAAATACCATGTAGTGTTTATTATGAAGCAAATATTGTAACACATGTATGACATATATATATACAAGGGCCACAATTAAGAGTTAATAATGCTACCTTGGTTTTGATCAAACAAAGTCAAGAAATTTGGCCAATAACCAAATGTAAGCAAGTTTAGTAGATAAGATTAGAAAGGCTCAAGATGTGACTTTGGTAAATTTAACATTTCAAGGGCCATAACTCAGGAGATAATAGTGACCTGCTGTTGATTACACTCAGTTGAGATATGATTCCAACTTAGATTATACCTTATATGCTTAAGTCAGAGAGCGGACATAAAAATGTGTTGCCCTCAGACCACTTTCTTGAACAATATTACCCCTATACATCTGCCAAGCTATGCAGGAAACATTGAACTTCCTCACTTTTTGGCGGCAGGTACTTGTTGTTAATCTCCTGTGTGCGTCGGAGCACGAACATCTGGGTCATTCTGGCTAGCTCCGCCCCCCTCTCCTCCCCTAAGGCAACCTGGGCGGGTGTGGCTCCTGGTTGCCTTGACGACACTATTGGGTCCTCGTACACTCTCTTGAAACCTGAACTGGTACCTGTTAAAATAGCACTTATATTTAATAATGTAATAAACATAATGTAAATTCATTCTGTAAATCACAAAATTTGTGTAGGCCGATAGATTGTTAGAATTTTTTTAAGGGTTATTCTTATGAGCTTGAAGTCAATCAAAAGTTCTATTGGTATGGTATTGCTCCTTATCTTAATCTGTCAAACAATAAAAAATATATATAAATTTAAAGGGTGAAATTTTTCCAACCATTTTACCAACTTTATACTTATTCATACTTAAGAAAGATAGCAATCATGACAAAGTTACAGCCCGGACTCAACCATATGTAGTATTATTGCATAATTTCACTGAATAACCTGTATAACTTTCCTACTGCATCAGGGTTACTGTGTTTGAGGAAGTAACAGCCTGAAAATGACCATATGTTTTGGCATTTTTCTAGTAAAGGTCACCATGACTATGACATCTAAACCAAAAATAAATAGAAGACATGACCAATGTGCCTACAAAGTTTGACCACTTTACAATAAGTCGCTTAAAAGCTACTGATTTGGAATGCCCCTTTTTACTTGACCATTTACCTATTGGCCCTAAAATCTATTGGGGTCATATATTGACAATGACCAATATGCATACCAAGTTTGAAGTCTTGACACCAAGTTGATCAAAAGTAATTGATCAGCCAACATCTGTAATTTATCTAGGAAAGGTCACAATGATTTTCACCTATTGACGCTTAAATCAATATGGGTCATCTACTGACCATGACCAATGTGTATACGAAGTTAGAAAACTATACACAAAGCCATTCAAAACTAATTGATCAGAAAGAAAGTGTGATGACGAGTCGACGCAGACTCTGTTGCCCGACAAAGTCATCCCTGTGTCAGCCATGTTTTGCATGTGACACAAAAAAAACTACATTTTACCTAAGACACCAGGGTTACAGAACTCAACAATGGAGAAGAACTCTTGCAGGTCATTCTGTATAGGTGTTCCAGTCAGCACCACTCTCCTCACACAGGACAGGCTTGATAGTAACTGGAATGAAGACATCAAAATTAGCACAAGCCTGTTTAAGCATAGGTTCGTATGAAAAATCTTTGTGTCAATATATGTCTATATATCGGTGCTCCAGCTAGGTTTAAATAGCAGGGTGGTGCACCAGGCCTTTTTACTACACCTAGCTATGCCCTTCTGTTTGACAGAGATCATTTTCTAGAATAGGTATAAAAATAATATATATATAAAATTTTGACACAAAGAAAAGACAACATTAGGTATTCATAACAAACTACAGTAAGTATTGAAAGAAAAATAATTTTGAGTGAACCAAGTTTATAACCTTCTTATAATCCAGAGTGATTTCCACCATTTGTTTGTTGTCCTCATTGATAGCAGGTGTACTAGGTAATTATGTGAATATAATATTAATAATAATAATAATATCGATAATGACAGCACAACCAAGGCTATGACAATACCTCAACATGTTTTTTCAAAACACAGACCAGGCCCCAATATCACGAAAATACTTAAGTCAAATCTCAAACTCAATCTCAACTCATTTTACCATATAATACAAAATTTATTGGAAACAAAAATATATTTTAACAAATTTTTAAAAAGCATTCTATCATTGAATATGTTGATCAAAACCTTTGGTCTAGATTCCGATTGAAAAAAAAATTATAGCCAAAAATGTACTCGAGTACAATTCATTGCCTTTTAAGAATTACTCAAGTATATTTTTGCTCTAGAATAAGATTTCTTTGAAATATTTTCAAAATCTTTCAATAACACATTTTATGAGAAAATAGGTTTACAAAAAGTATGAAAACATGCAAGATTTTGAATAAGACGATGCTTGTACGTGGTAAAATGAGTTGAGAAAGAGATTGAGATTTGGCTTGAGTATTTTTGTGATATTGGGGCCTGGTACAAACTTACTGATGTGGTTTTAATGGCTGTGTTCTTCAAGCGGTGACCTTCATCACACACAATGAGGTCAAAGGTCAACTTCTGAAGGAGGTCAAACATTCGAACGAACATCTCGTATGATATAATCAGTACCGGATAGATTGAGGTCTTTGTGAACTCCTGAAAGATTTGAGAAGGATTGGAAATGCACCATAGGAAAGAGACACTATTTAAGTAATATGTTTAGAAAACTTCATACATAAAGAATATAACATGAGTGATCATACAACACAATATTATAAGTTTCCCAAATATAATCAAAAACATGTACGGTATTTGCAACATTAATCAAGTTTGAAGAAATTTTGTGTTGAGTGACTATGAATGTGATACCCTCTATATAAAAAAGATACTCTATTTACATCATAAATACAAATTTTATGATTTGCTGCGCTGAATACAAAAAAAAATAACATCACAATATAGCATGTTTATTTTCAACGCTATTTGTTAATGACGTCATGTCAAAATTTATAACACAATTCAAGGAATAAACTAAATACTTATTTTCATTTTAAGTAAACCTAAAAGTAATTCCTTCCAACTCATTCTGTAAATAGATCGACCGAACTGTAACCAGAAACAGTATATCATTTGACGTCATTAAAGCCCAAGACATCATGGGATTGAGCCCAACCGGCAGCAATATATGTAGATATTTTTTTGGCCTCTAATAAAGGACACCGGTAATAGTTTCTACCCAGGAAACTGACCTGAGAGTGATTCAAGTCAGCTTACAGCTTCTTCACAATCAAGCTCAATTTGATTAGTATAGAACAAAACACTGTCAACTTTTGTACAAACCTCAACTTTCTTGTCCGCACTGACAGCATACACCTGTAGTCTCTCAAAGCCCAGCCACTTCTTGAACTCTGCATGCCAGTTCTGGTTTATCAGCAAAATAAGGTCAAATATTAAACAGCTCTTTGCTCTGTCGCAATACAATCAGAATACTATCAGAGCCAAAAGTGTGACTAACATCAGCAAAACAGATCTTACAGATTCTGCAATATTTCAGTTCATTTTAGCATTAGAACTGTACCATATCAAGCAGAAAGCGGTCACAAAGTAAGTTTTAAATTTTTGGCATTATGTCAAGTATGTTTTACACAAAATGAAATGTAAATTACCATGACCTAAAAAAACAACATTACACCATTGGCGCCACCATTCTTTTTCAGCCACAAGGAAACTATGATGTCATATTCCTTGCTTATGTCAAAGACGCAAAGGACAACGTACGTTAATGGGCATATACGGCCTCTATATTTCAAAAATATTAAGTTATTAACTGCTGTTACTGACAGTTTTTAATAAATAGAGTAACATGTAAACTGCATTTTATTACGAATAGTTTTCCGCTATGCCAACAGATGACGTCAGAAACGGCACGCAAAGCACGTGGTTTCGCGCCAAAAGCGTTGATTCTGCCGATTTTTGCGTTTTTAATGTAAAAATAAACACAGAGCGCATGCAAGTGTCACTGAGATCTTTTCACATAGGATTCAGTATTATCTTATTTACTTCTATGCACAGTTTGGTCGTGACACTTATCTGCGCTCTACCCTTAAACACCAAAAAAAAGCTTCTTAATTTGTACGTAATTTAAAAATAATACTTTTGTTTTTTTCCTAGTAATGTTAATTTAGACCTTAAATGTGACCAAAAAGTGTCTAGTCTGTCATATGTGTTCGTGTGTTTTGGTTTAATACATCGTCTGAAACTTGAGATCACTCATAAATATTTTTACTAAAAATAATCGATTCAATATTTCCAAAAATCGGTTGAGTACCGCCATGATTTAATCAAATATCCGTTTCTAAGCAGACGCTCTGAGACTTGATTGTTCGTGTCGAGTATATTTCAACGTTTGAAATAGTATTGAAAGGTGTAAGTGATTTTTTTAATCAAAGCTTCAAGATCCGGATCAACCCAACAGCCAACCGCAGTTTATAAGGTGATGTATTTTTATCTTCTTTTGATATCTGACTCTGAGTGAAACGAAGTGAACTAGAAATGAAAAGAACAATAATAAGAATAAAGCTGATATGTTATACTACCAGACTTGCTAAATGATGTCTTTAATATTCTGCTCGAGAAAAAGTCGTCTGTGAAATGGCGCCAAATTACAACTAAGGGCACTAATTCCCTTCATGTGAGAAAAACAAGGGGAGGTAATAAAATTAATACAAAAGTATTTATTTTTAAATTGAATTTGAGAAATTGATTTGTTTTTGTGCAATAAACATTTTTAATAACATTTTTAGTTATATTTAATTATTTAAAGTTATTTGTTTTTCTATAAGAACACGTATTTTAATAGTTGTTCGAAAAGGAAGGTTAAACACAACTAATAGTTCATAGCACGTGTTGAAACATATTTTGGTGAATACGAACAACAAAGAACCATATAACTGTATGAAACATGGAAACATTATACACTGGTAAAACATTAAACAAATAAGATTAACAAATAAAGGCAAATTGTCCATGTCAAGTACATTATACACAAATAATGGACGCATGGTATATCGTTTATTGTGGTAGTTAGTTTACAATAAGAATTGTATGTTTTCAGTATGGCTAAACAGTACACGTGCATAGTTTGCACAAAACGTTTAAAACCAAAAGATAGACGGCCAGTGGCAGGGTCACAAAATAAACCACTAAGGAAATATTTAAGAAAAACATTTTTAATTGAAAGGACCTGCGACGATGATGTCATATGTAACAAATGTAAGCTGGGATATTACCAAAATAGCAAGACCAAGGACCGTAGGAAGGCCGTCGAAGTCAAGCAATGTACAATAAGAAGCCCTGTGTGTAACATACGAGTAAAATCTACAGGGAAAAGCCATAGTCGCTGTGTTGTATGTAACGGCTCGGCTAAGAAAATGGTTGTAGTTTCGGCCATGGCAATTAGTGACATGTTCCTACGAAGTGGTGTGCTCTTACAAAGCAAGGCACGGTCGTGTGCAGAACACATAAAGAACGGCTTCTTTTTACCGTCCATCTGCTGTTGTAGACAGGGGATTTAGGGACGCAGTTCAACTTTTGAAGGTAACACGAAATGAAATCCTTGTTCCATTACAGCTTCGTCTTTATTGTAATGTTTTCAAATCACAGAACTCCTTCCTTTTTATTTTAGGACCTCGGTGTCAAGACAGAAATGCCCTCGTTCCTTGGACCCAAAGAAAAACAATTCCAGACAAACAGCGCTAATCACAGTCGATTGGTCACAAAGGTTATACTCTTCAAAATATACTGCGCAACTAGTGTCGTATTACATTATACATTTCAGCTATTAATACTGGACACGTTGTCTAATCTGACACAAATCAGGAACATTATAGTTGCTATAAATTGTTTCGCTTGAAAAAATATACTGCTCTTTTGAAAGATTAAATACTAGCTCAGCCGGTCCCCTGCATAAAATAGAATCTCAGGGTCGTTCTCATTTGTTTTTACTTATTATAAAACTTAACATTTACAATATTAGCACCGCAGACATTGGTAAAACACCTTTTTTTACCTTTAAATAATTAAAAAATGAAGTAATTGATAAGGGAAAACCAAACAAAAATTAAGTTCGGAGGTAAAATAGTAAAGCGACCAGAAACATCTTATAATAAGCCTAACCTAGCAAATATACATCCAAATAGTATTAAGGTATTTACAATCAGAAACATTATACATGTTTAGGCTCGTATGTTTTATCAATCTTCAATACCGTATTCATTGCCATGCAATCATGTGAATCTTTCTCCAGATTAGATGGGTAGTAGAATCGGCAAACGGACGGTTGAAAAACTGGAAATATCTTGATCGCGTGATACCCAATTCTCAGATCCCGTATGCCGGAGATTACACACGCATAGTTGCGGCGATCTGCAACAAGTACAGATCCCCACTGATAGCAGGTGTGTTTTAATAACGAACGCAATATGTTAATGATTGCTTTATTATTTGTAATTTAAAGTTATTACCATTATATATCATTGTACATGTGTAGTATCAAACTAATTTATTTTCTAGGTAATGATGAAGATGACCTATTGACAGCCGCGCGTCTGATATCAATGAGCCGCCGTGAGAACCTCTTGCAAGCAAGGGTCGAAGAAGAAGGACTTGACCATCTGACTAAGTCCTCCGGTTGGGCACTATTGTCTGAACCTGGTGTGGTGCCGGACTTTCCAAAGCTGGACGAGTCCGACCTTAGGACTTTGACTGTTGGTGTTTACCAACTTAAGCTTGCGCCATCCTACGTACAAGAGCACCTTGATGAACATGGCAACTTCGATATCTTTGTCCGCGAGCAATCGCCTGGCCTTCTTTGTATTAAAATACAGAGCAGGCATATGTCAGCTATCAGATACAAATGCTGGGTTGGGTATAACGAGGGCGCCATTAATGGGTGGTACTGTAAATGTAAGTCGGGGGCCAGGGTTGTTGGCATGTGCGCCCACATAACAGCGGTTGTATGGCACTTGTCATACCAGCGTCACGATGTCATGGCACGCGGTGTCAGGAACTGGACCGATGCTCTAATTGACACAGCTGAGCCTTAAATTGATTGAAGGATTGATCTTTCATATCATAGGACTTCGCCATAGATACAGTGATGATTTTTTTAGTCTACTGTTTTATGTATGCATGTGGTCCTCACGCTTTCACAATAAATTAATAATTTATTAATCTTTAGAAAAGATATGTTCAGTTATTTTCTATTAAGAAAATAAAACATATCTGATCATACATCCATTATTATCTATTTCTTGATTGATATACGTCACTTCCGTCCTAATTTCAATTCAAGGACGTATTTTTTCCTTTTTATTAAAATTCAGTTCAAGGTTGTATGTTATGTTTATTAGTATTTTCATTATATTCGATCGGTGTTGAATGAAATTGGTGATGAAACTCCGGGTACCGGCGTTTATGGCACATTTGAGGTTTATTTAAACTGATTGGAATTTAGAAATTATATACACTGATAAATAAACATATTTTTTTTTATAAAATAAATTAAGTCCTATAAAATGTATTTAATTAGGTATAGTAATTCATAAATACTAACTTAATTGTTTTGCAAAACTGATATAAAAAATAAAGGGAAGTAATTTTTATACATGGTATTAATTAATACTATATAATGACAATGTTGTGTTTTAACTCAGTGTGTTTATATTTGGTTTTACAATAAATTGAAATTTAACCAAAATAGAATCCTTATGCCATTTAACCTTTAAATGATAAAGATACAAATGTGAATCATTTTTTGTTTTATAACGTACAACGCAGAGCGCAACGAAGCGTCAATATCTCGCGGTAAGCCGTGGAATCGTGAAATGCACGTACGTTACTCAACAAGTCGACATTTCAAGGTTTTTTGAAATATTTCTTTAAAACTTCGGAAATACGGGCTACACATGTTCATTATTCCGTGGTGTATTTTTAAAAAAAATCTGGATGAGGCCGATTTCGGCCCAAAACGTACGTTGTCCTTTAAGACTTGTATCTGTTTATCGCGGTTCAAGTGTTACCAAGGCAAGTTTTCAATTTTTGAGTATTTTACGCATATAAAGAAGAGCGCCGTGCGTGGGGCGCCAAGAGTCCCCTACCGGTTTAAAGCCTTATGAAAAGGATAAGCATGTCTCAAAAAAATCTCCATGAAAACAAATCCAACCAATGAATCAAAGTTGTTTAAGTCACCCCAGTTCATGTGATAGTGAACTTATGGCTTTTACAGTAAACTTTATCCATCAAAATGCAACAGTTAAAGCTGTAAAACCTACCAGATCACCCATTTCTACTTTTGACCAATGGACCAAAATGGCTATATTTTTTATAAGTCAAGGGTAATAACTCTGCATTACCCGACATAATGCCAAAAATTTAAAACTTACTTTGTGACCCCTTTCTGCTTGATATGGTACAGTTCTAATGCTAAAATGAACTGAAATATTGCAGAATCTGTAAGATCTGTTTTGCAGATGTTATTCCCATACTTATGCCCTGTATGTACATACTGAGTTTCATGAACATAGCTTTGATTCTTTTTGAGCTATCACAGGACCAAAATGGCTATATTTTTTAGTCAAGTCAAGGGTAATAACTCTGCATTACCTAGTCTGATGAAAAAAACAAACTCACATGCATAATCTCAATATTGCCCTCTTTCCACATACTAAAATTTCATTCACCTAGCTTTAAAACTTTTTGAGTTATCCCAGGACCAAGAATTCTTTTCAGTCAACAGCTATATTTTTTAAATAAGTCAAGGGCTATTACTCTGCATAACTTTGCCTGACAAAAAAAATTAACTAACTTGCATAATATCCATATTGCCCTCTTTCCACATACTAAGTTTCACCTAGCTTTGATACTTTTTTAGTTATACCATGACCAAATTGGCTTTATTTTTAAGAAGTCAAGGGCCATAACTCTGCATCACTTTGTCTGACAAAAAAAGAATAAACTAAAATGCATAATCTCCATATAGCCCTCTTACCACATACCAAGTTTCATTAACTTTGATACTTTTTATCGCTTGACCAAGATTTTTGTGGATGGACGGATAGTCATCCTTAAGTCCCCTCCGTAGAAACCGGTAGGGGACTAATAACTTCATAGTAACTCTAATGACCACAAAAGCGCAATAAACACCTTCTATTTCCATGTATGTACCTTAACAAGGCTGCCAGGGGTAACCACAAGGATCTTCTTGGCCACTGGCTTCCCTCCATACGGCCCTTGCTTCAACATTGTCCTACAATCAACAGGAGTATGGTGGTCACTTATGCCAAATTAATTCAGAATCTGCAGTTATGGACCACACACAAACTATTATCATAAGTTAAGCTTCGACAGCAAAATTGAGAATGTTCAGAGTCACGCAGTGAGTGTGACCTTGTTTGTGTATTTAGGGACCCAAGTGTCCCTGTGAAACATCCCCATGTTGATGTTTTTTATGGAGTCACTTCCAAATCCCACTATCCCACAATTTGACAGGCTAATAAAGGTTACAGCTACATACCAGATCAATGAAATACACTGCAAAGTCTTCCCAAGGCCCATGTCATCACTGAAAATATACAAAAAACAGCTGTTACACAAGGCCTGACTATAATATACCTCAATTTGGGGCCATAAAAAGATAACTCAAACGGCACTAAGTCTTGTTCATACAGTCAAACCTGTATTAAGTGGCCATGTTATTTAAAGTGTTCAATCTATTCAATGTTGACTGACATGCATTTCTTTGATAATTTTAAGAGTTATAGCCAAGGTTAAAGCTATTGCACAAAAATGCCGTCAAAGACGCCTAGGCCACAACAGAACCATTACAATGTTCTTTGGAAAAAAGGACAAGCTAAAAAATGATAACAAATATGAACTTACGCCAATATAGCACCACATCCAGAAAAATTCCGAAAACCCATGACACAGGAGTATAGGAATGTGACCCCTTCCCTCTGATGGGGCCTCAAATTTGAGGCCAGGTAGGGGTCCACAACAACATCCACGACAGCCACTCCACTCTTGTTACATTCCCACTGAAAACAAAGCACAAAAGTAGAAAAATGTGACCCCTTGCTATTGGTGTGGACTCATGTGTGGCCAGAAGGGGACAACTACAACAACCATGATCGCCACACTGCCCATGTTACATTTCCACTCAAATACAGGACACAGGAGTAGAGACATATGACCCTCTCTTGATTGTGAGGCTAGGACACTTCATCCCTGTTACATTCCTACTGGGCACAGGAGTAGAGAATTGTGACCCCTTGATCACTCAGGTTGGGCCTTAAATGTGAGGCCAGGTCGTGTTCAACAATGACATCTATCACTGCCTCAACATCCTTGTTACATTCCCAATGAAATACAGGACACAAAACAGGACTCCAATTTAGTTGAACTTTGACATCAAAGAGTGGTAGTACATTTGAAACTCAAACCTGTCTGCTTCATTTTCAGTAAAAAGGGCAATAATTCAACAATATTTAGCGAAAACAAGTATTGAACAATTAATGAAACTCAATAAAGAGTTAAGAAGTCATTGCTGAGAACTAACAATTATGTTAAATGGATGTTCAAGCAGACAGTGCAATGTACATCATTATGCATCTCTGGGTATGTATGGGGTGATGTCTGAGCTGTAACCACTGTTTTCTCCCATCTCAGATAAGAAGATCCATTAATTTAACCATGCTAGAAATTCTTATCTTGCCCACAGGGGCAGATAAAACGGGCGTATGGAACTTCTTTTAATGGTCACCACATCGTAATTACCTCCCTTGTTGAAGACTGTTGTCTTTAGCGCATCATGGAAATCTTGTCTGGTGGCAATATTTTGAATGTGAGTTAATTATTTCTTGCTTCAAATGTCACCAGAAACAGTTTTCACGCACCTTTCAGGAAATAATGCTTCAATCTTCTTAGAACTATTTAAAGACCGATCAGACCATTTACATACTCTGAATTACTGCGCGAATATCCATGACAACCACGAATCATTGCATATCCGTACAATATTATTTTCACTAAGCACAAAAGAGTTCCGGCAAAAAAATACATTTTTACTTAATATTGTTTAACTGAGGTGGGAGAAAAAGCATCTACCATAGCCGCTCGTGTAAGATAGGTTCATCCCGACGATACTTATAATCTCCCATGAATCAATTCTGAGGCTAAATAAAACTTGTCATTAATGTTAATCTTTGTTTTCCTCATGCCTGGGCTAGTCTGGGCTTTACTACTTTGGGCTTCCGGGGCTTTGTTTGGGAGGTTTGAGAGCCCAACATCTACAAAAAAAATGGACTTGATTTACCTGGTGTGTCTGACTAGGTCGGGGTAAGACCAAAGCACCTGGGGCTGTGGGGTCATGCCTGGGCTTTACTAATGTAGGCTCTTGGGGTCGGGTTTCTGGGGGCATAGAGCCCAGTATCTGAGGTCGACTGAACTGCTTGTTGGCGGTCCGTGCTGGTGCTGCCAATCAAAGGTATTCCATAATGATTTTTTTCTATAAATATGAATGATCATTGTTTAATCTACTGAAAAGTCTAAATGATTTTACCAATGATGATTAAATACTGTTTGGTGTTCATAAAATGAAATTAATCCAGAAATTAAAATTCTGCACTAAGTACATTTTTAACTAGAGCTGTCGTAAGACTACGCTGCTTTGACTTTGAAGTGAATACAATAACGATGTATTACCGTAAATGACTGGGTATTAGACGCAATTTTTTCCCTCAGATTTCGATGTAAAAAAATGCCTGCGTCTAATAACCAGTAACAAGCTTTTGAACTTTTTTTCTGAGGTCGATTTCAGGCTGAGAGTTTGTTTAGATTTATGTAGAAAGGGATGTTACTCGCGTCATATCGATTGAATATATACGGGTTAAAACGTCCGTTGAAGATCGGGATACGGTATATCGTAAGATGTTTATAATTTAAAAAAAATATTTGTACAATTAAAATTATTCAATATTAATTTGAATAAAAAAATAATTAAACATGCATATAAAAAAGCAAAGTTGGGCAGTGTCAAAATATTTTTGTCAGTTGTACGATAAGGTGTGAAAAATTCGCACTGCCTTTAGACCTGTTTAACATACCAATACTACAAACTGATGCGATAATGGCCTTGTTTTTTCGCACTTTTCCATGTTCTTTATTCTTTTCTGACATTTTGAGAAGAAATCCGTACAATATAAGATTTTTGCATAACTTCACTTTTCATTCTCGACTGGTTATCGTTTACGATATACTGTCAGAAAGAAATCTTACAAATAGTCATAAAAGGTACTTTTCAGTGCCATACAGAAACAAATTGTCACACTAAGTACTTTTCAGTTCTTATCCTAACATGAAACGAATAAAAATGAAACATATTTTGCATTATCATTGTATGGTTTTAAAGATAACCATTGCCATTTTCACGAAAAACAACAACATTTTTCGTCACTGTCAACAAACATGGTGGCCAAGATTGGCAGACGATTTTGACATATTTTCTATGCGTCCTTTAACCCAAAACATAGATTAAAAGTTTTTTCACAGATTTTCACGGATTTTTTTGCCTGCGTCTAATACCCCCTATCATCATATACCCAGTTATTTATGGTATGTGCCTGTCAAAAGCAATAAAACAATCAAATAAAAAAGTGAACAATAATCACGATGTGATAAAACCAGGTTTTTAATGATTGGTAGAAGAGATTCAGTTTAACTGCTTTCTTATATTTTTGTAACAGTGACCTTGATCCTAAGGGCCCCAAACATAATCCCATGGAAGATATCCATAAACTCTTCCTACATATATCAAGTTTAGTCACAGTATGTCAACCATTACAGGAACACTAATCTATTTTTAGAAACAGTGACCTTGACCCTAGGGGGCCAAAAAGCAATCCATGAAACCACTTGTCCTATATACCAAGTTTAGTCACACTATGTCAACCCTTACTGAGTTATTCAGTACTAACCATATTTCTATTTTTAGCAACAGTGACCTTGACCTAGACCATAACTCTCGGGGCCCAAAACACAATCTCAGGAAAGGTCTCTGTAAGTCTTCCTATATACCAAGTTTGGTCACAATAATTATTATGTAGACCCTTACTTAAGTTATTCAATACAAACCCTTTTTCTATTAATAGTAACCTTGACCTTGATCCTAGGGGCCTCAAACGCATTCCAATTCACAAGGTCTCCATAAACTCTTCGTATTTACCAAGGTTGGTCTCTTTATGTCAAACTGAGCTAAAAAGCTAAAATTATTCAATACATGTGGTGACTTTGATGCTGCCCTCCCAGCAGCCTGCCCGAACAATGACGCAAGTCTTTTAATATGAAAATGCGGTTAAGAATATAAATATGTGCCTTTCAAAAGAAATTAAATAAAAAAAAAAAAATCATTCAAGGGCCATAATTTGTATGTAGGGTTTTAATGGAGTTATGTTCCTTGTTGTAAGATGGTCGTCAATAATACTGTGTAGTATTGAGTACATTGAATGAAGGGTATATAAGTTTTTTTTATTAAAATCCCAACTTGCCCTAAAACTTTAACCTGCCCTTTAACTTTAACCTATTAAGTCAATCAGGGGCCATAACTTGTATTATACATAATATGGAGTTATGAAACCTCATTGTGTGATGGTCCTGAACAACTGTGTGAAGTATTAAGACAATTAAATAAAGGGTATAGAAGTTATTAATAAATATCCCAACTTGCCCTAAACTTTAGCCTAAGTTCCACAATCAATCAGGGGCCATAATTTGTATAAAGGATAATATGGAGTTATCTAACCTCATTATGTGATGGCCCTGAACAACTGTGTGAAGTATTAAGTCAATTGAAGGAAGGGTATTGGACTTTTAAGTGAAAATCCCAACTTGCCCTAAAACTTTAACCGGACGCCGACGCCAACGCGAGTAGTATAGCCCTCCTTATTCTTGGAAAAGTCAAGCTAAAAACAATATTTAATAAAAATGGCATTCTGTTTGTATTGATAAAATAGTTTTATACAGCATTATAATGTCAGAATGCTTAAAAATACAAGAAACATATTCAAACTCTGATTAAAACAAATATAAAAGTGTTCAATTAATTGACTTATTGATTTCCACATTTTTATATAAAAGGGTGACACAATATCTTACCAGTGCTAAGACTAGGAGCAGGACCACTGGTGCTGCCTGTAGATCCCAGGAAACACTTGCCGGACTTGAAAGCTGCCTCCTTCAATATGGACATCACCTGAATTGAGCAAGTTCCGACTAATTATAAATTACTAATTTATTATAAAGGGCATAAAGTAATTAATTGACATTTACTTGGAAACTTGTGCCAATTTATAGCCAAATGACATCATACAGGAAATGACATCATAACTTTTTATTCCCATTAGCGCGTGTGTGTAAATATTTGTTTATTTTTACAATTTAACAAGCTAAAATGAGAGAAAATTATATTTCAATAAGCTCACTGTTTCAATTGTACATTTAACAGCAGATAATCGACCAATTGTTTATAATAAACCACTGAAAAGCATGAGATAAAAGTGAATAATTTTGAACATCAGTGGCCACTATTATTATCAACCACTTGCCTGCAATTCTTTTCCACCGATCAGTGGCCACTATTATTATCAACCACTTGCCTGCAATTCTTTTCCACTGATCAGTGGCCACTATTATTATCAACCACTTGCCTGCAATTCTTTTCCACCGATCAGTGGCCACTATTATTATCAACCACTTGCCTGCAATTCTTTTCCACCAATCAGTGGCCACTATTATTATTAACCACTTGCCTGCAATTCTTTTCCACTGATCAGTGGCCACTATTATTATCAACCACTTGCCTGCAATTCTTTTCCACCGATCAGTGGCCACTATTATTATCAACCACTTGCCTGCAATTCTTTTCCACCAATCAGTGGCCACTATTATTATCAACCACTTGCCTGTTATTTTTGACCACTAATGAGTGACCACTATTTCTATCAACCTCTTGCCTGCATTTCTTTTCACCAATCAGTAACCACTATTTTCATGAACCACTTGCCTGTATTTCTTTTCACCAATCAGTAACCACTATTTTTATGAACCACTTGCCTGTATTTCTTTCCACCAATCAGTAACCACTATTTTCATGAACCACTTGCCTGTATTTCTTTTCACCAATCAGTAACCACTATTTTCATGAACCACTTGCCTGTATTTCTTTCCCACCAATGGGCAGAGTTTCATCTTCCTTCAGCGTGGCCAATTCCGTAGATTTGTAACCAGAACTTTTACCTATCCTGGTGAAAATAAGTGTTTCAATTATCCTGAAATGCGAATGGGAGCCTGACTCTGCCTGGTCAGTTGTCTGAGAATGTTTGTCAGAGATGGTCAAATTAATCCAATGGATTATACAACAATGTGCTATTATTTATCAGCAAAATGACAGTCAGTGGTGATATTATTTATATACCAAAGCACTATTCTTATTATATTTATTATTATTACATTTAAACTAGAGTCATATGTACTTTATTTTATCATCAAAATATTCAGTTATGACCAAGAACATCAACTAACAATATCTAACCCAAATTTAAGTAAATTAATACTTTCAAACAAAACCCATACAAACAATAGCAACACGAGCAGGTGTCAATTCTCATCGTTTTTCTTGGTTTGTAAGGGCTGGTACCCTACAAATAGTCTTACCAGAGTGAAGGGACTTGCATTGATTAACTTGACGCAGAAAACAGAATCTCAGAAGCAGACCAGCTAAATTTTGATTTTGTTGCGAAAATGTTATTATAGGAGCAAAGATGGTAAAAAGATGCATGAGTTACAAATAATCTGTTCTACCATCAGGCACACATCTTTTGTCAAATTTAATTTAATAATATATATTTTGAAACAATTAAGAACACTTAACGCTTTCTGAATCCGAGTCTGAAACTCAAACGCAAGACGTTAGTGAATATGGACCCAGGCCCTGGACTTGCTAACCATCAACAAATATGTTCCAAGTTTCATATCCATACCTTGGACTCTGAGCTTTTTAGTTATGGCCAGCAAAAAAGATCTTGCATGCCCATGACAACAGAAACACCAACTATGCCTAAACCTTGTCTAGTGGTTAAAACATCTAGCTCTGAGCTAAGAAGTTGTGGGCTTAAGCTCTACATGGGGTACATTCTCTTGGCCTCCCAAAGGGGACATTGTATTGGTTCCTAGGAAACAGACTTGATGTGAAATGTGAGCTTGGTTAGTGGTCACAAAACCGGACAAGTGGGTTTTCTCTGAGTACTCCGGTTTCCCCCACAACTCAAGACCACACTCTCGCGCCACATTGTGCCAATGAGAGTGACTTAGTATAAAGCTATCATAGCTTCCTTCACAATTTTAGTAAAATATATACAGTGAAACTGCGTTCCCTTGAACAAGCGGTCGCTCGAGAACCGGCGTTCCCTCGAGGTCGGAGCTTGGTCCCGAACTTTTTTCCTTCTATTTTCATATAAAATATACCCACGCTGCCTCAAAACCTAATTATGTCGAGCAGTCGAGCAATATCCTCGGTCCCAAGTACACAAATCGTGCACAAAATCATATGGCTCCCTCGAGGTCATAATTTCACACGGTGTGAAAAGGTGTGAAAAACCGTTTGTCACTATTAACGCATGACCGATATTAGTTGATATGGGCATTTGAGATGATAATTATGAGAAGTTAATAGTGAGAAATTTAAATGAGTAATAAAAATATGAATAAAACACTACCATATCGATCGAACATCGTGATCTTCAGATGATCTGTACGCGGTCATGTCACATAACAATTGAACAGTTTCGCGAAACTGACAAGATGCGCCAATCAACAATCCTTGATTTTGCGAAAGTTAAATCTGACTAATGCCACAATATGTACTGTCATTCAAATGTTGCTTGGTACGAAAATGTGTTGTTGTTTTTTGTTAAAATAAACATTTCTATTTATTCTTTTATTGTTTTTTTCTTTTGCGTTTTACATTTAGCTTACGACAGCCTTTGAACATATTAGCGATTTCCACAACGCAACACATAATCGGTGTCTTAGTAAACAGTCTGTTTGACGACTTCAAACTTAAAATACACTGAAAGTTATTTCATATCAAACTGGAAAATTGAAAATCGGTTCGCTCGAAACATCGGTTCCCTCGACGTTTTGGCGCGGTCCCTGGCGACCTCGAGCGATCGCAGTTTTACTGTTATGGTTAAAGTAACAGACTTGAGAAGGATACATTTCAGCTTTAAGCTCTCTTCAGTATAGAGCTCAAATAAATAAGAATAAACTAGGAGAATAAGACTTACTCTTTTCCTTCAGTGTCATACAGTGTTACACTTCTGCCACTTGTTACCAGTATAGCTGTGAATAAAGGCAAGTCAGTATAAAAAATGAACTTGCAAACCAGTGATACTTAAAACAATTAAAAAATTCACTTCTAAATTGATTTTTCAAATGTAAGATTTACTACTCTTATTTAAAAAAAAAATCAAATGGAAATTTCAAATATTATCATATTTCATTTAAGATGTTATCAAAATCAAGTATTCAAACTCATAACAGCTCACAAAAGCATTTAGATAGCAGAGTGTAAATTTCCAAAGGGACTGTGATTATTCTGAATTGCCTAATGTCATTTTTACATTTCATGAATATCAGTCAGCAACTTTTTTGCTCCTTCTCATGCATATCAGTTTTGAAAATGAAATGGAATTGATTGAAATAACCACTCTGATTATTTCCAATCAATGGAGTTTATTTATAATGCTATTTTCAACTCCTACTTGGTGCCACTTGTAATGTTCCTACAAATCAAAGATATTTCATGTTCTGACTAAGACCCTGTATTTAAAAACACGCACCAGGAGCATGTTAAAATTACAAAGTGAAAACAGTACCATCCTATTCCAATCTTTTTTATCAATACAACTCAAGACATTAAGCATATTATTCATTTACCATTTTTCTGTCTGAAAAACAACAACAAAAAAACAACGAAATAAATGAAACTTACCATCTCCTTCCCACTTCTTGTGCTAAAATAATATATGAAACACTTGAAATGCATTTCTATACAAATACTAAATATAACTAGAACTCCGCGAGTCGGATGTGTCGCCTGACAAATTATTTACTGTCGACATTATAGCTGTTAGATTGGCATTTTATTCATTTATAGACAATGATGTTGCCATTTAACTTTCAAGTGTAGGTGGCATTTGATAGTTTACGAGATATGCCACGGACAAAACCTAAGCAAGAAAATTAACAAAGGGCAATAACTCTAAAAATATGGCAGCAAGAGTAACGGTTCTTGTGCACTGCACTTGCCCTCAATGAGATCTATCTAGCTATTAAGTTTCAAGTTGATACCTCTTATATTCTTTAAGATATGCCCGGGACAAAACTAACAAAGGGCAATAACTCTAAAAATATGGCAGCAAGAGATACGGTTCTTGTGCACTGCACTTGCCCTCAATGAGATCTATCTAGCTATGAAGTTTCAAGTTGATACCTCTTATATTCTTCAAGATATGCCCCGGACAAAACTTTAAGCATGGAAATTAACAAAGGGCAATTACTTTAAAACTAAGAAGCCAGAGTTACTGTTATTGTGCACTGCACTTGCCCTCCATGAGATCTATCTACATATGAAGTTTCAAGTTGATAACTCTTATATTCTACAAAATATGCCCCAGACAAAACTTTAAGCATGAAAAATAACAAAGGGCAATAACTCTAAAAATATGGAAGCAAGAGTAACAGTTCTTGTGCATTGCACTTGCCCTCAATTAGATCTATCTACATATGAAATTTCAAGTTGATACCATTAATAGTTTAGGAGATATACCCCGGACAAGCGAAAATGGGATGCGGACGCCGCCGCCGACAAAAGTAACCCCTATATGTCGTCTTTTCAGGCGACACAAAAAGGAATAAAGTAAAGGCCATCAATTAAACAGAGGTTAATACATGTTGGAGCTGGGCCATTGCAAAATAATTGGCCTGAGTTGCAACTGAGAGACATTGGGCCTATTTTTCAGATTTTCATTAAGTTAACAAATTGGTAACGTCATCATTGTTAATTTTCAAATCTTTACTGCTCTGGAATTCTAATGGATAATCTGCTGTATTACTAACAAAATTGTTGACAAATGTTTCAATTGTCCTGATTACATTTAAATATGTGAGCACAACATTAAATAATTCACATTTAAACGTTAACAATGATGTCGTTAATCATGCTGTAATCTTGAACCAAGTTCTAAACAATTTGCCAATTTATAAGCGTATGAGCACAGGGGCCATTTATCACAAACTGGCCAAATTCTGCCAAGTTCAACTCATGTGTTTTATATCTTTGTCAAGCCATTGTGCAGCCAATGGGCACAGAAAGACCTTCATAAACAATAACATATAAATACATTGTGCAGCCTGATGTTAAGAAATTTTCTTAATCCATATCTTATGAATTGGTATGACTATTCAACATACAGCTATAAGGCTTATATATTCTTCATATTTCTTGTCAGATTAACAAACATTTTTGGTGTAAAATCTTCATATCTATTTTAATACTTGTATTCATTGAAGTTTGAAATGCTGGACCACCCGATTGTTGTCAAAAATGGCTCAATACCTTTAAGAAGTCTGCAAGTCAGTACTAAAATGGAATGTTACCTACCTTTTTGTTTGAGCGTTTACACCAGACAACATTGAAATATCCACACTGCGATGAAGCCTCCTCTGGTGCTGAAAAGGTAAAGAAACAGTATTACATGACAGGGCTTTTTCACCAAAAATTGTGAAGAGGCCTAGCCTTTTCATTTTGGGAAATTTAAACGCGTGAAATTCTGCAAATTGGGAAATTCAAATTGGTAAAGTTCTCAAATTGGGAAATTCCACATATGAGGATTGACGACACCTTTTAAAACGTATGGACTTCCAATTAATACACATGTAGATCTTATTGGGGGAGAAATCATGTCTGTGACATCTCTTTTTTAACATGACGCAATAAAAAGAGAGGGAGAGAGATTAGTTTTAATCTTCATAGAGTTGAGTCTTAATTGAGGGGAAGAATTGATACAAATATATGGAATAAATGGTCCTGGAATAATGTTTTAATTATACAGCATTCTTCTGTTAACTTAAAAGATAAACAGAATAATTTGCGCAAATAGAATACATTTTTATTGTAAATTTTTGAAGAAAGATCTACCTTTTTGGGAAAAATATCTGGGAAGTGGGAAAAAAATATCTGGGAATTGGGAAAATATGCCATTTTTCCCAATTGTGAAGTAGCCTAATTTCGGCCCCTAGCAAAGAAGGTGAAAAAGCCCTGCATGAGATTTAATGAAGTGAAACCATTATATTACTATTATTTTTAAACATACATATATATATAATAAATAATAATAGTATGATAGAACTTTCTCAAAATGAAAGAGAAAGTCTAGGCCAATATTTACTAAAGAGTCTTATTCTAGAGTCTGAGTTTGAGACAAAAGACTCAACACTGCATTGAAAATCTGAATTTTAATGTAAAAATGTTATTTGAAGATTTGTTATGGTATAAAAGGCTGCAAATATTTAAATTATCATTTTAAATACAATTATTTGCAAACCTTTTGTCAAAATTTGTTTCATTTAGATGTAAGACTGACAAATTCAGTTTGCATCCTTAACAAAAACAAAGTAAAAAGGTAAATGTGAACTGACTTTACAGTAACACATTATATCAAAATCTTCTTACTTAATATTTTAATCAAACTTTATCTGGAATATTATTATATAAACAACAAATAAAGTTCCAAACAAAAGCAACCAGCTAACTTATTTAAATCAGTTAATAAAAAAATATTTTTGTAATACTTACTAGCATTTTCGCTGTCACCAGCGCCTTTGTTATCCTTCTTGTTGCTCACTACAGGTGCGGTAAAACCTGTTCTTTTTGCCTCCACATGTGCAGATACTCTTGCACTGCTAGATGCAGCAGGGAGAGTAACACTAGGGCCGCTTCCTGCAATAGGGGCCTGAAATCGTGGCTTCTTCACAACTGGGTCAACCTCTTCTGCTCTTTCAATGCATGTCACATCAGCAATTTTGTCAGCAGAATCTAGCCTGTAATTCATTCCACATACAAATACAACGTCACTAGTACACTTAAGATGATGACAACTGTTTAAGACATGATTCTCACCCTGGTACTGCTTAAAGGGGCTGCACTCCGTATGATGAAATAGCCAAAAAAAAGAGAAAATTGTTGAAAACTGACATAAACTTGGTATCGATGTGTACAATGCATTAAAACATACTAACTGAAGTACCACATAGTTTACAATTAATTTATTTTTGCAGTTTTTTCGTACTTTTCCATTAAAAAAGTGATTGGCTAGTCAATGTTATCACGTGATATTACCAAGTTAGTTCTATAGATTAAATATTCCAACTGTTTAGGGTAAGCCTTTGTAGCACAGTGGATATAACACTGGACAGCAATTTTGGCCACACCGGTTTGAACCCGGTCTTCGACCCATTTTTTTTACAATTATGATATCAAAGAGTAAAACATTTTATTAAATAATTCATCTGAGATTTGTTACAGAACAATTTTTTTTTTGGTGCCACTCTGGTGTATAGTCCCTTTAAGCGAGTGTGTTTCAACAGAGCATCCCATTTTCAATAAATTCTCAACTCACAGATATTATTTGATTAAAGCACAAGAAGTTCTGGTTTTAGCTAAAGAGTTATGAAAGGTGTTACATGATAGCTTTATCATCTAAGCGTTATCTACCCTAGTGAGTTAAATACCTAGGCACAGCCACATGCTTATCAGTTCTAGTTTAGATATCGTACAATACATGTCGCAATAAATAGTTAGAGCACATTTAGTGTCGTTCTTAATTTATATGTATTCCTCCATAACATAACAAAAAGGTGCCCTTTTTGGTTTCACCTCATTGAGAGCATGATGTGCACACTTCTGCCTTCATAGAATTGAATAAATTCAGATAATCAAATATTCTTTAATTTCAATTAAAATAAAGAAAAAGCCAAGATTACGTATTTGGCAATTCACCAATTGCAACCTAATATTATCTTAATTACACAAAATTGTTTACATTTCCTGTCAAATTCATACAGTTCAAATTCATCACAGCCTGATACAATGCACCCTTTTCTCCCTTGGCACCCAGCCCCTCTTCGGCAGCATGCTACCCTTATTTTTAAGCTTTAAACCATATTAAAAGTTTGTTTACAACAGACACTTAATGTACATGTTTTGTTTTACTTACTCTGGGTTAGGAAAAATCCTCTTCAGCACATGGGTCTGCTGCAATGGAAAAATATGTGTATGCTTACATAAATTTGAGATGGCTGTCTGCAATCTGGGATTTATAATATTTCTTGATGGGAATTCAATTGCTGACATTTTACACAATACTTTCATGGAAAGAGAATTTCTTTTATCATTTTAATCATATACATATATATATATATATAAAGTGTCTTTACATACTTGATAAAATAAAATATTGTATTCCAAGAAAACTTACTAATTCAAATGAAATATGTCAATGTGTCTTTACACAAGTGTATCACATAATGAAAGTAAACATGAATTTGAAATAGTCTTAAATAATAGATGTGCTATACGGAATTCTTCCAAGGATTTGCCATGTCAAAAATTGTAAAAAAGATCTGTCAAAGTACAATTATTTGGACTAGCATTTGAAAGTTGCATTGCTAGTGATAAGTGACAAATGGCTTAAACAAATAAACATATGGGAAGTAAAAAGAGTATGATAAAATAAGTCTCAATTTATTATATGCAAACAAACAATAATTGAAGTAAACATTCACTTTGACAGGTTTGCGATCTGTTCTGTCCGTTTCAGTCAGAGATGCAGTTCTGTTGCCGAGGAGAGGGGCCACAAACTTGGGCCGATTCCCAGTCTGACTAGGGGCTGCTGATCGACGCATAGTTTAAGATTTCACTGCTGGTTTGCCCCTTGCATGTACGTTAGTATGCGCCACAGTATATTAGCAGTTTCTGTAAAATTAAAACAAATTTGCTATGTGCGAAACTAAGCTGGATCGATTCAACTTGGTACGAATCAACAAAAATGTAGAATGTATTTTAATCCTATAAGGTTTCTGTAACATGCAAGTTGAGAAAGGGCAACTTTTTTAACTTACAATAATTCAACATAACAAAAAAAACTCACAGATAATAATGAATGATATTTTGCGTCAAAGCGTTATAAATACCTTTTTCAACTTTTCCGCGATATTGTTTGAGTTCAGTCCCTTGATTGTGACAGGAAAATTGTTTGTGTACGGTAGTGCTTGTGTACGGTAAAATACGGGAGATACATAGTACCGTCTCCACTTCCGGAAAAAGGACGCTTTCAATTTGAGACGTGTCCTTTCAAATATTGATTGAATTAAATCGATATAAAACTTGTCAGCTATTGGAATTTGCAAAAATGGACGGAAATAATATATTTCTTTCTTTATGTGCGGTCATATTCACTTTTGGAGAAGTATGGTCATTGGAGAAACCGAAAGGAATTGAAGATGGTAATTGAGTTAATTGAAATATTCAATTAGTAAAATTAATAGATACTGTACTGGAAACCAGGTGCGCAGCTGACTCAACGCAAATATGCAGTGGCAAAATGAAATTTTGCAGGTCAAAGTTTCTGCCATACTAAAAAACTAATTTGACATAAGAACCGAAGTGTGTAGTGGTAGTCCACCTAAATGGCCATCAACAAGTCTGTGACGATTTTTTTTATTATGGCAGATTCAAGACAGGGAAACTAGAAAACTCAAATTAATAAAAAAGGATTCCTCATCGCTCATTATTGTAGCTAGGGATAGAGGGTGAAGGGGTTAATATGCTGTCTGTCATTTGATCTGAGTAATTTCACATTGGCCTTAGCTATGCACCTGGATACTAGATGCAACAGTCTTTATTTAAAGTCAACTATAGGATTATAAGTGACATTAGCTCAATGAAATTTTTCGACATGAATAACAAACATATGTAACAAATCATAATAAATTGATTAGAGCACGTACTGTTGATAACATAAATTCGTTTTCCTGGCCGTACAGTCAAACCACATGCGCACGGTTCCGTTAGTTGACATACCACTGCAACATTGTAAGTAGCATTACATAAATAGAAATTACAGCATAGTAATGAGTAGTTGGTTAGAAAATCTCATATCTTCTTAAGCTTGCTAGAAAAATCTTTGAAAAGTATTGCTAGGAGGTACTTAATAATGTAATCTAATTATAGCCACAACAATAGCGCGTTAAGGATTTTTAGCTTGACTATTCGAAGAATAGGTGGGCTATACTACTCGCCTCGGCGTCGGTGTCCGGTTAAAGTTTTAGGGCAAGTTGGGATTTTCACTTATAAGTCCAATTCCTTTCATTCAATTGAGTTAATACTTCACACAGTTGTTCAGAGCCATCACATGATGAGGTTAGATAACTCCATATTATTCTTTACACAGATTATGGCCCCTGATTGACTATGAAACTTAGGTTAAAGTTTTAGGGCAGGTTGGAATATTTATAAATAACTTCTATACCCTTCATTCAATTGACTTAATACTTCACACAATTGTTCACGACCATCACCCAATGAGGTTACATAACTCCATATCCTTAATACAAGTTGTGGCCCCTGATTGACTTAGGTTAAAGTTTTAGGCAAGTAAAAGTTAAGGGCAAGTTGGGATTTTAATAAAAAAACTTCTATCATACCTTTCATTCAATGCACTTAATAAAATTCAAAATTGTTTACGACCATCTTACAACAAGAAACATAACTCCATTTTAACCCTAAATACAAATTATGGCCCTTGAATGATTTTTTTTTTCTTTTTTATTATTTAATTTCTTTTGAAAGGCACATATTTAATATATTCTTAACCGCATTTTCATATTGAAAGACTAGCGTCATTGTTCGGGCGGGCTTTTTTTAAAATTTCTTTTGACAGGCACATTTTTACATTGAATCTTATCCAGTTTTTAACCAAGGGAAAACAAGGAGGGCTATACTAAATGGCCCTTGAATATATATATATTTTTTTTTAAATTTTATTTTAATTTATTTTGAATAGCATATTTGTATATTCTTTACCACATTTTCATAATGGGAAATCAAGTTATTTGAATGACTTGCGTCATTTTTCGGGTGGAGGGAGGGCAGCATAAAAGTCACCTTATGTATTGAATAATTTTAGTTAGGTTTGAAATAAACAGACCAAACTTGGTAATATTACATTGTTATTGTATTCACTTCAAAGTCAAAGCAGCGAAGTCTTACGACAGCTCTTGTTAAATATATTTTGACATTCATTTTGTTACTGTAACGATGCGTAGAGTCGCTCAAACAAAAATCATCAAAGACTCTGAAGCAGCTGTTTATATAATATGGATAAGTTATTTAAATTTTCTAGATTTTGCTGACATTTTCAGAAACAGTAGCGAAAAAAAGTAATTTCTATCAAAACAATTATTAATGTGTGACTAGTCTATTTGTGAGTACCAATATGTATTAAAAAATAAATACATATAGGCAGTAGGGATTAATATTGGTCTTAAATTATAATCGATCATGTGAAGTAATATGTCAGCTAGAATATATTGATCAATTTTTTTGACCGTGTAATTGGAAGTCCAAATTCATAAAAAATGTTTGATGAATTCTTATGTTCCGTTTTTGATTTTTTTAAAAAAAAATTTAGTAATGATAAGATTTACATTTTAAGCTGAATTTAAAATTATTTATACTGTTCTGCCATTTTTTTCTATTAATAAAGAATAAAGCCAAATAGCAATATTATTATCATTGACAACACTCTATTCTAAACGATCCACTTTGCAACAATATTTGATAATTGTTTTATCACAAGTAAGCAATAATGGGCACATTAAGTAAACAAATGTTTTAAATATTTATCATATGCTTTCAGGTTGTTGTTTGCTTAAGTCAAAAGTAGTTTTGCATAGAATTATTTGCTTCAGTTTAAAATAGCAATATATTTAATTGAGTGGGCTTCAAAAGTTATAATATGCATATATTTATGAACAATGTACTCAATTTGTTGCACAAGATTCAGTATGCAAGGCAGAACTGCTATCAAACATGAGAGAGTAAACTTATACATGCATGTCAGTGAGATCTTTATTTAAGTTTTAGGATTTTGATGGACAAAATACTTCACAAGAATCCTGATGTCTACCTTTGGGGCTACTTTGTTCTTTCTGTTTTTCAGATGTGTACTGCTTGGGTTGTCAAGTTACAGTGAAAGGTACAAGGTGATTTTGTTTTGCTTGTACAATTGTGTATTGTATTTTTGTTAATGGCAAAACTGAGGTTTTAACAATGATATAATTTAATTCACATCACGGCCTCTGAACAGGAGAGATGTAAAATTCCTTCCTTTTATATGGAGTTGAGTCTGTTTTGCGTTGAGCCTATTATATGTAAATTATGATAAAAATGTTGGAATTAAATTCAGTAGAAGATAATAGTTTTTAATGATAAAACAAGTTGATGGTTGCTTATATTTACTTTTTAAGAAATATTCAACAGTAAGGCCAAAATTGAGAGAGTGAGACTTAATTTGTTTAAAATGATGCTCTTGAATCATTATAGAAATTGATCGCATGTTGCGGAAAAAACCAACACGAGGTATTGGTGAGACTGTGACTCGTGCACTAGCTCAGGTCTGTGAAAAACAAGTTCTTGACAAGTATGAGCTCAAAGCATCCAGAAGTGTGGAAATCTGCAAGCATATCACCAGTATGTATATGCATAGCAAATATTTCAATTTGATATTATTTCTGTCTCCCCTGCGAAGAGTTGTTTTACTTTGGATTACTGTGTCACACTTCTGTTTCTTAATATTATTAAATTTTGAAAGACTTGTTTTAGAATCTTTTAACTTGGTAATACCATATTTAGAATGTGTGTGTGTGAAATATATGTAGTGTGAAAATATGCTTGTATTAATTCCTAAATTCAATATACTCCTGTTATTTACATTTATAGTTGATATATTTGGAAGTTTTTGATGTATTTGACAGTTCTAAATTCAAGCAATTCTTCTTCAGAGGATGAAGGCCTTGAGGCTGCACTTATTGGGGAATACGGAAGGTTGCACGCACAGGGGAAACAGACATCATACATGGAGATGGCCAGCTTAATCTGCGGTAAAATCATTAAGGCCTGCGCACCAATGCGACCTATTGAAAACATGAAAGATGTAAGGGTTTATTCTTTTTAAGCTTATACTCATTTACTATAAGTCATGCATGTGTGTAAAGCAAACCATGCCATGGACTTCATACTTAACAAATGATTGTCAAGTCAATTTCAAGTTTACATGATAAGTACTTAAATCACCTTAGTGCAATAACTCAATATCTGCTTCTATTTCTATATGCAGTTATTGAGTTATTGCACTAAGGTGACGTAACGTTCATGGAAACCAGTCGTGGTGGTAATTTTTTGTTTAAAGCGACATTCTTATTCAAAATCAATTCATACACATGTATAACAAACATAATTTTTGAATGATAAACCTATAACTACATACTGGATAATGCATTTATGGCAAATATTTATTACTGATAACAAGATTGTAACCGTGTATTTAATAGCTGAAAAAGCCAAAAATAATAAATTATTTGCAATTGCTAAAAGATTTAGTGCGATCTAATATCATCTCATAAGATAGAAATACCTTGTTTTCTGCACCTTTCTTTCAAATTCAACTCGGTATGCTTCATAAGAACCACTGTTTTGGACTTTTATTCATGAATCCTTTTTGGTATATAAAAACAATTCTTTTAATTGTGGTAAATCTTATTTGGGAGTAAGAGTGCATCTTTAATGCAAAAGCAAATGTTCTTGCTGGGGATGGAAACTAGGTTAATGTCTCTTTGACACATACACCGGTATACGGTACCCCCACACTCCCTATATAAGCATGTTGGTGGTAATCAAGGGTAGTCTGTTCATGTATAATAAAATATTAGAAAAATCAATTTGCCATTTCTAGGAAGATGGGAGTATCACTTACGATCCTGAGACAGAGGGTTTTAAAATCAATCCTGGTAAAAAGGTTCGGGTAGCTGGGTCATCAAGCAGCAATGACTCCAAGAAAGAACCAGTGAAGCAGTCCAAGCCTGATAGTATACCAGTTCGCCAGGCTCACAATCATGAAGAATTGTAAACCATTCTGTGGAAATGTTTTAAAGGGAAATAATCACTTCCTGGAGTTCAATTGGAACACCTCGGCCATCTCCACCATACAAAGAGCCTCAGATGTATGCTTATGCAGGAGTAAAATTACATGTAGTTCATAAATTTAATTATGATATTTTAATTAATTGTAGTGCTTCAACATGTTATTCTTATTACTTCATTAAAATTGATTCCCAGTGAAGTGTATTATTGCATCAATCATTAAGATTCCTAAGACTTATGTCCCAAGGCTTAACTGCTATATTGAAATTACTGCAGCATAGTTAAATGTCAAGAATTCTGACATTTTAAACCATCCATATACATCCCAGGTAGTGTCTAAGGAAAATAGCTGAGATGCTCCGATTGCCTGGAGTTTTTGGTGTTTCAAGGAATATGATCTGATTTTTTGTAGATTATAACTTTGTGTTTTTTTATATATATATTCCAAGTGTGGTAGAAGGTTAATGTGTCTTAAAGACAAACAAAAAAGCTGACCCCAATATCACAAAATATTGAAGTCAAATCTCAATCTCAGTTTCAACTCATTTTACCACATAAAAGCACACTACGATTAAAATCTTGAATGCTTTTAGTATTTTAAACCACATTTCCTCATAGAATATGTTGATAAAAACATTTAGTCAATATTTCAAAGAAAATTTATTCTATAACTAAAAATATATTAGTTACTGTTTAAAACATTGAGATGTACCTTATCCTTGCTGCAGAATATTTTTTTGGAATCATGACCAAAGTTTTAAATCAACTTATTCAATGAAAGAATGCTCTTTTAAAAGGTGTAAAAACATATACTAGTATGATTTTTAATATCTTGTGGATCCATGTGGTAAAATGAGTTGAGACTGAGATTGAGATTTGACTATTTTCATAATATTGGGGCCTGGAACTTAGTAAGAGATTAACTAATGGTTTATTTTTTTATTATTTAAGACAATCAAAAACTACTTATAATCAAAGTTTTGCTGGATTTTTTCAGTAACTTTTAGGATTTATTTTTGTAACTGGATTAAAATCAATTTTTTAGACTAACATTTACCTGCATTAATTTTTTATTGAACAAGATGCACTTAACTTTTTTTGTCTTTCAATGCTCAATTTACAGATGTAAAATGTACTGTTGATGATTTGTTGAAGCTTTGAATATTGCATATTGGTATTGTATCCTTTTGTAAAAAAAATATTTCAAGAGTGTTTTATTTAAACAACGTTTTGCAATCATTTTGCAATCATTGTACTGCAATATTTCTTGATATGTTCTTATTATGTTCTTATTATGTATACATTTTGACTAGTGATGTTGTAACAATAGTTGGGTTTCTTTGTGTTGTAGTAGACATTTAGAATTATAAATAATTTGTTACTAATTATTGTTATATAGGTGATAGATGTATATCCGTCCACTTGTAAATGAGAAAAACCGTTATTGATGTATGATCCATCCACTTGTATCTAGTCTTTGAGGAAAATACATTTTGAAAAACCTTTACAGCAGAAACAAAATAATTTCTATACAAAATTAAGGTAACGAAAAAAAACTTCGGAAAATAATGTATAAAAGTTTTTCATCAGCAGCAAGATTCAAGTTCAATTGTTTCTTTCTCGGAAATATTCTGTGCTCTGTTAACAATATCTACAAAGTAACCTTGTAATGGTCTTGAGCACAGTCATTGGGGTGAACATTTTTGTCACCCTTTGTCATGAAAATCAAATGTTGTTTAAACTCTCCTTACTTGTTTAATTCAATTTTTATTGTAATGTAAATCAGAGTAAACATTTCTGTGATATTTGTCATAATTATGTGTGTTATTTTCTTACTTCAAAAGCAGGAATCTTTTTATACAATTTCGGTTTGCAATAAAACTATTTATCTACATTTGTTGTTTTCTAAAGGCAAACATTTTTAGATACTATACAAGAGGGGAAACAAGAACTGTCACTGAAACATGGCAAATTCCCCTTATTTGAACTTGTTGCAAAGATAGTCAATTGACCTCTAAGTATGACCTTTGAGGTGCCTGGGCTGCAGTGTTCTTCAGATATTGATCAGAAAAGGATTCTCTGCTAAATGTAACCACAACTTTGACCTTCAAGTCAATAGCATTCATCTACTGGTCATGACCAACCTACCTACAAAAATTGAGGTCCCTGGGCCTCAGTGTTCTTCAATTAATAATCAAATACATATTTTCAGCTCCTTGTCATCTCAGCCTTCTAACTTTCAACTCACTGATCACATAATAATAAGGGTTCATTTGCTGGTCACCAACTTGTCTACCAAGTTTGATGTCCCTGGGTGTTCTTCAGTTATTGATCAAAAAGATTTTCAGCTCAACCTTGACCTTTTACCCATTTACCTCAAATTATATAGGGTTTACTACTGGTCATGACCAACATGCCTTCCAAGTATGAGGTCCCTGGGTCTAAGCATTCGCAAGATAATGATCAGAAACTGTGGTGTTGGACTGATGGACAGAGTCCTATTACCATATGCCACCTTTGTTCCATATCAAAAGCTTGGGAAATGACATTGTTACAAACTGCACATAGAAAGGCTTCCAATCAATATCTTTCAATAAAATGTTCAATATTGCTTTACAATTTACTGAATACCATGTTGAATATTTTAAACTGTTTACATTTATAATTGCTGGAGTTGTTTGCTTGAGAGCACACACTTTAAGAAGAGCCTCCGCATATGCATTTACTATTCAACCATTCCAAACTTAGCCTTTCTAGACTGGTTCAATCAATTCTGATTTATGACCCTTTTAATTTCCAATTTGATCAAATTGATACTTTTTTGCCTTCTATCTGATCTTTACCAAACTTGTTCATGTATACAGACATATAGTTGAAACATGTGATAACATGAGGTTATCTACAAACACCTTTAAATCTTAGCAAAATGATTGATTCATGTGCAATCTTTGTTTTTCTATCATTTTATTTCAAACTTCACTTAACAGTAAAAGTTTGCAAAGCCTTTAATACAGCAACAAAAAGAGCTTAGAATAAATAAAATAATACATATAAAACTTATCAAGATTTCTTATTTTCTTCATTAGAAATATTAACAACCGGTTGTGTTTCAGATGACGTCGGAACTAAAAACAAATCCTCTGAAGTAGCAAGTCTGAATACTATCTGAATTTTTGCCAATTTAGGATTCCTCTCCTGCAAGCATCTTATCCATGATATGAGGGAGTCTTTACACCCTGTCTGTGTGATGCACATTGCCAGAATTGTTCCGTCCTCCTGCTGATGAATATTCGGTCTAGGTACCAGTGCCTTTGGCTTCTCTGTATCAAATATCGTCTCAAATTCAAAAAGGTCTGAAATAAAGCAAACATTTTGTTTTACCATGAGTGTGTCTGAACGGACAACAAAGCTACTAGATAATGCGGGGTTTTATTTCATACATTAAGGTGGTGGTCAAAATTAGCGCATGCCCCCAAGGGCTGCACTTGTAAAATGTTGGTCATGCTTGCTCAAAATTTGAATTTGAATTTACTTGGCTTGAGCCATGTAAAAATTTAAGGATTTGGGCTTCTTGGTCCAAATGTCTAATCTGATTCTTTGCCACTGTACTTATTTGCAAATTTTAATTTTACAATAAGTTCAATAACACACTTAACACAATTCAACATTAATTGTTGCGTTGTGTTTATTTAGTTGAAGTTTTCTTCAAACACAGAATTGGCAAATAAAACTAAACTGCGCATTAAAAACAAAATCATACTGTCTAATTCCTCTTCCTCTGTAGGTTGTCGAAACAGCTTCGGGTCAGAATCTGCACGCAGTATAAAGTATGTTTGGTGAGCCTCCCTCATCCAGACTCTGAATCCCCCCTCCACATACATGAGCTGGTCCACTGGATGTAAGTTAATGAGTTCACATTGTGAAGGGCTCTGTGCTGAAGCTATAAATAAGTTTTCCTTCAAGTCCTCTGTTTCGGACACCTGAAATGACATAGAAAGATCGAAATAGCTTGCAATGTTAACATTACATGCAAGGTGAACAATTGGAATTGAAAGTTATTGAGTGTCAGAGGCTACATAAAAACAGCTACTAGTATTCAGGATGTAGAAGTAGACATTTATTGCCCTTAAAAGATTACAAAAGAACTAAAGGATATTGAATAATTCCTTTAAAATATCGGGCACACCATAGAAAGTGATGACAAAATAACCTTTCTTACTCCTACTATTAAAGCACTTTACTACTTTAAAATGACATGTGTTGCATGTTGTGACCCACTTTTTAAAGTGGTCCATATTTCATCAAGGTTAACATCATGACCAATTTTGAACATAATTTGACCAATCATTACCATGATATGGTTCCGGACAAGATTTTTCAGATTTGACCTAGTGACCTAATTTTCGATCATATGTGACCCAGTTTTATTTACGACCAAGAGTTCATCAAGGAAAACATTCTGATAAAGTTTCATGAATATTTGACCATGTATAATGCCTCTAGTATGTTACAAAGATTTTTCTAAGATTTGACCTACTGACCTAGTTTTTGACCCCATGTAACCCACTTTTTAAAGTGGTCCATATTTCATCAAGGTTTACATCATGACCAATTTTGAACAGAACTTGACCAATCATTACCATGATATGTTTCCGGACAAGATTTTTCAAAGATTTGACCTAGTGACCTAATTTTCGATCATATGTGACCCAGTTTTATTTACGACCAAGAGTTCATCAAGGAAAACATTCTGATAAAGTTTCATGAATATTTGACCATGTATAATGCCTCTAGTATGTTCCAAAGATTTTTCTAAGATTCGACCTAGTGACCTAGTTTTACACCCCATGTGACCCACTTTTAAAATAGGTCGAGATATGATCAAGGGGAACATTCTGACCAAGTTTGAACATTTACTGATCAATGCCTTCCAAGATATGGATTTGAAATTTTTAAGAAATCATCACAGCTTCTTTTACTTTATTGCAGTATTAACATCATTTTGGACCAAAATAAAAATAAGTCTTATGCTAACCTTCCAGACTTTAATCTCGTTCTCATAATCTATGGCCATTTTCTTCAGAGCAAGAATGGCTAGTTCTACAGGATTGACAGGAAGTTCGTGAGGAAGCTGGAAGGGGTTGCGATGATGGAATTTCCGCATCCAGTATATTGAACGTCGGAACTTCCTGTACACATGTCCATGCTCGCCAAATAACTCTATGAGCTGGTCCCCAAAGTCCCAGTCAGCCATCAATCCTGTGTATAAAAACTGAAGTGTTTTACAAAAGTTAGCCTTCCGACAAACGAGTAATTTTCCTTCTATTCCTCCTTCATTCTCTATCCAAATCCTGTTGGACAAAATTACTAATATTCAATTATTACAAACCTGGGTAGGAAGCCTCTGAGTATCACATACCAAGAAGGGTATCAGGCCTGAATGGAGAACCTTATGACCCATACAAAATTCTACTCTACAAGGGCAAAAAAGTGCAATCCAATCAAGCATGTAGCACTTTATTTGCTGTACAATTTTAACTTTATTTATTTAGCCTATTAAACATGGCCTCTGTTCTAAGCAAGAAAGTATGATGAAGAGAAAAAAAGAACGCCATGTAGAGAAAATGCCAAACCGTGTCTGTTGTTATTTTCAGTCAAAGAAGGGATATAAGTTAAAAAAATATTCAAGCTAGAGTTATGGGCCTTGCCTAAGTGATAATAATTTGCACCAGCCCCAATGGAAAAATCTAGTTATATCTGTATTTGGGCTATCCTTTTTTTCTTTATTCCAATGATTTATGGCTTTTGATTTTAGAGTATATATATATATAGTATACATAATTATAGAGTCAGGTTTTTTGATTTTCAAATATAACATACATAATTATAGAGTCAGGCTTTATCATGTAATTTTTGTGTCTTGCAAAATGTTTTCAAAGTTTCATTTCAATATTTTGAATGCTTTTGAGTTGTGGCCAAGCTTTAAGCTTCTTCACCAAGACAACAACAGCAAGGCTTTCCCAAAACCGGGAACTTTTCTTCAAAAAAACAACAACAACACCTAGAGTTTCCCCAACTGATTCTAAGAACTAACAACATGATCCTAAAGAGTCTACAATGCTACACAGGCAACACAAAACAGTACTGAATAGTTACACACCATTTGTTTCCATCTGTTCCATAAGCTCCACAACGATGTCCTGCTGCCTAGGGTAGTGGTGCATAGCGTACTGCCATACTGTCTCTAACACCATTACCTTTTTCGGCAAAACCTGAAAAAAGACCCCATTTTTTCATTGCAAACAACTTCAATGGGCAGGTTGTTCAAAACTATGTTAAAGTAAACAATCTTGTTAACATCACCGTTGATAACTCTATATTGGTTTACAAGTTTAAGGGATACACTTGTGGTCTAAAGCATTCCTTACAAGATCTGATATTACTGTAAACTTCAGCTGCACTTGCTTTGTTTAAAATACTAGCACATGAACAAATATTTTATTTGCTTTGTTTAAATATACTAGCACATGAACACATATTTTATGTTTAAAAGTTAACAAGGATGTTGTTAATCACATTGTCAACTTTAACAAAGTTCTGAACAATTAGGTCATTTTGTGTTAAATAAATATATGTTGAAAACTTAAACATTTGGATTAATTAGTTGAAAGAATGTCAAGTTCCTTATCAATCCAGCTCAAAGACATTAACACACATTCAGATAGTTGGTTGGCAAATAAAATAGGATAAACCTATGCAATGTCGTTTATTTACTTTAATTTACTTGAACTAGCACACTTTCATCCTTTGATATACATATTTTGACATATCCATATGTGTGTATATGTGTATATATAGACAATAGAAAAGGAGGCACATCTCAGGAAATATATATAGAAAACATGCAGTGAAAAATTACCCGTCGCAATATACGCATATAACAGTGTATAGCGGTCTTAAAAAGGTATCTCAAAGAAAGTAAATAGAATGCAAATAGTAAACCATGTGTATCCAACAATGCTTATCCAACAATGCTTATCCAACAATGCTAGACAAATTCAATTCTAGAAGATTATTTTTTTACTTTCTACTTTGCAATCATACAAACCTTCAGGAGAGCTTTGTAGCAAGACAGGTCTCTGTGAACACCAAGTTCCTCCATCTGTGCAAGGGCATCAGTGATAAACTCCACATGGCCCCTGCGATGTTCTTCATTCTTTGCTAAGTACACCTCGACGGCCTCTAGAAAAATCCATTTTTTCATGGCCCTTTCTTTTAACACCGGGTCTTTTGACATCTCTTGATTGTTCGACAGCATTTGTAGTCTTTTGTTTGACTGAACCTCTGCTAAGACTGCTGTATAATATTCTTGAAATTTTCGTTTGTGTCCTTGATTGGAGAACTGCACAGTTGATGAATTAATTGTACGACACAAATAGCATGTCATCATGTTATTCCATTGTTTAGGCAAGATCTTGCCATTTCCTTGAGCTGAATTTACAGTTTGGATAATCAATCCTGAACTCCTTAGTATAAACTTTCTAAGCATCATTTTAAGTTGTTAGAATCTACATGTATCTAGTTGTTGGCATAATCTGCAAGATATAAAAAGAGTTTGATAAAATACATGTCAATGTGGAATTTAAGGTCATCAGCCTTACCAGAAATAAGTGCACATACCCTAATGCAAATGTATCATAAAGCATGTCACAAGCCAAATGTTAGAGGGGTGAATTTGTGCACAGTTGTCTATGAGCAGTCTAGTATTTCTAAGTGTTACCTTGACCTCTTGCGTTTGCTTAATGTTCTAGACTTGTGTTTAGTATACCACACACCAGAATTCCACAATGTTATATCACTAAACAATGTTAGAAATTGTGTTTGACAAGATGTTTTTAATCTTTATTGATTATTTTGAACTTTCGAGAGCAGTGAGATTTCATCTGAGATCATATCTGTGATAATATTCTAACTGATGTATTTCTTTATTCTTGCTGAGTGCATGCTGAAGATTGTGGTTAAACAATTCCTTTAAAGTTTCACCAATATCAGGAAATTAACATGACTGTTACTTTATGAAGATTTATCAAGCACTTTGATCAACTACTTACCTATTCAAAAATTTCTGAATTTTTAATAAATATCATTTCAAATTAGTTATAAAATAATACTCATAAAAATAACAGTATGTTGTAACATAGTCCATATAAACAGCCGCTTCAGAGTCTTTGACGATTTTTTATTTGGCGACTCTGCGCATCCATACGCCACTTGTTGTTTTCCTAGCCAAGAATGACAGATTCCAGTGCTAAGTATATTAAGCGGAAAAATAACAGTATATTTAGCAGAAAAATAACAGGCACCTACTGGACAGTTTCAAAATGGCCATGCTTTGTTGACGGATGTCAATCTGATTTAGTGTTTCATGAAATACAAAAGTATAAAAAGAGAAAGGGATTTGGCTAAATTAATTAATGTGTACTTTTTGTGTTTATATTTAACACTGAAGTGTTAAGTTTTTTTATGTTACAGTTGAAGAATTTATTTTACATTGGCATGGATCGGTTGACTTGTGGTGCTTAGGGAACAAAATGAATATCCAAATGATAAAAAAAGTTTCCTAAATGTGCATTATTGTAGTTGTAATGCACTTGTCAATTGTAACCACTGCTCCTCCAGGTCCGGGGAATTGCGGGGACTTTGACTTTCGGTCCAGCCAAGCCCAGGTAAAACTTCCGCCCTGCGGAAACGAACTGATGGTAAAATCCCTGCCAAATGTCCCCGCACCCCAGGGACCCTAAGTGAGGCACATTCCCCGCTAAATTTGGCGCAAATACAAAACCACTGCATTCACCCGGCACTGCGGGGCCACCGGGAGGGTAAAAACACAGCCCATTTCCCCGGCTATCCCCCCAAACCTTGGGGGGCCGTGGTTACAATTGACTGGTGCATAACGATGCAAGCAGTTTAGACATGTCATGTGGAGTTGCTCCTGTGCTGTTGTGATGAATTTGTATTCTTACTGTCATAAAATAATTTTTCATAAGTTTAGACACTGGTAGTTGTCAATAAAAAATATAAAAAAAGGAAACACAATTATCCGAAAAAAAACATGAAACGAGTAATGGTTTACTTAGTAAACTGCCTATTTTTCTTCCTATCCGGAGACTTTGCCAGTCTCCTAAATACATGCAGTATTTCTTAAGGTGTTGTAAAATTATTTGGAAAGCAGAAATAGTTATTATTTTCATAACAGTTTTCATAAAATAAGAAAATAATTAAAAACTGACCTTATGTGGATTGATTCATGTTGGTGTTTTTATCTGACACACCGCCGGCTTTTTTGGGATTTATCTCCCTTTCATTTTGGTTACAAATCACTATTATTAATTGATTGACCAACATGAACATAAGCAAACTGTATGTATAGGGTAGGAAAACATAATCTAGTTTGCTTCTGCCTCCTGTGCGTTAATAACTTAAAAGCGACGTGATTGAGAAGTGGTTGCAATTTTCAATCACATATATACATGTAGATATAAGAGTTTTAGAACCAGAATGAGATAATTATAATATTGGGGTTGATACTCTCTTTTCGAATAGAGCCTTGGGTGTTTTTATGTGCAAGGTGCAAAACACTGATACACGGGAGATAATTTTTCTTAGTTTTAAACCAGTACTGAGTATCTGATAATTCTGAGGGCCAGGCAAGGAGCTACTGGTACCAAATATTAACAGAAGCCGTTGCTGTAACACTTAATTATAAGTGCAGTTGAGTAAAAAAAACACACCTATACAGCCCATTTTTATAGGGACTAAAATGAATAGTTTTAAAATCTGGTTTAATTTAACCATTCATGGGTTAAAGCCATGGGCCATGATTATAAACAGTCTCAAGTCTGAGTCAACAAGAAGGAAAGTTACAACAATTTTTTTTTTTTTCAATATTACTGCCCCAGATCTCTTGAACAAAGTAACGAGTGGGGGACAGACCCAGGACCCTATAATCCAGAGTCCAATACCCTAATCACACAGCTGTCTGAACAAATATAAAGCCTTTTTAATATCAAGGTTATAAAATAAATGCAACATTTATTTATCATAGATTTATTATTTATCATACAAAACTAGTTAACTTTAACATTTTTTAAAATATGAATATAAAAAGCAACAACATAATAACCAATTGTTTGAAATAGTTAACATGAACAATGTTAAACACAGATTAATGAAAAAAGAATAGGTAAATTAGGAGAAATAGAGATAATATAATGTTAATAGTTTGTGGTTGGAAAATTTATAACTCAATACTGTATATTGGGAGTTATAGGGACTGGTTAGGGACTACTTGTTCGCACATACCAGTTAATCGCCCACCCTGTAAATCCCATGTTTAACATTTTCATTAATCAAATGAAGTTGTTTACAAGAAAAACATTTTTTTCTCTGAAAGTAAGCATTTAATTATCAATTTTTAAATTGCACCAAGTTGAGCCACATTTCTTCCAGTGGGCGATTAGCGATTTTTTACCTCTTAACAAAATGGATAATATCTTAACCCAAAACACTTTTAACAGAGCAACATGTTCAGATTGATAGAGAATAGAAATTAATAAAATAATTTGTTATTAGTCGAACACATTTATTAAATTTTTATTTAAAAATAACAGTTTTCTGAAGTGGGTCAATTATTGGTACAGTGCACTGTCGTTTCAGTGGATTTTCTGAGTATGACTGGCAAATGACTCCGTTCTTTAAATAAGCATACATTATAAATCTTATCACACTGATTTTCAGATCAGGAGCGTAACTTTTTTATTGCAAAATTCATTGGAATACATTCAGTATACCTCTATTTACCAGTGAAAGTCGTCCCTTAACCAGTATACGGGCATAAGTAATTGTTAATTACCACTACCCAAGGTACTGAAATTCTACACCAGGAATGCGAAGCGCAAACTATGTACAATTTCAACTACGAAGGAAGTGGGTGAAGTAACTGTATTATAAGGTATTGTGGTATATATAGCATGTATATATAGGAATATTTATGTAATTTATCCACACGCTAATTATTGCACAGAAAGGGCTCTACTTAAAACTGTTATTGAATGCATACACATATAACAAAGAAAACTCTCTCAAGAAGTTGACTTGTATGCTAAATGTTTACATGTGTATAATAATAGTGCATTGTACAAAATTCACAAATTTTTAGAATGAGGAAACAGTATATTTTTGGAATGTATTCGAATAGTAAATACTGGTTTGCAACAATAACATTTGTTAAAGCGATTACTGGTATGTGTTATTCGTCTTATTCAAAGGTTAACACATGTAGACATGCTAGTATAGAGGCATTAGCGGCAACAATGAGACAGTTATAAATAATTAGGTTTACATAACCGTTTATTCAGTATTTGCCTGGTGCAGATAAAAAATAAACAATAACTATTACATAAATTACCTTCAGATTTTCTGTACATACAATTAAGTAAATTTCAAGTTATTTGCCAATTCTGCACAGTTTAGACTTTGTCATGAAAAAGAATTGTGAAAATTAAACTCTTGCAAAATTACTAGTAATCAATCTACTTTGTATTCTAACAAATTGTATGTTAGTAGCATTTTTGAATAAAGTTATTTCAATTACTTTTATGAACAAACACCAGACAGCAACTGACATTCCATTTTTACAACTTTTTTGAAAAAGAATTGTGAAAATTAAACTCTTGCAAAATTACTAGTAATCAATCTACTTTGTATTCTAACAAATTGTATGTTAGTAGCATTTTTGAATAAAGTTATTTCAATTACTTTTATGAACAAACACCAGACAGCAACTGACATTCCATTTTTACAACTTTTTTTTTTGTCTTGGAAAAAGCAAATTTTTGCATAAATATCTGCAAACCAATGATGTAAGACTGCTGACAAAAGATCAGTTTGCAGATTTTCATATTTCCGTTCGAAAAGTTATGTTTTATGGCTTAAACCATTACTAACAGTTTAAGACAAATGCATAAAACATTAATTTTTGAACTCAAATATAAAAAATCTGCGATATAATTTTTTGTCAGCAGTCTTATATAACTGGTTTCAATGGATTTTCGCAAAAATTGGCTTGTTCCAAGACAAAAAATAAAAAAAGTTGTCAAAACATTCAATCTGTGAGAGTGCAGCTTTGAAAGAAAATAAGCTGTTTTCAAACAAAGTTCCTACCCATAAATTGTGCCAAGGTGAATAATTTACTAATAACTTTAAAATGCCACATGATGAACACTTCAAATAATTAAAGTAGATAAATTGGAACACTAGTGTAAAATAATCTCAATTTAATCACACTATATGGTTTGCTATGAACACAGGCAAGAAAAAATGCAACTTTTGGGATTTAATTTATCAAAAGCATACATGCCATACCCCTGCTGGGGGAAAAATACCCTGGAATTGCAATCCATCCCTCTAGTAAAGTATCTTACTGTAATTAAGAATTTCTATCTTGTTGCTAGATTATTATAAGAGGTGAACCCCTATACAAGTGGATAACTTAAGCATTATCTTAGTCTAGCCTTTTTTCTATACTCTTACATACATGAAGTTATATTCGCTTTGAAGATTCTAGAAATTTTGATTTCGAGTCTCCATTTTCAATTTAAGTGAATTGATTATCAATACAGTTATGAATATAACATGGCTTGTTATTAACATTTCGTTGGGTGCATGTTCCCAAAAAGTTCCCAATTTACTGTAATACTAGAAAAAAATCACAGTAAGCATATAATAATACTCTTACTATCAAGGCAAGAATTATTAGTCTTGGCAAATATGTGTATTGTCATTGGTGACAATGTATGAAGTTTCGGACCTTCATTTGTACTCATACGTTAACAATGCCACCAAGGCAAAGACAATTGCTCAACTTTTGTCTGTGAAAAGTGAAAAGCTAAAACTAGATAGCCACTGCATCACAAGGCACTCAAAATACATCACAGCAAGAAAAGTTGTACTTAAAAATTGAAATTAAATCAAAATAACTAAATTTACAATCATTCAACATAACCAAAGTTTTCAGAAAGTTTCATCAACATTTTGTTCATAAGCAGCTAAGGGAAGAAAACAATGATCTATCAAGTAAACCAAGAGCTGAAACATAAAATAATTGTACAAAAAAACTATATGCTTAACAAGAGCGCAACAAAGCGTTGCAAATAATTGTTTGTGTTATTTTCCTCAAAAAAGGAACATAGATTTAACTCAACAAATGTTAAAGCCAAAGTTACAGGCATTGCTGTACATGTGCCTATTGTCTCTGGAAATATGTGCACCAAGTTTCATTTAAATATGTTGGACAGTTTTCGAGTTACCGTCAAAGTTAAAGTTTTTACACTCTGATGGTGACAGCTAATTGAAGGCTATAACAATACCTCAACAATTTTTTCTCGAAAAACAAACAAACTAAAAATAACACAACATACATATAACATCATAACTATAAACCATGTTCACAACTATGTATTTGAGCCAATAACAGGGACATACATTCACAAGTTAAACAGCATTTTGTGTAATTATCATATAGCTCATTTTTTTAAATAATTAAGCACCATTGCATTTGAATCAGTATACAAGCAGTATTTGAATATAAAACACCATTATATAACCAGTTTTTGATACATATACCAGTACTGTACATAAGATTCAAATTAGAATATATTATTAAATATTATTATATTTAAGGCTGTTAATACTTATATACAAAAATGATGTAAAATAACATTAGTATTACATTTATTCAGCATACAAATAAATTTTCATGAAACAAATGTTTTATGCTCTTAAATTTTAGTGGAGAAAAGAACTAAAACGGAAAACAAAAATTAGTATTGGAAGATATTTTACAGAAACATTTTCATTCAGTATAATTAACTACAGTATCCAATAAAAATCATGTTTTTTGTATGGTATTTCTTACTTTGCATAGTCATAGTGGAAAACAGACAGAAAATACCAATCCTAAATAGGTTGAGCATGAGGGATTCAAACTCCAAGCAGGATTATGGTGCTTTAACACCTTTGTTGCCATTTTTTCCAAAGAAATAAGTATCTATTTCATTGTTAAATGTATGACAAGATATTTTCATATTTTGTTCTTTTCATTTTTATAACCATAGAATTATTTGAGTATTTCGTCTGATATTTTATCCTAGAATCGATAAAATTTGTCAATTTCAAATACATAATGAGTGCCGTTGAGAGAAAGCCAACGCTCCTTTGTTTTGTTGTTGTTGTTTTTTATCAAGCAAGAGGGTCATACATGTACATGTACATGTAGACAATTATTAGAGTAAGAATTATTGGCCGTTATTCATCTGTGAATTATATCTGGCAACATGTGTACCAAGTTTCATTTGAAAGGTTTTTGAGTTATGGCCAAGTTCAAAGTGTTTGCACTACAATGACAGCAACACCAATGATGACACCAGCAACAACACCTAGGCAATGACAATAACCTGAATTTTATTTTTTTAACAGCTTTAAGCTAAAAATATCATGCCTGTACCAAATATTGTCATGTCACAATCATATCAAAGGGAGCTAACTCTTTTCTGGGTACAAGGGAGGTAACTTGTCTTTAATGTCCCCATACTGCATCTGGTAAGTCTGAATTGTTTTCTGGAGCTCTAAAACCTTCTGCACAGCTTCTGCTCTGCTAGATTTCTCCTCATCTAGCTTAACACATAGTTCATTTACTTGAGCTTTATGCCTGTTTTCTAAATTTGTAATATGTTCGTCATATCTGTTTTGAATTTTTCTCATTTCGTCACTAAGATTTTTCACCCTTGCATCAGATTTTGCCTTTGAGGCATTTAGATTGTCATACTTTGCTTTCAATGTGTTATTCTCAGCAGTGAGAGTGTCAAGTTTTTGCTGAAGTTCAAGCACTAATGTATTTGGTTCACTGTCAGAATTTCTTGATGAACTTCGCATGGAGTTTCTATGGCAAACATCATTGGTAGAGCCATCTAAGGAATTCGAAGAGTTACTCAATTCAGAGCTTATCGAGTCGTTACTTGTAGTATGGCCTACACTGGAGTGATTTCTCATGTACTTTTTTCGCAGTGGAGGTATAGGCTTACGTTCATCAACATAAACTGACCTAGGAGCTGGTCTCGGGACCTTTACAAAGTCTTCGCTTTGTCTTGAAGGGTCTAACACACCCTCTTGTTGGCTTTCACTTTGGTTCTCTAAATTGGTGCTTTGAAACTGCTGAAGCAGGTTAGTATCGGTGCAGAATGATCTCCCTTGTCGATCACCTTTCTGGTCAATGATAATGGACGACAAATCGTCCATTGCTGACATGGGCTGAACGAGCTTGAGTTTTTCTACTTCCTCGTTTTCATCTAATCTAAGCAAATCGTCTACAGCTACATTCACTGATTTCCTCCCATCATCGAACTCTACTGAAAATATTTTGTCGTCATAGTTAATCATCATGTAGGCAAGTTGTTCCGATATATCGGCCGTAGTCAACATGAACACTTCTGGGTTATCATCCATTTGCGGATGACGAATGATATTTGGCCCAAACACTCTAGCAAGATTTTGCACAGTCATTTTATTAATAGATGTATTATCAGCTACTCTGTGCAAAAATGCGCACAAATATTTCAAGCAATTGTAATTATCACGCGGAATGTCAGTCATTAGTGTACGCAGTAACTCAACTTCCTCGTTTCGCGTATTCTTAGCCTTGTTACCCTGGTAACGCATTGCAATGTTCATAAACTCCTGGTATTTGTTGTATGGAATAAGGCACTCTGGAAGCTCTCTGAAGTACTGTTTTATCAATGAGGCTACAGAATGGATATCAGCATCTTCCTCTTCAAGGTCGAAAGTTTCACCCTCGTCAAATCGGTCTTTCAGGTCTCTGACCAGTAGCATTCTTCCTGGGAGTCTGAAAAAATATTGAATTTACTTTAAATCTTAAAAATAAAGAGTTTCAAAGAATAATGATGTTGATGAGAAGATTTGAATTTCTTTTCTTTTCAGAAACTAGAACAGAAAACATTGTTCTAGTACAACTGTTATAAGTATTTTTGGTTAATTTACAAATGAGCTAGCCTTTTTTTATGACAAATTTGTGCTTTGTTATAAACCTTTAACTCAAAGACTTCCATAGAATAAACTTAAGTCTGCAATCTGCCTTGATGATGGTAAGAAAAAACAACTAGCCTAGGAATGTGATGTTATAAACTAGATGCCCGTTGAATGAGCTATAAACACAACATAATGCTCTTCCATGCAATTGCAATTCAGAATAACATGGAGTCAAAGTAAAGATACGGCCTGGACAAGGTTCAGTTCAGACATACAGACAGACATACTTATGTACATATGTGGAGCCTGTGACACTCCGCATCATCATGGTCAACCTTCATAGCAATATGTTTGAAAATCCTATAACTCATGGTCAAGATACAGCCTGGACAAGGATAATTTCAACCTTTGACCTCTAAATGCGACCTTTGAGCAACAGACCTGGGTCTTGTACGCGATGCACCATCTCATCATCATAAATCTTCATGCCAAAGTGTTTCAAAAATCCTATGATGCATGGTCAAGATACAGCCATGACAAAGACCATTTTAACATTTGACCTCTAAGAGTGACGTTGACCATTGAGATACAGACCTGAGTCTTGTGTTCAACATGCTTCCTCATCATGATAAACCTTATAAATGTTTTGAAAATTTTATAATGCATAGAAACAGCACGGTCAAGTCCTGACAGACAGACAGATGCACTGACCCACACACATACACGTAACTGCCATTGTGACAACTATGTCTCGATCTCGCGCACAGAGACACCAATGCCATGACCATAACTCAACCCTTTCTTGGAAACCAGCCCTACTAAAAACCAAAAGAGAACCCACCTGAAGATGCCTTCTATCTCCAGACCATATTTAGTAAGGAACTCTATACATGATTCTACGATGTATGGCACCTTACGATCACTTCTTGTTCGCTCAAACTCCATTGTCTCTGCCAAACTGTTCCCAAATATTGCTGCAATGTTGGAAATGTTATTGTTTGTTTGAAGTTTTAACTAAAAATGAAATATTAAATACAGTTAAACAATCAGAAAGCCATCAAAATAATAATAATCTAGATCAATATATTTTCTGCAGACATCAACATAGTTTAATTTGTGCCAGTTAACAGCAACATTTGATCCAGTTTACAATGTAAGTTTTTGATATTTTAATTATTTATGAGAAAAAAAGAACACTTTTTTACATCAATGTCCATTTCTTTAATTTTTAAATTTCCCTAAAATAGCAAAAACTTTGGTCATGCCTAAGTGATGAAAAAAATCAAACAAGAAATGCTGCAATGCAACAAAACCAGGTTTTCAATGTTTTTTATTTTTATTTTTAGTGACCTTGACCTTGACCCAAGGGGCTCAAAACACATCCAGTGAAAGGTCGCCCGAACTCTCACTAAAGGTCTCCATAAACTCTTTCTAAATACATAGTCAAGATATGTCAAACCTAACTCAAGTTATTCAGTTTCAACTGGTTTTTTTTTCTATTTTTAGTAACAGTGACCTAGACCCTAAGGGCCCCAAATGCAATCCCATGAAAGGTCTTTATAAACTCTTCCTAAAACCAAAGTTTAGGCAAAATATGTCAACCCTAGCTTAAGTTATTCAGTTTCAACAGTTTTCTATTTCTAATAACAGTGACCTTGACCCTAGGGGCCAAAAACACAATCCCATGAAAGGCCTTCATAAATACTACCTTATATCATGTTTAGTCAAGATATGTCAACCCTAGCTAAAGATATTTAGTTTCAACTGTTTTTCTATTTTTAATAAAACAGTGACGTTGATCTTGACCCAAGCGGCCTGAAACACAATCCCATGAAAGATCTCCATAAATTCTTCCTAAATACCAAGTTTAGTGAAGATATGTCCGCCCTGACTAAAATTATTCAGTTTCAACTGTTTTTCTATTTCAGTAACAGTGACCTTGACCTTGACCCTAGGAGCCAAAACACAATCCAATGAAAGGTCTCCAAAAACTCTTCCTATGCACAAAGTTAGGTCAAGTTATGTTGACCCTGATGAAAGTTATTCAGTTTCATAGGTAAGTTTGACGCCTCTCGCCCAGCCACCCATTCGCTGGAACAACTATGTACGTCTTTCTAATAACCAGCTTTCACTTTGTGAAAACCTGTTTAAAAAAAACTTCAATAAATAAAACTGCAATGGCTATGATCAAGCTTTGTTTGCAATAGTGACCAATCTACTTTCACTTAAGTTTAATAACTGCAATGATAAATCAAGTTTTATTTCAAAGATGTTGAATCACATTTTCTTTCATATCTGTTATCAAAGTATTTCCAAAGATTTTTTTTAACTGAAAATTTATTTACTCAATAGGGTGAAACTTCTTTTTTTCACTTCCACCTTTGTGCCAACTTTATTCCCCCAACCGTATGAAGCATTTTATTCACCTCCCCTTTGGGAAAAATGTTTTTACCAAATGAGATTAAACATTTTATTCACCTCCCCTTCAGGCAAAATGTTTTCACCAAATGAGATTAAACATTTTATTCACCTCCCCTTCAGGCAAAATGTTTTTACCAAATGAGATTAAACATTTTATTCACCTCCCCTTCGGGCAAAATGTTTTTACCGAATGAGATTAATCATTTTATTCACCTCCCCTTTGGGCAAAATGTTTTTTCACTGAATGAGATTAAACATTTTTTTCACCTCCCCTTTGGGCAAAATGTTTTTACTGAATGAGATAAAACATTTTATTCACCTCCCCCTTTGTTTGCAAACATGACTTTACGAATGGCCCTGATCCAGTCTTGCCGTTCCTCATCCGTTGCTGCTGACAACAGAAAGGTCTCATGGTTGGGTGCCATTTTCATAGCTGGCATCGTCTTACCTGTAATAAGATGCTAAACAATGCTTATTAAATTCTCATTTTTTGATGATTTGAAATAAATAAAGAAACAATTATTTACTGCTTATTAAACCCATTTCCCATTGTTAAAAGTGCAGGTTTCTAAATTACTATGATGAAGACAGTATCAATGTGACCTTAGTAAAAATTTAAATTGTTGGTAAAAACAACAATTTTATAATGTAAATAATTGTTCAAGGAAATAAAAACCAGTTTTTCATAATAAATCATCTTAATTAAAATTCACAACTTTTTAAATTATCAATTACATTTTTTTATACAGTTATGTTCTGTCCTCTGCACAATATGCATACTGTAAGTGCGCAATATTAATCCATCCATCAGGGCATGCAAAAGTATTATAATACCGGTATGTGTTCTCGTATAATGTGAATATATGTGTCCTTATGTAAACATACATGCACCATTACATATAGCCAATTGATATGACGCTGAAATCTGATTATGACACCACCCTCACCCCCTCCAAGACCACAAATCCTCCTAAATATTTAACTATTATAATAACAAATGAAAAGCTCAAACTCATGTCCATGTACACATTTGTCCAGGGTTATATCTTGTGAGTACTAATCGCTTTAACTTATATGAATATTCCTATCCGTGGAGTCAGCGTCATGTCAATTGCCGGAAATACTTTATTTTTGTAAGCTCTCTTGAAATACATGCAGACTATAATATGCTAACTAAGCGTGCAGTGATTGGAAGTGTTTCGCTAACAAAAATGGAGTTTGGGCTGAGGCTATAAGCAGCAATACCCATTTATCACATTGTGACATTGAACCTTTTCACCAAACTATCTTTTTTGTCCTTGCAACTTGTTATAATAATTGTTATACCTTCAACACTCATTATTTCCAAGACACATATTTGTGACATTATTAATTAGCAAATATGAGTCCATAGAAAGAAGTCATATAGCAAAGAAAAAACTGTAATTTATGCATTAAAGCGCTCTGGAAGGAAATTAGTCCTAATGTAAACAAGAGGGCCAAATGGCCCTGAATCGCTCACCTGTCATATATTGCACATTCTTCCATTATATACAAATATTGAAAACCTAAGCCTATGAACACGGGGCGTGGCCAATTTTGACCCCAGGGCTAAAGTTTGAACAATCTTAATAGTGGTCCGATAAACGATGCTTCATACCAAATATCTAAGGCCTTCGCCTTTTGGTTTCGGAGAAGAAGATTTTTTAAGTTTTCATCATATACATATATCAGGAAACCCATGACCGCCCGGGTGGGGCCATTTTTTGTCCCCAGGGCCAAAGATTGAACAATATTGGTACAAGTCAACTAGATGATATATCATGCCAAATATCTAAGCTCTTGTCACTACTTGATTTTACGTGTGTATCTATATATGTATATTTGTTATTAATTGTTGTATGTGGCCCATATTGAAAATTGGAATGTGTACTAAATATTATGTTATCCAGTTTAAATTAAGACGTTACTTGTCTTTGTGAGTTCGGAGAAGATTTTTTAAGTTTTCACAATAACACATATAGAGATAACCCATCAGCCCCGGGGTGTGGCCAATTTTGACCCCTTTGTAGAGGTCCACTAGACAATGAATCATGCCAAATATCTAAGCTCTAAGCCACGTAAGTTCAGAGGAGATGATTTTTGAAGTTTTCACTATAAACATATAGAGAAAACCCATGACCCCCAAGGGGGCGGGGCCAATTTTGACCCCAAGGCCATAATTTGAACAATCTTTGTAGAGGTCCACTAGACGATGAATCATGCCAAATATCTTCGCTCTAGTCCAAGTAAGTTCAGAGGAGAAGATTTTTGAAGTTTTAACTATAAACATATAGAGAAAACCCTAACCCCCCGGGGCGGGGCCAATTTTGACCCCAAGGCCATAATTTGAACAATCTTTGTAGAGGTCCACTAGACGATGAATCATGCCAAATATCTAAGCTCTAAGCAACGTAAGTTCAGAGGAGATTTTTGATTTTTTTTACTATAAAAATATAGAGAAAACCCATGACCCCCCAGGGGCGGGGCCAATTTTGACCCCAGGGCCATAATTTGAACAATCTTTGTAGAGGTCCACTAGACGATAAATTATGCCGAATATCTAAGCTCTAGTCCAAGTAAGTTAAGAGGAGAAGATTTTTGAAGTTTTAACTATAAACATATCAAGTATACCCATGACCCCCCGGGGCGGGGCCAATTTTGACCCCAAGGCCATAATTTGAACAAACTTTGTAGAGGTCCACTAAACAATGAATCATGCCAAATATCTAAGCTCTAAGCCACGTAAGTTAAGAGGAGATGATTTTTGAAGTTTTCACTATAAACATATAGAGAAAACCCATGACCCCCCAAGGGGGCGGGGCCAATTTTGACCCCAAGGCCATAATTTGAACAATCTTTGTAAAGGTCCACTAGACGATGAATCATGCCAAATATCTAAGCTCTAGTCCCAGTAAGTTCAGAGGAGAAGATTTTTGAAGTTTTAACTATAAACATATAGAGAATACCCATGACCCCCCAAGGGGCCAATTTTGACCCCAGGGCCATAATTTGAACAAACTTTGTAGAGGTCCACTAGACGATGAATCATGCCAAATATCGAAGCTCTAGGCCAAGTAAGTTCAGAGGAGAAGATTTTTTAAGTTTTCACTATAAACATATAGAGAAAACCCATGACCCCCCGGGGCGGGGCCAATTTTGACCCAAGGGCCATAATTTGAACAATCTTGGTAGAGGACCATTTGGTGATCCTACCTACCATATATCAACGGCCTAAGCCTTGTGGTTTGGGAGAAGAAGTTTTTTAAAGTTTTTTCTTTAGGTTGCCATGGCAACCAGAGTTCTGCATGGAATTGAATTCTTTGAACAACTTTGATAGAAGACCACCCAAGGAACATCCCTATGAAGTTTTATTAATATTTGCCCAGCGGTTAAGGAGGAGATGTCTTTTAAGTAAATTGTTGACGGACGACGCACGCCGGACGCCGGACAAAAGGCGATCACAAAAGCTCACCTTGTCACAAAGTGACAGGTGAGCTAAAAATGAGTGATACTTCACCAAATAATTTCTAAACAGATATGTTTGCCTCGATATAGTTAATAATTATGGACATTTTTTTTAATATGATGAAAAAAACTGCAATGTACCATTTTTTGTCAACAAAAATTCAAAGCTGTTGACAGGTCACATATATTTACATTTTATTATATTACGGTATCATATGCTGCTTTAAGTTTTTGCATTAAATAAAAAAAATCATATCTTGAAACTATGAACTTTATGAAATTTTTATTTAAATAAATCTATTTGAAAATAAACTCAAAGCATCACCTTCTTAAAGACAGCTGAACAAAAAAAAGACATTCTAATGCCATTCTCACAGATACAGTTTTAAGCCTAGTTATTCCACGAAATTGGTATACATGTGTAACTTATCCATTTCCAAATTGAACTATCTAGGTGTAAAAATGTGGCAACAGAAGTTATACGTAAAAGGCTTTCCCCGATAAATGTCACTAAAACACCTCTCTCTTTTTTCAGTCAGCAAACCTCTGCATGCAGATGGACCAGAAGCCTGAGGGCAGGGGTACAGATTTGCAAGCCAGGCAAAATGTTATATTATATCTTGAGAACAACAAATGAGTTACTTCAGTTCTAAAAGTAAAAGCTCTTTTAAAAGCTCTTTTGTATTGATCACTTAACTTGAAAATTGGTTAAGGACCTTGACGGCAAGGCAAAGAGACAATTACTATCATTCATTTAGTAAGAAATTTAGCGCCCAACTACAAGACAAGTTACTACATGTTTACAGAAACTAAGTGTTGTGTAAACTGTGAATGACTCACAAGGGCGGAGCAAGAAAGCTGACCTTTATTATTCATTAAAAAATTTTGTACACAGTATGTTCTAAATGACTTAAATAACAACATGTTTTCAGTACTTGTGTTAAAATGAATGATGAAACCAAATCTGTTTAGTCCGATCTTGCTGACTTATTGATACTGGATAGGCGATTTTATTGGCTGAAAATGTAGGTAACAATCACTAATCTAACATCTGTGATGAACATCAAGACTAACTATTTCTCTAATGTGTAACTAAAATTGGACACTAAATTCTTTACAAAATTAACAATATCCATTCATTCAGTGGTTAGGTGTTTTGAATCGTGGGATTGTACATAATATAATTCACATGCATTTGTTGTACTCAAGACTGCCAGTAGGGAGCACTGACATGAAATTATGATTATAACATGTGCATGCCTTTTGTATTGCTCAAAACTAAATCATCTTAAAAATGCATTGATCACATATAAGGAAGTGGTGGTTGGTGGTATCAGCAAATATTGTTGACAATGACACTGATATCCCAGTTTGTAAACAATAATCTGCAGGTGGCCCAGTGATAAAGACTCCTAGGAGTGTTTTTTTACCCATGTTAAAAATCTCTCTAAGGTATGAAACTACTCCTCAGTACTGGTCAAGTGCCTTTTATATTTATAGTAACTGTCACCATGACCTTTACCATTGACCTATCAACCCCAACATCAATAGCGGTCATCTGCTGACCATGAACAATATGCATACCAAGGTGACCTTGACCTTTGACCCTAAATCAATTTTGGTCATCTAATGACCATAACAAATGTGAATACCAAGTTATAGACTCTACTTTACCATTGACCTAGTGCATACCAAGTTTAGATTCTAAACCAAGTCATTTAAAAGATTTTTAATTGGAAACAGAAGTGTTCCACAGCCGCAAACACCACCAGCCAAAATAATCCCTATGTATGTGTCTGCCATGCTAATCAGCTGACACAAAACTCTCATTTTTGAATTTAGTGACCTTATGCATGCAATTCTGAGCAATAACAATGGCAGCTTGACAGTGCTCCCTGTTTTGTTTCCAAACCAAAGCTCGTACTTTTATAGCTGAGTGATTTACTGCGATGGATGGCATAAACTTCTGAAATACATAACCACAGTCTGCCAATAGCATGCCATATAAGACATCAAACACAGTGGTTTACTTTCCCGTGACATACAGTTATCACTACCACGTGAATTCAATCAAGAAGTGTTTTTTTTCTTTTATTTACCGGTAAAATTATATTATTATTTTCAACTTTGAAAACAACATTATATACATATAATGCAACTTTAATAAAATTGCATCAATGAGTAAAGATATGTTTTTCAAAAATCCAGCTATTTTCGTTCGTGGTGTTAGAGATTATCTGTGCTTGTCAAGGGAGATCACTGTGAAGGAAATTGTTAAGATATTAGTTCACAAAATCATTGGCAAACCTGTTGGATGGGAACAAAATCAAGGGATAAGAAAGGCTCAGAATGTTGTTTGAAAGATAAAAGGTACATGTTGTAGAAGTTCATATATAGTTTCAGTACATTTGTGTTTAAGATTGAACAAAAAGACAAAACCAAGTTGGTGTTACTTATCATTGCAAACGTTGGATTAGAAGAAGTATTTAATAAGAGATTGCACGTTCAAAATATTGCTTCATACTGACTAACAAGGACAGTTAATTCTTGCAACCTTTTTTCGTGTGTAGAAAATCAATAAAATCAAATACATATGTGTTGAAGAAGGGTCCTTTGTAGGCTAAAAATAAATCTGAAGTCATTGTCGGATATCCCCAATACTCTATTGCGATATGCTCTTTTGTGTACAGCAACTTGGTTAAGAAAATCAATGCGGAAATATGCACAGACACTTATAATAATGTATCAATTGTAGGAAAGGTATTCTCATTAAACTAAATTAAATTAAACTCATTCCGCGTTGTCATTACAAACTTTAAAAATCCACTTCAACCACTCGCCTATGGAGACATCTGACAATAAAGGGTTATTGAAGAGTATTTAACTGTAACATGCCATTTCATTGGAAGAAGAGTTGTCTCCCCTGCCTCATGCATATTCATGAAAACGAGATTTTGTCAGTCAATTTTCACACAGTATGTATAAGTGTAATTGAAGAAAGCATCGTGGTTTCCAACAATGACCTGAAGTATGAAATTAGAAGTTCCAGTTACCTGAGACTGTAATATAATTTTAATACAGTTATAAATTGTTTTTTATTGATTTTCCTGGAAAAAAGGTTTAGGAAATTAGTGACCATATCAAGCACACTGAAGCACACATATAAAACAATACAAGGTCATTCACAGACAGAATTAGTCAAATACAACCACATAAATATAACAGAACGGAAACATTCTATTCAGAAACGCTACTTTCCAAAAACACAAAATAACATAACAAAATGCCTTTCCTATTTTACCTCAATTTAGATATTTTTCTCGTTGGGTGCCAATATTTTACAATGGCGCAGCGCGCAGAAGTAACACATCTCTATTGTGTTTTAGTTGTGAAAGGAGCATAACTCAACAAATTTTAAAGCTAGAGTTCTGGACCAAGCTATGCATGTGCATATCTTGTACCAAGTTTCATTTGAATATCTTGAGCTGCTGCACTTAAAGTGACACTCTTATCTAAAATCATAACATACACATGTATAACAAACATACATTTTGAGTGATAAACCTTTAACTATTTACTAAATAATGCATTTATGGAAAATATTAATTACTTATAACAAGATTGTAACCATGTATTTAAAAGCTGAAAATGCAAAAATATTAAATGATTGCTGAGTGCTAAAAGATTTACTGCCTTCTATTATCGTCTCATACGTTAGAAATACCGTGTTTTCTGCATCTTTCTTCCAAATTAGACTCACTTTCCTTCATACGAATCATTAATTTGGATATTTATTTACCTTTTTGGTATATGAAGACAATAATATTAATATTAATTAATTATTAAATGTGGAAAATCTTATTTGGCAGTAAAGGTGCATCTTTAATTACGAAGCTGACAAATCAGGTGATGAACAAATGAACAAATAAGCTAAACATGTAAATGGTAACAAAGCATAATGTACATGTATTGGCAAAATTAAATTAGAAGTTAAGATATTGAACAAGAAAGACAAAAAACACTTAAACAAGAGGGATGAGCAGCAAACACACACTTAGTATTGCAGTAATAGTTAGATGACATGAAGTGAAATATTAATGACTTAGAATGGGCGGAGTGAGGCGAGCGAACGAGTCTTTCTTTATCATTAAGAATTCACTTCATGTAATCTAACTGACTTAGAATACCACCTCATTAGCTGATACATTGTCGACACTAAATCTGACACAGGGAATGTGTATCAGATGATTGGCAGTAGGCGGACCATTAAAGCTGCACTCTCACAGATTGAACGTTTTGACAACTTTATTTTTTGTCCCGGAACGAGTCAATTTTTGCGAAAATCCATGAAAGCCAGTGATATAAGACTGCTGACAAAAAATCAGATCTGAGAATTTCATATTTAAGTTCAAAAATTGATGTTTTATGCATTTTTACAGTTAGTAATGGTTTAAGCCATAAAACATTAATTTTCGATAGGAAATATGAAAATCTGCGATCTGATTTTTTGTCAGCAGTCTTATATCATTGGTTTGCAGATATTTACGCAAAACTTTGCTCTTTCCAAGACAAAAAATTAAAAAGTTGTCAAAACTGTGAATCTGTGAGAGTGCAGCTTTAAACACGCACAAAAGTTGAAAATCATAATGATTAAGCCTACTACTTAATGGTCCCCTGTCTGCAATCTCATTGACTGAAAATGTAGGTACAGTATTCTAATCAAACAAGGAACATAACTCTATTACAGCAAGAATTATGGGCCTTGCTTATAGGCGTATATTGTCTCTGTGCAACATGTGTACTAAGTTTCATGTAAAAGACTTCCAAACGTTTTTTTTTATTTTCTTGTCAAAGTTTGAGTTTTAGAATGCCAATGACAACAACGCTGAGGAAAAAGTTACCATGGCTATCCAAAACAGCAATTATTTTTCTTTAAAAAATAAAATATGAAAAACAGACAAGCTAGTAAAAGCATATGATTTAAAGCTAAAACAGAATAATTATGATACATTACACAAACTTAATGCATTAAAATATGCATTTATTGTGGTAAGAGCTTAATTTGAATTATTTTTTAGGTGCACTTAACATTAAAGGAAATAAACAATTTAACTTGTAAAATAATATTAAACTATAATATGCATGACGCTAAAGTAGAGCAACATTAGAATCTAGCATGAAACTGGAGTTTGCATTTTTGTGTGGGCCAATTAGAATGAAGAATTTTTCAAATTGTCTTTGCATTAATTTTACATGGATTGTTTCTGACAGACGCACCAAAGAACACCAAATCAGTAAGAGTCCAATTTTTAACCGCCTGCCCATTCTCTTTTTTTGTAGATGGTCAAAATTGATCTCTTTCATAAAACTACATAGACTGTAGTTTGAACCAAATTTTGTTGGGGTAAATAATGCTCTCATCTAAAACATACATGTAAATCTAAGAATGAATTGCTGTAAGTTACAAGTATAGAAAAAAAATCATTAGTGTTAGAAATAACAAGAAACCTCACTGCATAAACCAGGTTTTCAATGATTAACTGAAGTACTTTTTAATGAGATTCAGTTTTTTTTAGTAACAGTAACCGTGTTCAAAAATGCAATCTGATGAAAGTCCTCCTACATACCAAGTTTGGTCACAATATGACAACCCTAACTAAAGTTATTCAGTCTCAACTGTTTTGTTTTTTCAACAACAGTGACCTTGACTCTAGGGGTCCCAAACGCAATCCCATGAATGGTCTCCATAAAGACTTTCTATATACCAAGTTTGGTCACAACATGTCAATCCCATTAAACTGAAGTTATTTAATACCAACTATTTTTGTCTTTTTAGTTACAGTGGCCTTGACCTTGACCATAGGGGCCCCAAACCCAACTCTATGAAAAGTCTCTATAAACAATTCCTGTATTACTAGTTTGGTCTCAATATGTCAAACCTAATTAAAATTATTTGATATATAAAATTGACGCCATACTCCCACTCGCCGACCCGCCAGTCCTAACCACGACGTACATCATTGTGATAACCAGGTGAATTTCGTGAAAAGCTGGTTAAAAATCCAAGTGAGTCTACTAAAACAAAACAAACTATTTCAAGAAAATTAAATAAAGTCCACAACAAGTTAATATTATAACTCAAAGTAAAATACCTCAACTAATTACCTTGAGAACACCTATGAATGGTTAACTCTTTTTCCGCTGAATTACAATCAGTATACCAACATGTAAATACTACACAATCATGTTGTATAAGGAACAGTGGTTGAAATATCAACTTTGGATGAATAAGCTTTGACTCTTACACAAGTGCTTGGCATCAATTAAAAATAACAAGCCATGCTATATAAATCGAGAATTTCAGCAAGCCCGACAAGCATTTCACCAGTGCAAGCTTGCGCTACTTTCAACCATTGCAGTAATTATATAGTAACAAAAAACCAACATTGATTCCGAATTAAGGGAGTTTGGAAATATAAAAACAACGAAGTATGAAAATGTAAAAGTTACTCGAATATCATAAGTTCATGTTACAGATTTAACATTATTAAACAAAAGATACATAATTAAAGAAGAGTATTCAAGAAAGTTATATTACATGACACGAGGCATTTCCAAGATACTGAATACATCTTGATTAAAATGCATTAAAGATATAAACAGGTCATAGCTATCCCTAGTACCAAATATTACCATGTTTTTGTTCAACCTGTTTAAAGATTTTAACTGAAAAATGAAAATAAAAATTCGGAATGTTACACTACACTTTCATCTATTTTAAATACCTTAAAAACTTAAAGATTAGTACAGAACTGATAACCTAATTATGCAATATCATTGTTCAGACATAAAAAATAATCACTAATTCAAAGGGTCTTTGGTTCAATTATACAAAGTAACAATGCAAAAAGAACTGATACACACCTTCAAAAATGCTTTCTAGATATATATGATATAATTCAGTGAGCACTCAATACTTTAAATTTAACTTCTTGTTTAAAATCAAAGCTTTTATCTTACTTGTACTATATTTGTGAGTGTTTTCTGATTTCTTCCATTCAATAATTCTCATATCAGAATGGTAACACCAGCAGGCAGAGCTTCCCGTGCAATATGTAGCATGATTACAATGCCATTCACTTATACACATACTAGTTATTGAACGTTGTCCTTGACAACATGGTACAAAACAGTTAATTCACCAACTACCCTCGTGATTTAAATCTATGATTTCGCTAACTCAGGTGATTGATGCACTAACTATAGCTAAGCAAGACTGTTGTAACTCAGCCAAATATTTGGTTTTGAACGAATCAAAGATTTGTGCAAAGAGTATGTACCTGGAATTAGCTCCAACAAGAACTTGTCAGGTTCCTCTGGATTGGCGGGATGCTGAATAATCTTGTTTCCAGGGAGATATATCATTCCTAGGGGTCGCACATCATCTTCCTTTTGGAAGTAGAACAGGTAGTCCCCATTGAGAACGAACCAGCGACGATGCCAAGTCTTGACCATGCCACCCTGTTTCCGGAGCCATCCTGATTTGAACAACGCGCCTCCCACTCCTTTCATTGACATCCTGAAGAGTACACATGCAATACAGTGTGAATAGTTTGATAATAGTTTGATAACGACTGTGAATTTACAACTTGTTGAAAACTTGAAGTACTGTTCTTTTATCTGATTGAAATGATTTAGCATGCCAGGAAATGATATGTAAAAATGTAAATGCACTTGTAAATTTAACTACAAATATACAGCAAGCATTTTAAAGAACCTTAACAGGATTAGTGTGTATTTCTTTTATAAATTTAATAAAAAAAAATCAAAATCAGAAAAAAAAATAAAAAAATATTAAACTTCATTTTAAAACCTTCACAAGCTATTTTCACTATGCTGGAAGTTTGAGATATGTTATCATAAGTCACCGAGTAACAGTTATTGTTATTTTTGCTTAACTAAATCTTAGTCAATCCAATTGTATAGTAAAACAAAAAATAAATAATAACTTTCTTTAGTGTTGATGTGACTATCTCTCTATTAGCCAAGCTGCATAGTAGTCCACTTAATGAAATAAAAAAATGGTTAAAATGAATGAAACAAAAAAAATGGTTATAATGAACTGTGGTGGTTATTTTCGTCAGATAATTAATTTTCTAAATGATTACATTAGGATACATCTGGTGATACCATTAGCAGAGACATGAGCACAAATAATAGGCACCCAGAAATCAACATCATATTCAAAAGAGAAACATGCATGTCATTGCAGTTAGATTAAGTTCATTTTCTTTTCTTTATACCTCATTAAAAACAAATACTTAATTAAGCTCATTGCAATATGGCAAAAAATCTATTTCTCAAACTCAATGAAAGTCCAGTGAAAGCACTTTAACTAGAAAAGCCGCAATGAGACAAAACCAGGTTTTTTATGTTGGCAATCAAAAATTAAAGCCAATGAATTTCTTGTATAATTTAGGACAAAGTAGCAGCCAAAAGTAATTGGGTGAAAAACATTCCAAGTTACAGTGAACTTGACCTTGACCACACTCCCCTCAAAGTCAATCTCAAGCTAGCTCCTCACAAAGGCTACTTACACACCAACTTTCATTAATATCCATTAATTCTTACCTAAGTTATTGGGCTTTTTTTCTATTTTTAGCAACAGTGACCTTGACCCCACACCCTCTCAAGTTCAATCCCAAGCTTGCTCTACACATAAACTACCCACACACAACTTCCATCAATTCTTACATAAGTTATTGGGTGGAAACCATTGTCTGTCTGCCCGCCCGCCCAACAACACCCTTAAATAAGATCTAAAAACTCTTAAAGAAGTAAATATAAAGCTTATTTTAGAAAAACAAAAATAGTGAGTTTACCTGGTTAAAAATTACAACTGAAAAGTAAAGGAAAATTTAGGAAACAAAGGTAGAGACACTTGTACATTTGCTAAAAAGCAGAAAGAATGTGTACAGAAAATGTATCTACATATAAAAGAAATAGCAGACATATCTCACATAGGGTCATTTATTTGTATAAGGTGAGATACTTTTATATTACTCAAATGACAATGCATATATAATAAAATATCAGAATCACACAAAAACAAGGAAGCATCACTGATAACCTTATGACACGAATACATGTATATAATACATCAGAGGCATGAACATAAGGATAATGAGATCAAGACAACCCTTCCTGTATGTGTGTTTATGTACTATTACCTGTTATACATGATTGTTTGCTGCTGCAGAAATAAGAACCATATACAGCATTCAGCAATTTTGTATGTCAAAGAAACTCATGCCCACAAGAATGTGTTGTTGTATTTTTATAATCAAAGAACCAAGCTGCTGACAAAGGGTATGTGACAGGAAAGAAATACATGTAATATAATATCACATATGATTATTATGCAAGGGTCAGTTTTGTGCAGGTGAAATGTTTATACATACACTGTAAACCATGTATGCACTTGGTTACCTAATTTCTGACCATTTGTTGACTGCCTGGGGGTCACCTATTTTGTCAGATCCTTTAGACTTTAGATGTCTGATATTAGATGCCATGGCTGAAAACTTAGCCATTGAATCCATCTTGCCTACAAAAATAAAACCAGCACACATATTTAAAAAAAACTATTATTAAAAAACATACTTATAATTATTTACTAAGAAAGTTTGCAATACTTTCACCATATTTTCATAGTGGAAAAGGGCATTATAATTGAAAAGATGGATGTACATGTACCAAATGCTGACTCTCATTCACCATTTAATTAACACTTATCTATAGGACATGCTTATCCAATGAATAACTTTGGCCACCTCTGACAATCAACCTCCAAAATGTGCCGAATTACGGACACTACGGACCATGGACATTACGGACCAGACATTACGGACCAGATTTAGGGACACTACGGACCAGATTTAAGGACATTACGGACCATCTTCAGAAACTTACAGACCATGATTTAAACAATGTTTAAAACTGGCAATTTCTGTTGCCTTAATTAGTGTTTATAAGTTATAATTGTACCAGCAATAATCGGCGGTATTTTACAAAAGAAACAAACATTATACTGACAACCTTTAATTGGCAATCATGAAAGTGTGAAAACCCATTGTGATGGCGCACTTTCACTGAACCTTTCAATTACAACAGATGAAACGGAAAACAAACAAATTTGACGATCCAAAGTTTAATTCAGACTCACGCAATCGATCACATATGAAAACATTAAAATTCACATTTACAAATATACACATAAGTTGTATGTAAAATTATAAATCAATGCATAATTATCTCAATTATATTATATATTTTGTTCTTAAACAAAACATGAGTAATGTTTAATTCATGGTACGAAATGTTCTGAAATATGGTACATTGTAAGATAAAACATATTTCGTTCATTATTATTCACATTGTTATAATAATTTATTAAAAATACATTGATGTTTAACATTGGAATTTAACAGGATTTTTCACAGTTACATTAAAGATAATTGTCATACTGAGCACTCAAATTCAAGTATTTACTAACAAATTTAAGACCAATGAGTGAATAAATTAAAAAAAAATTGTTTAAAAACATTATAAATCATGGTCCGTAAGTTTCTGAATATGGTCCGTAATGTCCCTAAATCTGGTCCGTAGTGTCCCTAAATCTGATCCGTAATGTCTGGTCCGTAATGTCCATGGTCCGTAGTGTCTGTGACCCAATGTGCCCAGGCAGAGCATGTCTCCTATTCCTGTCATGCTAATTCATAAACAAAATAAGAGCACAGTGGAGCAAACGAAAAAGCTTTTCAGTTCTTTTTCAGTTGATAAAAGGGCATATCACAACAATTTTAAAAGCAAGAGTTATCATATCATCCAGGTTAAAGCATCATTTCCTAATAAATCTGTATTTGATATCTTCTAAAGTGTCTCTAAATTGAATCGTTAATATGCATTTTTCTGCATGGTTTCTTGTATCTTAGTATATGGTATAATTCTAGGAGCTCTACTATAGATTCATTGTATACATGTAGTATATGTGCAAACTAATAAATATTTTCAATAAAATAAATTAAGACCTATACGGAAAATCAGTAGGTGCAAGCAGGAAAAGTGCCACTTAAATCTTCCGCTGTCAAAGGTTTGAGCCACGAACAAAGTGCACTTTTTCTCACAGTGTTAATGTTACTTTACTGATGTCAGGAGTGCCTGTATTTGGAGCAGGACTTTTCAACCTCAAGACTTTTCAACCCCTTCTCAAAACAAATACTTTTCAACCTATTTCAAAGACTTTTCAACACCTACCAGACATGGGTTTGAGCCTCACACAGGAAGCCTTTACCTGTTTCCCCTTGGATTACTTTAATTCACTAACACTATTTTGATATTTGGTGATCCATATTTCATGGGTCTTACAGTCAGCACCTACACTCACTAGATTCAAGGGGGTTACATTTTGCTTATTCATTTTTTTTATTCGGAAATTATCCTCAAGCAATTATCCTTCCTCTTTCAATTTATTGTCATTCAATCACTCAATAACACGGTTGTTAATAAATACAATTAAGTTTTAGTTTATGCCACTCGATGATATTCCAATGCAAAAATACTCGTTTTGAATGTGTTTGACATATACCTGCAATGGTTCACTGCTGCAAAGGATGCCGATGCATAAAATGCTACAAACTTCCAAAATACATTGTTTTTCTTCTATCTGTCAATTTTCTTTCCCTATTTCCGGGTGTGTAGTACGCAAAATTACGTGACGTCAGACATCCTTGAATTTTGATTTCCTTTTATATATGAATTTGAAGCATATGGATGTTTGCGCATTTATGCTATGAAACAATTTAAAACAAATAAACATTAGTTTGAACTTCTTTTAATTCTCTCGCGAAAACGTTAAAATGCACGATAATTAAACTACACAAAATTGAATGACGTACTTCACATTGCTCCAATCAGTTTGACAAGTGAAATAATTTCGTGTATTTTGATATGTTTGGCGATTAAATGTTAAAATATTCATGATCTGAGTTTAATTATAGTTCCACATCATATACAGGTAACATTTGTTATAGTTTATTCTGCATATTAACCGATCATTTTTCATTAGATATATTTGAAGGGATGACACATTACTGAAATACTTGAAATAATGTTCTTTGCCAAACATGTTTTTTTACGATTTTTACTCATTTAAAGATAATGAAGAATATTTTAAACATATTTATTTGATGAAAAAGTATAATTCACAAGAGCAACGTAATACAAACACGTAATAATTTGATTGAAAGATATAGCTTTTAGAGATCACCTTCAGTTCATTTCAAGATTATTCTAGACATGTATGTTCAACCACAGACACCAGAAAGTATGATTCAGAGCCAAAGTTTAGGCTGTTTATATTGTAATGGGTCATAAAACAACAACTTATCATCATTCCACAACAGTCTTTTACGCCTAACATTCTAGCAAAACCTTGAGGGTTATAATATGGAGAAGAGAATCTTTGTATTTTACGAAAAATGTCAACACCAAGTTCAAACATGAATAAACTCTATATAAATGTGAATCATATGCATATGCCATTTTCAGTGCAAAGAATACTTGAAACTACATCTTAGAAGCACAACAATCCTACTGGTTGATCCAAATGGTAACAGAAATCGCTCTAAACACATATAATGATAATTGGTAGGCTAAAAATGCCATCATAACGAAAAAACACTCTTTCTAAAGCTTGCCGGTGATGGGGGAACAGTTAGGTACAATTTTGTACACATATTATATAGCCTTTTAATCAATATTTGAGTCAAAAGTATGTCTATATTTAGAAAGGGAAAACCCATCTTAAGTACAGTGAAGGTGTTTTAAACGATAGATTATCATACCATATATTTAAGCCAGTTGATTTTGAGGTTACATTGAAGGTCGACCCTTGTTAACAATCATGTATACGTGCTGTTTTTTAGGCTTTTCAGAACCATCGCCCAAAAATAAAAATAAAACAGTGCATTTTATTTTGCGTACCAGAATTTTTGCTGGACTGGCAGGATTTCAGATCCAGAAGTCTGACTGACTACCTTTTAAATAATGTTAGTGTCTTACCCTGTATGTTCATACATGTATTTAACATCTTAACAATGGAATATATGGAAGACAAATTCTCACTTAAACAAAGCTGTCTCTCAGTTTTAGGAGACATGGGTACATCTTAACAATGGAATATATGGGAGACAAATTCTCACTTAAGCAGGGCTGTCTCTCAGTTTTAGGAGACATGGGTTTTTATGTTTAATCTCTCAATCCTGAAATCAGGATTGAGAGCTTTAAACTTCAGACTGTCGTACAGTGTAGCATTTGCATCAAAATCAGTAGGAAATACCTTTGAATGATTTTTTACACAATGTTTGGGCAAAATATGTACTTTTTAATATGAGGAATGGGGCTAAATTTCGGCCCTGAGACAGCCCTGAAATAAGGTACATTTAGTTAGGTTGGTACGACTTTTTCCATACACGTTCATGTAATAGATTTCTCTGGTATTAAAATGGAAAAATATAATAAGTGATCATAAAAATTCTAACTCTTACATGTAGGACATTGATACACTTCAATTGGCTTAAAGTTTGTGTGCATATATATATTATATATCTCCAAGAGTCATCCTTTCATAATTTAATTTTTAGAATATCCAAAATTTCACTTTTGGAAGTTTTTGGTTCTTCAAAGGACCCAAATTTTATAAGTTTAAGCCCATTTTGAAGAAGTAATATACTTCCTAACATCCCTTTATGGACGCACAGCGGTAAGCATGTATTTCTGTAAAAAGTCTGTTTAAAGAAAGAATGAGTATGACACAAGTTTGTTACTTTAAAGAAAGTAGTCCTGGGCCATATTCATAAAGCATCTGAAGCCATGTTGCTAACTTGAGTCGACTTATTATTAATTAAGTTTTTATATCGTTGACCATTGAGATGCTTAAATTAAGAAAGTTTCTTAAGATGCTTAATGAATACTAGCCCCATATTTAAAAGGTGAGTAAAGTTGCTTGCTAGATGTTTATTGTCTGTTTATATCTTTTTCAGGTGTAAGGACAATAAACTACTTCTGTGGACATTTTGTTCATCCCATTCAGCCTTTCAAGAAGGCTTAAACATGGATCAGTAGACTTTTCTGCAAAAGGAGTGACATTTATTTATCAAACATTACAATAAAATGAGTAACTCAAAACAACCGTCACAGTATGTGACCATAGAAGTTGGGGATTCTACTTTCACCATCCTCAAGCGATACCAGAACCTCCGACCTATTGGCTCTGGAGCTCAGGGAATAGTTTGGTAAGTCTCATATTATTTTTGTTTCAATAGATCTTAAAGGGGCAAGACACCAAATGTTCCCAAAATCAGCAAATACAGTATTTCCTCAAAACAAGCCTAGCATTGTCAATATGAGCTAGTATAGCCTAAAATTTCCACTAGCCAGTCTTCTTTAATTTTATTTAAGCGTAGTACATTCTGGTTGTTTGTCAGTTTAGTAGAAAATTTTCATACATGTATGTTCTGAAGTTTGAAAGATTATTCGAGAGTGTTAGGTAGATTTAATGAATTTTTATATCATTTACCTAGTTGCCATAAAAAATTATTTAAATAATGTCCCTATTAAGAACATACCCTAGTAATGGTAAACCCTACATACTTTAATGTAGGACATGTATGTTTTAAACATGCTATGCTGTGAATGAAACTGAAGATATATATTTGTTATTCGTTCTAGTTCGTGCTCAACCCTAATAAAAACCTACTTTCATAGGAAATAGTTTCAGGGAAGATTTCCTGCATGTAATCTGTTTGTTTATTGATCAGTACCATCAACAGTGCCATTTATAGAGTGTGAATAGGGTACCCTTAGTCTAGTAAGAGCGGAAAGGCTTGTTTTTTTGTATCAGGTGATATATTTTGTCTATAATTTGTAATGGCAACATTTCATTGTTTTACAGGCCTGGGGCGTTACCGTAGCCAGGCCAATTTGATATTATTTGATAATATTCACAATGGGTTGATGGAGCCCCCTCCCACCCCCCCCACCCCCCACCCCCCCAAAAAAAAATCAAATAAAAAAAATCCTAAATTCCCACATCAATGTTCCCAAAAATGACAATAGTTTGCGTGTCCTTAAGTAGATCAAGATGCTATGCTTGTTCATATGTCTATATCGCTAGCTACCTGGTACATCCATTTTTTAGGAAACCATACATTATACTTACAAATTATATTGGTAAAATAACAATAAAAACCATTACCTTGGAACATTAAAATGCATTTCTGATTTTATGGCACAATTTAAACAATGGTGTATAGTGATGGAGCCCTAAGTTTAATGACAGCCATTAATATTTTAACTGGCACTTAAAGTATTTTTTTTAAGCCAGTCTATCCTATAGGGCATATTTTCACAAGTCGTGAATCAATATCTTTCCACCCAAATGTCCTTTATTGCTTGAAAGAAACTGAAACAATTTTCAATCAATCTAACTACCGTTTTATCTACTGCGCTCTTTGTCTCTTATTGCTCTAAGAAAACTAGAACAATTAAAATCTTCTTTTACACTGACTATATGGTTTCATCATGATCTGTCTAACAGACAATTTATCCAGTTTTGGAAATTGAAGGCTCTGTGATGTCACTAAACCTCATATGGAAATAAAAAAAGTAGTAACATGGAACTTGCACTGGATGAGCACCTATTGTAACATGAATTAATCCAACACAATTTGTCGATAATTACTGTGCTGCATGTACCGGGTACATGTTGTACTCCCTTAACTTTTTCCATGATTTTGACATTACACATAAAACTCTTATTTGCCTGATTTTTCATTAAAAAGGCAGGCTTTTACCAATCTTCATAAAAGTTTGTCAAAATATATATACATATGTCAGCATGATATTAAAACAGTTTGAATTTAGGTTATACAGGTCACTTGGTGTATATTAAGACCAAATTTTGGGTTAAAAGTTTTTTATTCCTCACATATTTCTCTAATTGATCAATGTTCATTCAATCTTCAAGAAACTCATGTCAGAATAATTTTCTCGGTATGACATTTCAGATCAGTGTAAATATGGGTAATCTTGGGTCAGAAAAAAGTTTGCGTTAATGAATTCAGCAGTGTTGATCCAATCTTTATGAAACTCTGACATAATATTTGCCCTCGTGATATTAAGACCATTATGAACTTCGTTCAAATTTGGTTAAAAAACAATGTCATTTGGTCAAATATTAAAACAAAATTTGGTTTTACCAGTGTTTCTCCAATTTTCAAGAAACTCAGAATTTTTCTCAGCCTGAAATTCAGGACTAGTGTAAATAATGGGTCAGTAGCACCCACATTTGTCAAAATGAAAAATAGGGCTTTTAAATTGCATTACCACTTGTTTTTTTCTTGAGATACATCCTCAAGGCCGTGAATTGATCAGTCACAGAAAAATTGGAAACCCATTAGAAAAAGGTCATAAAGTAAATTAGTGTCCACTAGCCAGGCTTATACAACTGTTTTCGTGCCACAATTTAATGAATAAACAATCTTTAAGGCTCACTGAAGCTGCCTTAGCACTAAAGGGAAATGAATAATGTAGGAAGTACATGTATGTACACTGTTGACATCGTTTTTCTACCACATTTCACTTCAAACATTTATTTCAGACTTTTTTGCTGTAAAATTTTAATGTATAATTTTTTATACGCCCGAAGGGTCGTATTATGTTATGGCCTCCATCGTCTGTCCGTCCGTCTGTCTGTCCGTTAGCAATTCCGTGTCCGGGCCATAACTTGGTAACTAATAAAGCGATTTTCAAATAACTTTATACAAATCATCACTACATTAAAAGGATGTGTCGCACGCAATTTCCAGGTCCATACCTCAAAGACTAGAATCACCATGGGGGGGACGTTAGCAATTCCATGTCCAGGCCATAACTGGGTTACCACTAAAGCAATTTTTAAATAACTTTATACAAATCATCTCTACATTAAAAGGATTTGTCAAGCATGCTTTCCAGGTCCGTACCTCAAAGGCTAATTTCACTGGGGGGCGTTAGCAATTCCGTGTCCGGGCCATAACTTGGTAACTAATAAAGCGATTTTCAAATAACTTTATACAAATCATCACTACATTAAAAGGATGTGTCGCGTGCAATTTCCAGGTCCATACCTCAAAGACTAGAATCACCATGGGGGGGGGGACGTTAGCAATTCCATGTCCAGGCCATAACTGGGTTACTACTAAAGCAATTTTCAAATAACTTTATACAAATCATCTCTACATTAAAAGCATTTGTCAAGCATGCTTTCCAGGTCCATACCTCAAAGGCTAATTTCACTGGGGGGCATTAGCAATTCCGTTTCAATATTGGAAGTTTAAGCCTTTGTTGTAAACACTTCACACCTAGTAAGAAGTATACTAGCATAATCTAAATGTTTATTAAAGACCTCAAGCCGAATCTTCTTGGGGCGTATAATGCTCCGTTTCACGTGCTCTTGTTTTTTAAATTTGAAATCTAAGAATTAAATTAAAATAAAGAAAGTCATTTAAAATAAAGAAAGTCATTTAAAATTTCAAACTAGAAACTAGAAATATGGAGGGGGGGGGGGGGGGGGGGGGGGAATGGTAATATGCTGTCATGGAATTCCAATATTGGCTAGAAATTATAATTAGAAAAATTATAATTAAAAAAAATGCTTTTTAAGCATGGAATTAGAGATAAATGAATGTGGTTAAGTTTGTTTCTTTAAGAATAAACAAACTCTTTCATACAAAAATTGATGTTCTATGCATTTTCCTTTAAACTTTTAGCCATAAATCATTAATTTTCGAACGTAAATATGAAAAACTTCAGTCTAATATTTTGTCAGCAGTCTTATATCACTTGTTTTCAGATATTTACACCAAAATTGGCTTATTCCAACACAATTTTTTTTTAAAGTTGTCAAAACAGCAAATCTTTTGTGAGTACAGCTTTAAAACGTGCAGGGTGCTGCAGGAAAGGGACAGGATGCGAAAGAAGAGAAGGGCACATTGTATTGTGTTACGAAAACCTTAAACATTATGAGTTGGCCATTTGGGGCCATTTTTTTCCAAAAAAATAAAAATAAATGAATATTCAAAACATTAAATTTGAAATTTGATTTTCACATTTTGAAAAAAAGGTATACGTTTAAGCTTGGGAATGGGGCCGAATTTCTACCACGAACTGGTCTAATGAAGAAAAACAACATCGGGTCTGCTGCTATATTTGTGAGTTTTTCAGATTTATAATAAAGCTAAACCTACCAACTGTCTGTCAGTATTGACCAGTGCCTATGAATTGTCTGTGAACAGGCATATTTTCGACTTTCTGTTATTGAGCTGTCAAATTTATTCATCTGTAAAATATTTTCCGTATATAGTTCTGCTGATGAATTTTCTATCAAGAGATATCCTATAAAATATTAGGAAAACACTAGACAGTTGAGTTATCAGTGATTTCTTTTATTTCTGACCCATTTGTGGTCAAAATTTGGCGCCATTCCCAAAGCAATTACGTATACTCTTTCTTCCCAAATGTAAAAGGAGTCACAATTATATGGATGTTTTTCTTAAAAATGTCTTTGTCTTTTTGTTAATTAAGAAATGGAACTCCAAACTAGACGTGTATTCTTAAAGAGACTATATAATGGGATTCTTTTATTTTCCTGTCTTTTTTTTATAAAGCTTCCTTGTTCACATTTAAAGACGAAATTGGAATTGCCAATTTGAGTGAAATTTGACGCATTTTTCCAATCAGAAAGGTCCCCCAGCCCCATTTCCAAAATGGTGAAATAAACCACTGTATTTGCAAAGAAAAAAGATTTCAATTCCTGGATACAATGTAGGTAAATTTTAATTGTTTAACGTCATAGTGTTGTCATGGAATTGTTACTCTTAAAATAATTTGCAGCAATAGGGTTTAAGCTAAAGAGTAAATGAAAGTTGCTTCACCCTTTCCTTTTTTTGGTAGCACCTGCACACATCAACCTTCATAAATGTAGGTGCTTAAGAAAAACAAATATATCTTTTGTTTTTATTAAAAGTTATACTCTGATAATAAATACATACAAATTTTATATACGGTACATGACAGTTGAAACCTAATATTACTTTAAAAATGCAGTTCCTAACATTTTCTGTCCAACTCATAATGTTTAAGGTTTTCGTAACACAATACAATGTGCCCTTCTCTTCTTTTGCATCCTGTCCCTTTCCTGCAGCACCCTGCACATTTTAAAGCTGCACTCACAAAAGATTTGCTGTTTTGACAACTTTAAAAAAAAATTGTCTTGGAATAAGCCAATTTTGGTGTAAATATCTGAAAACAAGTGATATAAGACTGCTGACAAAAGATTAGATTGAAGTTTTTCGTATTTACGTTCGTAAATTAATGATTTATGGCTAAAAGTTTAAAGGAAAATGCATAGAACATCAATTTTTGAACATAATTAAGAAAACCTGCGATCTGATTTTTGTCAGCAGTCTTATATCACTGGTTTCCATGCATTTTCCCAAAAATCGACTCGTTCCAAGACAAAAAATAAAGAAGTTGTCATTATGTTGAATCTGTGAGAGTGCAGCTTAAAAACCTGGCTGGAACACTTTATTAATCATATTTGTCATCATATTGTTAACTAGCATCATTGACCCTGAATTGTCTTCCCATATAAGGCAATTGATAAAATACAGTGGCTTTCATTGAAGAAAAAACTAATCCACTCAGATCAATACCGTTTCTGAGTAATGTGACCTGATTCAGTTAAAAGAGTGCGAGTCATTTCTGTTATGACTGATACTTGTGCCAGTTAAGGAGAAAAACAATGTCATGTGACAGGATGTGGAATTGACGCTGTCATCGGTTTGAATAATAAATCTGCAGAGATTATGTTTTTTTCTGTTAGAATGCGGTTACAGCAGAGAGTCGATGATGTCATTTTATTAAGTTGCTCTACAAACTGATGTGAAAATTCAATAATAGAAAGTTTTAAGTGCATGCAACAGAATATATATTTAGCGCAAAAGAAAAAGAAAAAACATGTTGATTCGTTGAATTTGTCCCAGTGGGTTATAGTATTACATTGGGACATTTAAAGGATGTAATGAACTACAGCTTTTTGTTCTACATTAGAAGAGATGATTGCCAAGTTTCATTACGTAAATGATAGTTAATTGTCTCCTGAAGGCAAATTGTAACACTCAATGTGGTAGAAGAGCGATTTTCTCGGAGTATGTTGTCACAAATGCAGTATCTTATATTGATCAACAAACTCCTATTGAAATCTAAATGTATTAACATTGAAAATTCTCAATATTTTTTATAGAAGTTCTTTTTCTTTCATCAAAACCACTTTAAGAAAGAAAATTTAATTCAAAACATCCTTATTGAAATGATAAGTAGTTAAGAGTTATTTTATCAATGCTCTATGTTTTATAAGTGATTTTTAAACTAGGGAAGTGATTTTTATTGTCATATTCTAAAACATCAGCATATTAAACATTATTTTACCAAAGACAATTAAATAACAGCCAGGCTGAATGTAACATTCGTACCCAATTCCGATCGTACCAAACTAAGATTCGTCCCCTACATATTTGGTTTTTTTTTGTGTATCTATTTATTTGATTGCTTCAAATGTTTAACTGTGTTTGTTTTTTCTTCATTTTACATAGTTTTTAGGAGAAATATGTGACATTGCACTAAAGAAGATGCCAAACAAGTACAATCATACTACCACAGACAAAAAGACAAATTTTAATTTTGATATTAAAACACACCCTTCTAATTTTAGAGAAAAAACATTTTGTATAAGTCTGAAAATCATGGAAATTGATTTAAATTGAGTATGTAAACAAAACAAATTCTAGGGGGAGACCCCCCCCACAAAAAAACAAAAAACACACACAAAAAAAAACAAAAAAACCTTGTGACAGGGGTTGACCCCTCCTAAGACCACCCCCAATTGCCCCTACACGACTCATGTAGCTTGCCCTTTTCAAAACTCCACCCTGCCCTTTTCAAATCCTGGCTGGAGCACTGAACATGATCTTAATATAAAGGCCCAGAACTATAAAACTATTGCTAAAAAGTTATATTAGCTGATATTGATGCTGAATACAATGACCAAGAGTATGTATTCTTGTAAAAAAACACATGAAGGTACAGACATTTCAAGTTCTACGACCTTTGAAGGTAGTTTTGTGTGGACAGTGTTCGTTGACCTTGCGATTCCCTTGCAATGATGCGATCACTAGCAATCTCTTTGGAGCTTTGAGATGATCCAAACAGCACAGAGATTGTGCTATGCCTGTTAGAGCTCTACCAGGGCCCTTGTGAACTGTTGCTGACTTCAAACATTTCTACCAGCTTGGCAAGAACTCGGGAGCACCATTCATGATTGTGCACTGAAAGAAAAAGGGTATTTTATAGAAAATATTTTTTTTACAAATAATTATTTTACACTCTCATATTTTACATTTCAGTGCAGCATATGACAATATATTGGATCAGAATGTTGCCATCAAGAAGCTGAGCCGTCCATTCCAGAATGTCACACACGCAAAGAGAGCGTACAGGGAGTTTGTGCTGATGAAGTTAGTCAACCATAAAAATGTGAGTGTTTGTAGTACCAGTATGTCCAGGGTAGGGTTAGATTGATTTTATGCCGCTATGCTCATGGATGAACGTATAACATTTATGAGTTATTTCTTGAGCTTTTTAGCAATAAATGTGGGTACAGTTTTAAAATCTACTATGTACTTATGATTGAAAGCTGCTCTCTGACAGATTGACGTTTTGACAACTCTTTCATACTTTGCCTTTAAGTGAGCCATTTTTTGTAAATGTCTAGAAACCAGAGATATAAGAATGTGTCAAAAGATCAGATCACAGTTTTTAGCTCTACTGGCCAAAGGCCAAAAGAGCTTATGCGATTGTAATGTGTATGTAGTATGTGCGTCCGTGCGTCTGTAAACAATTGCTTGTGAACAAGATACAGTCTTCAGTTTTGATTGTATCTCGATGAAACTTGTACAGTATTTAGATATCCATTAATATTGACTTTTTTTCTGGGATAAACAGCCTGTTGAAGTAGGCTGCAAGTTTAATAATAATTCACTGCTGATGAATATTTGAATGTAAAAACATGTATGCCTTGGTTTTAATGACCAGCAAAATGCATTTGCCAATTGCAGTGGTGCGATGATATCTTTTCAATAAACAGTTAAATGGCTCTGTATAAAATATTATTCATTTTCGAGGATTTAATGACTGTTGTGGTATGCAAGGATTTTATGAAACTGACAATTACATATCTACCGTATTCAATTAAATTGAATCTTCATGAAATATGTGATGCATTATTCGTTTTATAATTTATTGTAAATTCTTGTCTACTTTCAGATTATAGGGTTATTAAATGCCTTCACGCCACAGAGATCGTTAGAAGAATTCCAAGATGTGTAAGTACATGGAACGGGTATCAAGTTTATTTTTAAGACCAAGAAAATGGAAATTATAATTGAGCGAACAAATAGTTGAACCACTTTATGGTCTTAGATTCCAAAATATAGACGTCTGGTCTCAGATGGCGAGATATAAAGGTCTATCAATCAACCAGAGTGGCACTAAGTAGAAATTGTCAGTTGTAGTTCATGTATTATGCATTAAAAGACTTGATTCGAAGGAAATGATAAACTAGCATAGGAATTTTACTTGATGCAATCAGAAATGTATAACCATATATTGCTTTTAGTTTATGATTGAAATGCATGTAATTGTGTCACAAACTATGATGTTATAGCCAAATGATTGGATCCCCAAAGTCACATAGCCTTAAAAAGCAATAGCGAACGGTAACTTAGGATGCTGATTCACTGTTTCATCAGGCAGTTTTCAATACTATAAGCAAAAATGTTATCTGCATGTATGTAAATAACCCATTTGAAAGAGCAAAAAATAATTGTATAGCCTTTCCACTACAGGTATCTAGTCAACTGATGGATACAAACCAACCTTTGCCAGGTGATACAGGTGGATTTAGACCGTGAGCGCATGTAACACCTGCATTATTTAATTGTGTATTCCTACCTCTGCAGATATCTAGTCATGAAACTGATGGATGCCAACCTTTGCAAGGTGATACTGATGGATTTAGACCATGAGCGCATGTAACACCTACATTATTTTATGGTGTATTCCTACCTCTGCAGATATCTAGTCAAGGAACTGATGGATGCTAACCTTTGCCAGGTGATACAGATGGATTTGGACCATGAGCGCATGTAACACCTGCATTATTTAATTGTGTATTCCTACCTCTGCAGATATCTAGTCAAGGAACTGATGGATGCTAACCTTTGCCAGGTGATACAGATGGACTTTAGACCATGAGCACATGTAACACCTGTATTATTTAATTGTGTATTCCTACCTCTGTAGATATCTATTCATGGCACTAATGGATGCCAACCTTTGCCAGGTGATACTGATGGATTTAGACCATGAGCACATGTAACACCTGCATTATTTATTGAGTATTCCTTCCTCTGCAGATATCTAGTCATAGAACTGATGGATGCTAACCTTTGCCAGGTAATGCAGATAGATTTAGACCATGAGTGCATGTAACACCTGCATTATTTAATTGTGTATTCTGACCTCTGCAGATATCTAGTCATGGAACTGATGGATGCCAACCTTTGCCAGGTGTTACAGATGGATTTAGACCATGAGCACATGTAATACTTGCATTATTTATTGGGTATTCCTTCCTCTGCAGGTATCTAGTCATGGAACTGATGGATGCCAACCTTTGCCAGGTGATACAGATGGATTTAGACCATGAACGCATGTCATATCTTCTCTACCAGATGTTGTGTGGCATCAAACATCTTCATTCTGCTGGCATCATACACAGGGTAACATGATGTGATCCATCCCATTGTAAATATATCCTACTTTTTGTGCCGCCTACGAAGCATGGAAGACTTAATGTTTAGGAATTACTTTATCCTGCAAGCACTGGCAATGTCAGTGTTGCATTTTTGTTTGTGATCAATAACTTCAAAACGACTTGTTGCTGAGCTTTCAATCTTGGTATGCACATTGACTGCTATTGATTTTATGGTCAATATTTGAAAGGTCAAGGTCATTCTTACTAGAAAAATGATGGATGCTTCTGACTGCCAACACATCTGATTCATGGAATTCTAGTTTTTTGGAATGCTTTTGATAAAGCTTTTAGAGATAATAAAGGTTGCTTAAAATAAATGTTTATGACTGAAATATGTAAATAAGTTCAGGATCTGTTTTGTATGCAAATACTCTAGTCTCTCTATATATGCTTTGTACAAGCATAATTATTATATAGCTCTGAGGCCGTATTCATTTTAGTTAACAAAAATAAATCAAAAAAATATCCGAATTTTTGACATTTTTTTTAAATCCTCTACTTTTCATAACATTTATTCATATGAATTCACTGTTTAGACAATAATTTTGCATATTTTCATCTTTTTATTGTGCACCTGTTTGTTTTCTTTAAAATCAAATTTGAGAAAAGCTGAAGCTGGTAAAGCATTATTCTCTCCATAATCCATATATATATATACATGTATATATACAAATATGAATGACATCTTGAAGTAAGCAGACTTTCTTTAAGTTGCTTTAAGTGTACATTATCAGTGCCCATTTGATATTATATCAGTTGCTTTAGAATTCTGTATTCCATGTATTTTCAGGATCTGAAACCTTCAAATATTGTGGTAAAATCTGACTGCACGTTAAAGATCCTGGATTTCGGCCTCGCTCGAACTGCAGGCACAGGCTTCATGATGACACCATACGTGGTTACCCGATATTACCGGGCTCCGGAGGTCATACTTGGCATGGGATACAAGGAAAATGGTACGTGATTTCTTACATGTGGCTTGAAATTTAATGAAAATAATGAATTTGATGAGTCATCCAAATTAAACTGTTAATCAACAAAGTCTGTATGTTAATTATAACTTGGCAATGCTCATCATTTATGGTTGTCCGATGGTCCTGGGCAAGTTGAATTTGGGTCACTCCACCTCATACTAATCTCTATGCACTAATCGGCCAGTTGTTTCTAGATTTTGGCCAGAAAATCAAAAATTGATTTAAAACCTGCGCTAAATGTACATAAAAAACTTTGCATAATGACTGTTTGACTTCATATGTGTAAACGAGATACATCTCAGATTAATTTATTTTCATATATTTTCAGAAAGTGAGATGCTAATAGGGTGTTATTTACATAACCAAAAACCAAAATGTACAGACAAAAAATGAAACTGTTACAAATGCCCATCTCACAAAGATAAGTTTATTTATTGCAATATAAAGTAAAGACATCATTTGAAACAAAGATTTTTTAATACAAAACATTTTGTCTTTTGGACTCAATAGATTCTAAAGCATGTACCAAGTTTATTTTGTCTGTTGAATTGTTACCATATGCATAACGATTAAAACTGTTGACAGGGACAATACGTAAATGTACTGCAAGTGCTGTAACTCTGGCTTAAATAATATTTAAATTATTCCCCTTTAATTTAAAAATGCCATGCAAAAACTTAAACTGGGCAATAAATTAACAGCGATATTTGCATGAAACTTTGTGTACATGTTTCTGGTTAATTTATGAAGATGTGTAGCACGGACCATAATATTTCACTGGTTTAGTGTTGAACATATACTATGGACTCAATTTTATTGAAAATTCTAAATCAAAATTAATATCATAATGAGCTACAAAATGATAAAGAAATAATTTGAGGTGCATTTTTGTTTACTGTCAGTATATAATCAATACTGTAAAAGAATCTGAGACCATAATAAGAAAATGTCTATGCAAGCCTTCAATGCAAGTCCAAAGTAAACAAATGCTAATGTGTTCCCTATCTTTACTCCAATCCTCTAAAGATTCTGTTATTTTTTCTGGTGGTATATGTATCTTTTTTTTTTTTTAAATAAGCTTGTCTTGTATTTGAATTTAAATTCTGTCTTAATATAACGCAATGATTAGTCTGAGCTCCACATTATATCAGAAACCCACGCTATCATTGTTAACCATTAGACAAGGCTCCTGCCAAGTCTGAGAAAAACCTGAGACACGTTTTGGTTTCTTATGAAAAAGATGCATCCTTAAATAGCCAATGTCACATTGTGTCTGGCAGTCTGCCGATTGAAATCTCTCAATTCTAGGCCATTCCTAAAAGATTATTCCCAGCTGGAAAGCAAAAACAAATCACAATTAAATGGCCGTACTCTTTAAAAAAGATCTTGTCAGCTTTTCAAAAAGCTTTGTTGACTTGCAAAAACTTTTAACCTCGGCCATAACTCGAAACCATTATATATTTTTTCTTGAAATTTGGTACACATGTAACCAATACATGTACAGCAAGGCCAATAACTCTGGCTTTTATAATTGTCAAGTTATGCCCCTTGTTCGACTGAAAACAACAACAACAACACATGCACTGGTGTTAATTCTGCGGCCCTTCCTTGTGTTCCTTCTTCCAGCTCTGTTGTTCTCTTCTAAAATGTTAAGTCATCTCTCAGTCTAGAAAATCATATTTTTGACCGACCGACACCAAAAATATCAGGGTCAAGCCTCTGCAACCCCATTTTTTTATGGCTTTTGAATAGAAGGAATGATCCATTACCAAACAGATTTTTCACATTTGTCTGAGCCGTGTCTTATTGAGTATGTCTTGGCAGTAAATACTGTATCTGGTATCCTTTATTTGTCTTTCAATCCCTTACAATCAATGTCTATTGGATTTAATTGTTATTGCTAGCTCTGTATCTCTCTTATATCTTTCTTGCCATTCCGAAAAAGGAACTATTTTTAAATTCTTCACTAATGAAAAGCTCAATTTTCCAATTTTGGACCTTGATTTATTCCCACATTTGTAATAAATTACAGTTAAGGATTGTATCCTTGTTTCTTTGAACATTTAAGCCAGACACTGATATTTGATATGGTGTGTAATAGTTTGGTGCACATTTTTAGGTCATCAGTTTTTTTAAAGATTTTATTCATGGTTTTTTTTATAGCCTTGATGCTTTAAGCACTGTGGCAATACCTTACGATAGCATTTTTTTTTAACTTTAGGCCTAACCCTAAAAGCATTAAAAATGTTAAAATGAAACTTGGTGCATGTGTTGCCAGAGATTAAAAACAACACATGTGCCATAACTCTTGCTTTAAAAATTTATTGAGTTATGCCACTTGTTCAAATGAAAAAAGGTAGAGACAAGCGTTGGTGTTCACACCGCTAGATTTTTCTCTCAATTAGTTAATGAAAGGATTTTTGAATCAATGGGATTTTACGATTTTCAATATAATTACTGTTTGATATTTAATGCTGCACTCTCACAGATTGAAAGTTTTGACATACTTTTTTATTTTTTCTGTTTCAGAAAAACTGATTTTGCCTTCAATTCAGTCATATAAGATAACCCACAATAAAACAGATCTCAAATATTTGGGAAACTGCTGTAAATTAAAAAAATCTTAAAGCATTACCAACGCTTTTCAATTTTTGAACGTCAATAAGAAAAACTTTTGATCTGATCTTGTCAGACATTAACACCAAAATTGGTTCATTCGAAAGCAAAAAATAATAAGGTCAAAATGGTCAGTCTGTGAAAGTGCAGCTTTTATGTCTGTAATCTACTCATTCTTCTGTTTATAAGATCTTTTATGTTGTTGAATATGTTAATCAATGAGATAAATATCCACAATTACATTTAGGTGATTCCTACTAACACCTGAATTGAATTTATATAGCCTTGTTATCCCCCGCCTATGAAATAGGGAGGGGGATATTGAAATGGCGTTGTCCGTCCGTCCGTCTTTCCTTCCGTCCGTCCTTCCTTCCGTCCGTCCGTCCATCACCTGCGTTTTCTCAGTAACTAGCCAGTATAATTTCATGAAACTTAAAATAAATATGAACCACTATACTGGAATGATGCCCGTCCAAAAAAAAATTTGATTGGTCAATTGTCCTTGAGTTATTGCCCTTGATATTTTGAAAAATGCACATTCTCAGTCACTAGCTGGCAGAATTTCATGAAACATAAAATAAATATGAATTACTATACTGGGATGATGCCTGTTCATTTTTTTTTGGATTGGTCAATTGTACTTGGAGTTATTGCCCTTGATTTTTTGAAAAACTCTCATTTACAGCCATTTCTCAGTAACTAGTTGGTAGAAATTCTTGAAACTTGAAATAAATATGAACCAACATACTGCGATGATGCCTGTTTATTTATATTTTGGATTGTGTAATTTCTATATGAGTTATTTGCCCTTGATTTATTAAAAGATCCATGTTTGCAGCCTTTTCTATGCAACTAGCTGGTAGAATTTCATGACACTTGGAATAAATAAGAACCAACATACTGTGATGATGCCTGTCTATTTTTCTTTTGGATTGGTCAATTTTCCTTAGAGTTATTGCCCTTGATTTATTAAAAAATCATTGTTTGCAGCCGTTTCTTAGTAAAACCAATGTGCTTATCTTGTTCTTTCTGAGATTTTTTTTAACCTTCAAGCACAAACAAGCCATCAAGCACAAACAAGCCATCGTTGGCGGGGGATATCTTTTCACTGAAAATGCTTGTTTCAAATTATTTTATGTTGCAAGATTTTTAAACAAATATATAACATTGATACTTTTGTTATATATATACATTGTATAATATACTTTTGTTAAATATACATTGTATAATATACTTTTGTTAAATATACATTGTATAATATACTTTTGTTAAATATACATTGTATAATATACTTTTGTTATATATATACATTGTATAATATACTTTTGTTAAATATACATTGTATAATATACTTTTGTTATATATACATTGTATAATATACTTTTGTTATATATACATTGTATAATATACTTTTGTTATATATACATTGTATAATATACTTTTGTTATATATATATATACATTGTATAATATACTTTTGTTATATATATACATTGTATAATATACTTTTGTTATATATATACATTGTGTAATATACTTTTGTTATATATACATTGTATAATATACTTTTGTTATATATATACATTGTATAATATACTTTTGTTATATATATACATTGTATAATATACTTTTGTTATATATATACATTGTATAATATACTTTTGTTATATATACATTGTGTAATATACTTTTGTTATATATACATTGTATAATATACTTTTGTTATATATATATACATTGTATAATATACTTTTGTTATATACATACATTGTATAATATACTTTTGTTATATATATACATTGTATAATATACTTTTGTTATATATATATACATTGTATAATATACTTTTGTTATATACATACATTGTATAATATACTTTTGTTATATATACATTGTATAATATACTTTTGTTATATATATATACATTGTATAATATACTTTTGTTATATACATACATTGTATAATATACTTTTGTTATATATATACATTGTATAATATACTTTTGTTATATATATATACATACATTGTATAATATACTTTTGTTATATATACATTGTATAATATACTTTTGTTATATATATACATTGTATAATATACTTTTGTTATATATATACATTGTATAATATACTTTTGTTATATATATACATTGTATAATATACTTTTGTTATATATATACATTGTATAATATACTTTTGTTATATATACATTGTGTAATATACTTTTGTTATATATACATTGTATAATATACTTTTGTTATATATATATACATTGTATAATATACTTTTGTTATATACATACATTGTATAATATACTTTTGTTATATATATACATTGTATAATATACTTTTGTTATATATATATACATTGTATAATATACTTTTGTTATATACATACATTGTATAATATACTTTTGTTATATATACATTGTATAATATACTTTTGTTATATATATATACATTGTATAATATACTTTTGTTATATACATACATTGTATAATATACTTTTGTTATATATATACATTGTATAATATACTTTTGTTATATATATATACATACATTGTATAATATACTTTTGTTATATATACATTGTATAATATACTTTTGTTATATATATACATTGTATAATATACTTTTGTTATATATATACATTGTATAATATACTTTTGTTATATATGTACATTGTATAATATACTTTTGTTATATATATACATTGTATAATATACTTTTGTTAAATATACATTGTATAATATACTTTTGTTATATATATACATTGTATAATATACTTTTGTTATATATATACATTGTATAATATACTTTTGTTATATATACATTGTATAATATACTTTTGTTATATATATATATATACATTGTATAATATACTTTTGTTATATACATACATTGTATAATATACTTTTGTTATATATATACATTGTATAATATACTTTTGTTATATATATATACATTGTATAATATACTTTTGTTATATATACATTGTATAATATACTTTTGTTATATATATACATTGTATAATATACTTTTGTTATATACATACATTGTATAATATACTTTTGTTATATATATACATTGTATAATATACTTTTGTTATATATATATACATTGTATAATATACTTTTGTTATATATACATTGTATAATATACTTTTGTTATATATATACATTGTATAATATACTTTTGTTATATATATACATTGTATAATATACTTTTGTTATATATACATTGTGTAATATACTTTTGTTATATATACATTGTATAATATACTTTTGTTATATATACATTGTATAATATACTTTTGTTATATATACATTGTGTAATATACTTTTGTTATATATACATTGTGTAATATACTTTTGTTATATATACATTGTGTAATATACTTTTGTTATATATACATTGTATAATATACTTTTGTTATATATACATTGTATAATATACTTTTGTTATATATATACATTGTATAATATACTTTTGTTATATATACATTGTGTAATATACTTTTGTTATATATACATTGTATAATATACTTTTGTTATATATACATTGTATAATATACTTTTGTTATATATACATTGTATAATATACTTTTGTTATATATACATTGTGTAATATACTTTTGTTATATATACATTGTGTAATATACTTTTGTTATATATATACATTGTATAATATACTTTTGTTATATATACATTGTATAATATACTTTTGTTATATATACATTGTATAATATACTTTTGTTATATATACATTGTATAATATACTTTTGTTATATATATACATTGTGTAATATACTTTTGTTATATATACATTGTATAATATACTTTTGTTATATATATATACATTGTATAATATACTTTTGTTATATACATACATTGTATAATATACTTTTGTTATATATATATACATTGTATAATTCCAATTGAAAACAAATTTACTCAAAATGCTTTCCGATGGTTTAGAGAGTTATTATGTTGGAATTAATATTTCATTATAAAAAATGAAATAACGTTATGGTATCATTCACCTTTAGAAGCTGGGATAAAATATCAATAATTTTCAAAATGATGTTGCATTAAGGATACATTTTGCACACTTTTTTGGATTCCAATTAGATATATTCCAATGAAATGTCATTTAAAATGAATTGGAAGTATTGAATAAACAGGAGTGTTGGTTTCTGTGAAATATCGATAATATTTCACCTGTGAAAACTGGAAGTTTATGTTTTGACTTAATGACTTTCGATTCTCACTTGATGAAATGAAATTGATATTGAACTGAAACAAACACTTTATATTCTCTATGTATATTTCCATAATTATATCTCTCATTCTTGTTAATGTTATTTTAACCTGTCTCGATGCATAAAATCAGGAACCTAAAAATTACATGTCCCTTTTCTCTTGTTTCAGTGGACATATGGTCTGTGGGCTGTATAATGGCAGAGCTGATTCGTGGCGGAGTTATGTTCCCTGGCAGTGATCGTATCCTTTACTTTAATTTTTTCACATGAGAATGGGCTGTTTGTTTAAAAAATACTGGATCAAAATTATTGAAACTACATACATGTGTGATTCAAAATCTGACCCAAAGATCAAGATTGCAGTTAAACTCGCTTTAAGTTTGCAAGAACTTACTCTTTATGCATTATCTTAAAATAAATATAGGCTGTGATGAGTTGCTCAAGGGTTTACTACTTCAAAAGTTTTTTATTTATCTATTAATAGCTTCTGAAATATTCAATATTGCCACATAAATGTAAAAACCAGTCACCAGGAAAACTTGTATCCGGAATAGCCTCCCAGTTGCAAAATATTGTGCTTATCAGCAGGAAATAGCAATAAAAAATAGCTTTGACATAGCTACAATATTGATAACAGCATATAAATGTGAAAAACATCACCTAAATGAAATTTAACAGGTTTGGTTTGGAAAATTTATTAACTTTTAAAGTCATTTTTTGGTGGGGAGGGGGGCATATGTAATTATATAATTCTATATTCACTTCCATAAATTAAAAACTCCAAAATTCAAATACAATATTCTGTCGCCTTATTCTTGTTTCAAGTTGCTAAATTTCGATCCTAAAATTTTACATAGGATCTGTCAGTTCTATAATGTTATGCCATATGATACAGACGGCATTCCCTTGAGATTCTACACATGTGAAATGCAGGCTATGTGTTGTAGTAGAGTTTGCGTGATGGACAAATTTAACATGCAAAAGCTGAATTTAATGTAATTTGGTATCTAAGTAATTATTGTGGTTATATTATGTGAAAGCCAGACTGAGTATATGAATTTTAAAGGATACAATCATGTGTGTTATAGCAAAAATGAAACCCTAGCCTTAAAGGGGCACAGTACTGGTTTACAATTGATAAATTGGAAAAATATTCTTCAATTTTAATACATAATTGTGTCAAATTCTTCTGACTTTAAAGCTGCACTCTCACAGATTGAATGTTTTGACAACTTTTTTAAAAAAATTCTTGGAACGAGCCAATTTTTGCGAAAATCCATGGAAACCAGTAATAAAAGTCTGCTGACAAAAAAAAATCACAGATTTTTATATTTAAGTTCAAAAAAATCTGCAATCTGATCTTTTGTCGGCAATCTTTTATCAATTTAATTTAATTTAATTTTATATTTTAGTCCAAAAATTGATGTTATATGCATTTTTCTTAAACTGTTATTAATTAAAGGTTTAAGCCATAAAACATTAATTTTCGAATGGAAATATAAAAATCTGCGATCTGATCTTTTGTCAGCAATTTTTTATCATTGGTTTGCAGATATTTTTGCAAAAAATGCTCTTTTCAAGACAAAAAAATTGTAAAATCTGTGAGAGTACAGCTTTAAAGTCAAATGAGTAAAAACATAATGCTTTGAAATAAAAAATAATTTTCATATATTAAGTTTAACCTATATTGGGCTCCTTTAACGTTCATTTATTTGAAGAAAAACAACAACAACTACAAATGCAAAAGCAACAATTCTTATCAAATCAAATCAAATCAAACTTACACCCTCTTTATTATGTCAGAGATGCCAATGTTCCTCTTTTCAGCTTATTTTCTCTTTTTTGGCCACAAAACTTTAAAAATAGAATTGTTGCCTTCTCTTGGATGTACATATAAAGAATTGATTCTTTGTATTTAATGTGATGGGGATACTCCTATTTCACACTGGTTTCCTCTTTTTTTACAAATTTGCATTGGCATCCCTGTTATGTTGGTTGGTGCTATAGAAGGCTCTTGCACATGTTACTTCAGCTAGCCTCCCACTTTGAACTTTGAATGCAAAGATCCCTTTAATTAGGTTTTCTTAAAAAATGTGTAATGAAACAGCTATACGTAGTTTTCAGTGTTAAATACAAATGTTCCATGATCACAGCTGTGGCACACTTTAAGAGGCCCTGATAAAAAAATATTTGTTGATTGACTTGTTCAAAGTGATTGGCAATAAGCTGTGGCCATTGATTAATAAAAGATATATGGATTAATCAACTCACCGTTAGATACCCCTGTGAACTACTGTGCTGTGCTTCTTTGTGTACCGTGGGCGTTTTGGCTAAGAAAATCTCATATTCATATATATTTAATGAGGCAGTTTCATTTGTTCTGCAATAATACAATGCAGAAATATGCACAGACATTAAAAGAATATTCTGGCCAAAGCTGGAATTGAACTCGGTCCGCCAGATAAAGTACAAATGTTATAACAGCATCATAGACCTCTTGACTTTGGAGACGACTGACATTATTGAAGTATATTTGAACCTAACATGCGATTTCATTGGAAAAGAATTGCCTTCCATGCTTCATGCATATTCATTAATGAGATAAATATGTCAGTCAATTACCCCACGGTATGTATGAAAAGTAACGGAGAAAGTACCATGGTTGCTGTCGAATCAATCAACTTTGAGAGTCTGAAAAAGTTGTATCAGTGACTGGTGAAATACAGTTAATGCATGATACTATAACAGGTAGTGTGCCTTTTCACCCCCGGATCAAGGTTGGATTTGAAAGAGGCAAAAATTTAACAAAAATTAGGAAAACTTTCGATCATATCAGGATTTCTTTTGTATTCTTTACAGGAAATTACTGATACATGTTTCTCTGACATCGTCTTCGCTATGTTTCTCTAGTGAATTGTCTTTATGTATTAAGAGTTGAAGGTTAATTTCATGTCAAACTCGGAAAAAAACATGTTTTTCTTTAATTTACTATCAGATATTGATCAATGGAACAAGATCATCGAACAGCTAGGAACACCTTCCCAAGAGTTCATGAAGCGGTTACAGCCAACCGTTAGAAACTACGTAGAAAATAGACCCAAATATGCTGGCTATAATTTCGAAAAACTGTTTCCCGATGTGTTATTTCCCCCTGACAGCACGGAACACCAGGGTTTGCGGTCTAGTTTTTCGCGAGACTTGTTGTCAAAAATGCTTGTTGTGGACCCAGACAAGAGAATACAGGTTGACGATGCCCTCATGCACCCATACATCAACGTGTGGTTTGATGAGTCGGAGGTCAATGGGGTGAGTTTTACCAGCAAAAATCTCTTTTTTTGTTCTAAGATACTGTGAAATACATAAATAAATTAATGATCGTCTGCTTATTCCAAACGCATACAGGTTAAATAGTAATAAAATGTTCTGTAATGTTTTAACTGATTTCCGAAGGTAACCAAACTACAGAATAGTCTTTTTGAATGGTTGTCAGTCGATTGTCAAAACCATTTGCCTGAGGTTGGGAAATAACAAATCAACTATTGCCCTAGATTGACAATAGAAAATATTTTTTTTAAAGGTTCACAATAAAATTTGATCATTAAAGTGCCATGGTGTGGTTAAAAGTGTACTTTGGGGAAGCAATTGGCACTAAACATTAATTATATCTTCAAGTGATACCAATTATAGTTTGACATTACCCTGTATGAGTTTTCAAACAATTCACCATGTTATAAATTATATATTTCAGGCTGCTCCCGGTGCCTACAACCATGCAGTAGATGAGAAGGAACACACTGTAGACCAGTGGAAAGGTGCGTAGTTTATATCGGGGAATTTACTAGCTTGAAATGACGAAATATGTTGGGAGGGTTTTACCCTTAAGCAGTGTTTGATATTTGATAAAGATTAAATCTTTTTTAAATCTGGACGTGCAAACTGCCGAACAGACAGACAGACCTTATTATAAATTTAGTCGGACAGTTACAAAATTTACTGGTCAGGACTATTGGACCGACGATTTTCACGATGATCACTGATTATTTGATTTTCTGTCCACAGAGTTAATATACAATGAGGTGGTGGAGAATGAGGCGAAAGAGAAGGATCCATCTATGCAAAACCATGCAGGTAACACACTTGAATTTAGAAAATACTTTGTGCCATTAAGTCATAAATAACATAAAATATCCCCCTGACTTGTGTAACAAATTATCCTTCAGCTGTCAATTTTACTACCTGAATCCCTCATTGCAAAAAATATTGATTTTTTTTTTAGTCTGCTAAAGGAATAATGCCATTTTTTTTTTATCAACTTCTATGTACCTCAAATTACCCACTTGTGTCCGAAGTACCTCCTAAAAGCCCCTGAATACCACATACCAAAAGGCATTGGTAGGAAGGTTAAACCTATCCTTAAGTCCTTTTAATTTTTTTTATAATAATTAAGGTAGTCACAGCCCTTGTTGTTAGTATGCTTTGTCCATAACTCAAAAACCATTCAAGGTTATTCCCTTGAAAGAACAACATGTGTTGCAATGACAATATGCATAATTATATGTAACAAGGCCCATAATTCTTTGTTAGATAGTTTTGAGTTATGTCCCTTTCCAAAATTAGAAAAATGGCAACTGTTTCCAGTGCTTTTATTTCTGCCTACAAATGAAATTGAATTTGTTGATTAATTTCAAATTCCATTGAGAAATTATTTAGCATTGTGAATGGATTGTACATTTTTTTTTAAAGGCAAAGCTCCCTAACAGTGCGTATGGTGTTAACTAATGAAAAAAAATATACATAGTTTTCACTGTTAGAGAAACAAGTTCCATTATCGTAATTGCAGCACATTTTATGAGGCCATGATTAAAATCTTCTTGTGGAATTATTCGCTTGAAATTCAAAGACATAAAGCAGTGACTGTTCATTGATAAAAAAAATATCTGGTTATTAACTAGGGATGGCAATGAGTAGTGAAATTAATAATCGAGTACCCGGACGATCGTTCGATCGATTACTCGGAAAAATTGAATATGTGTTCGCGAAGACAAGATAGTGTATACATGTATCGTTAATGACGTATATTGTGCGTTGGTCATATTATTGGTCATATTCACCTTTAAAGTAAACTTTATTACGTATTTTAACAAAAAATGATATAAAAAGAAAACAAATGTTGATTCAGGCTTTTAATTTGTCTTATTCGTTTCATTTGATATCAGTATGCACTGCAGAAATGAACAACAATCAGAATTACAATGAACGAAAATTAATAGCATACATAAAAATAGTGAACAAAATTCAATACGAAGTTCAGTTGTTTACTCTATAAATTATTTTTTTTAAATGATAGTTTTTCGTACTGTGTAATTGTTGTTTACCTCATTAATATTCATAATTCTTGATTTAAAATATCAACCAATCAATTGTGATAATCATTGCAAAAATAGTTAAAATATGCTCATTAAGAAATCGAACGGTCGATACTCTTTCTCTCGTTAGCTTCCTTTATTTGGCGAAAGGTCTCTAAATGGTATACAATAGAATTGTGAAGGTTAGGTACCGCTATCAAAACATTGCTAATTTGAAATAGGGGTCCTTTGTTTACAGATTGCAACTATTACAACAACTGTCAACTAATTGATTGAGGTCAATTGTGTACACTGCGGGGATTAGAGGGACCGTAAATTGTCCTCTTGGCAACTAACCAGATCTGATATTTTGTCTGTAAATCGTGTATTTGGTGTTTTTTATAGATTTTTTTTCCGAGTACTCGAGTAGTGATTTGGTACTCGAGTACTCGGATGTTTGATCGAGTACTCCAGTACTCGTTGCCATCCCTATTATTAACTATGAGGGCCTTAAATGTTTGAATAAGTTATGGGTGAAAAACAGCTTATCCCTGAGACCGTCCTCAGTCCTTGTAGGAGCAGGGATCTTTTTCTCCCGCTAACCTGGAGGTTTTTGGTTGGGGATATTGTTTTGGCCATGTCCTTCTGGCAGTCTGTCATATTTTCTTTCTGTCTGGAACCATTTCATGGTAGGGGTTGGTCAGATTATGTTCAAACTTGGTCAGAATGACCCCCTTGATGATATCTTGACCATATGTTTAGAGGGTCCCATGGGGTCAAAATCTAGGTCATTAGGTCAATTCTAAGAAACATCTTTGGAACACACTAGAGCCATTTTATTTGGTCCTATATTCATCAAACTTAGTTAGAATGTTTTCCTTGTTTTTGCTTTAAATAAACTTCTGTTGTTACATTCCAGCTCCTGTGGGCGCACAAAACAACGATGTTGCCATGGACAGTGTTAGCCCTAGTAACAGGGGCAGATAACCACTGGGCACAAATAGACTGTGTACCCATTTTTCACACCAAAACACTTCAGCATATGTGAACCTTGTACCTCCACATGAACACAGTCCAGGGTCAGAATGTCGACTGGTTACAGAGAGGAATTATATATGCTTAGTTTTAATGGAATATGGAGATAATTGTTAAACTGATGAATTTTGATGTATTTTAATGTAAAAATCCTGTTTTTGTAAAACTTATGTGTATATTTACAAATATAAGCAAATTTAAACTGAATAAACAGTTGTTAGGACAGACATTTTATGTACATCTAAGTCTGAAAATATTCTTATGCTTAAATTGAAGTTGTACAAAAACAAGTTCTGAAACAATTGGACTTCGTTGGAGTGTTGTGTGAAGGGTTGTTGCGTTAGAACTAATCATGGTCTTTATACTGATGTTAAAAGTTTATGGATGACGTTCAAATTTACTGTTGGTTTGAAACCTTTTAACATGACTTATTCCCTTAATGTAGTGCAATATATTTGTTTATTTTGAGTAAATTTTTATCCTGGTTTTAACAGTTAAGTAAAGATATCTATTAAAAGTTGACAAGTATTATTTGTACTACATTTTTCAGCTGTTAAAAATTCTGATCTCTAGAATTTAAGTCGGGTCATACAGAAATAATTACATGTTTTACATATTCCATGAACAAAGCAAGTAGTTTTAATTTTCACAAACAAAACTTTTAAGATTTAACATTTATATCATGTTTTTAGCTGTTGAAATACATTGTCAGTAGAAGTAATTTTTAAAAGGTGCCATAATAGATTTATTGAAGTACTATAATAGGGTTATAAGTACTGTATTTTGATCTGGTATTATTAATTTACTAGTCCAAAAAGAGGCTTAAACTTTTTATCATGACGAATCAGAATGAGGCTAGAAGCGTAGTTCTTCAGTGTGCTGGATGATCAGGAATATAATTTTTATAAATCATTTAGATAATCATTGTACAGGTGTAATAACACTTCTTTCTATTTTGACTTGAATCAGTTTTGCTTATTGAATTGATGGTAGATCAAAATAGCCTCTCCAATGTGTTCTGGTGATAATTTGTTAGATTTTGTTTGATTTTTTTAATCCCTAGTTATAAGTTTTATCCTCATAAGGGATTTTCTTAATTTATGTTACAATATTCAATCTAAAAAGGGCCCATAAGTATTTTGGATTAAAATTTTAAGTAGAAAATTGCCTTTTTTTAAGCCGAACTTAAAGGAAACTAACAATGGTTGAACAACAAAAGTATATATTTATGCATGAAAATTATTTAAATTATGAAAAAGACTGTTGAAAAGTGAAGAGGATTTAAAATCAATGTCAAAAGTTAGGAATTTTCAAATTTCACGAGTTTAAATGATTCACTAAGATGCTTCATGAATATGGTGTTTTAGATGTAATTATTTGGTGTGACCTGAAATTGAAGCTTGCAAATAATGTATATAGTCATTTAATATATTACTGTAAAATGTATAAATTTGTTATTTGATTTGTAAAATACTCACATGTATAGATGTAAATATTAAATAACAATATAATAGTTAACATTTAAGAATGATTTTTGGACTTGTGCTTCTAATATACCATAAACATTAAGCTCCATTTAATAAATATAATACAAATTTTCAGGCGACCATATCATATAAATGTCAGTATTTTGTTTAACTATTAGCACTCCAAATATATATTTTGAGGGCTTAGTGCAAAACAGATGTAATTCATATTTTAATATGGAGTTCAGACCATCTTGCTTTGAGCCCTCTTTATGTAAGTTGTGAATTTTGTAGATATTTGAATTTCTGAAGATTGTAAAACATGAGATGAAGAAAATCCTTCATCTCATCTATATATGTTTTAAGTCAATTTCCATTGTATTCACAATGCTTGAAGTAACGTATTTAAAAAAAGAAATTTTATGTGTAAAACTTTGTTAAAATATATTCATATAACTATACAAGTCAAATTGTTTTTTGTCAGAAAATATTAGGTATAAATATTGTGTTTGCTTTTCTGTAAATTGTGCTAAAGCCTTCCATTTTCATGTGATACTTGTATCATAAAAATTTAAAAGCATAATATCAGGGTTTAAAAAGCAAATATGATAACATTAGCATAGTTTCTAATGATAAAGGCATCCTATTTTTTGTTTCTATACCAAGCTTGGATCAATAACACGCCAGTTCAGAAATACACCCACTTAGTTGATTAGAAAGCTTCTTTTATTAAATAAAATGTAAATTTTTCTGGATTAACATATGTACTGCAGGGGTATTGTAACTAGTGCTCAAATTTACCTTAAAAGTGACAAGGGGGCTATGTGTTAATAGCTTTTGTTTTTAAATTTGATAATGCCCAATTTTTCTGATCATACATTCCATGAATGATAGGGTTTTGTATTGATAGTTTTTTTACACAGTTAGGATGGAATTTCTACTCGTTGAATGAGAACTTAATTAATAATTAATAAATAATTCAATTTTAAAGGACGTTATATAACATTGTCATACAGTCAAAGTATATGTACAGCCAATTGGATTTTTTTTATATCTGTAATATATATATATATATATATATATTGATTTCTAAAATGCATATCATGCCCTCTTTAATCATGGTATGTTGAAATGCATGAACAATTATTTAAAAAAACAACAGGCTTTTAAAGGGACTCTCTCATGTTTTTGTATACTTTTTTTTATTGTATAGCGAAATTAAGTGTGGCATATCATTAGGAGTGTTTAAACTAGGATACTGATGGCTGGAAGCCTTCAACAAATGTTGTTATATGCTCAAATACTGTCTTTGAAATCCACGGTTTTGAAAAGCATTAGTAACAGGATTCAATAAAAGGCTGAAAGGTTAAGATATCCTTGTGTTTGTGTATGAGTCCTTGTGGGCATGAGGTTTTGTTATCAGTTTTCAATTTTTCCTTGACTCTGGGTTCGCACCACACTAAAACCAAAGAAGTGTTTTATATGCTAAGTGTTTTTTGTTCTGCAATTTCGGTATCAAAGAGTAAAATAGTTATAATATAAAAGTGTTTTCAGATGCATTACTAGGCAAACAGTTTTTGGTGCCAAAATATGAGCGAGTCCCTTTATGGTTATGTTTTATTAAAAACGTATTATATGCATTTATGGTTCAAAGTCAGTTGCAAATATGCAAGTCTTTCTTTTTGTAATCTCTTCAGCTTCTTTTGAATCTCCTGAAATTATTTTTGCTGATTTGCAAATCTTCCTGAGTTTGTTTGACCCACTGAGTGTAAAATATAGCAGTCCATTGATGATTCAATGTTTGTTGAAATTTCAAACGTTAATTCTGTTAGAAAAATCATATGCTATTTAACAGAAATGAATCATGTATCTTAGAAACTTGAACTGAAATCAGGAATAGATGTTCAAAGGATACTGGGGTATCTGCCTTAATATTTACTGGAAATGGACTCCAGCTGCCCCTGTTCAATAACCACCTTAGAATTTACTTATTATTAAATGCAGAATCTGAGCATTTTGATTGGACTCTTATTTTTAATTGCAGAATCTGAGCGTTTTGATTGGACTCTTATATTTAATTGCAGAATCTTAGCATTTTGATTGGACTCTTATTTTTATTGCAGAATCTGAGAGTTTTGATTGGACTCATGTTTTTAATAACAGATTCTAAGCATTTTAATTAGACCTTTGTTTTTAATTACAGAATCTGAGCATTTTGATAGGACTCTTGCTTTTAATTGCAGAATCTGAGCATTTTGATGGACTCTTATTTTAAATTGCAAAATCTGAGCATTTTGATTGGACTGTAAAATTGGATAATGGACTGAATTGAATTACTGAGGAATATCGAACAATAAGAATTAAATTGAGTACGGACCCTTATCATATTAGCTAATAGCTGTTTTTACAATCATGTGAAAATGAAGTGCTATAATTTATGACTGTGTTTACTAGTATAATGATGACATCTATAAAATACACATTACCACAAGTATTTTTCTGAACTCTGCAACTGGTATAAGAGCCAATCACATATATATAATTGCTACTATGATTTTGGTGCCTTTGATGTGTGTTATGTTTAGGTATTGTCAGGAATGTGTTTTTGAGAGTCTATTGAACATTTTTTGCCGCATTGGTTTTGTATGAATTGTTGTTAGGGCTTTATCTATGCACTTGTAAGGTGCATTTGTACTGAAAGATTTTTCGTTGGGTTTGTCATGGAACTGGTAGTTGTAAAGTGAAAAGTCAAATTAAGAAACAGACTTGTTTTTATAAAATCAGCTATTATTATTTGACAAGCCTTGTACGGTGTATATGAACCGCGTCAAGCAGAAAAATGAGGTTTAAAGAAAGATTTTGTGGTCAATTTGAACAAGTTTTCTTTAAGAAACCTGAAAAGAACAAATAACCTTAAAACCACATAACACCATGGCAGTGTCCATTCTATTTTAAGTCATAGGAATCTATGATGTCATAATTCTTGCTTATGTCATAATTTTAGAAAGACCTTTTTCTGCTTGTCACGATTCATTACTTTCTTATCTATGTGAAGGTTCATCACGCAAATCTTCACCTTCACGCAAGAATTCAATATCTGCTTCCATCTTTCACCTTTTTGAGTTTTCGCTATAAGGCGACGAATTATGCTTAAAATAACTGAAACAGGTACTTGCAATTTATACAGTAAATCTTTAACCACTGTAGATACAAACAGATAAAACATTCATAGAAATAATTAATTGTTAAGTGGTTACATATATTTATCATGATCTATGTAAGATCAATTTATCTTGGTGTTATTGGCAAAGTCAATGATTAGCCTTACTCAGTTCCTAAGTCTCATTCTGACTTAATACTTAACACTTCTCTTTTTCCACAGTTTTTGTTGTTGCTTTTGTTTTCATTGTAATGGTTGGTTGTGAGTCATGTGATGACACTGGCTGACAGTTGTATTATAATTTTCATTATTTTGTTTAGCTCTGACATAATTTTTTATTCGTAGTTTGACAACGGTACTTTATAATTTATCATTTGTAATTGACTCTAAATTTTCTTTAGAAAGGGTCGAATGTTTTGTGCAAAAAATGACTGAAGAGGTTTCTTGAAAGGATACTTGTATAGTTCCCTAGCCAATTTTCTATTAGAGTTTTGTGAAAGAAGTTTTTGGCTGAAATTTATGGCTCGCTCAAAGTGAATTTTATGATATTTTCTATTGTAAACCAGCTTACATAGTTTGGTAAAGGATTGTACAAAGTACCATTATTGTAGTAAGGCTTTGAATTTGTTAAGATTTATTCAGTAAGCTTTATTTTCATCCAATATTTTGTTCTTAATCTGGAACAGATAGATTTGTAAATCTACCATTTTAACCATTTATCATTATGGTGAGACACATTCACACCTTATTTGATTTGTTTCAGAATACAGCTTATTTTGTATTTCATTATTGATTGACCCGTTTACTTTGCTTTCACAATGTACATTTGTTTTTTTATTTTGCCAAACTAGATGATAATACATTTAAACTTTGTTTACCAAAAAAACAAAACAAACTGCAGTAGGGCATTGAATACCATTTAATAAACTGGCTATGTGTTTGAAAATATTGGCAGTGCAGCAGAATGAATATTGTTCAACAGTACCGCAAATAATACCATTCTTGAACATGCATGTATCATTGATAAATCATTTTTCTGGAAATATTTCGCTAAGCTATCTGCAAGGTTACGGACGCGCGTACCTGGGTTTAGGACTGTTGAAGTTTACATGTTTATGTCTCTATGTTTTGTAGTTGTGCCGAGGGTTCTGTATAAAGCCATCATATGGTGCATACAGGAAACACAAAAATATAAAAATAAAAATGATTGTGGAACTGCTGTTTGGTTTTTTTGGGTTAAAAATAAATCGGGGCATTGCCGCAGCCTTGATATTCTCCCCAGTGTTGTAGTGCAGACTTCCAATGACGTCTGCCCAAATCTTCTCTTTTTAACTGATTAAAAACTGGATGTTTCTGGTTGTTACTTTAATTAATATTGCAAGTAAAAAAAGGTTATGAAATAGCCCGTTTGACCTCTGGGCAGGATGCTCCCAAACCCATTGCTGATATGGTTTCAGCCCTTCAGCTGCAAGGTCAATCACATCCCAGTCTTCTTACTTCTGCCATAATTTACTAAAAAATCTAAATATTCTCATGAATTTTAAAATGCCAAGAATACATGTTACCACTGACAATAAGCAGATGTATAGCAAGGCTTATAATTCTGGCTTTAATGATTATTGAGTTATGCCCCTTTATTATCTGAATAAAACGACGCAATTTTACCCTTCACAATAACATTAAAACAGTTCTAAAAATTAACATGAAATGTGGTACACATGATACCAGTGACAATACAAAAAGCTTAGTGAGGCCATCTTTGGCTGTATTGATTGCTACTTAATGCCCCCAAACGGCTAAAAATAATAGACAAGCATTGAAACGAAGTGCTCTTGTTATCGTATGATAGAGGGCAGTTTGCAGTATTACCAGGCTCAGTTCTGACACATATCATCTTCTTGAATTTCTGTGGATTTAGACGTGTTTCCCATTTGGAGCGAACAAACATTGTCAAACCAAATATAATACCAAAACCAATTTCCAAAACTTTGTCTCATTATAAAGCCAAAAGGAGAATTAATTCAGCCAACTGTATTTCAATGTAAAAAAGGCCCTAAACATGGCAATTATCTGATAATCGACCTAGACATTGTGACCCAAAATGCTGTAACCATTTTCTTCATGATTTGATGACAAATAGTAAAATTGGACTTTTCATTATGCCCACAAACACCAAATATCAGGATGATAGACAAAAAGTCCAGAAATGATTGAAACAACAAAATGTAAACCTACAACTTTTTAATGTAAATCGGGCATAACTCTAGTGTAACTAGGGCGATTTATCCAACAAACAATATTTATTGATGTATTGTGACCACATACACTGACACCAAGTTAAGCTATGATTAAGTTATAAATAATTAGGATATTATCTGTATAAAATATATTTATTAACCTACTATTTTTATGTAAAAGGGGCATAACTCGGATGGAGATATTTGGACAGCCAACACTCACCAAATTTCATCATGATTGGTCAATTCATTTTTATTGTCTTAGTCTACATAAGGTTTACGCTCACTTGACACTAATACCAATCTTAATATCATTATTCTGTGCCAAACTAAGAAGTGTCTATCAATAAATAGGAAACGCTCCTATTAATGGTGTTAATGTCACACGCTAAAAGTGGTCTCATGGTAATTGGGCGTGCACCTCTCGCAGTCTCACCCATGAAGTGAACATTTTTAAGGGACACCAGGACCACACTGCGTTGGGTTCTTGCAAAATATTTATCTCATTAAATATCACAATTAAGGAATAAAAAGAACAAAACATGAAAGTATTTCAATTGGACCCTCATTTAATTGTGAAATTCAGCTTAATATATCATAAATGATAAGTGTGATCACTGGATATCGATATGTTGAATTTTTGATATAACGCAATTGACATGATGCTGAACTGCTCTGATATAAACATTCATATCTGTTCAACCAATGGAAACATTCCCAAGCGATGCGATACCTTTGGACACACAACATTCATATCTGTTCAACCAATGGAAACATTCCCAAGCGATGCGATACCTTTGGACACACAACATTCATATCTGTTCAACCAATGGAAACATTCCCAAGCGATGCGATACCTTTGGACACACAAATGCGTGTGGACTCCGATCAATATATTCTATTGCTAAGCAATGTAGCTAACTATCAAGAGCAGTCTTTATCTGATTGTGTGCCATGTCAGCTGTACCATATTATACACACTGTATAAACAGTTATTGCAATTTAGAGATAACATTTGGTCTTCGTTGATACCAATAAGAAACAAAAAGCAAGTTCAAAATTCAAAGAAAAAGTAACACAGGTAGTATAGAGAAAATAAATAGAATGCTTAGGACTTGATAATTTTCAGGAAAAAATACATTCGAGCAGTTCTCTCCCTTAATGAACAAATTTGGTATGGTAAGAAAATGGAATGTTTCTTGGTTATACATTATTCTTATTTATTTAAAACTAAATCTGGGTGACATCAATTAACAAATAACAATACAATAATTGTGTACACAAGTAAAATGCCTATAATTTTGTAAACTAAACAAATTAATTTGTTCAAAATTGTGTAAAACAAAACATAATTCGACAAAATTAACAATCACTAAAAATAAATGCTAATTCTGTCCCTGAACATAAGTGTATAAATATCACATAATTAATGCACCTACAACTTATTCAACAAAAGTATTCGCTAACATCAACTGAACACGTCTTTAGCCGTCTCTTCAAGAATTGTCATCACAGGAGTATAAAACTTCCTATTTGGTTTCATCAGGTCCATGGCTATTTCGTAATGATCACAGCTAGGGATAATTCGAACCATACAATCAACACCAAGGCGCTTGAGTTCCGTGTCGAATTTTGTTGTCGAGGTTATTGGAACCACATAGTCATCTGTGCCATGCAGAAGAATGGTCTTTGGATACCTGAATGGATGTAAAGATTGAATGATGTTTATTAAGGTTATACACTACGTGATTATATTATCTGCAGGGCTACTAAAAACAACAACTTACTGGTCTTGACCAATTTTGGCAATGCTTTTTTACCTGTATACATAACACAATAAATTATATGTTAATTTATAGTACTTGAAACTATATCTCAGAAGCTGATCACAATATGTTAAATCTAAAATACAGGCAGGATTGGTAAACTAAGAACTAAGAAAACACATTAGGTAACTCAACTTAAGTTTAGTTTATAGTAAACTAGAAAAATCTAATATCTCCTTTAGCAGACTTAAGCTTCGCTCACTATTTTTGTTAAGTTTTGGTATAATTTGTGTAAAAACTTCATTAAGAGTTTTTGGACATTAAAATGGAATTACCTTTATTATAATCAACATTGATTAATTTTCATTCAGTAAAATCAAGTTTAAGTAAGAAACTTGGCTTAATGAAATAAGCTACTTAAGCTTGTTATGCGAAAGAATTTTCATGAAATTTGGGCTTGGACCTTATTTCCTAAAGAGATGTCCAGCCTTACCTGAATGAGTTTTTACCTTGTAACTCTATTGCTTACATTTTATATAGCACTTGTAAGTCATGCTAGCAAGACTTCATGAATGTTTTAATAACGAAAATAAAATTAATGTCCTTTTAACAGGTTTTAATATTTTTCTTGATTTTGATGATATCTTTCCTTACTTTAGACACATACAAAATTCCCTTTTTTTAATCAAATCATTTAACATTCATTTTGAGATCAGTTCTCATGAAAACCATCAATTAAAAAATGCATTTTTCACAAAATGATGTTCTTTATAAATAAGAAATAGTTTTTGTATTCTGTTATCAATATAAACAAAGATATTACCATCTAGTGTCTACAATCTTACTTGAGCGTTGGTTGGTGTTGTCGAGCGATGCACGTGGGCGAGTACCTGTCAAAGTTGGCATTACCCCTCATTGCACGAGTCATTGTGGACACGTCTTCCACACCTCGACTACTCTCATGCTGGAAGTGGTCCCCTATATGGTATACCCCTGCTATACCTGAAATATAGTGTTTGAAAATTGCCTAAGCACCAAGGGTTTTGTTAACCAGCCGGTAGAAAATGTAAAAATCCCTTTGAGTTCCTCCCAAAAAATGTAATACATCAAATACTGTGTAGGAAAATTTACACAGCATTCTAATCACAAAGAATGTTTTTGTGATGGATGCAAATTTAAAGTAAATATTTCCAAAAGCATGAATATTCACTATGGTACTTCGGTTTCTGCTCATGTATATATAGAGTAAACTGAATTCCAATACTTAAGTGTTGAGCTGATGTAAAAGCAAGAGACAGTCACAGCAATAATGAGCAGTATATTTAAGCTATTGCTCATGTTATTGGCATGATGGTAAAACCTATAAATATCCATCCAATGTAGTTAACAAAATAATCTTCTCAGTGCAAGTCCTCGTGCATTTGCTTTTTCAGCGCTATTATCTTTTTAATTGGTATAACAGAGTCAAAAGTTTTAAAAGGAGGATGGTTCAGAGTTATGTCAGTTGCACAAACCACTTTTACCCCCTCCCTCTACCATGGTCACAGTCACCACAGAGCCATCATCCCAGTCCTCATTTACAGTTACTCCAACTCCCCCTCCCTTACATAAACAACACCTACCAACAAATCCTTTAACAGCCTTTGCCAGTTCTCTGAGTGCGGGTTCAGTTTCCCCTCCCTCTACCAGGGTCACAGTCACCACAGAGTCATCATCCGACTCCTCACTCACAGTTACTTCCCCTGTCACTGTTACTTCCTCTGAAAAATACAGTTGAAGGCAAACATTATAACCATAGCAATCATCATCACTGTATTATACATTTGCCTCTATCATCATCATCATCATCATCATCATCATCATCATCATCATCATCATCATCATCATCATCATCATCATCATCATCGTCATCATCATCATCATCAATCGTCATGATTAACATTATCATCATCATTGTTATTATCACAAACAAAGTCTGCACTGTTGAAATATCTATTTCAGTGATTTTATGTATGATGGTTGCATTCATTAGACATAGAATATTTTTTTTGATCAATCAATCAATCATCAAATAGAAACACAACCTGACAGTAGGGGTTCACTGTATGCAGAGCTCTCTGGACTCTCCCTACCCTCTGGACTTGTTCTCCTGTATCTGAGAGTACCTGCTGTAGACTGTGTCAACTCAAGCAGCTCTGACTCCAACATCGAGACCTCTGACATCTCCGTCTCTGATTTCTGGGTCTCAAGAATCTCAAACTTGCTTGCCGTTAATACTGGGCTCGTACTTAAACTGGTGCTTCGACTCTGTCCATTTTGTCCATTATCATTTACACTACTGCTACTATGACTTCCCAAGACTAGAAATGACCCTGAAGATGCTGAACTGTGCTTATCCTCATTGTCAGAATTGCCGTTGAAGTGTTGATCACTGAACTGAATCACAGGGGGCGTGGCAGGTTGACTTGAGGCCTGATTGGTTGACTGGTTTTGAAGCAACTCAAACAAGGACAGCGCACATAGATGGGCTCCTGATGAATGGCCAACCAGCATTATCTGTGACTGCAAACAGCAATAGGATACAATATAATATGCGCAAAAAAAGTGCTAAATGGGTCCAAAATTATGTCAAGTTATGAATATGAATATGAATTATTTGACACATACAATGTCATAGAGGTATGTGACTATTTTCAGAATGAAGTTTTCAGTCTTCAAAACTTGTTATTTAAGGTAATTGAAGACCTTTTTTATATTTGCTTGCTCAATTTCTTCACTCCAAAAGTATATAAATGAAGTGTTTCAATACATGGAATCAATCATATCAATGTAGAATAAGTTATGATAGCAAAGATTCATTCATCCAATTTTTTTTTACAAAAGCTGAAGGTCAACTTCATAACAGACACTTCCTGAAGATGATCTTTATCCTTTATAAAAGATTCTTGAAATGGTTTAAAGTTCATCTTTCTGATGTAAGCTCAAGAGATATGAAAGGGTGCCGCACCCTGTCCTTCTTTAGTAGCACCCTTCTGCCCTCATGGAAACCAGCATGGACATCTTTCTGCCTTCATAGCATGAAATGCTTAAAGCTGCCTATCATTTCTTTTGGTTCCATTAAAACATATGATAATATTATAAATACATACAGACTTTACATATCTTTTTACATACACAATTAACAGTTTCAGTCAAATCCATAATGTTCAAACTCTTACCACCTCAATACAATTTGTGCTATTCCAAACTTAGTTACTTGTCCCTTTTCTACAGCATCCTATTCTTTTTAAATCCTGGCTTAAACCCTATAATTACACATTTAAAATAATAATCCATATTTTAGTAAAACAGCATGACCCCTACATACCTTGTCTCCATTGTAGTGTTCCACATTCTGGTGAAGCCACATCAGTGTGTCTATAACATCCTGTACCATGTCATCTACATAACCCTGGAAATATATTTTACACATAGGAATAGTACATGAGAGGTCATTTAATAAGGAATTAAATTATTTGTAAAAATAAGTATTCTAATATTGATGTGCACTTTGGCGAGATGAATAAATCTTAATCATATCTTAAATACTAATTTGCTTAATTTACACCACTAAAGACACTGATACATTTTCAAAGCTATTCTCTGAGCCTTAGACAAAGTGAGTCAGTAAATATCTTCAAGAAACATTTGAAAACTCATCTTTTCAGAGATTATTATGCATTGAATTTGTTCTAAAACGTATACCCATGAACTATTTACCAATATATTGATGTGCTGTTGTCTGTTTACACGTTGGTGAACATCAATCATGTGAACTATGTATGGTTGCTAATATTTGTGATTTTTTCATTGAATACTGGTTATTTAATGCTTGTGTCTGTTTTGCTGTATTGCTTTTATTATCTTCTAATTCATTATTGTACAACGCCATTGAATATGTATTTATATGTAGAAATAAACTTTTCAGCAAATAAACCAGTTTCAAATTTATTCTTTTAATGGCTATTACACTAGTTATATATAATAATGATAGAATGATGTTATTTTATACTGGCAACATTAATTATGATATAAACAATAATATTGCACATCTTAATAGTGTTGAAAAAACTAATGTGCATCATTGCACAGCAGCATTGTTGTAAATAACTATATGCATACATGCCATATTTTCTGGAGACCATTCAGGGGGATTTGTTCAAAAGGCTGAAAATTCAGGGGGATTTTGATTGTATTCAGGGGGATTTTTTTAGCAGGTCTAAGTTGGCGAAATTTTAAAGTATTTTTAGACGCAAGTATGAAAAAATGTTTTCACATATAGTTTGCTTTGAAAATCTCATGATTTATCATATTTTTATGATACACTGTCATGTCATACTGTAATGCACTTGCAGAACAAAATATGTCATTGAAAAAATATGTTTTCGAGACAATTAAATGAAATTCACCTTCCTCCAAAGTCTTTAAAAAAATTGTGCTTTAATCAGCTTTGATGACTTTCAGACAATAAGGGAATAGAATAAATATTATTAATTTCTTCCTTCCAAAAGAGTAATATTTCTTTGCCTTTGATAATTACTACAAATTAATTGATCACTTGTTGTAAAAGTTTCCTATTGGAGAGTTTCACTCACATACTGTGGTTTCACTTTGTCATTATTGCCTGATGTAAAATTTCAAAAAAAAATTTTTTTTTTTTTTTAATTCCGGGGGATTTTTATCTCCCGCCGGGAGACCGGGGGATGGATCGAAATTCCGGGGGATTTTTCCCCCCGCCGGGGGATATGGCATGTATGTATATGAGCTATATTTTAAAGCATTAAACTTAAACTTGATGTGTGAAATTAATGTTTGTCTTTTATGTATAATTGTTAAAATCTATAACAGACACCCGTAAAATATAATATTATAATATGATATCACTTCATTATAGCCAATGAAATTTAAATAGTATTTTTTTTCCACAAGCATTCTTTTTCTTTTGAAAAATTGATTTCAGAGTTGGCTTCACATGTATGACATGGCCATGATTGGAAGGTAACGAGGTGAGAATCAGAGACTTTCTGTTTAACCATGACATGTGCTCACGGATGTTTTGACTTTGTGTCACCTGTATATCTCCATATTATATAAGAACTATTTTACTATGAAACTATTATAAGAAGTCATTAAATTTTATTTTCTTCGCATTCATTGTGTGTTCTTATCATTTTGAGTGTGATTTACTGACACATTATGATCTTACCCTTCTCAAAAAAGTGCGGAAAACGCGCGTTTAACGCGCGTTAAACGTGCAGAAAACGCGCGTTAAACGCAGCGGTATTGGCACTGCGTTTTAAGCGTCTTTTTCTTACCGAGTGCATAAAAAGTGAATAAAATTGAACAGAAAAGCGCACTTAAGCGTATTTTTTCTGCGCTTTTTACAAAAAACGCACTAAAACGCACTTGAGCGTATTTTAAGTGCGTTTTTTAACAAAAAAATACACTTAAAACGAACTTACACAAAAAAAACGCACTAAGTGTGTTTAAACCGCGTTTTTTTTTTGGATAAAATGCGCACTTAAAACGCAGTTGAGTGCGTCTTTTCTGAAAGTGCGTTTTTTACCTCCAAAAAGCGCAGTTAAAACGCACTTAAGTGCGTTTTTTTAGAAAGAATGCGCACTTCTTGAAAGTGCGGTTTTAGTTCGCTTTTTGGAGGTAAAAACGCACTTCTAGAAAAGACGCACTCAACTGCGTTTTAAGTGCGCATTTTTGGGTTAAAAACGCAGTTAATCGCACTTCAGTAAAGAAGTGCGTTTTGATCCCTAAAAAACGCGCTTAAAACGCACATCCGTTTTTACTGATTAAAAGTGAATCTTTTGCACCCAAATTTTATGAAAAAAAAAATGCGTTAAAAGTGCATTTTTTTCTGCATTAAAAGAGCATTTTTCTGTGTTAAAAAAGAGCACAAATTCACTCAGGTGCATTTTACCTGCATTGCAAAAATAAAAAATGGACACTTTTAATATATTATATATATATATATATATATATATATAACTATATTGAACCATCAAAAATAGAACACATTTGAATAAATAAATACTGATTTTGTTTCATTTAAATTTCCTAAACATGAGTTTGTGTTACATATATATAAAAAAAAATCTCATAATTAATTTAACATGGCACCTTGTAACTGGACATAATGTATTTACAGTCAGACAAACAAGTACATATTTGTAAAATTTAGCAATAATAAAATAACCTTTTACTCAGTGGCAAAAATAATTGATAGAAAATCATGAAACTGTAAGCTACAAATTGGAAAATGACAGTCTCAGGAATCTTTTGTTATATTTTTGTCAAATCTAGAGATTCCTGACAGCTCTGGAATAAAACAGGGTATCATATTTTAAATAAGTAATGACTTTATTAGTACTTAAATTGGTTGACCCAATTTGGCCAGTTTCCAATAACTGGTAAGCCATGTGGAAGATGACAGTTTTATGACCCCTCTAAAAACCAACACTGTAATCATTTGTATAACTTTAAAGGTGCTAGTGTGCATATTTATGGAAACATGGCAATTTCTGCTTAATATGTTAATATTATATTAACATATATAAGGATAAAAACAAGTGCATCTTCATAGAGTTTTAAAACTACATCTACTATCTGGGACCAATAATCCTACTTCCAGCTACTATCTACACCAGCATTGTTATTTATTAAAATATGTGCACTAGATTGAAAGTTGACAAACAAAAGTCCCACAAGTAGTCAAGTGTCATAACAGTGAAATTAACAACTGAAATAAAGAATACATACCATGACCTGAGTGCTTTCACATGTCAGTTTATCACAAATCATCCAATAGTGGTATTGTCATGTTTCTAATCATAGTTCATATTTACCTGATCTAATGATCATTATTTTATTTCACTAATCCCTTTAATATTAATTTGTTTTAATTGGTGTAAATCCATTTATTAATTAAAACATCATCAATATTCTTTTAATGAAATCCCAACAAAATGGCTACCAGTAGCTTTGATTTGAAATTGGCTCCCTAAATGCTGAGATTTAATTGGTCCTTGGTACAATCAGATAAGATCAGGCTTATCATGCATGTTGTAAAATTGGAAAAGAAATGACAAAGAATTTGGTAGTGCCATTACAAGAAACTTAAGGAATAATAATTCTATAAATGTTATAATTACATGCAATTGATTCTTGCCTATAAGTAAAATGTGTTCTTTTGATTACACAATAAATAAGAAATTATAATATATTTTTGATTTTTAAAATAATCTTTCTTTTTATTTCATTATTTTATTTTTTTTTATTTTAAAGGTATATTGATCAATAATAAAATGCTTATTTACTGGTTGATTTATTCATTCATTCATATTCTTGTATTTATGTGTGTATTTCATAAATGTTATTTTGAGAAGGGCATGATTCACATTAATATTAAAAAAAGTAAAAGATTCACTTCTTAACAAAAAGACACACTTAAAACGCACTTATTGTTGGTAAAAAAAAGAAACAAAATAAAAGACGCACTTTTCCCTTAAAAGATCCACTTAAAACGCACTCTGCTGAAAACAAAACCTAAAAGATTCACTTTTAACGCACTTCTGTTAGAAAAGACGCACTTATTCAGACAAAAAACGCACTTCAGTTAACAAAAGACGCAGAAAAAATACACTTATTTAGAAAAAAAAACACTTATTACGCAGTTATTCATAAGAATACGCAGAATAAATACACTTTTTCAGAAAAACGCAGGAAAAAATACACTTTTTAGTGCGTTTTAAGCGCGTTTTGGTAAAAAGTGTATTTTTTTTTGAGAAGGGTAAAAGATATTGAAAATATGTCAAATTGCATCATCGATGAATGAAATACTATAAAAACCATAGGCATAGCCACCCTTCTCTGATTCTCTGACCCATCCCGTTCAGCACGACATCCCTTAAATAAATCCTGGGAAAAGCACTGCTATAAACATATAAAGCAATCACCATAAATGTACAAAGCCACAAATACCTTAGGGTATGTTGAATGGTCAGGACAGCATACTACAACACCCAGCTTGTTTGCGATCTGTGAACACAGGAGACCATACATCTTCTTGCCACCTGACCCCCATGCTCCACCGTACATGAACACAACTACTGGCCGTGGCCCGGAATCCCCAGCTCCAACCTGGTGTGGGAAGTAAAGGTCCAGCCTCTGTCCATTTCTTCCAAACAGTCTGTCCTGAAGAGAGAAAAGATGGACTAAAACATTTTTGTCTTTGATAATTTATAAAGAAAAATACAAAAATAATTATAAAATATATATTATTACACATTAACAGTAAATACTCCACAGTATTTTAGCCAACTTATTTATTTTATTAATGCAAGATAATACACAAAATTGTACCTTCATTATTTCATTAGTGGTTGCCGACTTGTAATATATCTTCCAGTGAAAGTATAAGGAGGCATATCGAACCATTATAACAAGTTTCTGGATCACAGCAAAGTTTAGAGCGTAAACCTTCTTTGGATTGAAAGCCCTTCGATACTTGTGTTTGACTTGGGGCCAGCCATTGGACAAGTTGATAAGAAGTGCAGTCAAGTATGGAAATGCTACGGCTGAAGTTGCCACTACCACCCCTAACACAGCTATCTTGTCAACCATGTTACAGTCTGAGGAATAGACCTGCAAATCAAGAAACAATGTGATAAAAAGTTATGTTACTTTGTTCAAAGTTCTAACTTGGGCTAATTGTCCCTCATTCAGCCCCTAGCTACAATAATGATCGATCAGGGAAACTTTTATATTATTTTGACATTTCTTATGTATCCCTGTATCGCTGGCTCGAGTCTGCCATGGTAAAAAAAATTGTCAAAAGACTTGTTAACAGCCATTGAGGTGGACTTATTCAGACCCATCATCTATTTCATTGCAAAGCAACATTTTTTGATTGCTGTTGGATTTTTTTAAGGACAACTGTTAAATTGAAGGAAAATGTTTTAATGAAGCCGCAGTTACGTCAAGTTTGGATTATGATTCTGACCAGTCTTGCTTTATGTATTTTTGTCCAATGGGTCCCTGATAACATGAGTTGATCTCTTGAACTTAGCTTCAACCCTTGAACTGAGCTTTTAAAAAAAAGACAAAAATAACTTGACTGGCGAGAACCTAAGTAAAACCTTCATGGCAATTTGTGATTTTCTTCATATTCACTATTTTACAACTACAATTTCTTTTCACTAAACAACAGCATACATCAACATTATTTGGCACGTTTTGCTCCATGTTACTGTACTCCTAAGCTGATCAGCTGTACCCCACCCACCACTTGTACAATGTCAGTTGATAAAAGATCTTCACAAAACGAAACAATATTACTATAATTACGTATAGGAATCTAAATCTGGACAAATTATTCGATGGATATGGGTTAACAATCTGTCATCTTATATCAACAAAGATAACAGAGATTATCTCACTGCACCAACTGTCGGGGTAGAAATTTATCTCTACACCGCCGGAACTCTGCCGGAAGTAGGGGAGGTAAAAGACAATATCCTGTGTTTTCAACTCTTGACATATTATTGAGAACCTAAATAATGTTTTCATTTTTTCGGTGAATATTCGTTACAGGGTCCATTCATGTCACTAATTTCTCATTTCATAAAACTTAAATGCTTGTACACGGTGGGAAATTAGCAATCGCTTGCTGAGACGGTGTTCATTAAATATTGCCTCGAACAATTTTTTCCCATGTGGATAATTTTAGCTATGAATATCATGTTTCGTCGTTGACTCACAACTTATGTGTAAATAAATGTATGAAACACCCATTGTAATTTCTAAATAAGGAAACAATTGTGCCTATAAAAGGTAGCATTGGCATTTTTTGACACATTCTCTTCGTTAATAGGTAAAATACTCGCCTGTCAACTCATGTGAATTAGCTACTATTGTTCATTGAATATTTCAGTTTAAATTTTACCTTAATCAGTTAAAGTAGCAACCAAGGTAAAATAACATTTATTATTTGATCAATGCAGTTTCTGGCTGAGTGGAACATTTAATGGATTAATTCAAGAATAAATCTGGACGACACAGTCTTAACCAAAGGTGCTCGTCACATTGCCTGGATACAAAAATACATTTTTTTATATTTATTTATTATTTATTTTTTATTATTTATTTTGGTCAAAATAGTGAATATATGTCATTTAAAAATTTATTCCATAATTTTTCATGAAAGAAAATTAGTATAATATATAAATAAATATAAGGTAAACATGTGCAAAAAATCATCAATTCCAAACGGACCTAATCAATAGAGCATTGTTCCTAAAATAATTGAGATAATCTAATAGTTTTTACTGTTCTGATAAGGTAAGATTCCCATCTACAAGAAAAATATAACTTTTATGCTAGTATGATTGACCTTTACGGCATATTCAAACAAAATGCACCGACCAGAAGCTGAAATTCGCCATTATGAAGGGAGGTTGAAAAACAACAGATTTTTCCCCCCTAAAACACGTTAAGAACAGACTGACATGCAAACTTTGCGCATGCATTACAAAGAGAAGCTTAAAATATCATTCCTACCGATAAAACGAATACACTCACTTAATTTCTATGTCAAGAATATTACATTAAATGAAATATTGGTATCTATGTACTGGTATATTGCTTTCCAGGACAAGGAGACACAACTGTACAATAGTTGGAAGCCAAGTGTAACAAGATCATGATGAATGTAAAAGATTCAACTGAAAAGGTACAAGTCATTCTTTTTATCAATATATGGATTTTTACTTGTTTAACTTTTATAGTGCTTAAGCTTTCTGTTCCCCAATTTTTGGTTTGGTTTCTACTTTTTCTTTGCAAAGCCCTGCTGGCCATTTTCTTTAGTCAAAATATTAATTGAGAAAGAATGTTTTGTTCTCATGGCCCAGAATGCAGGAATTGAGATGTTCAATTTCAAAAACATTCAGGGAGCATGCCTAGTGGCTGGCTAGTAACTTATAGATTTGGGCCAGTTCGTGAAAAATTAGAACTATTTAGAACCCTGCACTGCATGTACAATTTTTTGTATGTCAAAAATATGATTCATGAAAAAAGGTTCAGTACTTGAGTCATTTGCATGCTTCAAGAAGGTAAGTTAAGTACTATCTCTATGTTTGCCCATCAAACCCTTACTTAAAAAATATACTTACATTATGTTAGTGGTCAATATTATGTTTTGTTCAATGAGAGGGCAGTTTTTCTCAAGTTTTCCAATACATTTATTTTAGAAAATCAGTAGGAAGTGGTAATTGATTAGGTGAAGCAGTCATTGGCCCAGTTAGTGGGTAGTTTACGAAATACAATGAAGACCAAGTGTAAGTTAAAGATTATTAGTATGTACTTATACAAAATAAATCCTTATAAGCATCAAACCAGTTAATTGTAAGTAAGAACTAACAATCTTTGACCATTATTGGTCACTTGAAACCCTGCAATAAGATAAATATGTGAATTCTGTAATAAGTGATGTTGTTGTATTGTAAAAAAGCATGCGGCACTTGAGCAGTTGTTTGTACGTTGTTTTATTTTTATTTCACCAGATCCTGCTTGATCCATACCTGTACATCTGCCAAATACCAGGCAAACAGATACGTGGGAAACTTGCACTGGTACGTTTGTTTCTTGATAGAAATTATGATACTGACTGAATATATGGATTTTATATCATATCATATAATGCACCAGTCAATTGAAACCACGCCCCCCCCCCCCCCCCCAGGTCCGGTGAATAGCGGGGACTTTGACTTGCGGTCCAGCCAACCCCAGCTTTAATGAACTAGCAAACTTTAATAACATAAGCAACATCTTACAGTTCAACTAAAACCTTGTGACTATCTCATGGCTAAGCGACATCTTACAGTTAAACTAAAACCTAGTGACTATCACATGGCTAAGCGACATCTTACAGTTCAACTAAAACCTTGTGACTATCTCATGGCTAAGCGACATCTTACAGTTAAACTAAAACCTAGTGACTATCACATGGCTAAGCGACATCTTACAGTTCAACTAAAACCTTGTGACTATCTCATGGCTAAGCGACATCTTACAGTTAAACTAAAACCTAGTGACTATCACATGGCTAAGCGACATCTTACAGTTCAACTAAAACCTTGTGACTATCTCATGGCTAAGCGACATCTTACAGTTAAACTAAAACCTAGTGACTATCACATGGCTAAGCGACATCTTACAGTTCAACTAAAACCTTGTGACTATCTCATGGCTAAGCGACATCTTACAGTTCAACTAAAACCTAGTGACTATCACATGGCTAAGCGACATCTTACAGATAAACTAAAACCTTGTGACTATCCCATGGCTAAGCGACATCTTACAGTTAAATTAAAACCTTGTGACTATCACATGGCTAAGCGACATCTTACAGATAAACTAAAACCTTGTGACTATCTCATGGCTAAGCGACATCTTACAGATAAACTAAAACCTTGTGACTATCACATGGCTAAGCGACATCTTACAGATAAACTAAAACCTTGTGACTTTCACATGGCTAAGCGACATCTTACAGATAAACTAAAACCTTGTGACTATCACATGGCTAAGCGACATCTTACAGATAAACTAAAACCTTGTGACTATCTCATGGCTAAGCGACATCTTACAGATAAACTAAAACCTTGTGACTATCACATGGCTAAGCGACATCTTACAGATAAACTAAAACCTTGTGACTATCTCATGGCTAAGCGACATCTTACAGATAAACTAAAACCTTGTGACTATCACATGGCTAAGCGACATCTTACAGATAAACTAAAACCTTGTGACTATCACATGGCTAAGCGACATCTTACAGATAAACTAAAACCTTGTGACTATCACATGGCTAAGCGACATCTTACAGATAAACTAAAACCTTGTGACTATCACATGGCTAAGCGACATCTTACAGATAAACTAAAACCTTGTGACTATCACATGGCTAAGCGACATCTTACAGATAAACTAAAACCTTGTGACTATCTCATGGCTAAGCGACATCTTACAGATAAACTAAAACCTTGTGACTATCTCATGGCTAAGCGACATCTTACAGTTAAACTAAAACCTTGTGACTATCTCATGGCTAAGCGACATCTTACAGATAAACTAAAACCTTGTGACTATCTCATGGCTAAGCGACATCTTACAGTTAAACTAAAACCTTGTGACTATCACATGGCTAAGCGACATCTTACAGATAAACTAAAACCTTGTGACTATCACATGGCTAAGCGACATCTTACAGATAAACTAAAACCTTGTGACTATCACATGGCTAAGCGACATCTTACAGTTAAACTAAAACCTTGTGACTATCACATGGCTAAGCGACATCTTACAGTTAAACTAAAACCTTGTGACTATCACATGGCTAACCGACATCTTACAGATAAACTAAAACCTTGTGACTATCACATGGCTAACCGACATCTTACAGATAAACTAAAACCTTGTGACTATCACATGGCTAAGCGACATCTTACAGATAAACTAAAACCTTGTGACTATCTCATGGCTAAGCGACATCTTACAGATAAACTAAAACCTTGTGACTATCTCATGGCTAAGCGACATCTTACAGATAAACTAAAACCTTGTGACTATCACATGGCTAAGCGACATCTTACAGATAAACTAAAACCTTGTGACTATCACATGGCTAAGCGACATCTTACAGATAAACTAAAACCTTGTGACTATCACATGGCTAAGCAACATCTTACAGATAAACTAAAACCTTGTGACTATCACATGGCTAAGCGACATCTTACAGATAAACTAAAACCTTGTGACTATCACATGGCTAAGCGACATCTTACAGATAAACTAAAACCTTGTGACTATCTCATGGCTAATAACATTTCACCATTGCCTTTTTTTAATGTACAGTTATCAACACTCGTATTAATCTCTTTATGGGTACATTCATTTCAGGCATTTAACCACTGGTTGAGGATTCCAGATGATAAGCTGCAAGTCATTGGTGAAGCCACGCAAATGTTACACAATGCCAGTTTGTTGTGAGTTTATTTACTGTAATTTATTTAGCGATCTATGTGACAAAACTGCATGCATATATTCTTCTTTATAACAAAAAAGGTTTAGAATAATATTTCCATTTGTTTTCGATAAAATTGTTGGCAGACATGTATTTCATCATGTACATCGCAGTCATAGAATTAGACTTTTAAATATGCAAGCCCAAATTCTTATTCTACTGCTTGGTATCCAAAAAATTCAACAAGCTATCAGTATGCTATGTAAAATCTAGAATTTGATCAAGCCCAGAAAGCATTTTACCCGTGCAGGACTTGCAGGCTTGTACCGGTAGTACAGTTATTTCTACAATTTACATTGCACTGAGGTCATGATGTTTTATTTTTTACTGAGAGCAAGGAAACAAAAAGCTAATTTTGGTGTCCATTTCAGAATTGATGACATTGAAGACAACTCAAATTTACGGCGAGGAATTCCAGGTAAATACTAGTCTTAATATTGAATTTTCTTGGTCACCTAGATTTTTTTTTTAATTTGTACAATATATGTGTAGATAAACATTCTTGTATTTAGAGTGCTTGCATGTATGAAAACAATACGTGCTATTACATGTACGTTCAATACTGGCATGTTTACTTGCAGTTGCCCACAACATATATGGAACTCCTCACACCATCAACTCTGCCAACTATGTATACTTCCTCGGCCTACAGAAGGTCCTAGCTCTAGACCATCCAGATGCCACCAGGGTATTCACAGGTATGATTGTATTGAAGGGTTTAAATTTTGTATGTTAAAAAATTAATTTGATTTTAAGCAGGACACTTTTGCCTTCAGAATGAATGAAAAATATTAAGGCCTGTTACCCTGGCTTTAATGATTATTGAGGTTTGACACTTGTTTGACTGAAAAACAGCAATACCGATGGGTGTTGGTGTTCACTAGTGTTTGAAAATCGGACTCCATTTGCTATCGATTATCGAATCGAATCGGACCAAGCATTTCGATTTACTATCAGACAATAATCGAAAATTCATAATATCAGTAAGGAATACATTATTTATACATAGTATCACCAGCATTTAAATGGTTAAACCTGGATTCAGTACGTGTGATGCTATAGACATGATTTTTGCAACAGAAAGTAAATTTTCATAACCCCTTTCTGTCTTTTAACAACTAAACGAAAAAAAAACATTACATCACAACACATTCTTAATAATTGCACATTATACTGCAAAATGATGCACAGTGGAACATGTAAGTTATCTTACTATTTTATCCATATAAATGCATATTCATTTTTTGTGAACCTGTTAAATTTATCATTTCATAAGAACATCTTAATTTCAACAAAAAAAGAAATGAGTTGATCACAAACCAAAAATGGTTTCAAGAACAGAATGGAAAGACCGGACCCACTACATCGCTGTGACAAGTTATTGAAGAATGTTTTATGAAATATATAAACAATTATGACTAATTTGTAATTTTGGGAGAGACTGTAAGTTTTTAAGCAAAAGTGTTTACATTCACCGCATTTGTGTAAGAGAGTGACATCTCTTGTTTAAATGAACTCAACGATAATTTACCTGAAAGAAATAAATACATTTACTCGACTTTTAACACAAAACAAAAAAATACCTATTTACCGGAAGTAACATTAGCGACATCGATTTTGGACAACCACTATCGATTGTCGCCGACATAGCATTGTCAGCGACGATTTATCAATTGTACTCGATAATCATTTCATCACTAGTGTTCACTCCTCTTATTATGGCTTCCTACAAATGTGATATTGACCTTATTTTACGCGGCTTTCGTAAATTCATAGGTCCAGTGATCTACCGTTGAGAGTGAGAATATCAAATGTAGAGGAACGCAGATAGAGTCAAATTTATATTCATTTTCATGTATGAAATAACAGAAATCTGCAGAGTTAAACAGAAAGTCAGAGTTTCAAGTGAACTGTACTGTACTATAGTCAAGTTTGTGATGCATGAAATTCATGATATCACTTGCAAATTTTTATCATTGAAAAAACATTGTAAATTAAAAAAAGTACCATTAAGTTAGTGAAACCAGATCATTTCAAGAAATATTTTAAATAATAAACTTGGGCGAACTGTACCAAACTTCTACTATTTTGTATTGTAGAACAGATGCTTGAGCTACATCGGGGTCAGGGAATGGACATCTACTGGAGAGACACAGTAAGCTGCCCATCAGAACAGGACTACAAGACTATGGTGATGAGAAGTAAGTTGAGCCTTTTGTATGTTTACTCAGAATTATGGTCCGGGGCTCTCTTCAGTAAGCAGCTTATAAATTATATTCTTCGTAGAGGCAATATGGATTTTATTATATACTTCAGGAAAATTCAGATTATCTATGTCTTAAAAATGAACATTTGAAAGAAATAAGACTGTATTTGCTGAAACTTTCAGAAACTGGGGGTTTGTTCGGATTGGCAGTCAGGCTTATGCAGCTATTCAGTGACAACAAAAGGTAGATACCATTTGTTTTATAATCTTCATTTGAACTGGAAATTAATGGACACAGTGTATTGTTGTAGCTGATGTAAAAATGGCTCATCGTTTCATCAAGCCATTTTTAATAACATTAAATTTTAATTCATGGTGAAACCATGTGATTTTGGTATCATTTGAACTACCAATGACTATTCCTATATTACTTGTTGTTAGACTGTTGATACCTAGTGTGGACTGTTGATACCTAGTGTGGACTGTTGATACCTAGTGTGGACTGTTGATACCTAGTGTGGACTGTTGATACCTAGTGTGGACTGTTGATACCTAGTGTGGAACAAGTAAGACATTTTAATAGAAAATTGTTTTTCATTTTCAGTGACTTCAAACCACTGAGTGACAGTCTTGGACTGTATTTCCAGATCAGGGATGACTATGCTAATCTCAGCTCGAAGGAAGTAAGTAATGAAATTTAACGGTGTTGAACTGTAGTTTAAAAGCACAACTTTCCAGTTCATTCATGTGGAACAGACATTTCCATCTGGCCCCAATTGCTCTAACAATCTTAAGTCCTTTATAACAGAATTAACCTAAGCGTACTATTTTTGTTCCGATATAGTTTGTGTAATATTCTCATTTTAAGGAGTTCTGAAAAAAAAAAAGTAAGACAGAAAGTTTTTGAAAACATGATTAAGTATTTTTTATTTAGCATAATCAAGTTAAGTCAGTAATTTGGCTAAATTATTTACATTTAAGCTTGTGATGCTTAAGATTATTAAAAAAAAATGGGCCCTGGAAACAAGAGTGATGCATTTGCAAAGAAGCTTAAAAGGTACCAAACATGGCATAATTGAAAAATCAAAGCATAAAGGGTTATCTATATATTACACTATATCACGCCTCCAACATAAATGGCGCAACGCCATTGGTCCAGGACTAGTCATGGTCGTGACCCCATATTTTTCCATATTGGGTCACCAAAGTAGCGTCTATTTTAACTTTCTTATGAAGGGGTTAGGAAGGTGACCCGATATGGGATATACGGGCGCAAGAAACCATATTCTGGTGAGAGCGATGTGGTTTTCTTTGCCCCTTATATCCTGTATCAGGTCACCTTCTTACCCCATAATTTAAAATATTGATTGACACTAATCCTACACTAATTATATTACAGTATGAGCAAAACAAGAGTTACTGTGAGGATCTGACGGAGGGGAAGTTCTCGTTCCCGCTCATCCATGGCATCTCCAGTGATAAGGGAGATAACCAGATTCTCAGTATTCTACGACAACGCACTCAAGATAACGATGTGAAGAAATACTGCGTTGATCTGCTGTGGAAGAAGGGATCATTTGAGTATACAAAGACAACTTTGATTGAAATAGAGAAAGAGTAAGTTAAACTGGTGGTGATGATGATTCAGATTGTTGGTCATCTTTGGAGTTATTACTGTTTTTTAGCTTCTCTGTTTTAAAGGAAAGTAGGTCTGGTGTTGTTATAGCATTGGTGTACATTGGTCTCATTGTTAAGGTTTCAAATCTTAAACCTCAGCCATACGTCAAAAACTGTTCAAGATATTCAGATGTTGCCAGAGAAAACAAGGATAATGTGTAACATGGTGGCAGTCTCTGGCTCTAAAAATTGAGTTATGTAGTAAATCCTTTAATGCCCTTTTTTTGCACTTAATGACGAGGGCTATATAATTATCACTTTTTCTCGCACCCCAGATAAGTAGATCTTAATAGTTGGCCATACTGGAAATGCTTATCTTTATCTTGCCCAATGAAAAAGCTAAAAAAGTACTCGTATGTAAAAAATAAATTCAAAACATTTTTACTTTATTCTGTTTAACTGATATGAGAAAAAAAGCAATCTACCATGGCCGCTTGTGAAAGATAGGCTCATCCTTACCCCGGCCGGGATGTGCAGCAGTAACTCTGTAAACCTTTTTTCCGCCAACCCCCCTAAGCTCGGGTTAGGATGAATCTATCTTACACTCTCTAGATATATAAGTTGTAGTCCTGTCCATTTGTCTGTCCTGGGACATTGGGACAAGTTTACTTTTCTCGATAACTCCATACGTTTTTGAGTTATTGACTTTAAGCTTCATAGTTCAAACATAATTGTACTGTCCTTGCTGAGGAAAAGTGCTGTGTAATGAAACATTATTTTGTGTAATGTATATTTAGAGTGATTGCCCTTTGATTATTTTATTATAAGTACTTTTACTTTTGCTTCTCTCCATAACTCCATATGTTTTTAAGGTATCAACTGCAAACAAATATTTATTTTAAACTTTGCTGAGGTCAAGCATTAACAGCATGTGGCACTAACAACTCTCTCACTGTAGAATGTGTTTAATAAATATGGAAGTAAAAAGGAAAAAAAGACCTTTGTGATAGCTCTAGTTCAATTTGATTCTAAAACTAATGATCCTGTAAATGTTTCAGAATATACCAGCAGGTAGAAGCGTTTGGTGGGAACAGCCATCTAACCAGCCTGATGAATGAACTGAGAAAAGTCTACACTTCTTGACCCTTGTTACTTATTAGGAAACTTTGTCTTACATTTATCATCATCATATTTATTTATTATTGAATTACTTTAGCTAGAACTGTTTGTATAGAAGAGGGTAAAAAACGCTTTTTGGGATGTTGTATTCAGGGTCATTTTAAGGGGTACTCAAAACTCAGAAATGTTGTGTGCTGTATTTGGAATCTCAAAGTTATGCTTTATTCAGTATGTGTTTGCTTCAAATATCTGCCCAGTATTTTTAACCCAGAGTTTGGGTAGAATATGAAGGGGAATTCAATACACAAGAGTTTTGGGAGTGGTTACAACCACATAGAGTACTTTAGCAAATACGGTATTAATAATTCATTTTTTGAAAAATTGTATTGTATACATCTTAAGGGGGCTAGACACCAGATGGTCCAAAAATCGGCAATTACAGTATTTCCTCAAAACAAGCCTAGAATTGTCAATGCAAGCTAGTAGAAGGCTAATTTTACATCACATGGTTTATATAATAAATGCAACAATCATTTTGCTGTGCCATCTATGTTTCTCCGTTTAAAATGGCGCATAATGGTTTCCTAGTGCATGAGTACAGATAAATATACTGACGCTATTTTTAAACTTACTGGGATTTACGTGGTAGACAACCCTAGTTAATTTATATAGGAAAACGTGCCAAAACTGCGAAAGATGCATGTGTCATAAGTGATGTGATACATCTGTAAGTAAGATTCAAATCATTGTACACGAGGTCAATTTCTTGTAAGTTTTTTTACAATTTGCATTTTTTCTTGCACTTGTATCATCTGGTGTCTAGCACCTTTAATGAGCTTCAGTAACTTGTTGTTTACATTTACCTCTCACTGACTCAGTTTCAATTGATATTAAGCCTTGTTATAGGAAGTGCTCGAGTCCTTATTATGATGATTATGTCTTTAAAAGTACATGTTTTTTGTGAGTTTTAACAACCAACTATGATTCTTGAAAAGCCCATAGCAAAATTTTGTTTGCACAGTTTATATTTAAATATTGACATTTGAAAGTGCAATTAAAAATAGTGAAAGACAATCTTTAGTGATACATTTTTATTGTATCAAATTTTTGGCAATATTGATAAAGCAAAATAATGGATTTATTGTGATTACAGTGTTACATTTTTGACAGCATTGTGTCCATTGATAAGATGGTTAAACATGTTTCTTACCTTATATAGCTGTTCATCCAGGGACCAATATTATGTTTTCATATAATCTTCTATCACATGAAGATGCAAACTCTGATAAATATATACGACCTTCCATTGTCCTCTATTTCTAATACATGTATTTGTATATTTCTAATTTTTCATGTGCAATATTTGTTTATATTATTGTTCATGTACATGTGATTTATGCATGTGCTGTACATGTAAAAGTGTATTGATTTTTTTTGCATTTTTATGTAACATAATGATTACTTTATAATGCATAGTTATTACAATATACACACTTTGAAGTTTGAATGATTGCTTTTTTGATGTTGTTATTTTCATCTTTTGTCACCAGTTTCTATTTGATTATTAAAATTGTTATATATAGCCGGCAAAACAGCCGGCTTGATTGTTCAGAACTTTGATCATGTTTACATCGTGATAAATGACATCGTCATTAACTTTTAAAGTTTTCAAGTTCAAATGTTTTATGATGAGCTCATTTGTTTGAATAAAAACCAGCACAGCTGAAACTGTTGTCTCAAATCTTATGAGAAATTCAGCAGATCACAAGTTTTACCATGAACCATAATACACAGAGGTTAAGATTTAAAAGCTAACACAGCCGATGACTTTATCTTTAACAATGTTCTGGACAATCAGCTTATTGTATCTCAGAATATTTATCTGTACTGCATGGTCTGTGAACCATTAAGTTTATCTTTAATGTTAAATATATCTTCTATATCAAAAATGTTGTTCAGCAAAATTCAATTGTATACGAGTTTAAAAAATATATGTGCATGATGTGCTGTCTTAATAAATGTGTAAAAACAACCGTCAGTCTTTTCATTAAGGGAGATAAATCTCTAATGTTTTGATAAGGAGAACTCTTATGCTATGTAAATGTTTATATAGTAGCGAAAAGAAAGTTTACATGTAAAATAACCATATAATAAACCGTCAGGGCTTTATACCTGTAATAAAACAATAGCCACAGAGTGCCAGAGAGTGTGTCACCAAATGTTTAAACATCATTATGAATTTAAAATTGTTATTTTTCGTGTGGGTTGTGTCCTATGTGCACATGAGGGAATCCATCAGTTGTTGCCTGTGTTCATGGCGGATGTCATTTGTGTCAATATCCGATGTCGTTTGTGTCAATGTCTAGTTCCGTTTTCTGTCGATATCGGTATCGTTTATGTCAATGACGGATGACGTTTGTGTCAACCGCTTATACAATGTATTTTGTGTCAATATCGGCTGCCGATTGTGTCAATTTCGGCTGTTGTTTGTGTCAATATCGGATGTAGTTTGTGTCAATATCTGATGTCGTTTGTGTCAATATCGGCTGTCGTTTGTGTCGATATCGGATGTCGTTTGTGTCAATATCGGCTGTCGTTTGTGTCAATATCGGCTGTCGTTTGTGTCGATATCTGATGTCGTTTGTGTCAATATCGGCTGTCGTTTGTGTCAATATCGGCTGTCGTTTGTGTCGATATCGGATGTAGTTTTCGTCACTATCGGATCTCGTTTGCGTCAATATCGGATATCGTTTGTGTCGATATCGGATGTAGTTTTCGTCACTATCGGATCTCGTTTGCGTCAATATCGGATATCGTTTGTGTCAATATCGGATGCCGTTTGTGTCAATAACGGATGTCGTTTGTGTATAAATCGGATGACGAATGTGTCACTATCGGATGAAGTTTGCGTCAATATCGGCAGTCGTTTGTGTCAATATCGGCTGCCGTTGGTGTCAATATCGGCAGTCGTTTGTGTCAATATCGGCTGCCGTTGGTGTCAATATCGGCTGCCGTTTGTGTCAATATCTGCTGTCGTTTGTGTCAATATCGGATGACGATTATGTCAAAATCGGATGACGATTATGTCAATATCTTCTGTCGTTCGTGTAAGTATCTGCTGCCGTTTGTGTAAATATCTGCTGTCGTTTGTGTTAACATCGGCTGTCGTTTGTGTAAATATCGGTTGTCGTTTGTGTAAATATCGGTTGTCGTTTGTGTAAATATCGGTTGCCGTTTGTGTCAAAATCGGCTGTCGTTTGTGTCAATATCGGATATCGTTTGTGTCAATATCGGGTGACGTTTGCGTCAATATCGGATGTCGTTTGTGTCAATATCGGCTGCCGTTTGTGTCAATATCTGCTGTCGTCTGTGTCAATATCGGATGACGATTGTGTCAATATCGGATGTCGTTTGTGTCAAAATCTGCAATATCTGCTGCCGATTGTGTCAATATCGGCTGTCGTTTGTGTCAATATCGGATGTCGTTTGTATCAATATTTGATGTCGTTTGTGTAAATATCGGCTGTCGTTTGTGTCAATATCGGATGTCGTTTGCGTCAATTTCGGATGTCGTTTGCGTCAATATCAGATATCGTTTTTGTCAACTCCAAAGCGGCTGTCGTTTGTGTCAATATAGGATGACGTTTGTGTAAATATCGGATGTCGTTTGTGTCAAAATCTGCAATATCTGCTGCCGATTGTGTCAATATCGGCTGTCGTTTGTGTCAATATCGGATGTCATTTGTGTCAATATTTGATGTCGTTTGTGTAAATATCGGCTGCCGTTTGCGTCAATTTCGGATGTCGTTTGCGTCAATTTCGGATGTCGTTTGCGTCAACATAGGATGACGTTTGTGTCAATATCGGATGTCGTTTGTGTCAAAATCTGCAATATCTGCTGTCGTTTGTGTCAATATCGAATGTCGTTTGTGTCAATATTTGATGTCGTTTGTGTAAATATCGGCTGTCGTTTGTGTCAATATCTGATGTCGTTTGTGTAAATATCGGCTGTCGTTTGTGTAAATATCGGATATCGTTTGTGTCCAGTCCATGGCGGCTGTCGTTTGTGTCAATATATGGGGTCGTTTGTGTCAATATCGGATGTCGTTTGCGTCAATTTCGGATGTCGTTTGCGTCAATATCGGACATGTCGTTTGTTTCAATATATGATGTCGTAAATGTCAATATATGATTCTGTTTGTGTCAATATATGGGGTCGTTTATATCAATATATGATGTCGTTTGTGTCAATATATGGGGTCGTTTGTGTCAATATATGATGTTGTTTGTGTTAATATATGGGGTCGTTTGTGTCAATATATGATGTTGTTTGTGTCAATATATGGGGTCGTTTGTGTTAATATATGATGTCGTTTGTGTTAATATATGGGGTCGTTTGTGTCAATATATGATGTTGTTTTGTGTCAATATATGGGGTCGTTTGTGTTAATATATGATGTTGTTTGTGTCAATATATGGGGTCGTTTGTGTTAATATATGATGTTGTTTGTGTTAATATATGGGGTCGTTTGTGTCAATATATGATGTTGTTTTGTGTCAATATATGGGGTCGTTGGTGTTAATATATGATGTTGTTTGTGTCAATATATGGGGTCGTTTGTGTTAATATATGATGTTGTTTGTGTCAATATATGGGGTCGTTTGTGTCAATATATGATGTTGTTTTGTGTCAATATATGGGGTCGTTTGTGTATAATATGATGTCGTTTGGGTCGTTTGTGTCAATATATGATGTTGTTTGTGTCAATATATGGGGTCGTTTGTGTCAATATATGATGTTGTTTTGTGTCAATATAGGGGGTCGTTTGTGTATAATATGATGTCGTTTGGGTCGTTTGTGTTAATATATGGGGTCGTTTGTGTATAATATGATGTCGTTTGGGTCGTTTGTGTCAATATATGATGTTGTTTGTGTCAATATATGGGGTCGTTTGTGTCAATATATGATGTTGTTTTGTGTCAATATATGGGGTCGTTTGTGTTAATATATGATGTTGTTTTTCTTGTCAATATATGGGGTCGTTTGTGTTAATATATGATGTTGTTTTGTGTCAATATATGGGGTCGTTTGTGTTAATATATGATGTTGTTTTGTGTCAATATATGGGGTCGTTTGTGTCAATATATGGGGTCGTTTGTGTTAATATATGATGTTGTTTTGTGTCAATATATGGGGTCGTTTGTGTTAATATATGATCTTGTTTTGTGTCAATATATGGGGTCGTTTGTGTCAATATATGATGTTGTTTGTGTTAATATATGGGGTCGTTTGTGTTAATATATGATGTTGTTTGTGTTAATATATGGGGTCGTTTGTGTTAATATATGATGTCGTTTGTGTTAATATATGGGGTCGTTTGTGTTAATATATGATGTTGTTTGTGTCAATATATGGGGTCGTTTGTGTCAATATATGATGTTGTTTTGTGTCAATATAGGGGGTCGTTTGTGTATAATATATGATGTTGTTTGTGTCAATATATGGGGTCGTTTGTGTTAATATATGATGTTGTTTGTGTCAATATATGGGGTCGTTTGTGTTAATATATGATGTTGTTTGTGTCAATATATGGGGTCGTTTGTGTTAATATATGATGTTGTTTGTGTCAATATATGGGGTCGTTTGTGTCAATATATGATGTTGTTTTGTGTCAATATAGGGGGTCGTTTGTGTATAATATGATGTCGTTTGGGTCGTTTGTGTTAATATATGGGGTCGTTTGTGTCAATATATGATGTCGTTTGTGTCAATATATGATGTCGTTTGGGTCGTTTGTGTTAATATATGGGGTCGTTTGTGTATAATATGATTTCGTTTGGGTCGTTTGTGTTAATATATGGGGTCGTTTGTGTCAATATATGATGTCGTTTGTGACAATATATGATGTCGTTTGTGTCAATATATGGGGTCGTTTGTGTTAATATATGGGGTCGTTTGTGTCAATATATGGGGTCGTTTGTGTCAATATATGGGGTCGTTTGTGTCAATATATGGGGTCGTTTATGTCAATATATGATGTCGTTTGTGTCAATATATGGGGTCGTTTGTGTCAATATATGATGTCGTTTGTGTCAATATATGATGTCGTTTGTGTCAATATATGGGGTCGTTTGTGTCAATATATGGGGTCGTTTGTGTCAATATATGATGTCGTTTGTGTCAATATATGATGTCGTTTGTGTTAATATATGGAGTCGTTTGTGTCAATATATTGGGTCGTTTGTGTCAATATATGGGGTCGTTTGTGTCAATATATGGGGTCGTTTGTGTCAATATATGGGGTCGTTTGGGTCGTTGGTGTCAATATCTGATGTTGTTTTTGTCAATATATGATGTCGTTTGCATGAATATCTTATATGGTTAGTGTCAATTTAAGATGTATATATATTACACTTCCTGTTGTATTTCGATGATTTCATAATGTAACTAAAACTATCTGGCGTCGAATCGTTTGGTTTCAATTAATTAAGTTTATTCTCGATTGTCATGTCGGTTTTGGGATCTTTCTATAAAGAGTTTTATTTTCCATGTAAATAACAGAAATGCAATGACGTAAGCGGGCTGGTAAAAATGATAAATCGTCATTTCAGTAAAACAATTAATGTGTTTATCCTGGTGAACAATGGGTTGTTAAAACAGTCAAATTTTCAATCATCTTTCTGCGTGTCCGTGTGAAGTAAGGACATCGCGCGCCATTAAAGAAACGTTGACCCCACGTAACGTTAGAATAAACGCATATTTATTAGACAAGTTAATAAGTTTATAAGTTTTAGGTGTGGACAATGGCTAATATTATATGAGAAAAAAATGAAACGTCTGCTATCAAACGCAAATAACTATATAAAAACAACAACAAAAACATCAACAACAGATTGTAGATAGCTACAAGAGCAATTTCTTTGGACTACTATAATTTTTCAGAGTTTAAAACAAGAAAAAAACAACATACGTACGGCTTGCACTTAAGCGGGAACTTAGAACATGTCCCATGAGAATTCCCTTAATTGTTTAGGTTTCTTTTAAGTTCTAAGGCTATGTTGTGGATTGATCCATGACGAGTTAATACAGATGTTTTTCCTACTTCTATATCTTTGCATGTAATTTGTAAGTTTTTTATACCTTTTTTCTGCTATTTTTCATTAACAAAAAAAATGTCATTGACACCATCAGTAGCTTGTTGATCTATCGCGGCTTCAGGCTTCAAACGGCCTATTTGAAAGTCATTAAAGGCAACGAATGCAGACCATATAATAAAGTGTTGTGAAGAGTTAATTATTCATATTTTAAAATAGTTTTGATATTGAACTCGCATCCCCGCGGTGATAGATAAGCCCTTTTCTGTATTTATAATTCATGGTCGGGTGTATTGAGTTTCCGAAAGTGCCCCGCTGAGATTTAAACCTGAAATTAGCACTATACCTGTTATGGATTTAATCTTTTACGCTGTAATTCATATTTTTATACATCAACATATCATAAATAATAGTATTTTAAGCGAAAATACCTTGACATAAACAACAGTTCTTTGAAATATAATCAATTTTCCGTAATGAACAGACAAAACAACACGATGGTGATTTGATTTTATGGTGAAATGTTACTTTTCTATTATTTATATGAAACCCTCTCGTAATGTCGACATAGTCAAGGCGACAGAGTGTTCAACTTGTTTGTTGTTGTTGTTTTTCAAGAAAAAAAAACGCATTCTCAGTTAAAAAGTGAACAGGTCGACACAATTTTGACATTTGATGTGGAATACATCGTCAAAACGGCATAGAAATTAAACAAGAATACATGATCACGCCATCGGTATAAACGATATACGCTTCCGTTACAAGTGGACAATAATACATGGTCACACAATACATGGTCACACCATCAGTATATACGATAAACGCTTCCGTAACAAGTGGACAAGAATACATGGTCACACCATCAGTATATACGATATACGCTTTCGTAACAAGTGGACAATAATACATGATCACAGCATCAGTATATACGATATACGCTTCCATAGCCTTGAACTACAATGACGTCATAAATAGTGTGCATCTCATGGACTTCACAGTTAAACAATTGCGCAGAAGATCGCTTGAATGCAATCAAAATAAATTGCAATCCTTAAAAATTGAAGTGCAATGTTGTTTTACTATCTGGTGTAGTTCATGGACATACCAGTTTAACAATCGCGCTCAAGATTGCATGAATGCATCAAAATTAAATTCCATCCTTGAAGTGCAATGATGTTACGATATCTTGTGTAGGTCGTTGACTTACCGGTTCCATAATTGCGCTCAAATCACATGAATGCAATCAAATTAAACGTAATAATATCTGGTTTAGCTCATGGACCGAACACTTCATTAATTGCGCTCACGAACACATTTAAAATAAATTCCAACCTTGGAAGTGATGTAGTACTATATTGTGTAGTTCATGGACTTGAATGCAGTTTATTTCATGGAAGCATCAGTTTAACAACTGCGCGTAAGGGTGCATGAATGCAATCAATATGAATTTCTATTTTTGTATAATTCAAATTGTGTCACTCAAACCGAAACAGTAAATAAACCTACGAGAATGTTGCTTTGAACTGTTGGCGTCACGTTAGGACATTGCGATCATCCACCAATAGTACTAGATAGGTTCAAGCAGCTAAAACGTATCGATGGATTGATTTCACGATACCGTCACATAACAAGCCCAAATACACGAATACACAGCATAAACACTTCCTACGAACACGCAGACTTGTCCGGACATTCTCTGACGCTATGTGTGTGGATGTCGAGAACTAAACGACCAGTTTTGCAATTTAAATGAAGTATGCCCGTTACCCGAGTTGCCAATGTAAACCTCGAAAGATACATGCACTAATTTTGTGAGTGATTTAGTAAGTCTGCATGCACTTGTCCGTGTGACATGATAAGGAATACAACTTTGACTCAAAGAAAGCTCGTGTAATCAACGTATTGCTACCAGTGCAATCTTGACTTTAATTCACTAATTTGTTTTCCTGTTCACCATATCAACCTCCTTAACCCATCCCTGGTTGGTACCAGACGACAATTTGAACGTTTTAATAGTGATGTGACCGCTCTGTTACCTGTCGTCTGCTCCCCGTACCCGACCAAACGACAATCTCTCACGAGACCTTTTCACCCTTCAAGCGTCTGATCCGGGTAGTCGAGGTGTTTAAAGGTCATCAGGAAATACGGAAGGTCACACAGGTCAAGGCGTAAATTGTGCCGTTAATGAGGAACGTATTGAAGATGTAGGGGACGATATCTCATTTGCCAGTTTTGGGCTTTGTAAAGTCAATGAAAACACTATTAAACTCGAAACAAGATTAAATTTGCAGTCCAAAGGTTATTATTAGAAACAATATTTAAGGAAAATATTCATTCTATATATGGAAGATTTTGGTGGCGTATAGTTTGAATTACACAATGTTCGTTATTGTTTAAAACTTGCATGGTTGAATATATTTGAGCCAGATCCAAATAAAGGGTTTAAGTCAGAATTTCAAAGAACAGCGTGGGACAGGGACAAGATTCTAAAGGCAAAAAATGCACAATTGAGCGGGCTGTGAAGAACTTGAACAAGAATTTTTCATGATTATGTATTAGATTTAAACTTCTGAATTTTAAGGTTTGGATGTATTTACAATCATACTATAACATTTAATCAAAACAAAAGAAATATGTTACAGTCTTAAGTAGAATGTCCATATTGGTCACCATGAGAGCAGAAGAGTGCTACCAAAAACGGACAGGCACCTTCCTATAACTCCAAGGCCAAAACCCTAAAATAAAAATAATGCATGATACATGTGTTAGCACATTTTGTGCATATAAAGTCATTAAAAGAGGTGATATATAGGCGAAAACTTCATAGCAGTCCATTGTTTATATATTTTGAAAAATAACCAAGTCAGATTCATGTAAATTTGAGAAAACAACAACAACAACAAGAACAACATCAGATTAATGAACATATTAATATGGAATGAGGAAAAGAGCTTCTTATGACATGAGCCTAACGGAACGAACAGAGACTGAGTTAGAACGCGTTAGTCAGCCTGCATAATAGCTGATGTATACCTCACCTGTGGTTCATAAATATTGCTCCATTTTCTCTAATTATGCATTTTATTTTTTTACCACTTACTTATGGAAAGTGCCCTAGTAATTAATTGTCTCGATTTCAGTTTCGGTTTCATAATGCAGTGTATATTATCATATGATAATGGGATAGAATATACTGTTCGGTCATTTTTGATGAAATAAAAAGTCACGGGACCACCCTTAACACAATGAATATTAATTTGCAAATGTTCTGACGGAAGCAACGTTAATGAAAGCTGAAAAAATGTGTCATATTTTGGGGTTCAGATTTCCGCTATAAATGGATTATAAGTCGAGTAACTAGATGTACGTAATACATTAAAATGACATTAAGAAAATGTTAAGTACATTAATATTTAAGTGCATGCAAAACCTCAAAAAAAATCATCACTTTCATTGGCGACCACAGTGCATTTTGGTTCGATATATCATAAGACTTGTTTTTAATATTTGTTGTGTGTTTTCATTTTCATTGTTGTTGTTTTTGTATATAATTATAGGGTACACATTTTGTTTATTTCAAGAAGTAGTACCATAATCAAAGTGGGCTTACAGTAAAACATCTTAAGTGATACTCGTATTTAAAATCAACACATAAACATGTATAACAAACATACATTTTGAGTGATAAAACTTTAACTACTTACTGAATAATGCATTTATGGAAATTTATAATTAATGATAACAAAATTGTAACAGGGTATTTAAATGCTGAAAGCGCAAAAATATCAAGTAACTGGTGAGTTCTAAAAGATTTACAGTGATAAACTATTTAGTCCCTTAAGATAGAAGTACCGTGTTTCCTGCATCTTTCTTTAAAATTAAACACGGTATCCTTCATGAAAACCATTGTTATCGATATCTATTCATCATTTTTGGTAAATTAAAACGATTGTATTAATTGTAGTACATCTTATTTTGGAGTAAAAGCGCATCTTTAACAAGAAAAACGCCTGTGGGAAGAAGATATTTTAAACTTATTTTCAAGCAATCTCCAGTGGTTAATTACATCAGACAAATTAAGCCTTGATTTATTAAAAACCACGACAATGTTTTATACCACGAACTCATTTCAATGTTTAAGGAATGCGGATTTTCTACAAATGAAAACGGTCATAAATGATCGAATATACACCATGACGAGCATTACCACTCACGGATGTTATAAGTCTGCGGTACACGAACCCCCGAACATGCAGAAACTAAGGAGAAAAATAGAAAATACCCTTCCCTGTACCGTATATCATATAAAGTATCAAACTCGTATTAAACAAATATCACTTAAAGCTGCACTCTCACAGATTGACATTTTTGACATTATATTTAGATTTTATTACAGAATCAGCTGATTTTGGTACAAGAAAGGCTTGTATTCATTAAACATCAATTTTCGAACGTAAATATAAAAAAGAAACTGCGATACAATATTTTGTCAGCAGTCTTGTAGCACTGCTTTCCAGATATTTACGCAGAATATTGGCTTATTTCAAGACAGAAAAGTTGTTAAAACGGTAAATTTGTGAGAGTGCAGCTTTAAATTAGTTATAATAATAATTTTGATTAATTACTCTTTAAAGTATTCTGTTATTGACAAATATAGTTTAACGAATCAAAATGTCGGCATTTCACTTTTTCACAATTTTAGAATTATATGTCGTATGGCATCCAATCCGTATTAACAAATACATACCATTGTTTTCGCTTGTTATCAGAAACGATTTAGATAAAAAAAAGGCCAATGAGTGTCATGATTTTTGCAGGTCGATTAGTGGCTAGACAAATGTACATGTTCTTAGCTTTTAACTACAATAACAAGTATTGTTAGATGTTCGGCTGTTCTGCCTCGTTAAAGGCTCATTAGCTGGTCTTTTGATGAAATCAAATCAAATCTGTTAAAAACAATCATGTTAAACATATCAAGTCGATAAGTAAAGGCATGATTTTTTTATAAAGAATATATTTTTTTTTTAATTCTTATATAGAATTTAATATTTCGCCATCAGCTGCCTGAGACCATATCAAATTGCACCATGGGAGGCTCACGTTGTATTTAAGATATAATTATATAAAAATTAAATTGTGTAGGAGTATGCAAACAGTGAAACAAAAGTTGTGAACACTTTAGTGTGTTTTGCCATTTTAAACATATTCTTTTTCATGGCGAAGTACAATTTACCACATAAATTCAATGTTTTTTGTTTGTTATTGTTTTGGCTGAAATCAACATTACTTAAACCATCTTTATTCACCATTTTTGCTATCAGCTAGGAGGAAATGGGAAGCTAATGTGAATAGGCTTTCATGAGAACTATTTAAACCTGCTATTCATTTATTTATTCGTAAAAAAAACAAAAATACTGGCCAGAACAGAGAGTTGCTTTGAGTCATACTTACATGTACTGCATTTACTAAAGCATTGGTTGCGGGGACGGTTGGGAATCTGATTATCCCTTAATACTAATTACCGTGCTTTCTCCATCCGAGTTTTAAAAATCCCGGGTTTTAAACTTTGTCTTACGTCATGATCAGACATTCGGACATTCTCGGCGATTTTGCATGAATAATTTAATTGCAATTAAAGATCCTTAATAATAAGTTGATTGGTAATTCCGTAACCAAAACGAAGAACTTTTATTCTAACTTTGGCTATTTATGCATCTGCGGGCGGCTGTATAAGCACAGCGAAGAAACGTTGTCCAGTTGAACGGTAAAACATAAAACTATTTAACAAGCACCTGTTTTCAGTCAAAACAAATACAATTGCCAAAACAATTATGGAGAAAATTTGGAACAGGCTCTTTATTGTTAAGATGACGTAATATTAAATGCCGATTGTTTCAGGCATATATCTGGAGTCGAATATTGTTAAAGATGTTACACCATAAGAATTCATTTATTTTCTTGAAATTTCTCTAAAAACGCCTGCGATATATGCTGGGGCATATACTATGGACGAGGTGGAGAGTGGTATTTATTGTACCGTGATTACGACAGATTGGTGGATTGGCACAATACAGTATAATATCTTAAAGTTTACCATTCTTACACTATCCAAAAATACCTTTCTTGTGTTTGTTTCAACCCAAACTCTGTTAATTTGAAAAAATTTCATATTGTGTTTAAAAATAGAGTGCTCGATGTATTTAAACAAGCATGGTTTGAAAATGTTAACAACAGTAATACCCTTTGTACTTATAAATACCTTAAGGAACACTTTGGAATTGAATTTTATCTAGATGTTTTACCAAAAACATTAAGAACGGCTTTGTCTAAGCTAAGATTGTCGTCACATAAATTACATATTATTTCAGGAAGATATTGACGTAATAGAATTGAAAGGACTGGTCGTAATTGTATGTTGTGTAACTCTAACGATATAGAAGACGAATACCACTTTGTCATAATATACCCTGTGTATAACAATATCAGAAAGGAGTTGATAAAAACAATCTATGTTAGAAACCCAAGTATGTACAAATTTGTTGAATTAATGAAATCCCAAAGTATAGTCGAAATACGAAATCTTAGTAAATTCATAAAACATTTCTTTTAAGAAATTCTGTGATCAAAAATATGATCTAGTCTATATAGAAATATATCACATTAGCCTCTCAAATCGCTTTTATCCTGGTATTGCATATATTAAGCATTAACATTTAATTTAGATGTTTACCATTTGTATAAAAAAGAATCAAAAAAAAAAATCAATATTATGTTTTATCTGTGCTTATTCTATTTTTTTCCTCTTTTCCTTCTGATTTTGCCATGTATCATTGTGACCATAATAATTAGTTTTCGACATATCATGTTTTGTCAAGAAACTGTTATTTACATGTTTACGACAATAAACAACTCCGTCTTTCTGTCTGTCGGTCTGTCTGTCTTCATAAATAAACTTAGGTAAAGTTATTTTTATTTTTTATATATAAATATCGTTGCTCCAGTCAGGTTTTGAAAAGAGCAGGATGCTAGGTCAGGATGGGCACTTTTGATGCGCATTGAATGAGCCTTTACAGGGCATTTATAAGGGCCAATTTTCAATTCATATGATGTATGAGTTGTAACTACTCTCAAAACTAGTATTTTGTTTTCAATACCCTAGCTATTATTTTTACTCAAGTGTCAAAATTACACAATTCCTGGATCCACCCGGACAAAATCACGTAAAAATACTAGTCATTAAAAAGGATTATTAATTAAACAATTTAATCAAAATTACGTATATTTGTTGTTCTATATACCTTCTGGAAATTGACTTGACAATATGTCAAATATCAAATATAGTTCTAAATCACCAAAGGCAGCTCTGTCGAACAAAATGGCACAGCGGGGCATAGTGAAAAGACAGCAAGGTGACGGAAAAGGGCAGCAGGCCTAGATGGGGCATTGAATATTACGTGTTGTGTCCTTTGACACAGAAGGTTGATAGACCTGAACCGGGTGACGAGCAGTTAAAATCAACGGTCTTTGACCGTCCAAGTTTTAGCCTGCATATCTTGTCTCGGAACAAAATCGGAAATAATTGTTGCATGACTTGCTGGAATATATCCAATTTATCGCATACATTTTTAGATTGAATTGTTTACAAACATGTGGAGTGATCCTGTTATATTACACATGTTTGATGCAGAAAATACGTACTGGTTATCAGGGGCGGATCCAGAACAGGGCGGATCCAGAAATTGACGTTAGAAGGGGCGTAACTTATTGGCACAACCATTTGACACTTCCACTTCGCTGAGAACCGAAATAGAAACGATTAATAATGTTGGCAGGGGTTTCTGGGTACAATAATAATATAATAATAATAATAATAATAATAATAATAATAATAATAATAATAATAATAATAATAATATTTAAATTAATAATATTAAAATTATTATTAATAATAATAATAATAAATTATTTGAAAAATGTATGATCATACGACTTATTGCGAAATAATAGACCATTGGTCATAAAATTACACACATAAATTAGAAAGGAAACACCTTAAAGACAACAATGAATCAAATAATGCTGGAGTATTTCTATTGAAATGTTTTTACAATGTACCGTCTGCTCGCGAGCGACCCAGGGGATTAGGGAGCGTTTCCCCTGACCTACTTACAAGACCACGTGCTTACTTCCTGAGCATGGGAAATATTTTCTCAGGGTCATAAAAACGAGATCCTTCCTTGTACATTGTGAAAACGTGTTTAATGGCGGGATAAAAGAATACGTAAGTTGTTTAGTTTATTATTTATTTACATGTTTTACTTATATTTTGTGGTGCTTTTAAATTATGTTTATTCATTTGTGCTCCTGCTTCAGTGGGCAGATTTCAAAACACTACAGGTAATTTTGTTTACAACATCGTGCATGAGTAGCGATCCATGAACATGGGGAATTCCGAATTGAAGTTAGCCATCCATGAGCAGGTTATATAGTTATAAGCATTCGGACACAGGTGGTCGGTGTTTCTCGATAGATTGTTTATAAAAATCGGCCGAAATTTCAAACTTTGTTAATGAATGATGTTCTTTTATTTGTTTATACATGAAGCGTAGTTCTTTCACTCAATTACATGCACGATTGGTAAAAAGATCAAAATACTGAATTACCACTAATAATAAAACTCATTAAGTATGTATCCTCAGCTATACTTTATCAAAAAGTACTTTGTGTTGCTGGTTATTAGCTGTATTGTGTAGTAAATCATAAAATGAGAAAAGGGGCGAAGTGATACTGTGTTTACTTCAATGAGTATTCTTCTACTGCTACCGTCTGGAAGTAATTTATTTTCCCGCGCAAAGAAAAGTGGTTCTCACAGTATGTTGAATGAGTTTTCAAGGTTTACCGTCTGTTTGAACTTTGGAAACGACCTTGTGACACTGGTGTTGTCTTGGATACTAGTGCCCCTCTATGCTAGCTGAAATGTTTTAAATGGCATCATCTTTACATCTATAAATGGTTTGCATCGCTGAATAAATTGCCCCCAGTGTATGAAGACGGACTATACTTTTTTAAGTTTGAATCTTACTGCCTACCACTGAGAGGTAGCTTAAATTTTCAAGAGTCAGAAAAAGTCCAGGTCCCGACATCACAAAAATAGATAGATACTTTTTATTCCTCCATGAAATGAAGAGCAAAACAAAGCTCACATAAGTCAAATATCAATCTAAATCTCAACTCATTTTACCACATAGAAGCAAAGTATTATTCATTTATTTTATGGTATTGTTTTACAAACATATTTTCTCATAGAATGTGTTAAGAAAAATCTTTTGTCAATATTTCGAAGAAAACTTATTCTAGGGTAAGAATATAATTTTCTATACATATACTGTTAAAAAACACTGAATTGTACACAAGTACATTTTATGCTATAGAATATTTTTTCTTTGAAATATTGACCAAAGTATCAACACATTCTATGAGAGATGTGAACACCTGTACGATTTTTTTTAGGTATCTAAGCAAGGCATCAAAACTATTGGGGTTTAAATACATGTCAAATGTCGATCATAACAGTCCGAATCACCCGCTGTCTAATGTCCCCTGTATTCTCATCGCTCCGACTCCAAAACATCATTTTGATTACTCTCATAGGACATTCACTGTTCTAGCACTTCACATTTTCACGTCCGCATAGCTACAATGTATGTTGCAATCTCAAATGCGAAATTCCACTTATGTTCATACATAATTAGTACCAATTTTCATTTTTATATCTTGACTTATTTCGTATTGCTATGATTTACAAAAGATCCACATCAGTGTTGTCTCATGAATACCACGACACCGTCGACGACAATACTTTTGATATTACATGTTAACCAAGGAATACTATTTCTAAGACAATGTGCATACTGTCAGCGGTACTCCATCATTATAAAAGACGTCTACGTTGTGACATTGTATTTCTACGATTGTGTGATCATTTGTTAAATTGGTATTAATTTTATACAAACAGACGTTCAATATACTCTCAATCACTGGAAAGTAATGAAACGATAGTAATTTCTAAGTCCAAGCTACGGCACGTCCTTTATTTAAGCGACCCATGAGTCTTTGCGCCGGTAAATGTAATATACGATCTGCAGTCGAACCCTGTTGGCTCGAACTCGCTTGACTCGAATTCATCGTTAGCTCGAACGGGGTGTAAAGGTCTGATTTCTATACACTAAAGGTAAGCATTCCCGCTTGACTCGAATTTCCTGAGGCTTGAGGTAATTTCGACGGCCCTGATAGTCGGAGCCAATGGGATTCGACTGTAACTAGAACACCATTACACTGACTATGGACTTGTATCTGAAGGTGTCGATCCCCCACCAATGGGTTGTTGGCTCGTGCCTCAACTAGGGCCTGTTTTCAGGGCTTTTGGAAAAGCGGACAGCAGTGCTGCAGCTGAATTTATGAAACTGAATAAGTTATCAGGTTGTTTTGGGCTAGTTTGCATATCAAAGCAATTTGATTGGTCATAAATAGTTATTGAATACATAATTATCGACCAATCAATAACGATTTTGGCTAACTTGAACCAAACCGTAGAATTAAACACTTTTATATAATGGTGTACTGGTTGCTAATCAGGAAGATCCTTTACTGAATTGTCGCTTTTATTACTGGGGTTTAGTTTTCCAATCCAGCAGTTTTGGATTGTATGGTCGAATATCGAACCCATTTGTGTAATAAATATATCACCAGAAAAGGGAAGTTTGTACATGTTATTTTGTATTTAGACAGTACTTATGACAAACTCAAACGACATGTTTCGTAAATTTTTACCAACTTGTTTGGTTCCGTTACATACGAAAGCAACTAGGCATGGACACTCCAAAATTGACGGGAATCGCCGTATTTTTTCCGCCTCTGAGTAGAACCCTTTTTCACAATAGCTTGAAAAAACCTGCAATCCAAACTGCTTATATGGTGATGAACTGGGGAATTTCCGGCCGACAACTTACCAACTAACCAGGAATAATACAGTAAAGAACGGGGGATGCTGAAGTCGGTTTTCAAAGAAAATAAGATGGATGTGCCATGGTAGTGTCATTTTCTTATAGTCGTCATTGTGTCGTGGTCGTTTAGCACAGGCCGTGATGTTGGTCATATCTACGAAAATATTGATGAGCTTGTCCTTAAAATCTGATCTTGATGTTTGCCCTGATGACAAACTATCCGTCCAACTTGCAAAATGAGTGTCTCGAAAGAAAATAAAATCAGTCGAAACTCGTTGTGAAAGTGAGTTACGACTTTTATCGGTGAACAATCGAAATAATTTACGCTATATATAAAGTTCATATGAATATTTAAATCTGATGTTGCTGTGTAAGAAATAATTGCTTTTTCAGATAATATACGTGAACAGGTCAATGTGAAAGAAATAAAAAGTATACATGTGCAATTACCGTTAGGGGCATTCCAAAATAAATGATGGAGTGATTTTAAATATGTATTCTGTGGTGTCCACATTCACTGTCGCATTTACCTTTACAGTTGCGTCCTTCTGACATTACGAACAGGATCTCCCGGCGCTGCTGACGTCTGTGTAGAAGCAACTTACGGTCTTCTGACGTTGTGATCGGGATCTCCTGACGGTATTGATGTCTCTGTAGCAGCAACTTTAGCAAGGAGACGGGATTACCGATGCTTTTGACGCTTGCAGTTGGAGCAACTTATTTAGCCCGTATTCTGTTCCGGGCATCATGTCATGTCAAGGTATGTTATTAAACATGAACAAAACACTACATGTGCAGCGTTTTTTTTCGGAGGAAAAAGAGCACCACGGAGCGAACCCCAACGCGTGTCTTTCGTTTGTCTGTACAAAAGAAAATGGCTTCATTAAATAATTATCAAAGACACAGTTATGGGCCTTGTTGTACTGTGTAGTTTGCCAACTACAATCAACATGTTCTCATTTGCATATGTTGAACGGTTTTCTCCAGTTATGACCAACATTCAAGTGTTTGGAAAACGACGATGCCCAGCTCTAAATGAATCAAAGTTGCAAGACCCTGTTAAAAGTTTTCTCACCCCATTAAGGGGGAAAATCACCAACTATATAATGGTATGTCTGTAAGTAATAAGACACTATTGGTGGACACATGGGTCAGCGCGCTCGCATTTGAAATTACATTTTAATGATATAATAAACACTTTTACATACTTATTTTAAGCGGTTGATATCAATGTTTACGATCGCTGCACATGTGAAATACAACCTTGATTAGCCATGCGCCCGATGAATTCACTTGACTGGTCATACAAAACACTAATGGGCTATTTTTATCCTCTGGAAATACCAGTCAAGTGCAGGAGGAAAAACCCACGATCTGTCCGTCACGGAATGTCTACGTCCTCGGTTCTTTGTTGGCATTGTTCGGGGTTCCGCGAGGTTGGCGCCAGGTCTTGCATGCCATGTTGTGTTTGAAATTACTGTGCAAACATGAAACAGGCTTTATTTTGACGGTGCCACATGGCTGATCAGGCGAATCTCGTAATGATTATAACGGGAATTTCTATGGGACGTAGTAAACAGTTGTAGTGGTTTTTCATTCATAAACATGATCGAAGTCTCGCTACGCTGCTTGCGTCCATTGTTTGCGTGTTTGGTCGGAGGTGCATGTTTGCCCTTGGTGCTACTTGGCTGATCAGGCGGAAACGCCATTGACTAAGAGGCTCTCTGGGTTAGTAGGACGCTTAAGAAAGATTGCGACACGGTTTTTAAAACATTTGACTGAAGCTGATTAGAGCTGTTGCAATTGCTCTTGGATGATTTATATCTAAATATTTAACTTTTTATTAAAAAAAATAAATAACTTCTTTGGATTGAATGTTTCTGCTGTTTGTGCAATATTATACGGTTGCTATGTTTTCAATTGAGTCTCTTAGAGTACTACACACTAACTCATGGTAGTCTATGGATGATACAAGCTTCCGGGAAGACGATTAGTGTTGAGGCCGAATCGAACATGCGACCCTTGGGTTGACAGCCTATCAAGTACATTACCCCTATATCACGGATCATCCACTCTAGCTTTGACAGTCTGGTTTTATTTGGCTGCTAAATGTGATGATTGAGCTTAATTGCATGGTTGTTGACAAAATGGTAGTTTTAATGTGCTGATATACGATTGCGAAATATAAAACTATAATATTCTTATAAAACACCTTAACTTTCAAATTATAACACAAACGTTACATGTGATTATTGTCAAACACTGCAATAAAGGTCGTCTGTAATTAAAAATTCAGCGGACGTTTCAGGTGTCACCATAAAAAGTCATATTTCTTGTGTCATTCTAAAGCTGTATTAAAACGGATTGCTTTAACTGGCAATATCCATTTCCGTATGGCCAACATTAATATCTTTCAAAAGCTCCAAGATTATTGATATATTCTTTAAAGTTTCGGAAAGCGTCCTAATTTTGTGTTAAGGTTATGAAAGTCTGGGTACTAAATTCTACACCTTGAATAATGGGTATCGAGTTTCAATGGCCAGTCAGACAAAAGCTGTTTTCACATTCGCAACCCGAAATACCACACCTGATCCAATAGCCGTACAGAAATTGCCCAATTATACATTAAGTGCTTGCATAAGACGGGCTCAAATTGAAATCAGATTTTCCCTATCCAAACTTTCATTATACGGGCTCATTGAAATGGTTTTATGCGGCATTGAGAATGATTTTTAATTTAATAAATTCAATAGGTCGCCATCGTTCTTTTGAAAGTGTATGTTAAACATGACAGAAAGGGAAAATTCATGAGAAAAAACCCTCGTACATTTTGATAACCAACTTTATGCATAACTTTTATGTATTTATAATTGACTACGTTCTGATCATGTCATTCAGTTTATGCAACAATTTTCTACTTCCTGAACCGATAATTGGCCTTCGATATGCATTTTCATATATGAAAAATGAATACAGCAGTCCGACTGTCTTCTTATAAATTGCATCATTAAGTGTAACACAAAAATAAACATACTAAATGTAAGGGATGACCATTAGAGAATACATGTTATTCACATATTAAGTCAAAATGTACAACCAACAACACTTGAAAGTGCCTTCAATTGCGATGCTGTGAAGTTCGAATCCCGGGGGGGGGGGGGGGTCCTTTCACATGGCTCCTCAAAATGAAATCAGTACTGGTTTTTGCCTAGGAGATGGTAAAGTGAATCGAACTGAAATAAATTAGTATCAATAGCGATCATATATCTAGTGTGAGTTGATGACAATTTCGGGAATGAATATAAACCACTTTTGCAATGATATGAATGCCTCTTGTATAATTTGCAGGACTTATATATAATATCTGCGAGTGTTTAGATCCGACCTCGTGATTGTTGATGAGTACTAAGGAGAAACATTCTTAATACAATAAAGTTATATAATTTCATTTGTTTCATATTCAATAAGGTATCTATAAGCGTTTAGCTAAAGAGTTATGGAAGAGTGCTGCACTAATTCCTTTTTTTTGGTAGCACCCTTCTGCCCTCATGGAAACCAGCTTGTGTACCGACCTGCCTTCTTAGAATTAAATGCTTAAGATAATCAAAAAATACTTTGTCTTGCTTAAAACTTAAATCATTATTATAAATTCATATACACTGGACGAAGACGGCAGTCGAAACCTATTATTCCTTCAATAAAGCACAATTCCTATTGTTTTGTTGTGAACTTCTTAAAGTTCATATATTTCTCTGCCATATACAATATGCTACTTTTTCCCGAAGAACCCTATCCTTTTCCTGCAGCAACCTGTCCCTTTGAAGACCTGGTTAAAACCCTATTATCTTATTTCAGTTACTTCTCGTTCCACTAAATAATATTAATTCATTTTGTTCTTGTACTTTTGAGTAATATCATTGCATTTAGTTCTGGTACTATGAACTAATATCAATGCATTTAGTTCTTGTCCTATTAAGTCATATTATTAAATATAGTTCTTGTACTATTGAGTGATATCATTGCATTCATTTCTTGTACTTTCCATCTCCTTAATTGACATATATTTGTCATTTAATGCACGTTATACTGTTGCTCCTTGATATATTTCGGAAGATTTTAGCAGTATGATGTATATCGGTGTCACAATATTTAACAAGAAAGTCTTACACTGTTATAGTTTGTTCAAGATCTGTTTGCGAAGAAGTACATAATTTGAACAAATATTGTCATTTGCAGTTTTCCATAGATCTGTTTAACGTTCTTTGCGGTCGTATTTACAGACAACTTCAGTGCGAAAGTTTAGATGTAATATTACCTAACACAATTTTGTATGAATTTATCATTCCGATTTTTTTAATATCCTTCCTTTAGTACAAAAAGTACTTTTTATTTAAACATCAAATAATTGATATCTTAAATTTGAATCGCGCAACAACTTCAATAAATTAGACAATAAATGGCAAATAAAAATAATAAAATAATCGCTGGTTGAAAAGTGCGGGTTTATTCTTCCCTCTCGAGGCCACCAGGACGTGATTCCAAAGTACCATTGACCTTCACATTCTCTAGATTCCTATCTGGCTGATATTCTCAAATGCTACTTTAAGTCGTTTGTGCATTTCTTACATAACCTTAAATGGATTATTAAATATCTGTGTACATGTTTATTGTTATTGAACAAATAAAACCGCTTATGTTACAATTACTCCAATAAGTGCCAACCACTAGATGTCTAAGCCTATGATTTCTAATTCTGTATTTTTATACATTCCCCTTTTAAATGCTGTAGTTATTTTGCTTTTTATTGAGCATCTCCATTTACAGATCAAAAAGTTGACCTTGAAATTGTTTAACATGAATATCTTACATAAAGTATTTTCTTACTAGACCATAAATCATCGATTTAAGAGACCTAATTAATTCAAAATTCAATGTATTAAGTACACTATTTAAAATATAACAAGACTACTTCAATCGATCGCTATTGAAAATCAATCTCGTATCTGCATGAATGTTTCCAGCTAGCGACAATTATAAACATTGTCACCGAAGCATGTTTGCAGAAAAGTCCCACCAGATGAACCTCGCTTAATTTGAAGTAGATCAATTTTCTAAAGATATGCAATCAGACGCCATCGAAAACATTATTAAAGTATACTATTTTGTTAACCTTTAAAGCAAAGGAATGCGGTATATCAGTTTTACCATCAACATATAAAGTTACCTGGGGCAAAAATGGCTGATGACAACCACAATGGCGGGAATGACATTCTCAACCAATCAAATAGCCGCTTTCAATGTAAACAATATGGCAGGTAAAAACTATACCGAATAGGTTTTATGTAAATATGCATACCACCTGCCGATGTTTTTGTATATTATTTAACTGACATATGTGATAAACCCTTTAAATGTATATTTTCAGATGCCTAATGAATAAAACCAGCCAACAAGCATTCCAAACAGCAAAAAGTCCTAAGAAAAATTGTCAACTTCAGCAATCCGGTAGGCGTGGTCTAGTTTTGTGACGACACCGTTCAACTTGCTACCTGAGCGACAGTACGGCTGAGTGCGCTTTATTAAAACAGGTAGGAGAGAGCACGGTCCAGTTCTTGTTCACGGTTTTGTGACTCTTATTCTAAGTTTTCTTGTCAATCAGCTTCGTCAGACTTGAACAACTCGGAATATATACAATTACATGCCGGCGAAACATGTGTTTCTGTGCTAATTTAACTAATTACGTTTTATACATGCTGACAATACCGGACATTAAGTGTGTCAAACAGGAGTATTAAGAGAATTTAGTGACAAGTGGCGAGTTGTTGACAGTTTGATACTACGTAATTTTTTGCTTTAAACGTTACCGCATAATAACTTGTAATGATGAGCGTTGAAGGAGGTTTGGTGCTTATACCGTCAAGTGCAGGCTTTGTGACGTCGGCGGGTTCCTACTCCGGTGGCGTCACGTTCACGTCATCTGCAACAGACACCATCGCGTTAACGGCGATGCCTCTTTCTATGCTTCCCGTTGGTTCCAACATACAGTCAGTTGCTACTACAGATATTGTAGCAGCGGCTGCAGCGGCCACCATCAACAGCACCGAAGCTCAAGACGATGACGACGACGACATGGAACAGGATACCGGAGGTCAAGAATCGAACGGGGAGAACGTAATGCCGACGCAAGTGATAATAGAGCAGGGTACAGATGATCTGTCGCCTGATAATATGGAAATCAAAACGGAGCCGCCCCCTTTGGAGGCACCGTCTCAGTTACAACCGGTGACGATCCATTCTCATCAACTCCAGACGGCCACGTTAGTTCCGACACACACCATTTTAGAGATGTTGCCACAGGGTCTTATTGAGCATCAACAGCTACTTCAACAACAGCAGCAACAACTACAACAACAGCACGATCAGTTGTTGCAGTATCAGCAGCAGCAACAACAACAGCTAGAACTACAACAACAGCAGCAGCAGACGTCTCCGAAGGGTGGCAAAGGAGGGAAGTCGCCGAAGGGACAGATGATGAACGGGAACTCAAACGGAAGCGGAGGTAAATGTACACTTAAGTCAACTAACAGAACTAACGCATCGCTAAAATATTACTAAATAAACGTTTCAATCCCTCAATTGCACACCGTTCAATTACATGACGGAAACAAAGATTGATCATTGACAACAGCACAATAACGGCATTGAAATTGAATTAAAGGTATCCATAGAAATGATAGAATTACAATCTCTGAATACCCTCAGCCTCTTACAGCCAGAACACGGCGCGTCTCTGTCGCTCTGGTATTTGGTTACATGTAACCTGTGTGTTGGTGGAAAATTAAAACCGTGTTTCTTATTGTAAAACACGAATGATGCAGTGTCCAACCAATGTCAAACAAGTACACCATGCTAAACTGTTGGCCTCAATTATATGACAAATCCGAATGACGATTGACGTTCCATGTAACGCTGTCCTCTCGTCTTTAGAAATACGTAAAATCACGGAAAACAGTCGAATTTGTGGCAATTTTGACTCATGGCAAATGCGTCAATTGAGTCTTTAGTACTTAAAATGACACTGCTTAAAGGACTCTCGTCTTGAACTACATGTACAGTAGACGTTGTGCACAGCGTTTTAAAGCATAGGCGTCCGTTGCGGCTTTGTAACCAAAGTTTTCTCAATGTATTAATTAGAATATCCATTAAGAGGATACATATCTTCATGTATTGAAAATAAAAAGTTTTCTAACACATTACAATTTTGTAGGATTAGAATCAGCCCTAACACAAATGATCGGCGTTTTAAGAATTGAAATGTCCATGCACCTTGTCTTGAAAGGGAAATGTTCTCTTAAAGAGATTAGTATTTGCGGCGATTTGATGCATGGAAAAGATATTGTTGACTGCTCGAGCGTACATGTTGACATTGGATTTGTGGAATTATTACTAGCCCCAGTGAAGCAGTTCTTAAGGACTTGAAGCAGAACTTTGGCTAGTGAAGCGTCGACTATTACTCGTTGGATTATGGCTCTTAATGCTTATGCAAATATTTATTACTAAGCCAGAGCTCTCGTTAATATTTTGGGTAATAATATGATTTTCTTAATGTATGCACTTAGCGAGAGAAATAATATTGTTTTTATAACCTGAGAAAGTCATTTCTTACGTAACAAAATATGACTTTGTAACTTAAACATCACAATAAAAGATGAATTTATGAAGATATATCACTGCATTTATGCATACATGGTTGATAAGTAATTAGATCTTAAGCGAACTTAACTATCAAAAAAGTGAGACAGTGTGACGTCAAGGAATATAATGTTTTCATATAATGCACAAAATTATATGCAAAGTTTCCATAGCTGTAAATCTTACACCATGTGTATTCAAATCGTAAACGAGAAATATTTTATGAGATTATTAACGTGTTTTAAACCAAATTAAATGTAAACAGGTTCTATTTGTACATGCGATTCATTGTTGTCATTCTTCATTACAAAGACGACGATTTGCATAAGGTTATGTTCTTTGGTAAAGGCTTCTATAAGTGTTTACTATCGAAATATCATTCATCCCACAAGTGGTCTGCACTCTTATACACTGTGTCACAAACTTCGTATGCTAGCTGACAATGCTCGTTATTTGATGAAGATTGTCACAATTATAGGGAACGAAAACTGTCAATTGATATTATAATATCACGTTTCTAAAGGACTTGGTTAACCAGACTGATTCTTTGTCAATTAATTTTGATTTTACTGATTGGAAATAATCAAGGACATAAACATTCTTTAAATCAAAATAGTTCTTAAATTGTGCTTATCTGAATAAAAGCTATGATAAAGCGGCGCTTAAAAGGCGAATGTCCTCAGTCATAATTTCATAAAATGTGGTCTAAAATATACAATTCATTTACATATTGTCACATACTTCAAACACAGGCTGAAAACATAATGAAAATAGACATCCATAAGGTAGACTGGTCGATTCATCAGATGTATTCATTAAGATATGAATTTTCCTGAAAACTTTGTAAAGTAATTACCATAAAAGCATACATGATACACCGAATTGAAGTTTCAGTTTTCTATATAACAAGGTTCGAAATGTGATGGGAATATTACCATCACTAGCCTTGTATTAGATTTATTACCTACAAATTCTGATTAAAACGCATTATCAACGTGGTGTGGACGGTTTTGAAATTGAAATTACCAGCTGCATTTTTGTCGAATGTAAATGAAAAAGCAGTGTCATCCTCTTTCATATTTGAAATCGGAGGACATTGAGGCAGTTGACACCTTCCCACAGGGGAACATTTTTATGAAAATGTATATATGCAACTGAATTAAGTTTCGATAAATCATTTTTTAGCTCGTCTTTTCTGCGGCGGAAACAAGTCGAGGTATGATCGTAGTCTTGGTATCTGCGTCGGCGTGGTAAAAACTTTAACATTGGTCATTACTAAAAACACACACAAGCTATTCAAATGAAACTTGGTATATATGTTGCCAGCAACGACAGCAACACACTTGTGTTGGCGTTCACTGCGTGGCGTTCTTGATGTAAGTAATGACACAAAATATTGGCCGCAAATTGAAAATGGTCGATGGGTAACACTTCCAGTCATACAGGGCTTATGAGTCACCTTGTAGATCTTCATACACATTGTTATTATATTCCAAGTTCTTAAAAAGTCACATTTTATTGTTAAATTTTACATGTGCAAGGTAATATATATGAAACGTATTCGGCGTAAATTCAGCGAAACATTTCAGAGAGTTTGGATGAATCATGCATGTCTAATATCATACCTTCACATGTTGTCTTCACATGATGTGCATAACTTATATGTTTTATTATTATTTCATATTTCATACACCTATGGCCTTGAATGTTTGTCGTTTTACCTTAATTGTGAGTCATATTTATGTCAAATTGTTCTACCATTTGACCAAATTGGTATCAATCCACGTTTCAAGCCTAAGTTTTGTGCATAGTGCCCGCGTCAGTTTTTTTACTTATTAGCTGCATGATTTTGTGAAATATTCCATAATTCATAATTTTATTGCTAGCGAGTCTTTGTAGATTAATACTGCTGTCTAAAAACCAGTTATTCAACGAAATTGTTTTTTGTTTGTTTAAAAACATCTGTCGAATGACATTTCGTACGATGTTTGCGCAAGTGTCACTTTTAAAAACTAATTTACATTTATTACACCATGAAAGCTAGATGTTATACTTGCATGATATGAAATAAAATACAATTTTACGTCGTTCATTTCAGGCAATCATTCAGTTTATATATATATTGTATAACCAGTACGAAAGTTATTCTATTGTAACATAATATCATATAATATTTATGTTTACCTTACATTATTAAATATATACCCGTAATATATACATTTATAGCAGATCTATATTGAAATTAACATATGTATTACCTTGATGCCCTTTAAAGGTCATATATTAATGTATAAACGCCATTTTGGGGATTTCTTAACATTGCTCTTGCTTTTGAATACAACGATTTGCATAATCATATATGTATTGGATGATATTTTCTTATTTCCGCAAAAAATATTTGAGCCATATATCGTGTTAGTTATACATTAAACATGTCGATCCCCTAACTGCATCCGTATTGGGATTCGTACCCATTTGCGGTCGTACCATCATCTGATAACGCCGCCATTCTGGTTATGGCTAATGGGGTTCATTAAAATTGCAAACGTCATTGTAATCTTGTTAAAATCATGGCTGTACATGGGTTGATGAATGGTTGCTTGACTTTACCTCATAACAAAACACATGTTCACTAAATCACAATGCATCGTCTCCTGAACTGTTTCGTGGGCGTCAATAAAATCATGATGTTTTGACAACGTTTTTAAACATCATCTGCTTATGAATCATTATATTATACACAACTTTATGACAACCATTCGGTGTGTTAGGTTGCCTTTTATGTAAACGCCATCCCGAATTTCTCCACCCTTTCAGTGTGTGGGCTTTTTGTGGCTTTTTCATTTCTTGTTTCTTACTCTTGGGCCCATTTCAGTCATTTCTCATTTTTCCGTAGAAACATCCATGAGAACAACAAGGTGAAATCAATTATCTCCCAAACTTTGTAATCATTTATAATATTGGCTGAAATTTAACATACAAAGTGAAACATACATAGCAAAATTACAAAAAATGACACTTAATTTCAGTTTTCGACTAACATTGGCTAAGGTCTTGATTGGAACGGGCCCCAAGTTCCAAGACAAGCCCATGCTTTGAGAAACCCATAGGAACATTAATACCATGAAGAATAGATAGGCTACAAGAGTTTGGCCTTCTAAAAAGTCTTAGGAACCCTTTTGCAAACTTCCACCCATCTAGTATCTTTAAGCATGGCTAAATCTTCAAATATTCCGTATTTCCCACACTAGTTTCCCTTTGAAACCATGATCGGCCACTTAACACCGGTAATTCTTTATAATCGTCGAAAATAACAGAGTAAGGCTTTCGTTATATTGTTTTGACAAGTTGGACAATAGCGAGACTGCGTTAAGAGCTTATGATGAGACACATCAGTTAGATCCTTCTTGTGGCGGACCTTCAAACAAACGCCAAAGGGAGAAGGTGCTAGATTTACCGATAATTAACGGGTAGTTCGACCCAAGATCTTTGACGATTTTATGGTAAATGGCCTAAGGGCGTGTCCACTTGATGACCGGCTACAATCATGGACCGTTATAGCCAGCCTGGCTGGATCTTCATTTGACTGTTGTCTTTGCATTGGAAAGAAGGCGTGTTTTTAATTGTACCAGATTTGGTATGTGGAGTTTTAACATCGCAGTTTTCGAATACTGTGTTTGGTTTTCCTTCGGTTATCAGATGCCCATGTCTCGGTTCGCCGTCTAAGAAGGTCGAACCATAGAAAATTTTAATTGGTTCCTCTGGTACTAAAATTTAACCACTGCTTCCCCTCGGCGTACTTTCGGCATTAAACCCAAATTTTGGACATTTCAGCATTTGGTTTTCTTTTTATCACAACTGTGCTATAATGCTGCAACAATAGGTCGAAACATAATGAAAACATTCCTTTGGTAAAGGCCTTTTCTTTTGAAAGTATTTGAACGGATTATGTAAACCTCCAATAATGTGGTGTTAAATAGGCCTTTTGTGAAGATCAACTGTGTTTAACTTCCTAGGGCTACTTTAAACTACCGAAACACACACACACACACATATTCCCTTCGTTTTCTCTTGCTATTGTCAGCTTGACCGGGTTATAAACTTGAAACTTTCTTCTTCGTGGACAAATCTTGCTGCAAGTTATACATATCCATGGAGAGGACATGTCAATTTCCAATTATCACACTTGATTGCTAATGGTATTTTGACTACGTCGCACCCGGCATGGGTACGGGTTTAATGTTTCCAAATGAATAGGCCTAGTTGAAAAGGTTTTCTTCAAAATATGCATTCATCCCGAATATTTCAGTAAACCAATTCATACTTGGTAAAGAGGGTTATAAGACTTTTAGCTATAAGGTTGCATACAAATTTGTCAAAAGTAGCATTTCGTTTGAATGACATGCTAAAATAAGAAAGAAAAAAATCAGTTAATTTTATATAAATCCATCACATATTACGTTTATCTAATATGAGCCCATGACGTTTTAACAAGTCTTAATGTAAACTTATTTATCGCTCTGACCTTGTTGAAGTACATCTTGGGATGTTGTCTCAAATATGCCAGTTTTTGCATAATTAATTAATTATAAGAAAAGTATTTCCTAGAAGCAGTTAAATTTGGTATTTGAATTCTGTTGTTAAGTTCAACTTATGAAACGATTCAATCTAGTACGTGAAATCAAATTTTAATATTTGACCTTGATGGGCAACACTATGACGTTGACTATAATTTAGCCCGTAAAGAATACTGAAACCCTTACACACCATTTCAGATTAGATCGCGGACGGAAGTCTTTTAAAACTGCATGTTGCAAGTGTATTTTGCATTTAACAACATCGCAAAGACAAAACAATGTCAACAACAAACTAACAAAAAACTGCATTCACAATAAGGAATTGAAGATACTAAGACTTTGAAGAAACTGATTTTGACTTGAGTATATCTTGTTTGTCACTGGCAATGGCTATTAAACGTACACATATGGAGGTAAACAGCATGTATAAATGTAATTTGAAAGCAATGTTAAGTGATGTATTTTATGGCCAAATTAAATGGCTGTAAGTGAAAGTAGAGTTGATTAAAACCCCTGATGTATGCAGTATGCTTTTATCCCAAGCAAGGTACTTTATCTCATAAACCATCGCTTTATATCAAGATCAACTTCTAGCTTAGAATTGGAAGTTAAAAGGAAATTGACGGCCATTTTTATTTCAGCGTTTTGCTAAAAAGTTTCATAAATGGCAATTTTGTTTTTGTAAAGGTTCACTGCTAGATGTAATTTGATAAAATGAAAGTGAGTTTTAAGTTGATTAATGTTTACGTGTTTATGTGAACTTGTTAAGAGATGGTATCTGAAAAGCTATATCGTTGTGGGAAAAGTTTCTTAAATGGGAAAAAATATTCGACACATTTGAAGAAAAATATGTTTATAACTTTGTTTGCTTTTTGCCCACATTACGTTCAATGTATTGTACCAGTAAATGGATAACTTGCTAATGTTTGAGGAATGTTTATTATAGTTTATAATTACAATTGATTCAAAGACATACACAATATTGTTGAACTTAACTGTTTGTTTCATACTTAAATAACAAACTCTCATAAATATTAAATTTTATGTGAACGGTAGATAAAACCTGGGAGACAGTTGCTATTTCAGGCGACACCAGCAGTTTGCACGAAAAATAATGGCGTTTTTGGCCTTGATGAGATGGAAACTAACACCAATGTCGTAAAAGTCCCCAGACGACAATGAATCAGTTGTCGTAAAATATAGGGATCTGCTTGCAAGCTGACAACACATTTATATTTCATTTAACGTCTCGGTTCCTGTTTCATATTGTGTAAATATAAGATTTCCGATGGCCGGATAAAATGTAAATAAACGGTTTGAAGTGTAAGGTGTATCGTGACGCTTTAATTAGATGTCACATCGTCGCGAAACCAGATCCTCTTTAAACCAGTGAAATCCCTTATTTTTGACCAAACTTTCAAGTACTCGACGAAAACATATGTAAAAGGTGCATGGACGAAGACGATGTAACTTTTATAGCGGTTTTCAAACATTGTACCAAATGTCCTTAACAACCTATACATTTGCATCCGCCATTTTGTATTCTTTAAATAGTCAGTGTGTAATAATAGTGCAATCTTTATTGACAGAGGAGATATTAAAATCTTGCACTGAAATAAAATTATTCATACAAAGAAATCATATAAGGTGTAATGATTTCTCAAAACGGCTATAGACATGATTTAACTCCATCCACATTTTACAAATTTATGTTTTGAACATCTTTATAACATCTTAATGGTTATTTTTACGTATATTGCCCATTATATTAATGATGAATGTTAACAGAACTGATTTTAATGCTAATTTTTTATGACAGGATCGGCGTTGTGCTGGCTGATGATTAACGATAACACTGATTTGAATAAATACGTACACTTTAAATGAACATGTTTATATCATATTCAAGTTTCAAGTTAACAAAACTGACGTCTACAACACTGACTTAAGAAAACCAGGTACTAGTTTTCATATATACACGTACACCATATTCTTAAATCAGATGATAAAGTTAATTTCATTTCTAAAAGTGAAGGAGTATATTTGTCTCACACAATATATATTTATAAAATGCCGCATAAAATTGATTGTGTAGATGAAGATGCAAAGTTTGTTTTAAAGATTTAATGTCTTAAAGGTCAAATAAGTACTTCTAAGAAAATACGAATTAAAAGAAACCACAAACACCAAAAGTAACAGTACGTCTTAGAAAACAAAATCATTTTTCATTGTGTAAAGTTTGATTGAAATCTGAAAAACCACCTGCCGTCATTAATGTGGCAGATTCATCTATTGTCTTTGTTGTCCATCCTTTCTTTAACGTTGACGAATGCTATAATTTCCCTATCCATCACACACACAATTAACTGTCATTTAAAATCCGTGCGTGATTTTCATCATATGTGCGTAACTGTTATATACATGTGTACGTTTTCTCCTTTTAAATGCGGGTTTGTCTTATTTCACACATTTATGTAAATGGTGGCGTTTGAACAATACTTTTTTCGCAAAAATAAAACATGAAGCCGGTTGATTAAAGCACTGTACATTCCAGTATCAATAAAATAATCTGCCAAAATTCCAGCTCTAGATATATGTTTTAAGTGTTCAACGGCTTGACACAGAATACAGTGGCCCAACTTATGTGTGACAAAGATTAGAATACAGAAGGAAAATCTCTTGCCAGTTGGCTAACTGTCCGTTGCAAGTCAAGTCTTCTTTTCATGGTTATAAGCATTAACAATTGGATCAAGGCAAATACGTGCACCACCGTTACGCCGCTCCAAATGTTCCGCCACTACGGCTAATAGACCGGCAAGAACTAGGTCAGCGTTACGCCATGTACTTTGGCCACTGTCGCTGCTCACCCTAGCAAGTCCTCCAACCACAGTGTTTGGGTTTGCTACTACCAGACCTTGAAAATGTCAATATGTGTTCTATTCTCTCTCTGCTTCGGTTGTTCTTTTTACAACTTTTTATGTTTCGGCTTGGCTTGTATAACGGAAATGTTTTGTCTTGCTTGAAAGATATTGACATGAATGAAACTGAATCCGTAAACAATCGTTGTTGAGCATTAAACTATTCATGAGCCCATGAAAAGGTCGTATTTTACCCCAGATTGAATATGCACTAGGCATTTGAATTGAAATGTGATAGTTATGTTTATTATTAATTATTTATAAAGTTAAAGCCTTTGTCAAATATTTGGTTTGGTTTGTTCAAATTACAACGTTATTGAATTTTCCACAAGGTATTTTAGCATGAGTGAAGCTATTTTACGTTTATACATAGAATTTATTATGAGCCATTTTATTACCAAAACATGTTATATACACCATGGCAAATATACCATTTCTAAAATACACCTGTGGGCATTTTCGAATATAGGCATTATCCATGGCGTGGGTGCAAACATCAGGTTTATTAAAACGCCCGATTAGAGATATAGCATTTCTTTAAATTACCCCAATGCTTCTTAACTTAAGACGAGCAATAGCCCCAGGTGTGGGTTTTATTTAAGAAACTTCTGACTTTCAAGTGTCGGTCGTTTGCTTGAAAATTATGGGCGTTTTGGAATGCGAAAATCCATCTCTGCTATTCAAAGTTTCAGTCGTATATATGTGCGGGCGTCTTCTATTGTGTCAAAAAATTACTAAGTTTTCATTTCACCAATTTGATTTCCATGACAACAAGGTTATTTTATACTAGATGTAGGCAGTCGGCATACAAAGCTCAGGTAATATGACCATAATAATTGTTCATTTCCCATCCCAATGCTTACTTATATTTCATGACATTTGGAAAAGTTAATGAAGTTCCTTTACCCATCATTTTCGTGACAACGATTTTCTCATGTTTATGGAGGTCACTGTTTTAATTAAACCTCAGTAGACAGAGACGGGTGCAGGGTTATACTTGGGTGTGCATGGGGGGCGGGGCTGGGGGGCTTAGGGCGTGCGCCCCCTTCCTCCAATACCTATATCTATAGGCTCCGGATGAAAACGATTTTCGTATTTCTATGGAGGTCACCGTTTTAATAAACCCCAATAGACAGGGACGGGTTCAGGATTATACGCTACAGGAGATGACCTTGTGGGAGGGGGAGGGGGCGGCAACTTTGGACGTGCGCCTCCTTCCTCCGAAACCTAAAGACTATGGATTTTGGTACGGCGTGCTAAGGTGTCGTTACCCAAGACTGCGTTGTTTAGTTAATTCTAGAATGGTAAATTTTATTGTAACTTATGCATATTTGTGTATACATCAACCTTTTCTCAGTGATTAGTTTCCTGATAAGCACATCTATCATATAGTTGTTTCATTATAATTTAGTTGAATACCATTCGTTATCAAGATATAAAAGGAATTATGTAATGTTTTATTACGTAAAATTTCACACATAAGGGTGTTGACAGGTGACATAAAAACAATAGCATTGACATTTCTTGGATCATTAACAGTGTGCATACTCAATTGACACAGAACTGTGAAAAGAAAAATAATAAGACAAGTAATTATGATAGCATCTTCTGAAAACCTGTATCACTTAAATGGAAAAGTGACAATCACAGAGACGCTTGATGCCCGGGGGCTGGTTTAGATATCGGTTACCGGTCTAAGCGGTATCTCCACTGTCCAGATGCGTTCAGCCCGGGGCACCGCATTTCAAACAATACCGATCAAAATTACACTTTAGAAATTCACTTTTATTTGTACATAAATGACAAAACTTTTGTTTTTCAACATGTGGCATGCGGGGAATTCTTTATCAATGCTTTTAAACAGTTGTAAATTGCTAGAATAATGTCATTGATGCATCAGATTGCCTTGTTTGTTAATGGCTAACATATCTAATCAATTACCATACATTAAGTTTATATTGTTAATGTGAAACGCAACGGGTTCTCAAGCTTCAATTGACCTATCAATATGTATTTCGTTTGAGGTTATTAACTGTTTCAAACTTTGTTTGTTGCTGCATTTAAATATGATTTGGTTTAACTTAAATGCCAATTAATCAGTTTGAAAACGTTCACTGTCCCGTCAGTTGATCTACTACTTTCCATGTATAAGCCTGCGCAAATATTTTAACGTACTATCAGGCGCGTAGCTGCCTTGACGCGAGTACGCGGCTGAATCTACACCATTCTGACAAAAAGATATAACAATTCAGCCAAAGTTGCAGTATGCGTACTTGCTCAGATGTTTGTATGATCCTAAAACTGTCCATTTTCCAGTACTAAATAAAGCGCCTCAGAACGCCCACAATGCACCATGTTGCACCGTTTTTGTTTTTTTTGGGGGGTGGGGGGTGGCATGCCCCCGGACCACCCAAACACAATTATGAATCCACATGAATAGAGGGCTAGCTACGTCCCTGACTACATATATATCGCACGGTTGTACAGTTTTCGACACTTTTTGAACAATGACTTTATAAAGATTAATGAATTATATATTGAAAGTTTATAATAATAATAATAATAATAATAATAATAATAATAATAATAATAATAATATTAATAATAATAATAACTTTACTTAAAGAAGATAACACATTAAGACATAGGTATCATATTATAAACAAACATAACACACGACTTATTTACAAATTATGTATAATAATATGATAATGCTTATATCCTGGATGCAGGCAGGAACAACACGTATAACCATGTTGTTTATCATTTATATGTTAATTTTATAGTTGGTTTTTCAATGAAACAGAAAATGCTGTCAACTATTAACAATAACTATATTGTCCCATGATTATTAATTATAAAAGAATGTTTTTATTTTATTACACACATCATGTGACCCGCGTTTAAGGCCAAGAGCTAACGGCAGGTATAGACTCACAAATGAATCAATCATACGTCGTGCTCTTGACACTGTTCAGTAGCGACTGACCTATATATAGCTACGATAAAATGTACATTTATATTAAAACAGTTTGCTGTCCATAAACGTGCATTGTATATATTGAGGCTATATTTTGATCGGTTGTAGGTAAAACTATGTCCAGTCCGGAATGAGGACGGGCTTTGACAAAGTGGCCTCTGGTTGCCTTGAGGGGTATATAATGGTTTTGTTGTCATGGAAACTAACGCGCAATGTTTTAAGCATCACTAGAAATTCTATTTCTTTAAAATTATCTGTTAAGTGTATTTCCATCAAAATGATAAATTTCTGGCTGGTTGAACTTTTCATCAAAAATGTCAAAGCATGCTTCATTACACTGGTCATAATTAATCAGTCCAGGCCGGGTCTAGCACGGCACTATTTCTGGTTTGCCGAACTTGTCTTCAATTATTACAATAAATTCACAATAAATTGAAATGCCTTGTTTCTCAGGTAAATTGCATTTTTATTGAAATCCGTAAATCTCATGCAAGGCGCCTTGTTTCGCGACTTCCTTTCTAGGCCCCTGGAATCGTCTCTAATGAATTTAATCACTTAGTTTGCACCGATCAATCGATTTAATTTGTTTGGGATCTGTTGAGTCTGGGACATCTTCACATCTCTAATCGATATCTTTAGCATTATCCTGAAAGCAACACTTAATTCTGCAATAATATCCTCTGTGATTGTGTTTTTTTTATAGGCGCATGTATCAACGAAGGGTTGACTTAGTTTTTAAGTATTTAAGAATTGGTTACAAACATGCAGAATAGAGGAAATATGATTTAGATAATGACAGCTATCACGTCAAAACTTCAACTGTTGCGTTTTACGTGAATAAAGTGCTTATCTTTTCGTTCGTTTTAATCTTTTGATATAGGGGAGATAACTACTTCATCAAAACTTTAAAGAAACATAATTTGTTACCTCCCTTTTCCTAACAATGAATATTAAAACAGTTAAAATTAAACAACAACAACATTTTCTGCATGACTATTTTGCTATATGTTATGTGTTGATAGCATTCAGTACAATATATTTTTCAAAAGTTTTTGTTAACAATTTCATTTCTTGAAACAAATCGACAAACTTTATTGAAAAGGGAAATAATCGAACTTCGGAAGATGTAGACATAATATCCAAGTTGTACCTCTTTAAAATGTTAGACTGTTAATGGTCGTCCTTAAAATTGCATTTTATTTGGAAGTCGGTTGCCTTGGATACGATCAATTCCCCATTTAACTTTAGTTACGGTCATTGTCTGGAGAAAGGACTAGAACGTTGATTACAAAACAACAGCTCTTGTTTGGACTACCTTTTGTCTGATAATATATAGTACATGATTATGGTATGTTTAACATTCTGTTGTTTTTACCGTCAAAACACTTCTTCTTCAACTCTGTAAGAGGCCGTATTAGACTATTTTAAATAGTTCAACTTGAGTGTACAATTTTGAATTTATTCCTTGTGTGTTTTACAAGCTTTAAAAAGTTGCTGTCATTCTTAAGAATAAAGGTTTCCATATTTTAATTGTATACCCTATTAAAGCAAAACTCTTTATATCAGTGAAATTAAAATAAGAAATCTTTACAAAATTTTGAATTCGTGCACTTTTAACGTTAAATTTTAGTTTCAGTTTATTGGCAATATCAGCAAATACATGCAAAAAGATTTTGTGAAAACACAAACATAATAATATATACAGATGACCACACAAGAAAAACAACAACAGAATAATAGATGAATATCTGGCAAAACAAATATATTGGAGTTTACGTCAAGTTACGACAAGTCACACGTAAATGTAAGTGCATATATATGAAGATAAACAAACCAATGTCGAAATATGCACTTTTTAACTTTGTCATCCAGCAACCAGGAATATAACTTAGGGATGGTTATTTTTTTCCTTTTGCGTCACCACTGTACTAAGTTACGTTTTAGAAAACAAAAAGTGTATTCAAAAATTTCATAGGAGTAATTTACCTATTTCTTGGGCGATATCTCTTGCAACGCAAGTCTTGTCAAGATATTAAAATTTTGTTTAAAGTCTCGATGATTCTGCGATTAGTTTTTTTTAAATAAACTTTGAAATAAATCAACAAACTAAGTTGATATAAATTGAGAAAACAGTCTTTATCGACTTTGTCATCAAACAGTTAATGTGAAAATCAAAGACGTCCCCTTACTTACAACTACCAAATTATGATAATTTTCCACCATAAATATGCAATAAACCGAGTGGGCTTTCACTTTCTAAAGCTCTGTTTGTCATTTTCAGTCGGTACTAAACTTTCCCATTCGTTTATATGACAACGCTTAAATTTTGTATTTTTAAGGCAAAAGTACAAGTTTTTGGTTTTCGCAAAGCAGGTGGCGCTTTAAATCAAGTTATTGCCGTGCATTTGGTGAGAACTTTTTTCCGCATTTGCAATATGTCAAAACCACTATTGAATAGGCCCCTTGGTACTTTTGCTAATTTAAATTATTCTTTTTCATCTGTTACTTATTTTGCAAATGTGTCTTTTTAACCTAATGATTTATAGATTTTATAGTTTTCATTAATGTTATTGTTACTGAAACAGAGTAGAAACAATAAGTATTCCTTTTCATAATTGATCTTTTATTTTCTGTCAAAGTTACAGATTCTGTATGTTTTTGACAAAAATACGAAACAGAATATATTTGTTAGTCGGCATTATCCATCATGTCGTATTTAGTACGAAAACTTTCAGCCATAAAGTCATAGGTGATTAATCTAGCCCCTCAATTGATTTATTTCTATCTATCAATCATAAAGATACTGTTAACAAGAGTTTTATGAATGACCACAAGCCTTCATCCATTTGTATTGTGTATACAGTTACTGGATTCTGCGGCTTTAACAATCAAATGGTTAGTTTGGTACATTGATGATCGAACTTGGGTATCGGTATGGAACATTGACCGAAGCGTATACCACATTTCGTCCATCTTTCACCCTACTGTAATTCTGCTTACTGCTTCGTTCCCTCTCCTCAGATGAACAATTTCTCTTCACCAAGCTTGCTTTTCTCTAAGCTGAGTCTACTCCTACCGTATTGAACTTTGCCACTCCGCTGGTACGGGATTTACCGCGCCTGCTATCGGTAACCAATAAACAAATGAAAACTGCTCAGTGGGCGTCGCCTGAGTGCGCATGGGCGTGTCGGTGACTTGCCTAGCTCCGCCTTTCAATGTCTGAGACCGCAGCTTCGGCGCGAGCAAATAATGCCTCGCTTTGCAACAGTTGACGGATTTTTCAAACGTGCTTGAAAACCCATGACGTATTTAAAGTCATGAAACATGCAAAATTGACATAACATTGTATCTATCCTGACGCTGATTGTGTCCGTATAAACTTGTATTACACTTCGATAACCGTAAAATTGTCAAACATTCAATACGGTTTGTTCATTGTTCCGTTGGACCATGGTACGTCAGTTTTATGTGTCAAAGATGAAGATGTCATAATATCACTTCACAACACGTTAAAAGACATTAAACAATGTCAGTAACTGATCATGCTGAGTTGAACATTTCTACGGACTCGAAACAAACCACAGCAAGGCAGACAAAAGCAGCGAAAAAAGTAGTTCGATTTTTTTTTCTCCGATTGCCACATTATTTATTACATTAGTTTGTATTTCTATTGTTTTCTAAGAAAACTAATCCAATTACAGCATGTAGCCGCGTAGTGGCCGGGGGTCGGAATGAATCCCAATTTTTCTTCCAACGATGTACTGCATTAAATAATGTAATTTCTCAGACCAGTGGGCCGGGAAGAGTTCCTATCAGAAACTAATGCAAAGTCTAAAAACCTGCACCTCAGAGGCCCCAACCTTGTGAGGGTTCGTTATTCCATGGCGGAGCAGCCACTTTGTTCCCTTAATTGGCTAGAATAAACTCATATTTGAAATTTCACATTGATGTAAACTTTCTGAATGGACTCGCGGGGGTATGAAATGTTTGTTTGGAATTGCCTTTATCGTGTCGGGATCGATATTAATATCATCCAAAGTGTCATAACGGCGCGAATAAATTCTCCCCACCCGCTCTATTAAATGTCTTTATCCCATCTGCACCTCGATTGAATAAAAATTGAATCCAAACCTGGCAATATTAATTTTCATTATTTTCAAACCGATGTTTTGATACCAGAGATAGTGCAATTAAACACTTCTCGTTGTACAATAAAAGTCCTTGATTTATTTATGTTTTGAAAGTCACTGCCAAGTTTTATTACCACCGGCAAACGTCAAATTATTACACCCTTGTCTCACATGCATGCCAGCTACCTAGAAAGTCGCAGCACGCCCTTATTTGTCATTACCAGTGAACCTAGAATGTCGACTTTGTATTAACGATGTCGAAGACTGTTTACACTTTCTGAGAAATAATTTCTTTTTTTCTCCGTAAGTTTTTGTTTTGATTGGCACACTGTCCCCTTTGGCCTCTTCTTCCTGTTGTGTACCAAATCTACGACCCTCAATAGAGATGCCAAGTAATTGCAGGGAATCACTTGATAACAATAAGATGACAGGATTAACTAATGGGGGACCCCTAGATTGTTGCAACATTAAAATTAATGCCAACGGTACGTCATATTACAGGGAAATGTTGTGATTTCTCCCAAACTCTCTCTAGACCAATTTACACATTGTCAGATAACAGGAACACTTAATGTATCAATTTATGAACAATTGTGTTAATCATGTCCCTTAAGTGCGCGTTGATGCTGCTTTAATTCTGTGTCTGATATTTGTATCACGCTGAGAGTGTGGGGTATAACAAAGTTGGAGTGTAGAAAAGATGGCCTTGATCTAATATGTGAGATTTATGTACTTCTGTAAATCGTAGACACTGCGATCGGCCTTGTTTTAATAGGTGAAAATAATGTATTTCTATGAATCGTAGACTCGGCGATCGGCCTTGTTCTAATAGGTGAGAATATTGTTAATCTATGAATCGTAGACTCGGCGATCGGCCTTGTTCAAATAGGTGAGAACATTGTATTTCTATGAATCGAAGACTTGGCGATCGGCCTTGTTCTAATAGGTGAGAACATTGTATTTCTATGAATCGTAGACTCGGCGATCGGCCTTGTTCTAATAGGTGAGAACATTGTATTTCTATGAATCGTAGACTCGGCGATCGGCCTTGTTCTAATAGGTAAGAATATTGTTAATCTATGAATCGTAGACTCAGTGATCGGCCTTGTTCTAATAGGTGAGAATAAAGTATTTTTATGAATCGTAGACTCGGCGATCGGCCTTGTTCAAATAGGTGAGATCATTGTATTTCTGTAAATCGTAGACTCGGCGATCGGCCTTGTTCTAATAGGTGAGAACAATGTATTTTTAGCTCGACTATTCGAAGATTAGGTGGGCTATACTTCTCGCCCCGGCGTCGGCGTCGGCGTCGGCGTCCGGTTAAAGTTTAAGGGCAAGTTGGGATTTTCACTTATAAGTCCAATACCTTTCATTCAATTGAGTTAATACTTCACACACTTGTTCAGGGCCATCACATGATGAGGTTAGATAACTCCATATTATTCTTTACACAGATTATGGCCCCTGATTGACTTTGAAACTTAGGTTAAAGTTTTAGGGCAGGTTGGGATATTTATAAATAACTTCAATACCCTTTGTTCAATTGACTTAATACTTCACACAGTTGTTTAGGACCATCACACAATGAGGTTACATAACTCCATATTATCCTTAATACAAGTTATGACCCCTGATTGACTTAGGTTAAAGTTTTAGGGCAGGTTTAAGTTTTAGGGCAAAGTGGGATTTTCACTTAAAACTCAGATACCATTCATTCAATTGACTTAATACTTCACACAGTTGTTCAGGAGCAACACCCAATGAGGTTACATAACTCCATATCCTTAATACAAGTTATGGCCCCTGATTGACTTAGGTTAAAGTTTTCGGCAAGAAAAAAGTTAAGGGCAAGTTGGGATTTTAATAAAAAAAACCTTATACAACTTTCATTCAATGCACTAATGAAATTCAAAATTATTTACGACCATCTTACAACAAGAAACATTACTCCATTTTAACCCTAAATACAAATTATGGCCCTTGAATATTTTTATTTATTTTTAATTTCTTTTGACATGCACATTTTTACATTCTTAACCAGTTTTTTACCAAGGGAAAACAAGGAGGGCTATACAATATAGCCCTTGAATTTTTATTATTATTATTATTATTATTTTTTAAATTTAATTCTAATTCCTTTTGAAAGGCATACTTGTATATTCTTTACCACATTTTCATAATAGGATATCAAGTTATTTAAATGACTTGCGTCATTTTTCAGGTGGTGGGAGGGCAGCATCAAAGTCACCTTATGTATTGAATAATTTTAGTTAGGTTTGACATAAACAGACCAAACTTGGTAATATTACATTGTTATTGTATTCACTTCTAAGTCAAAGCGGCGAAGTCGAGCGCGCTGTCTTACGACAGCTCTTATTATGAATCGTAGACTCGGTGATCGGCCTTGTTCTAATAGGTGAGAACATCGTTTTTCTGTAAATCGTAGACTCGGCGATCGGCCTTGTTCTAATATGTGAGAACATCGTTTTTCTGTAAATCGTAGACTCGGCGATCGGCCTTGTTCTAATATATGAGAACATCGTTTTTCTGTAAATCGTAGACTCGGCGATCGGCCTTGTTCTAATATGTGAGAACATCGTTTTTCTGTAAATCGTAGATTCGGCGATATGCCTTGTTCTAATAGGTGAGAACATTGTTTTTCCATGAATCGTAGACTCGGCGATCGGCCTTGTTCAAATATGTGAGAACATTGTTTTTCCATGAATCGTAGACTCGGCGATCGGCCTTGTTCAAATATGTGAGAACATTGTTTTTCCATGAATCGTAGACTCGGCGATCGGCCTTGTTCTAATAGGTGAGAACATTGTATTTCTGTAAATCGTAGACTCGGCGATCGGCCTTGTTCTAATAGGTGAGAACATTGTTTTTCTTTAAATCGTAGACTCGGCGATCGGCCTTGTTCTAATAGGTAAGAACATTGTATTTCTGTAAATCGTAGACTCGGCGATCGGCCTTGTTCTAATAGGTGAGAAAATTGTATTTCTATGAATCGTAGACTCGGCGATCGGCCTTGTTCTAATAGGTGAGAACATTGTTTTTCTGTAAATCGTAGACTCGGCGATCGGCCTTGTTCAAATAGGTGAGAACATTGTATTTCTATGAATCGTAGACTCGGCGATCGGCCTTGTTCTAATAGGTGAGAACATTGTATTTCTATGAATCGTAGACTCGGCGATCGGCCTTGTTCTAATAGGTAAGAACATTGTATTTCTGTAAATCGTAGACTCGGCGATCGGCCTTGTTCTAATAGGTGAGAACATTGTTTTTCTGTTAATCGTAGATTCGGCGATATGCCTTGTTCAAATAGCTGAAAAAGTTATGTTTTTTTTCCATAAATCGTAGACTCGGCGATACTTCTGACTAAACATACGAGTCGACTTTAAACAATTATGATGTTTATGTTTAGAAATGCAGACACATAAATAAGAAAGTAAAAATAATATGAAAACGTGCCCCATTACTTTAATACATCCTCTTAAAGTTAAACCTAAAATATGCATAAATAATCATGACTTTGGTGCATCGTGTTTAAATTATACAAGCAATAAATGCAAAAGTTTGTACTTGTTGTGATCAACTCGTTAAAGGCCCACGTTTTATGGGTCCTCTGGGTGACGTTTGTCGGTCGTCGTCGGAACCTGGTACATGCCGACGAATATTTATTACCGTACAAGTCGTGCGACATCGAGTCTCTAACAATTAAAATTGAAATCAATTATTTACACATTAGGCTAACGGCTTTACCGCGTCGCTCATATCTGACCCTTCTGCTAATCAAATATCAAATTTTATGAGCTTTCCTCATTTATATGCAGATAATAGCCGAGAAATATTATATGCAACTGTCTTTGAAATATGGACATTACCTGATCAAAGATAACGCGTGCGATTTCTAATATGGGTAAAAAGCTATAAAAATAAGTTTTATGTAACATTGAAGAACCATCAATCCAACATTGTTTTATTAATTAGCATGAGTTGTTTTTGGAGACATTTCTTTTTTGTTTTTGAATCATGAATTAATTAAATGTTTCTTGGAAAACTAGGTACAGACCTAAACTATTATTAGCTTCAAATCTAGGTTTTCTTATGATTTATTTAAAGTTGAAATGTGCCTATAATTGAACCAAATACTGTCTAGGGATATGAATAACGGGCTTATGCCAATGAGGTCATTGCCTCGCTGCATTTTTCACTTGAAACAAATGTATCGCTTCACAAGTCAGGATTTAATTTTCATCATAAAATAAAACAGAATAGCTCATTTGTTATGATGATATTTCATAATAAATCCCGTCTGTGACCAAGAAAGGGCAGGGACAGAAAAGTGGCGGCTTTGACAGCTTGAAAAATAGCTTCACATTGCTCCACATATGAACCTCGCTCGGTTGATTTTGTTTAAACTTTACACCGTTCGAGGGGCGTGAATTCATCTTCCAAAAAAAAACTGCTCGAAACGGCGCTTTGGCGTCCTGATTTGATTCCCCAGAATTTCTGCGAGAACCGGGAATGGAATTGGGTGGTTATTCAAAGCCAGAAAGTGGGTGTCAATTACTCGATTAGCATTTTTGATTCAGCATTACAAATCGTGGAAGCCGGTTCGTGGTTAACTATCTCTGCTAAGCCGATGCGGCCCTCTTGTTGGCTACGGAATGTATTATTTCTCACCAGAACGTCAAAATAGCGACAGTGAGCACTATTCAGAGAAAGTATTCGTTGCTCTTCATACAATTTTAACATTCACTTGCAAGGAGGGCGAGTTTTGAGATTTATACAGTTGTTAGTCGGTTTTCGTCGGTGTTGCATACATATATGGGGAACTGGGGACGATTTACATAAGTAAGACGTGACTCGGTGTGGCATCAATAGAAAGTCGCCGTCGAACACTGTGCCATCAATAACATTGACACTGATCCGATTCTACCATTGATCTCCTCGGCGGAGGATACCTTTAAAAGACATCTGGAATACCGGAGCTTTCGCCAACTGCAAGAACTCTGATAATTGAAGATTAAAAAGAAAAAAATAAGAAAACTTAATGTGATTGAGTGACAATTTGGCTTGAAATTGGTAATTTTGATGAAAACTTTTACTGCAAATATTAAAAAAAACTTCAACGTGATAAAGTGACACTTCGGCGTGATTTTCTTAATTTTAATGTGCATAATTACGGCGTAAAGATTATATCAATTGTAACATTCAACCACTTACTGTTGAAGCGCAAAAAGTGCATGAAATATTTTATATTTTAAGCACCATAAGGTAATCAAGAATATATGCTAATGAGGGGAGAAATGAAAACTTTGACACTAGGACAGTTACGGTGATTGTGTAATTTACGTTAACGTCGTGAATAAAATGCAAAAGTTCTGTACCTGACGCTTGGAGCTCGTTTTCTATATTTCTTAAGCAGAAACTCCCGTATATGATAAATAGTTGAGAATAATTTAGTGATAATAGGAGTAGAGATCGCCGTAAAACAATAAAAAAACTGTTGTTAAAACGCGCATATTTAAGTAGCAAAATCGGGACGATGTATGGAACGTTACCGCACTGACAGTTTGCGGATTATTTTTACAGAGGTGTTGTTTTTAGACGCCAATGGTGCATGAGACACGGGACACGAGGCGGTGAAATTCTTACAAATGAGAAATAAATAATTCTAGACAACCATTTTGCAAAGGGATGCATGATTCTAGCTTAGACATTTTTGATCGAAGACCGTTACATTAGGATCGATATGTTTGAGTAATTGTGCTGTGATAAGTAAACAACAAGTAAACTTATTCTATTGGAAATTCAATTAACATCTGACACGCGGGGACTTAGAACAAATTCCAGGCGTTTATTAAATATGCAGAGTTATGTAATATCATACCAAGGAGAGATTGTTAAGAAGCGAGTTTAGTGCATTTTGCCCCAAAACGGGCGACGGCCATAACATAGAATCGCAATTTTGAAGAAGGGATTAAGTGCGCACTACCCTGAAGAGGTCTATCAAAACAGGGCATTATTTCTTAAATAGAATTGCGGGCTTTTACCAAGGAGTGGGCTGAGTACGATCACTATGGACATGCTATATTTCGGGGACTCGGTGCCCTACTCCTACCAGGGGGCCTACAAGCAGGGGTTCGGCTACACCCCTGGGGAATTCAACAACTCCTGCGCCTACCAGTCTGTCGGCATGGGTCTGAGCGACATGACCGCCTGTCGGTACAGCTCCCTTCCCGCTATGTCGTCGGCATACGGAATGTACGCCTTCCAGCAGGCCAATTGCGCGAACCTGTTTGCAAGAAAGGCCGGTCGGATCAAAGGTATATAAGGTTCATATTTTGAGAGTATGTTTGTTACATATGTGATGGGGTCAAGGCATAATGCAGCCATTATAGGGCGCGGGTACACCTTTATAAACTCAACAACAACAACGAGTATGTTTGTCAAAACTGTTGGAAAATCAGTGCATGGCGGCCATGCTGTATTTTCTTTGAAATGCGTCCATTGAACATGCCATGTGCAGATCTAAATGTTCTTCAGTTTCACACTTGATATATACAACTTCAGTGTTAATTTATGTTTTGGTGCATTGACATGAACTCTGATGTTTATATTGCACGTGGGCGGGTATTCTTTTAATCAATATGAAATCATAACTCCATAATGTTTGACTGACTAATGTGGGGAGTTGAACATTATTTTGATTGTAATATTATTCTGGTAGTAATTTAGTTGTCAATTATTAGCCTTGTGATATCTGAGACCATCAAGGGCGTTTTATCCCATTTACATATTTTTCTCCCTTTTACGGACCAATAGTCATTTGTTTAACTATTATGTTTTAGCCATTTAAGCGACACCATATTAACCCTAATGTGTATGGATTTAATGTGCAAAACTTGTGAAGGAAAATCCATTTTTGGTACGATTTGTCGGTTGTCATTTTAAATGTAAGATTGCTATCTTAAAGTCAGAAATATTGTTCTGATGGACTTTTGAATAATAAATGTATTTTACATTACAGTGGGTAAACACTCCTTCTGTACCTAAACGTAAACAAAGTTTAATAATATTACCTAAACAATCCTTGAAAAGCTAGTATATGAGTGCATCTTCAAGAGTGAAAAAAATTCAATAAAACACTAAAACCAACAAACTGCTTTGCAGTGGTATTAGATTTTTTTTCTCAAAAATGTCATAAAAACGAACAAAAAAAAGAAAGAAAGGAAAACCACATGAAGCTAGAATTTCCTTGCCCAGGACTCGCTAAAGCTAAAGAAAATAAGATCACGTATTATTCGATTTTTTTTTATTTTGATAAATTAAGGAAATAAAATTATAAAATATTTTTTTGCTATTTTATGAATGACCAGTATTGTCACATTGGTCTTTCTACAATTCTATCTGTTTCCCAACAACTATAAAAATACTAAAATAACAGGTTTGACCACTATTGCCTACTCCACTTTTCTACCTTTTGTTTTATGTGAGTTTTATTTATAACTACATCATCAACACGTTCAAATAAGTGAAAGCAGTATATAAATATAGGTATTTGATTGACTATGATAATTATCCAGGCACGGCTATATCACGCTTTAACACCTAGGGATTTTATAGTATATTGGGGATGTATACACTCTGAAAAAATGTTTATTTATTAAAAGCGTAATAAATGATATAAAGTAAAACATTTCTGGCCCAATGTTTTGTTCGTTAAAACTCGAATGTGATTTCCACTGTTTATATTGCTTATTTGTTTCCATTTTAATACCAATCGTATATGATAGTATTGTTGTTTTATATATGAATACAAATACAAATTCATATATTTGTATTTATAACAAAAAAAAATACATCTTGTATCATGTGCAAAAATTCTAATTTTTTATATTTCTGGAACATTTTTTTGTCACTCCCCCCCCCCCCCCCCCCCCCCCCCCCAATAAATTATCCCCCATTTTATTCTTGAATATTCTAACTTCTTGTGCTGCGAAGAAAACATTGGCATACTATTGAGGTAAATTATGTTGTGTTTGAAATTCATTCAACCGTATGAAAGCATTAAACAGGGTACCAAGGCTAAAGTAAAACAAATGGTAAATAAAACATCAATACATCAGCAATAAAAAAAACCCGAACATTTTTTAGATAATCGCCATCTAGTGAATATGTATCAATAACATCATAGATAATTGTAGAATTTTTTTGTTATGAAATAAGTAGGACACTTTCCTTATTTATTATTTACACAATAAATATATCAAATTTCCCTAACATTTATTACAATAAATATATATGATATACTAAGTTTCCTAAATACTTCATACAATTAGTATATTAAAATTCCCAAATATTTATTAAAACAAACTTATAAGATATACTAAATTTTCTAAATACTTCATACAATATAAAGGTATATTAAACTTCCTAAATATTTGATATAATAAGAATATAATTTTTCCTAAAAAAAATATTTGAAACAATAATTACACAAATCTTCATAAATACAAAAAACAATAAATATACAAAATTGCCTAAATGCTTATAACAATTAGTATATATAATTTTTCCTAAATACTTTATGCAGTGAATACATTAATTTCCCAAATACATTAGATATACCAGTAGTCAGTTGCTGAATATGCTGGCGCGGATTTCAAGTTGACGTCGGATTAAATCTAAGATTGACAGCACGAGTGCACGTTGACAATATACATGGCGAGCACATGATTAGTCACGCAAGGTGCCCGTGCAATATGACCCCTAGCGTAACATTCCGGGGTCGCAGACACTTGCTCAATGTCACAGGACTTCCTGGTTTCTCCATCAAGTCCTGAATATTTCTCAATTTCATTTGATTATCTGCAAATTCCAGCCTTTCAACCCTTGCTTTTCAATTGGCACCATTTTCATTCATAGCGTGTATTTTTCAAATTTTCTAGCATGTTCCGTATTTCCAAGAAATAACTCAATTTGATAATTGCTAAAACAAATGGCCAACGAATTAAAGTATTCCGTAGCAAAATGTTGAATCGTATTAAACTAAATAGCAGTATTAATTGTTTTTGCGCGGAAATCTGGGCAGTGCCCAAGGCGTACGAAAATCTCCTGACGAGAGAATAATGATCCCCTTGAGCCCAAGATAGGGTAATTAATTTATGTTTCTTTAATGCAATCAATTAGTAGTTAACTAGATAGAGATTTTGTATAGTTGTCATTGCTTTCAATTGATGCCAGCAAAGTATGGGTTTAATGGATATTGTAGAGGCATTACCATTTTGCCCTCTTTCTGAAAATCAGTAAGGGAATACTTCTGAGGTTATTCGAAATGAAACTAATCTAAGCGATGATAAAAAATAATGAATTATATATCAGTAACTTTGTATTCAGTTTGGAAAGGTTATTCAAACTCTCCCTTCACTGACCCGAGTTTGCTTGAAACATGTCAGTTGGAACAACGAATTCACCAGACATCTGAGGATGCAAAACCAACCATTACCTAGGAGACATGTTTATTCACATATAATGACATGTCTATAAATATGACAAATCTGTCTTTCTGTCTGAGAAAACAGTAATCACGAACAGGAAACAATTCCTGTGTTTTTCATCATGAGGAATAGGCTATTTACTCCCTTGTACACCAACAATCATTTTTACATTATACCAAAATGTCGCCCAATTCAAAACTGGAATTAAAGTTCACCCATCAAAAACAAGATGTCAGGTGCCTTATTAATGAATATGGACACTGTGGCCACTAAAGTAACCACTGTTCTCCCGTCATTTTTTCTCTGTTTTTCTCTGATTGTTGACCATTAACTTGGCTATCCAGTTTCCCTTGAACGACCCGGAACACACCTTTCAGTCCACGAAGGCTGTAAAGGTGTCCCTTAATGCTTGTCCTGACATCAACTTTGACATTCTTCTTGTCGCCGATACTCTCTTGGTATGAATTAAACCACACGAGTCATCCTGATGTTACTTTTTAAAATATCTTTTAATATTTGTATCAGCTTTCAGTTTTACTTTGCAAATTGGATGATCGGATGAGGTCTAATCATTCTAATGATAGGCTAGAATATGACATCTTTATTTACCCGTGCCAACAATGAACCTGCACCGAATTCTCGTGCCGCTTGAGTAGCAAGATCTCCCCAAAGAGGCCTGAACGTTTCTCAATGAATGGTATAACGTTACATTCAAAAGGATCGGGTAACAAAAAATTGCAGCGATGCTCCGAGTTCCTCTTGTCCGTGTGTTTGGGCTTGATGGATTCTGAATGGCTAGATAAGAGAATTTTAAGTGCCGGAACACTGTAAAGATACAACAGCACATAATGAGAAAGATGTAAAACATATAATAGGCAGATAACGGAGGTTTTTGGTTGATGTCGTGCTCATTCTATTCGAGAGCTACAAGGCGTAGCAGTAAGGCTCTTTAGTTGTCTTCAATGAAGTCTTTGTTTTTCCACACTGGATCATGTATATCACCCATTTGTTATGTCTTGTCTGTCTTTCAAGACGAACATCTGTTAATTGTACAAGTTTGAGCATGATAGTGTGGTTAAAATATTTATATAAGACTGTATTTCTTTTGTTTGCATGCAAATTTAGAATTAGTCATACCTGGTTGTTTTGTATCAATAAACATCTTTTGCGTTGTTTTTCTTGTGTCTTAGATTTTTTGCGAAATGTTCTGGACAATGCCTTAAACGTTATAGCTTTTTTGTGTGCGATAATGGATAATCCTTTGTAATTTGTATCAAAATACTTTTAGAAATACAATTTACTTGTTTGAAACCTGTTGTACATCATAATCCACCTTCGTTTACTATATTTATGGCTTTTGAGGTTTGTACTTCTTGCCTGCCGTCTGCTACAAAATGCAACAAGCGATTTTTGGAAGACATTCTTCCCTTTCTTTATTGGTGTCAAAACTCCCATTTAACGTTAATATTTGATGTGCTCGAACAGAGTGAGTCAATTATAATTAAGACTGGGCATTAAAATCTCTCGCGAATTCAAGTCTGGTAGGAATGTTTGTATTTGAAATATTTGGAGGGTGACCAAGTCAGCTATCATTTAAACAATCGTGGGAAATCTAATTTATATGAACCTACAAAGCTACCGTGGTTTCACTGTTTTAATATTTTGACCTACGGTATAAATCTTTTCCTTTTTAGTTGAGTCATTTAGGAAATAGTGTCTTGTAAAGCTGTCGTCGTTTTGGTCCCGAAGGCTTTGGAAGCAGACTTTTCGTTTCTAGTTGCCATTCCTTGACTGATTATGTAAGAGGTTCAGTCCCCAAAGGTTCACGATGATATATTTGACCGTTCTCATCTTTTGGGAGATCATTTTAACTTGAGTAGCGTGGTCTTAAATTAAAGGCGCATAAGTTAGAAAGTGGTCTTGGACAGTTTTATATATGGTTTCCACTAAAGGTAATGGCAGAGACTTGTAAACTGTGACATGTAAAGGAAATAGCCGTTGATCAACGGCCACTCTGAAACAAAGACGATGTCGAGGTCTGATTTCCGTAGAATGAACAAAATATCAAATGGCTGCAGCGTATCAAGTTATGCGCGTATAATGGAAGGGTTTCGTGCCAGGATGCATTTAACTCGAGCCCAAATGTCGTTCGGTGCGAACCGGGTTTATGTGTGGGCCATTTCACGGCCTGTTCTCTGATTGTAACATTCAAAACAGCTCTAATATCAAACTGAACAATCCTGAAATCTACTGTCAAATGGTACTCTTTTGTTTTCTGGTATTAAATTGATGGTAGATAAGAAATCGCTGGGTTTGAAATCTTTTGTTTTAGGCATATAAATTGATTTAAGATATTGCCATTTGTTGTATATGTGGACATCGACAAAAAACCTTAACATGTCGAATTTCAGTTTATCTTTGTTTGTTTTATGATCTTAATGTTTAGTCACCGATGTCAATCTGTTGATTTCCCAATATAAATTGAAAAAGAGTTCATATTAAGGTGCTTTTTTGTACTTTACCATTATAAGCAATGTTGAGAAAAAAGGATTTCATAACGAAAGATCGGAAATTGCAAAAATGTTTTTTTGTGAGATCCATCGATTGTTTTAAAAGACTCAGATGTCGCAGGTTGATTATATTAAATGTGTTTAATAATGAGATCGGATGCGATCAATGACTGTTTTTGAAATATCTGACCCTTATCGTCTTAATTAGGTACTTCTTTAAATTCAAGATGCGCCAACTGCTGTTTTGCAATTGTTGACTTATTGTTTCTTGTAGGAAATCACGTCCTCAATACTGCATATTGCCATTGATTTTACAGTATATCGCATTCTTCAACGCGTCATGTTGAGCAGAGATTGTAGAACATGTTGGCTTTTCCAATCCACGATATTAAAACTTGCGACCCAAGTCAGTGTAGCCGAAGATAAGAATGGTAGTTTATGATATATGACGACGGTGATAATGACAGTGATGTTGGTTCTAAAAATGATGATTCAGTTTATTAAAATAATAGCAAATGATGTTGAAGACGACCTTAAGGAGTTGATTAATACGATACAAATAAGAGTTGTCACGGCAGTTGAATTACAACTGTTCTATTTCGCATGAGAACACGACAAATTTCACCGGATGAAAAAAATAAAAAGTTTGAATTGACAGTCCAGTGTCTATAACGGAACAGGGTCAAAACATCACTAGCTATGTACGGGGCCCTATGACAGGTCCCGTGGGGTACATCTAAATCGAAGCAAAGATAAAAGGGCTCGGGACATGACCGTGTTTACCAATTGTCATCCCAATACATTTGATCTACCTTTGACCGGTGTTCTCCTAATTGTCCCAGGCAGAAAACGGTGCACATGGGAATCAATTCATCATGGCTCAATACTCTGATCGAAATAAATTTATACGGAAATACTCCCAAAATGGTCTAAATACATCAAAGGTATCTTGCACCTTTTTCAATATACCAAAGATGACCCTCTCTTTAGAGACAGAATTACCAAAAACAGCATGAATATTTATAAAGACCTCATCTTTAATGACTTTTTCACTTTTAATATAGGATAGTTGTCTGAGGAAAGTTAAGCGTCTTCAACGGCGAGTAAATAATTATCATATAAATGAGAGCCCCCGTGGCGAAGATATAGAGCCCGGGTTTGTTGTTGTAAAGGCTCGATGTTGGAGCCCATTTCTCCTCTGACACTGGGTTCCTAACTCTCATTACACCGCCGTGAGCCCAGATGTCCTTACATTAAATGCCCAGATGAAATGCATTGAAAATATCTAAATGTTATTTTCATATTTGCGGTAAATAACTGGTATTAAGAAGATTGGTTTATTGAAATCTATGATAGATTCAAGTAAAATATTCATATTTATAATAAACACATATAGTTAGAACGGAATAAACTCTATATGGAATAAATATTTATAAAAAATCCAACAAAGCGCGTTGTCACAATTTATCAAAACATGTTGTTAAAAGGCGCAAACCTGCGAAGCACTTGATGACTTTTAAACAAAGACAAATTCATATTTTATTCATAATTTGAATATTGTGTCATATACCACCGTTGTCGGGTCCGACATGAACATTCTAATGTTTGATATATGATATGTGTGTGGTTACAATGTATTTTTCAAAGAATGTCCATTTACACTGCCGTGTATGCACACGATTCACCACATTATAAGAGGTATGCGTTATTCATAACTGAATACTAAAAATAATACCACAACATATAGAATATTCAAGATTCATATCTAAAACATAATATATTCCCATATTTCCGGCATTTTTTTTTTATAAAAGTAGCAAATTATAAGGAGAAACTGATTGTTTTGAATTCGGTAATCCAAGTCTTGTATGCTTAATATCCACAATAATAATGCTGCATAGAAATCAAATTCATATTTGTATTTAGGGATTCGTACGGCGTTTGCCAAAACTACCATAGATATCTAGAGTTATAATATAAAGTTAGTGTAGCGCAAGAGAGAATTTGAATCAAGGTCTAGCTCAACCTTGTGCTCCTTGCCAAAAATGATGAAGAGCGTGTAGTGGAATTCGTAATCAATGAGAGGGTGGACGATAGTCATTTGTTCGGTTATATTATGACCGACCAAAATGCATACATAAATGCTAATTACATTCTTTCAATGTTAATATCATGACATCTACCCTTTAGTTGTTGCCTTGATTAACCAACTTTTAAATGCCTGAATACTATCTTGAATTATTTTGAAGAGCTATTATTGGAAAGAAAAATACAAAATATTATTTGTATTAGCATCTGTTCAATCATATCTATGAAATAGGAATATAACTTATTGGCAATCTGTTGCTTCTATTTGTTATTATTCTACAAAAAATACGAACACGCGAATTCAAGAAAAGTCTGATCTGTACTTAAAAAGATGTTCGCAATGTCATTTTCAATAATTTTGACTTCGGGTAGCCTTGTATCGATGCATGCTTTAACCTGTTGCTATCATAACAAGCGCTGGAGCAGACGATGTAAAAAGTGGGCGCGACTTGTTAGTTTATTAAACGCTCTAAAAGGCAGGCCTATAATGATCGATGAGGCGAACGATTAGCTATCGAATCAGGCACGGACCAATGGAGCCTTTCCATGTTCACCCTGAACATCTACCTCAATAATATTTCATATGATTTATCGAAAAATCCTGGCTTTGAACAAGCAATTGAAAGTGCTCTGCTTGACTACTTTTTTAAAAGACGGTTTTGCATTTAGAATCCATTGTGGCCATCCAAGGATATCACGTTTTTGTCGCACGGAGGCTAGTAAGCTATTAAAAGTGAATGTTTTTGAGCATTAGATGTCTATGTACACAACTTCTATACTCAACATCCTTTGGACTAGATTGATCGTTTAATAATAAGGTTAATTGATCAGTTCATTTAAGGACATATAACTTATTAGCGTTATGATGGACTACTCTGCTCCGTATGCAAGGTATCCAGCGCCGCCTAATTTCAACGTCGCGGATTACTATCAATCCTGTAAAAGTAAGTATCGAAACGATTTATTAGTTTGTTTTAAGTGCAGTCTCTGCATCATTAGTCAACAAAACGTCCAGAGACATTCATGTAACAAGTGTGTGACGTTTTGCCAGGGTAGTTACCGAAACTCCTCCTTCAGCTACTGAAGCTATCCGTTAATCGACGTTTTTTTACTCTGGAAGGCTTAATTCTTGCGCAACGGCATGCAACATTTCACTGGTATAATCAAGAGCGGCAATACAAGTATGATCTTTCTTTATAGAAACCAAATAGCATTGATAAAGACGTAACGGTAGTTGTAAAGTCATGTTAGGGTCAACGATAATGTTATTGAAATGGATATTTTCGAAACTGTTCATAATTTGTTCAGACTCTGCTTAAATACATGATTTGGAATCATTGCCTATTAATTCCATTGAAGAGCAAACTGGTCTTAGCGAGAAAAGAACAGCGACTATTATACCAGGCAAACGCGAAGCTACATATTTGTGGTAGCGAGGTTGTAACTTGTATACTTCATTTTAATTGCTAATTGGAATAAAACAACCCTTAATCATTTTACACAATATTTATCTCGCATTCGCGTAATATTAATTGTTTTATTTCACTTTAATCATTTCTCACCTGAGCACACCTAGTCATATTTTACTCGTTTCTCGCATGTTTTATATGAGTTTCCACAAAGTATCTGTTGGACGTGACTTTGTGTTGTTTCGGCCATCCATCTTTGGCGGTCACTTGACGAAGGTTTCATCACCTCAACGATTATCAATCAAGTTTTTCGTGGCAGGGTCATTTTTTAATATTTTCTTTACATAGAATTTGAACAATGGCCCATGTCTTCATCTAAGTAATAAACTAAAGAATATTAAACTCGGACAGACAACTTTCACTCCTTTTATGGCCGAACCTATAAAATACGCAGATGTATTTTGGGAAGACTTCAAACTGTTCCTCAAACGGTTTCTTGTTGCATCGTTTAACTGCCCAGAAAGTCTTCAAATTGACATTAATGTTACCGTGCGAACTGATAGTAAATTTATGAAACTATTTCCCTCCAAAATATGAAAGCCTTGTCGATTTCATTGTGTTGTTTTTGTGGTTTTCTGCGATTGTTGACAATTCATTTTTATTAAAATAAATATAATTTGTGGATTTATTGTATTATTTTTTTTGCTATCGTAGTGTTTTCTAAAATGTGCACGAGTTTGTGTAGGTGTTGTCTTGTGACCCACTTTTATCGCGTTTAATACGTATATATAAGTTTGATGTTAAATATGGCCATTGAACTGCTTTTTATGACATATGTTCGAGTGCAAACTATACCACCCTAAGTTTTGTCTTTGAAAAACGCTCCGATTAATTCTTGCTATTTCTTTTAATGACTTAAATTGTCCTCCCCTGTGAAGTTTCAACATTATTCCGCGTTTTTATTTTGCGATTACATATAATTCGAAGTAAATATTGTTTTATTACATCTTTGATATGAAACCTTTGGCGAGTAAATACCTGACTATAAAAGCTGGTTGAAAATTATACACAAAGAAATATCATTTTATTTACACCAATTTTGAATGATTCATCATATTTTATGGTAAGTTTTTTGTTGGTAACACATCGTTCGGAGTGTTTGTCAGAGATACCCCTTTGATGTTTTAACATGTTCGGGTGTTTCAATATTTTGCGGACGCTAATGGGTGAAAGTTAGATTGTATCGACCGTCATCATTCATTTCTACTTTCACCTTAATTGACTTTCGGGATACTCTGTGTTAAAATATTCAGTGACTTTTATTTGGAATCTGTGAAATTTCTACACCACCTAATTTGTATTTGACAGGGAGATAGTTCAAGAGAAATTTGCTTTGTTCAGTTCGGTATTCAGAGTCTGATTGAATTTTGACAGTAAATTATACATTATAATGCATTGGTTTGATAACTGTTTTACAAAGGAAAGAGCTAATGATAACGCGAACCTGGTATCAAGCAATTGAAATTCAAGAAATTAATATTTAAATCGCTAAAAATGAGAATTTGATTTCGCTGAAAATGAGAATTTGATTTAAGTTTCTAAGGCGGGAAGAGAAACAGTTAAACATAGAAGGAGAATAAAACTCAGAAGTTAGAAAAGAAACCAAAATAAAAAATATGGCCGGTAGAACACCGTGGCTTGGTATGCGTTTGTCTGTATCATCATCATCAACTAATTTATAGCAAAATGAGTCGTGCCTGGTTGGCTCCGTATCGGGAAGTCACAGAGCAGAAAATACGAACGACATCGTAGAATAGCGAGGCAGGAAAAATGGCAAGAATCCCTTGAGTTGTTAATTTAATTTTCCAATCATCTACCCCGGTCTTGTCTCGTCGTAGAGAGAGAGAGAGAGAGAGAGAGAGAGGGGAGAGAGACTTTGGTCACGCCGATTGACTTTTTGTTATCATCCATCGATGCTGTAACAACTAACGCTGACGATTAGTATCTTTCTATCTTTGGTCCAGAACCCGTGTATTGCTGAATATTGTACATAAATACTTCTTCCGCGTCACTCTTCATAGGCTTGTTTTTATGTTATTGAAGTTATTAATAAATAATTACATAGTTGGATACGTCGTGAGCGGGTTTGTTTTAAAGTTTATTTCTTATTGACATTTTAATCAATCTGTGACAAGTCAGGGTATGTCTTTTGCGTTCTACCAATTGTATCAGCTAACGTTTCGGTGTCAATTTCAGAGTTCTTAAGCTTAACATGTAGTCTATCAGTAAATTACCGGACAGCAAGTTGAATGCTACTTGTTTTGAGCGTTTACGCATGCCATTTAAGGTTGAAAAGACTACCCGATTGTTTAAAATAAAACATAAGGGTATTAAACTTGAGATTTTGATCTTCCAATCAGTTCTACTGTGAACAGTGTACCCTTACATGTGCAATGAACCCACTCAGACGGGGTTTGCGTTTGTCGCAAAAAATGGGCAGCTCGAACATTTTAGTTTTCTAACGTTGCATTTTTGTCAGGATTATATTGTTTCAAACAGTGTTTCATAAAAGTGGAATAATCTACATAACGGAGTACGCCAAGGACGCTTAACCAGCTCACTTATATCTATTTAATTTATTCTATTTATTGACACTGGTGCTATAAGTTATTATTACAAGTGTGACAGTTATGGATAAAGTATTTGACATGTCGGGCCATATGGCCGGCTACCCTCAGGGCCAGCCCATGGACCAAAGATTTGCGCCCATGCAACAACATTGGGCTCCGTACCCCACCCACACATCATTCAGCCCCTACCATCCCTACCCCCGGGGATTCGATATGTTCCAAGGAAACTTTATGGATGGTGGGTATATTTAGTGGCAATGAATTCAGATTATATTTGATTTTTTGTACTTTTATAAACTGTTAAATGCATTTCATGGAAATTCTTAAAGTTTATTTATATCATTTTGGAAGTTTCTGGTTGTTATTATTACCTCGTTCCAATACGGTTTATCTGGTACTTTTTGTACATTTGTAATGATACAAGCATGCTATTTTATGTTCGATATATTTCTGTTGTCACTCTCGAGTTACTTGAAATACGTGCCATTTGAAAACAACTCTGGCTCAAAGTGTGTGTGTTCATTTAGAGAAAGTCGTTGGTTATTCAATAAATATAATTGTTTTTGATGTAATTTAAGACAAGCAGATAAGAGAAAAGCCGGCATATTTTACAGTACTTATTGTAAAAAAAGGGTTATGTAACATTTTGATAATGACCCTGGAAACATCTGATGACTGTCGTTATTCATTGTGAAGCTCGTCTTCAAAGGAGGCGAAATCTGTTTTGGTATTATCCGAGCAATATGTTTTACTGTTTTATGCGATAACAGATATGAATCGCTCTATTTTTCTTACCAATTACCACAAGTGAGAGAGCTAAATCAGCTTCATTGCAACCAATATAGAAAGATGTATCGCATGTCGCAGATATAGAGAAAAGATTTTGTCCAAATAAAACAAATATGAAGATAAACGAGTTGTTTTGACAAAAAAGTAAACATTCTAAATTAATAAAGGACATTAGCCCCTTCTTTATCATGCAAAATCCATTGTGCAAAATAATATTCGTTAAAGTGCAAAAATGATTTTTTTTCAAACATGTTGCTGTTGAAATTTGATTTATTTTATTGAATTCAATGCTGTTTTGTTGTTAATGAAAGGTTTTTGTTTCACCAACTACTCAAAAAGATTATTTCAATGTAAGCATGCATGTGTATCATAATATTGACTTGATCCATACCTCATCCGAGTTCATAACTGCGATATGAATCAGTTGGAAGTTTGAAAGACATCCATCTGAACTAGTGCCAAATAAGTCAGATATAGAGCAGCTTATCCAAAATATGGCAAAAATATCAATACTATATGATATATGGTTGAACTTGGTGCAAATATATCAATACTTGTATTTGATATATTTTTGAACATGGTGCCTTTTTTTGGCATACGGGAAAATGAAATATTCGTTTTATATAAATAATGATGGTACCAAATGCTATTTTTGTTTAATTCCTAAAAGGTGTGCAATGTATGGATTGGCATATTTTTTTTAAAAAAACTAACAAATTTCACCCACAGATGCATTAGCTGCTACATACATGTATGGCAGTCTTAAAGGACTTGCTTTAATATGTTCATGTGTTGATATTTATAATGGTCACAATGCTTATCGGATAGAAAAACAAATACTAGGAAGCGAAGTCAGTTCTAAGGATCGTTGTTTTAAATGCAACGTATTAAAGTGTATTTCAAAACTGTTGCAACATAGATTTATCTTTTAATATTTCTACCATCTTTCTATCTCCAGGTCATGGCGGGGTGAACCAGTTGGGTGGGGTATTTGTGAACGGGCGGCCCTTACCGGATGTCGTTAGACAGCGCATTGTGGAGCTCGCGCACACGGGCGTTCGTCCGTGCGACATCTCGCGCCAGCTCCGCGTCTCGCACGGTTGTGTGAGCAAAATACTCGGCAGGTATGGCCAGCAGAAGTACGTTTATTTTTTATATAGTCACTATATATTACTTGTATTGAAAGTATATGTACTTCCGTCTGTGTTTCGTATATGTCGTAGATGCCTTTAATGTATATTTACATGTTTTAATCGCGTTTTTAAATTTGTTCGCTCTAGATGTTGTTTTGCTTCAAATAACGCTACTTCAGTTTACTATTAAGCAGCTTAAAGCTGCCGCAGATTTTGAAAACTGTTCGACACTGCCACAGAGTGTTCAAAATCATTTTGTCCTTTTATTGAACACATTTTGAAGCTGCCAGGCAGTCTCAAAGTATCTCGAAGCTGCCAGATTTTGTTCAAACTATTTTGGCGCTGCCAAAGCAAATGTTTAATGTTTGAAATATCAGATGTTTAATTTATATGCATTCATAGTATCGCTGTGGTAGTAATTTTCTTTCGTTGGACATAATTTTGTGACTTTGATTTAGAAATAAATCTCTTTAAGATCTATTAATTATGCATTATTATCGTGTTAGATACTTAAGATATATTGTTTTGTAAATATTGTTTTTAGATTGTCTTCGTTTACCCCAGGCAGTTTTGATTATAAGATCGAACATGAAATGATACAGAAGGGACTAGACTAGAAATTCTTCGTTTTAAACATAAATATATTATTAAACAAACACGGTTTAATTTCATTTTATAGTTCTGTATTCATATTTATATTATTATATGAATATAAAATGAAATCAAATATCGTGTGTAATGTTTAGGTTAAAAAATCAAGTTAACGACTCAAACTGTTAAATCCAAACTTGAGAATTATCCAGAAACAGTTGACTGCAGTAGAAGTGTGATTTTTAGTCAATGGCTTCTGTCACTCGAAAACGATTGTTGATTCTAGAATTTTTTTTCCTTATTATTCTCGAACATGACGTCATTTCCTGTTTAAAACCGGATGAAGACCAAAATGGCCGAAATGTTGTTTTGATAAATTTCATGTTGAAGTTTGATTTCTTTCATTATGTTAAAACTTATGAAAGTAAGAATATATCTGAAAACGCCAGAATAACAGGAATTAAATGTAAAACATGTACAAAAGGTAGCTAGACTAGCAATATTCATTTTCTGGGACAATATCCCATATCAGCCATCGCATGAGCATATCCATTAATTGATTAAACCATGACTATTGTTTTAATGGAAAGGTGTTAAAACAAATGTTTATTTTGTAAGCAGCAGAGAAAATCAATCAGTAACATCAGTTCGCTTTGAATTAATCTATAACCTGCCTTTTTATCTAAGATAGGGGGCGCTTTTTGCGGGAGTTTCGTGACTTCAGCAATTTAAGAATTATACGTGTTTAAAACAAATTATACTTTTGTTGGTTCTCTTATGTACAAATGTGATTGAAAGATTTGATTTTGAAGACTGAATATTAGACAAGGCATTTTGGGCATTTAAATTCTATTTGAAAAGGAACGCTTTATTAGCAGAATTATCTCGCTTCATTTAAATTCATCGTAATTTACATTTAAATGAAAATTTAGTTGTATTCAACTGCATTATACATAATGGTATGTATTTAAGATTTTACTTAAGTCCGGTGTTTAAGATGTCTTATTTAATACGTATCAGTACATTAATTTTCTTGGACGGCAATTGTTTTCAAGTTAATACAATTTCAAAGTCGAGATCAACAACGAATATTAACTAAAGACATGTTTTAAGATGTCGTGTTACATTTCTATATATACAAATTTACTTTGACGGCATTTCCCCTCAAATAATACAATTTTAAGACAAGATTGTGTTGTATAAACCCATCTATCATTCTAGATGCTGAAATGTGTAGTTTATATACTTTTATTACGTGTTTCATAAATGCAAACTTTATATTTCGCCATAAAATGTGATGGCTGAACATAACGATGGATAAAGATCTAGGGAAAGCTATCATATGGAAAATACAATTTCGGTCTTTAAAAGCAATGCTTTCATCATAAACGTTCAAATAAATGAGAACCATTGCTTATGAATCATAAGGTTGATTTTCATGCAGGGGCGGTCCCGGATTCGACGTTAGAGGGGGCGTAACTTAGGAGCGTAAGCTATTGACTTGCGCCCCTCCCTCAGAACCGGAATTTATCTAGTTTGAATTGGTGGTAGGGGTGTTTGGGGGGTACTTCCCCATGTTTTTTTTTTTTTTGGGGGGGGGGCGTATTTTATTACTTTTTTTCTCCTATATTGAAATAAAAAAAACTTTCCCTGGATTAATTCCAGTATGTACATCCTCGTCAGTATAAAGAAAACAAGGATACTATTCGCCCATCGTTGACATTAAAATAGACTGTTTATTCCGCATATTTGTGAATAAAAAATCTCAGCGACTTCAAAACAAATCGATTGTTTTACACAGACGTATCAATCTTGATAAATGAAATTATTCTTTTTGTAGAAATTTAATTTCATTCCTTAAACAATTTGTAAAAGTACTTTAAACACAAAAAACCTTTAGATATACGTATATGAAAGTTAAAAAATATTCCGTTTAAACATATAAGACCGATCATCAATCAGGGATGCTCATCGCTTAAACTCAGCCAGGCTGCACACAACTATTACCTGCTAGATTAACCAGATGTTTATCCCATGCATTTCGTATCAGGCATATATCATAATTAAGAATTTGTCGCTGTAAATTAATTTCACTTTTGATCCCTTTAGTATAGGCTTGTTCAAATAGGCAAAGACAGATGATATCAAATACCGATATAAGCTGAATAAGCCCATTGCAAAGAAACGGTTGCCGTATGAAGTTGTAATTTCTTTACAACTCGCTAATATGTTTTACCTTAACGAGACGCGTTTGTTGTTACGATACCTTTAAATGTTTTTGTATTTTTATCTGTACTATGTACTTCTGCTTCTGTGAATTAATTTAATTCAAACGAAAAACAATGTTTTAAACTATTTTGAAAAGTGATAAGTATGACGGATGCTTTGGTATAGGACATGTGTATCACTTTAATCATTTTTATGAATTCTTTGAAGCTTATACATCCATCTTTTTAAACCCTTGTTTGCGGCTACGCATTGGGCTAAGATGGATGGAAAAATAGGTGACAGTAAATTTTGTGGCTAAAAAGATGCGCTCGTGTTATCGCTTTGTTTAGTTAAAGCCACACACCATAAAACACGGTTCATATCATTGGCTGCAACATAAATTTAGTCAATCTGCCCCAAAAAATCGACCACAATATGATCAAATATCATTTACAATTCACCCAATAAATTAAAGTTATCATGCCCGTGCAATTTGACCATAAAACTCAAACCCCTGTAAGAGATCTTTTAAAACGGACATACTATGTAACAAATATTAATTTTCACGACCAAAAAGCTCGCGTGCGAAGCGCCACTGAAACTAAATATGAGAATAAAGAGCGTGCAGATAACGCCAATTCTGTCCAAAATGTACCCAATACCCACCCCGAAGTCTTTGTGGTCAGTATGATGTATTTATTTTGAAACTAGTAATTATTGGAATTATTGAACCTACTGTTTTCTCCTATTACTTCTGGTTGTTTTACTTAACAAAATACTGCTTGTCAGGATAAAGCGGGCTCATTCAGGAGGTATTGTACCGCCCTATGCGCGATGCATGGCAATTTTGGAATGAATAGATCCCATCAATGGCCCCTTAAGTTGATCGCTTGATTAGGGAAGCGATCGTTGCAGATTTTTCTTGTGTTTCATCAATTAGCCATATTGGTTACGATTTGATGGTCGTACTTTTTTAGGAGTTAAAAAAAGGCAGCAAAATATATCTTTTTATCCAAAATTAGTCTAGAATGAAACGGAGGGTAATGATCAGTAAAGGTCAATGGGGACTCCCGAAATTCGTGTCCTAAGGGTCACACGCAAGCCTACATTGACTGATTCTGACAATGGCTAGGAAGCCCGCAATGCTCTAGATGGCTTGAAACAAAGACTCAACATCTCAACTGCCAATGATTATTGTAACTTGATGAGCATGGCCGGTGTGACTCACCGATCTTTATCTGACCGGTCTGAGGCCCGTCCGTGCTGACAGTTCTACATGAGCACCGTCCTGATGACCAGGGATAACATGAACCAACACCCACAACATACACACAATTCATTTTGATTGTTCTTCCTGTCATCCATACTTGCCGCATTGTATCAGTATTTATAATGAGAAAGTCTCCAAGACATAAAATATATAATTACATGTATATATGGAAAGGTTTTTAGCATTTGGTATATATGCAATGTCTAACACGTCAGTCGCCAAATTTAGAAAGAAAATGACGGAATCGAAAAGAAAACTTATAGTACGAAGAAATCGTGTGACCAATATTGAATCAAATCATTGCCATTAAGACTTTAAGACATGCATTTTTGCTCGTCTGATTTACGAAGAATGAAAGGTAGAAAGGTATTCTAATCGCCTTGTTGTCGTCGTCGGCGTTATGACACTTTTCAGTGGCCGGTTATCCAACGCCGTTCACGGCATTTGCATGTGACTTGGTACACATGTTTCCAGAGACGATACGTTCATGTATAGCAAGGCCCACAACTCTTGCTCGAATAATTGGCGAGTTATGTCTTTTGTTTTAACTGAAGACAGACGAGCGTTATCATTGGTGTTCTTGTTCTTTAAACTACATGCATATCTTTTCTCAGACGTCCTCGGAGGTCTTACAGACACACCTTTGTGATAAATTGCTTGCTAAAACAGTCTCAAGTCTCGTCGTTGAGAACTTGAACTCCCAGTGTTGTGATGTAATGAATTATTCTTCATATCATCACCAGGAAATGAAGTATTATGACTAATAAACACCGACTGAATAATTATGAACGCTATTTTTGTGTAAAAGATGAAAATATGGAAAATAGACTCATTAGAATGTGTTTTTTATGTACCTTTGAAGATATCATTTACATTTTAACGTGCTAACTCTTCTTTCCAGCTAATTTATGTTAACGTTTTAAATATGTGTAATTCGTTGCTATTTCATAAATATAACATTAAGTGTCATACGTTAAAAGCATGTTTTGTTTGAATACTTTAAATAAATTTGTTAAAGATATGAAAACATTTCTTTCTCTCCAAAGAATTTACATAAATATAAAAAACGCATCCAGTATACTCATTGTAATTCTGTTCGCATTTTTGTCTTTTAACTTATAGCGAATCTTTTCCTTCTTAAAATACATCTAGTAAATCACTGATATTCATATATACAATGAAACCCACCCAAACCCACCCACTCAACTTCACCCTTTCTCTCTCACACAGATACTACGAGACGGGTTCTATCAAACCTGGGGTGATCGGCGGCTCCAAGCCAAAGGTGGCGACACCGGCGGTCGTGGACGCCATCACGCACTACAAGGTGGAGAACCCGACCATGTTCGCTTGGGAGATCAGGGACCGTCTGCTCGCCGAGAACGTCTGCACGAATGATAACGTACCCAGTGTCAGCTCTATTAACAGGTAAGGGATCTAGAGTGTGTGTTTGAAGGGGACTCGTTTGAGATGTTTTGTAGGGTGTGGGCTGGAGGGAACTCGTTTGTGATGTTTTGTAGGGTGTGGGCTGGAGGGAACTCGTTTGTGATGTTTTGTAGGGTGTGGGCTGGAAGGAACTCGTTTAAGATGTTCTGTAGGATGTAAGCTTAGAGAGAACTGGTTTATGGGGTTTCGTAGAATGTAAGCTTGGAAGGAACTCATTTAAGATGTTTTGTAAGGCATATAAATGTGACGACCAGAACGACTTAATCAAAATTGTCCTCGTAACGACCGGACCAGACAACATTCGTTCAGAGACCAGTCTTGTCAAAACGGCACAAACAGGGTCCCTTGAACAGAAGGGAACCATTCACCCATGTACAAAAATTGTCTACTTCGAGTTCAGTTTTTTTTAAACAAAAAATAGAATAAAGTTTGGGGACGCGTTCAAATACAAACATATTTAGATCAATTGTGTACAGTCTGTATAAAATATGTAGATACTGCGATACCATAGCATTTCAAAGAAACATTACTTAAACCGGATTATCATGCAGACAGCAAACTAAATATATTTATTTACGTAAATTATTTTGAAGCTAGATTTCCTGTTATTAACAGTTAAACGTTGATTTATGAATCAGTATTGTTATCTTTTTGAAACAGATTTGTTGCGTAAGCATACGGTACACATTCTGACATTAACACGTTTTCTACAAGCCTTTTATATCTAGTATTGTCATGTTTATATACTTGAGTCAAACTGTCTAAATTGTCTTAATTTATACCACTGCAATATTTGATATCATGACATGTTTTGTTAAAGTATAAAGAATAGTGTCTACATACAACAGACTGTCCTAAAAATGATGCTTTTAACGCTAGCTTTGTAGCATAGCAATGTCCAAAATGTGACAATTTCAGACATACGCCATCTTGTATTATTCAAATGAATGACGGTTTCCAGCATAAGCCTTAATTATTATAGTCATTTAATTGTACACCTTAAAACCTTTAACAGAAATGACAAGGCATGAATTTCTTGACAAGTTGGTTCTTATAATTAAAGAAAGAAATGCACCTCCCTTGTAGCCACCGAATAGAAATGATAATATACATTTAACACCGTTATTCCGAACACCGTTTATCCGAAATTATAATTGAAATCACGCTATTAGCATTTCAAACGTTTAAATATGATTTGTATTGTTCAATTAATTTAACATTGATCTTTTTCTAAATAAATCGGCATAAATTTCAAAAAATGTTGCCACGCCATTGACCAAAAATAAATTCAATCATAATAAGAGTTTCAATTCAATGCTCTTTAAGGAGCTCTGTATTTGTTCCTATAACATGGATTGTAAATGTCTTTCAGGAGTTGGTATCTTTCTAACATTGTTGGATCAGACATTCATAATTCAAGCATCGTTAAAAAAGTTGCTAATTCATGTAAGGAGAAGCTACCCCCGCAACATTTTTTTCAATTACTACCGAAATTCATTTAAGAACGATACAGAGGGTCTATTTGTTACAAGTTGTAGCATTTTTGCAAGAAAAGTTATTATGACAAGCCTCTAATTTGCAACGTGCACCCGATGTTCTACTCTACAATTACATACAATAGTTACAAATTACGCATACAATATCCCCATTATGTGCAACTGATACTTCTTAATCATTTTAAGATACTGGTTTGCCATTTAAAACGGTTCGTTCATGGTTTTGCAATTAGTCTACAGCAAATTAGAAAACCAGATTTATGTATTACTGCACTGCACGAAATTTGTCAAACAACCTTCTGGAAATTTCTGTGACAAATTAATTTTTATATGAATCAGCACGGAAAGGTTTTCATGTGATTGTGTGTTGAATTTTTAGTCGCAAAGAAACATGTCTAAGAAAAGATCTAAATTAACGATGGCTGAGCCACTTGATGTAAACAAGCGTCAAATTTAGACAATTTTACGGAGGAACCGTCTGTCCAAATTACGCGTTAACAACGCTGTTATTGCCTCAGAATGGGCTTGATGTTTAATTATATCTCGCCTCAATATTAGTGCTATTGTGGGCCTGTACCATCACTCATTCCCAATTAAATCACAGCGCACATGAGACCAGTGGATGATTTGACGTCCATCGGACCGGAAGGACCCTCTGGAGCCGTTGTCATGCGCGTATTATACGCAACGTTAACTCACACCTGTCCACAAGATTCCTCTGATGGTTTCATGCTTTGAAAAAGAGTCAACCCTCTGTACTAAGCTTAAAACGAACTCTATTCGATTCACAGACATGTCATATAACAGCCATTACGTCATTTAGCTTTAATATCACGTATAAAGTTATAAAATTATCTTTATGAAGATCGCGGTTATGTAGGACTGTTGTTTGTTTGTATAATTAGTGTGGTTTGTCCTTTAAGTGTTTTTTGTATACTGAACTTATATAATTTATCACATGGACTAGTTTTTGCAAGAATTGTGTACTATTAAGTTGATGGTTTTGGCTTTATAGCGCGACTATACACAGCTACACATACTAATGCTTCCATTAACTCATATTTCTATGGTGACATTTCTCTATTAGCTCTTGTAAGCAATAAAGGGAGCGAAAATTTAAATAATGGCTCCGGTAAAACTTGCATTATGATATGTTCAAAGGCATAGTCGTGTTAATAAATTGTGATGATAAGGGCTTTTCTAAACTTTATTTTCCTCTTATCTGATACAGCTAAATAAGCGTAATCAAAATCATTGCATCAAAATGACAAGAAAATATTTAAAAGTATACTCTAGCAAGTTATTGCCACTTTGTTAATGTTCGCGGTTTTATCGCCTGTTTGATAGTGGTTTTAGTAGCTCGTAATTTGTTTTATATTTTACCATGATTGCTTTTAAAAGTCGTTCGAAGATTGCTTCATCATGCAAAGTCAGTAAATCGAAAAACGTAATTAACACTAACATACTTACGAAACAAATTCAAATTTTCTATAGTGCGCATCTGGAATGATAAGTTTCCCAAGGTTTAAGGTGTTAACAAATTTTATTTAATAAACCTTACCGCATAGGTGATTTACCTATTTAAAATAAATATGCTTAATTTAAATGATGCAAGCCATTTTGAGTATTCTTATGTACGTCGCAAATGTAAAAATCAACATATTTTTGGTATGTAAGTTGGTTCATTATCAGCAAATTCGATCGACTGAATCTTATTGATAAAGAGATATGTAAATGAAACGTGAGTAATTTAACGTTAGAATGGAGTCAGTAGTTCATTACATGATCACCTTCATTTTCTTAAACATTAACTTACTCCATTTTATGAATGGAGACTTACACGCTAGGTTGTACACCATCGCCTTCTTTAGTGCGAAATCGAGGCTGACCAGCCGTGAAATATGGCGCGTTGTCAGGTTACTGCCACGTGACATATGATCCGGAATACCTCGCTGCGCACCGTTGCTGGGTTACTCATCCGAAGACCGATCTCATCTGGTCTAGTTGTAGGTTATGTTATGAAAGAGAAACGAAAGGTTCTTTCAATAATGCCAACTTAACTATTCAACGTATAATCTTTTATATTAGTCTAGCTTTGGAAACTGCTTAACAATTTCTAGAATATACCTTAGTTATCATTGTAAGGCCGCATAGGAAGAATTTGCCCTGGTGATTAAGTCAAAGTTTTTTTGTGCATTCAAAGCAATGTTAAATTTTGATCATATATTTGGGTACTTAAGGTGTGTAAACGTCTAGGGCGGTATTCTTAAAACATCTCCAGTAATTTATTAACTGAAGTCAAATTCCTAAAATCCTCATAGTCATACTAAATGAAAAGTATAAGTGCTTTTATACATACAATTATGTATTTTGAATGAAATGAATGGACATAAAGTATTTCAAATATTATGAAGCGATTATATCAAATGAGAAGTGAGGTACTTAACTTAAAAAATGATTTCAGTTGGAAATGAATTAAGATGTTTTTTGAACACCGGTACTGGCTTTGATTATTCTGCATTCTGTATCTGATTTGATTTTTAACCGCTGCACACAAAAATGTGCAATTAAACATGTGTCAAAACAATAAGACAAAACTATCATGGTCGCCTTTCGGTACATTAGGATTGTCTTCAAACGTTAATGGCACTTCTAACGAATATCAGTCATTTGTTTACCTGTAAAGTCAGCTAATGAAAAATTCCGCAAAATGGTTTTTGTTAATACATAATCATATCTGCGATCTTAAAAGACAATAAACGGCAGTAAGCTATGAGTCGAACGTTAGTATCCATTTTCATGAGTTTAGAAATAAGCAAACATTTAAAAACAAAGCCGAATATTTTCTTTTGTTCACTTATCGTTCGTTTTCTTGCTTAATTGAAGGTGTCGGTTAGTCGTTAATTCTTACCATGAGAAATTATATAGATTTTAGGATTTCTTTTGAAAATGTTTTTCCGCTCTTTGAATGAGGTTTTGGAACACACTGATCCTGAAAACAACGAGAAAGCGATAGCTGGTGTTTAAAACCAAAAAGGAGTTGATCTAAGATGTCCTGATACTATAACAAGACACATCAAAGGTCAAAACTGCTGAAAATTACAAAACGCTGGCATTTTTTCAACCGACATGTATGACCTACTCATTTGGATGTTATATGACATGTTGGCTTTGTATTAGCTACACATTTACATGTCATAAGAATACGTTTTGATGCACCTTCTCCACTAATCATATTCGGATGAAATGTTGTTTTCGATGAAAAAAAAATGGCCGAGGTATTCCAAATGCTACCAATCAACGTAACATTTACGAGAAGAACATGTTTGCTTCGTACTATCTTCATACCATAAGACGTTGGTCCCACCTTCTTCCGATATGTGATTGATTGCTTTTAATATCTACTAATTAAGGGGGCTTGCCAACATTTCGTCGATGTTCTACGAGTTCCTTTGCAACATGTTAACATTTTACAACGCCACTTTTAATGCAATCTGCGAACAAGAAGCAAAACGAAACGTTTTGATGAAGAAAGTCTTGAATAAAGACACTGTTTGGCTATAATGTAAGGTTATAAGAATTCTTAATGGGATCTTAAGGTATGAACACCAACATAGTTGCCCGAAAAGAATTAAGGACAAGCCAGTTTGGACTCCCAACGGCGCTAGACATGGACAACGCATTAACACTTACTGATTTCCTACCAGCTTACATGTATTAGGGTAATACTATATATATACAGGAGAAAAAATACCGCGGTTTCTCTTTTGTAGGGAGAAACTTATTCAGGGGAAAGGTGTGTTTTTCTCATCTGTTGAAAGGGTAAATGTTTAAAACGAGTATAGCACAAGAGTCTTTCTTACACATAGCACTGAAAACCCCGGGGATGGGACCAGTAGCCACGTGCAGACGGGTTTAATTGCTGGTATTCATTGAGTACAATGGGTAATAGCGACGGTTGAAAAACGTAAATTACTGGAAGCGAATTCGCAGACTTTCTCAGAATAATGTTTACACCACACTTGGAAGAACCTATGCTTGGTATTCGTATCGGAACAGTTAACGTTATTGCTTAAGCAATATGAAGAGATAACAACGAGCAAATTGTGACACGAAATTTGTAATTATCTCATACATGATTGCGCCACCTAGCGTTGACAAACGAACATAATTTATCATTGTCTTGTTTTGTAAGAAAACTGCATGCAGATTTATTGACAAACAGTCGCATAAATTTTCTAAAGTGACAACAAGAGGTCTTCGTTTTGACACAACTATGCTGTGATTTAGTGACTTGACTTGATTGTTAGCTGAAAAGTGACATAGTTCATAAACTGTACAGGCGACCCTGACTCTGGAACAATGCTAGCCTCTTGTTTCGTCTCAACAAATGTCCCATGTCTAAAACGTTACATTGCCAGGTGATACGTAAGATGTAATTCTGAGAGAAATTTATTTGACTTCTTAATTTTTTGTTTTCCATATAAATATATTTTATAAGTGGAAATGTCATTAGTGAAGTTTGGAAGAATAATAGTTCTATTATACCAGACTGACAAACAGATGGATTCTGGAATATTACTGTACACACGTTTACTCATGATTGTACCTTAATCAAAGAAAATCTCATAAGAATGGCTTTAAATTACAAACAAGAAGAAGGTCTTGTCTCATGTGTTTGATTTATTTCATAATGGTGATATAATTAATTGCTAATATTTAGACATTTACTCGTTATTAAGTATCTCATTGTACATTAATTTCGAATCAGTATTGTGCTTAACTGTACATATATCAATTTCAACCCCAAGGTCCCTTAGCAAAATGTACACAGTTTCTCATGATAAAGCATTAGCATATATTTGAAACAAAAATGTATACAGCCCATTCTAGGCATGGTTCCATGTTTAGGCGTTTGCGTATAATGTACATGCAAGATATTTGTCTTTTTTGTGAAACATTGGAAGTAGGGCATATTAAAATTGGACTAAACACATTTACAATTGATATGAATTGAAAAGAAATACATTGTTCAAAATTATGTTTCAGAATTGTCCGAAATCGGGCGTCAGAGAACGCTCGTGGGAAGAACGACGGCGGCTCCCCAGTGTCTGATGGCGTCACCCCGCACGGAAGCCCAAACGGCCAGGGTGCCTACACAATACAGGCAATCATGGGGCTCCAGGGTACCACGCCTCCTCTAACAGACCAGAACGGGAACACCGGCGGTACCAAGCGGAAGCTGGATGACACAGGTAAAATTTTGACCTTAGAACAGTTGCCCTTGACCTTGCCAAGGTCAAGGAAACTGTTGTTTAGGTGACACAGTTGTAAGGTTTAGGAATGACCATGACACTTCTAAGGTATTAATAATAGCTTTTATGGTGCTCCAATAAACTATGTATGATATGTACAACCAATATATTTAACGTTGACCCAAAGTATATCCAGCTATGTATAATATAAGAATAATATAAGCTTTAGGATGACCGTTATTTTACAAAATGTTTATATACATTTTCAACTGAGTAACCCGTTCTTTTTACCAATGGTTTGCGTGGATAGTACGAATAAGGAAGACGCACATTGAAATCAGAAATGATTTTTGCTTTTTACACTAGGATGTGTTTTGATTGTTTTGATATTGAACTATTTTTAAAGATATTTATATAACTTATTTGCTTAAATTTTGCGAGTATAATTTCCATTTGCTTACATTTAACTTTTATCTCAATAGGATCTTATGTTCAAGAATCAACAAATTTGCGACACCACCCAGTTAAATCGTTTAATAATCGCGTATTTATTTATTGAAGGGTATTTCAAAATATATCTGATAATTTATTTATTTGTAAAACGTGGAAATCGCACAGAAAATCGTCGTGACGCCGGGTTTTGAGCGAAAATATGATTAAGCGAAATTGAATGGGAATTTTAGGAGTTGCGATATTAATTTTGATATTTTCTATCGATGTGCGGCCGATCTAACAGCGGGGACGCATTGATTTAGCGAGGAAACTGCAGAGTTTACGATCCCAGAAATGGACTTCTGAATAATTCACACCTTAATAGGATATGTCGAGTAACCTGTATAGACGCCCTTACAAAGCGACACATTTCATAAAAGGGTGCGCATACGATCTTTGAATCAACGTCAAATGTTCACCCGGCTTAATCCCCCCGGCGTAGAATGCTTGCAATTACACAAACTGTGGGCATCAATATGAACCCATTGATGAACGCGAGGATACCGTATTTTTTCCATTATTTTAGTCATTTTGAAAACATTTAATTGAAAAAAATGCCAACTTCCCCAGGAGAAATTCGGCGTCGGTGCTAATCCGCAAAATTCGTGAATAAATTACTAATTTCTGATATACACCCTATGCAAGGTAATTGGATGGAATTCAAATGAGCATATGTCATTAATTCCATTTTTGAAAAACCTTTAAGATAAGCAACTTTGCATTTATTATTTATGAATTAATTTACGTGTCTCTTTCATGATTTCATAACTGTTAACTTGAACTTCTCTGACGTTAAGGTGCGGATTTATATGATTATTTTGTCCCTATTTTTGTTCGTGTCTTTTTTTTATTAACTGTTGGATACAAATAACATCTATGTTTTGGGACATAGGGGTATTCCCATGAGCTAAATATATTTATTTATAGATCTATGTTTTGAGACATAAGGGTACAGACATGTGCTAAATATGTCTATTTGGGATCTATGTTTGGAGCCATAAGGGTATTGACATGAGCTAAATATGTCTATTTGGGATCTATGTTTGGAGCCATAAGGGTATTGACATGTGCTAAATATGTTTATTTATAGATCTATGTTTTGAGACATAAGGGTATTGACATGAGCTAGACATGTTTATTTGAGATCTATGTTTTGGGACATAGGGGTATTGACATGAGCTAGACATGTTTATTTGAGATCTATGTTTTGGGACATAGGGGTATTGACATGAGCTAGACATGTTTATTTGAGATCTATGTTTTGGGACATAGGGGTATTGACATGAGCTAGACATGTTTATTTGAGATCTATGTTTTGGGACATAAGGGTATTGACATGAGCTAGACATGTTTATTTGAGATCTATGTTTTGGGACATAAGGGTATTGGCATGAGCTAAATATGTCTATTTGGGATCTATGTTTTGGGACATAGGGGTATTCCCATGAGCTAAATATGTTTATTTATAGATCTATGTTTGGAGACATAAGGGTATTGTCATGTGCTAAATATGTCTATTTGGGATCTATGTTTGGAGCCATAAGGGTATTGGCATGAGCTAGATATGTTTATTTGAGATCTATGTTTGGGACATAAGGGTATTGACATGAGCTAGATATGTTTATTTGAGATCTATGTTTGGGACATAAGGGTATTGACATGAGCTAGATATGTTTATTTGAGATCTATGTTTTGGGACATAGGGGTATTGACATGAGCTAGACATGTTTATTTGAGATCTATGTTTTGGGACATAAGGGTATTGGCATGAGCTAGACATGTTTATTTGAGATCTATGTTTTGGGACATAAGGGTATTGACATGAGCTAGACATGTTTATTTGAGATCTATGTTTTGGGACATAAGGGTATTGGCATGAGCTAAATATGTCTATTTGGGATCTATGTTTTGGGACATAGGGGTATTCCCATGAGCTAAATATGTTTATTTATAGATCTATGTTTGGAGACATAAGGGTATTGTCATGTGCTAAATATGTCTATTTGGGATCTATGTTTGGAGCCATAAGGGTATTGACATTTGTTATGCATGTTTATTTGAGATCTAGGTCAGAGGAAAAATGGTATTTTCGAAACTCAGCAATTATTTTAGCATAACAAATTGGCATTCATTAACAGAACCCATCATTATTCTATTTTCCGAAATAGACTTCTTCATAAAATCCAATGAGCGTCATTTTCTGCCATTTATTAGAATATCATCAAATTATCTGTCATCATGTGAAATCAAGAACCATTGTTTTACCACAGAATGTATTGTTTAATATATCAAGTTTCAACTTAATGTCAACAAAATTTGTAAATGAAGGCAAATTTCCATTTATTACAATGATTCGCATGCGGATCGCCCGTATACTTTATCCGGCGAAGAACGCCTTTAAAGACACTGTTATTTTAACGGGACGTTTTTCATTGATGTTTCTGTTTGTATCCGGAAAAATGATTGTTCATTCCTCTCGATAATAAATATCCGGATGTTTGTGGCGATTTTCTCGTCTGACAACTTCGCGCGCCTACCACGTGATCAAAACATGCACGCGCTCGACCGGAAATTGATGTATTGGGTAACGGAATAGGACTGCGCGGCACGAACGCTTTTTTCTCAGCCACCTAGCTAGCCACTTAGCCACACAAATTTATTGTTTTGATTGAAAGAAACTGTCTGTCAAAGATGTGTATAATTCTGAAAACAATTATTGAATGTTTATTCTGCAACAATCTACTGAAACCCATAAAAGTATTTTACAATTCTAATACGATTTCTTCTAGTATGGCGTGGCAATTAAACTATTTTTTTTCCGATGTTCTAAGACGTCCCTTTTTGGCAATTCACTTGGTAAAGTATGAAACTTGTGAGAGTTTTGCGCCTTGGGTCAGGTCGATGTTACTAAAACAAAAAAGGTTTACACTTGATATCTTTTAAGTCCAATTTAAACAAAGGTGATAACATAATATGTTATGTAAGGATATTTCGAGGTGCAACTGGTATTTTAGATGCACATAAATCGATTATGGGGTGGGAGGGGGTGGGGGGATAATGGCTCTTTTATCGAACTGTGTTGTCGCGCAGAAAAACAAACGATTTTTTATAGGCGACGTTTTGCAGGATGCTGTACCATGGCATAATTGTTTCTTTTCTCGTTACAGTTTCAAACGGACATGATTCAGATATCAAGGCCGACCAGCAACTTCTCAACAACAATAATATGGATGTAAGTATAGTCATCAATATCATTAATATCATCAGGAACGTCCATTAATAATCGAATTTTAATTATCACTTTTCATTTTAATTAGCATAGTTTTGTGAGTGTGTGTATGTTATCTGCGTGTACGGAATATCTACGTCTTGCGTGTTGTTGATCAAAAAGCGTCCCGCCATCCCACAGTATATGGCAAAGATATCATGCGTACCATCGATGAATTCATTTCAACAATATTCAAATTTGTTTGTTCTTTTTGCGCATTGAAATGAATTTTGTCTAGCATAAAACCGATCAAAGAAATGCACATGATTAAGTACTGCTATTAAGAATAATACGTGTATTAATCGCTTGTTAATAATATGCGGATCTTAAAGGCCTAGTTAGGGAATGTCTGACTTGCTCCACTGTGTATAACCCCTGATGTAGCAAAAGAAAGCCAGGTTTCTTATTCAGGGCGTTTCCAAACATATTTTCTAGATTAATATGACTGGTTCATCTTCAGTTTTTTTTACTAAATAATGAACAAAGTATCAAATTCTCTTAAAATCTATAAGATATTGGCTATTAATTATTTGTAAAATTTTACTGAAACTCTTTTAATGCTCTTCGCTGACTGTAAAACAGTGATTTATATTACAAATTGCATTAGCGAAATTATAAAACTTTCGATTTCATTGCTTTTCGCAACAATTTTGCAAAAATTAATAACATAAAATCACAATTACACCAATTTATGAAATTTACGATTTCGGGTCACCTTTCATAAAGCTATCAGCAAGTAAATTATTTCGTTTTTTTAATACCACACATCGATTGGATATAAAGACGGACCACAATCTTAAACAAGTTGGATGTAATTGCAATTTACGTGGTATTTAAAAAGAGCATTTGTATATTTACATTTAATACTTCAATAAAAAGAAAACTTATGATCTCTAATTGCGACTTGAAAGTCAAAAGTATGTAAAAATGTACACAGAAATTACATAACACCACTGGTAAAAAACAATCGTTCGTATTTATGATGTGATTCCGTTTGTAATGATCGTGTTGCTTGAGGTATTGACTTCTAACAAGACAATTCGTCATTAAGCTGTTCTTGTCCCCTGTCCCTCTTTGGAAGTAGTTATAAAGTCTGTCTGTGTCAATTGGATGCATAACATGTTTAAATATTTACTATTTGTGCTATGCCTAACAATATAAGGCTCTGTGTACAAGCAACAACAATATGTATATCATACAATAATATTCTCTTTAGTAAAGAATATTTATAGAAGCAGAAGAAAAAGCTTATTCAATAGTAATATACAACTCACTTCATATTTGAAATCTTTGCATATATAGTCAATATCAACCACGCTACCATCTAAGAAACATTGAACCTACACATATGTGTCGTCTCTGAAATTATTTTCATAATAATGAAGATTGTAACGTAAACTAGCATGTTCGCCAAATTTGTCTGACGTGATGGCGACGGTAAATAAGCTTAACACAGGGGCCCCGATCGGCTGCATTGTGGCTTGACCACACCGTATCCGTCGTGCGCTGTTTACCCTCATCAGTGGACGAGGACAGCCAAAGATAATAATTAATAACCGATATAGTAATAACTATGAATTACCTCCAAATACACAACAGACAGTAGAAAAGAAAAGGGTCATCTCGGGTTAAATCGAGACCGGGAGGAGGCTGAACCCGTCCCCTTGGTTCAGGTTGCAATGATGCAACGAGCCATCCTCATTTAAGTACCAGAGCCCTTGTTTCTTTTCACTAAGAAAAAATGTTATATCAATCTAAGAAAATCTATTTTTCGTGTAGAACATAAAACAACATTTTATATACTATAATTTTTCTGTTTTGAAACAAAAAAAGTTTTTATAACTATTTTAAGAACATCAAACACGTTTTACGGTAACATAAAGCACCATTGCATTATTAAAACATACTTAAGACCGGTATAAAGAAAGAAAGAGAGAGATGAATTTCATATATAATAAAAAGTCACACATTAATAATGTTTATATAGATTATAACCAGACACCCACGTGTAATTACATGACTATATAGTGGAGTGATGCGAAAAGATTCTTATTGACATAGATAAGTAAAGCACTTACAACTCTTTCGTTCTCACCCAAAACATGCGTATCGTTATTTTCAGTTATACTACGCCCATCCGCCCTCTAAAACGGGAAGGACGGAAAACGGTGTTATCATGACAGACCAACAAGGCCAGGCGGTGGTCATGTCAAACGGTCAGCTCTACCCCTCGGGCGCCACCCAGGGGCTCCATCCGCCCCCGTATTACGTGAGCGCAAACCCCAATCCCTCACCCATTAAACAAGAATACGCATCCTCTCCCTCCCTTGAGGAACAAGCACGAGGACAACAAGTTCAGCAAAACGATATACAGTCCAATATAGCTCACAATAGAAATTTAGGTAAGTGCAAATATGCTTTTTTGCTAGTGTTAATTTATTGACATGTGCTGCCATTCATTGTCCATTGTTACATGTTGGTGTTACGCTTATTAATAGAGTTTACGAATGCATTGTGTACGTAGAAAGTTGCATGCTCACTTTATATTTGAGTTTAGATCTATGACTCTTAAGGTTTTCGACCCACAAATATGTAAATTTTGGATGACTGGTGACCAAATACTATACAAGTAAATTGTAAACAAATTACTTAAACTAATATAACAAAAAAGAACTTTTCTGTCTTCAAACATGACAAATAAGTCATTTTATGTCAGATTTCATTTTAAGTAACGATCATACACATGCAGAAACTGAACAATTTTTTGGTCTTGGTCATAGATTCAACATATAAGTCATCAGCAAGTAAATACCTTTCAAATAATACCAACATTTTATGGCCAGGCTTCAAAGTTAAACATAAATGTTAACGGAGCAATCAGAGAATATTCTAATTTGTGGGACGGATTCCTTAAAACAAGTTTGTTTTTAAATAGGAAAGTCAATGCGCACCAAGTGACTAATACCTAGTGTTCAAGGGAACCCATTAATGTCAAAGTAAAAATCGAACGTTGACAATAAACATGAAGTGCTCTATTTTTTCTCCTTCATAATTTAAAAGAATATTAAAAATGCATATCTGCGTTAAATTTTTTCATTAAAGTTAAACATTTAAGTAGTCCCAGGACAGTTCAGATCCATTTTCATCCGCATTTTCTACTGTCTTCATTTATTAATAAGTGTATGTGAACTATAACCATATATATACACACACACACACCCCATAAACGGTACATGTATGCCTTGAATGTCGTGGTATTTAGTGTTGTTATTGTTGTTGTTTGTGTAGCCGCCAGAGGGCCCTCACCAATAGATGCCCAGAACTCGCAACCAGAGAGCCAGCCCCCTGCATATGAAGGTACACTGACCAAAATACTACCAATCGCTTAAAGCCCTTCACTAAGTCTTCACTACCCTCATTAAATGCATACATCGCTTGTCTTGTATACAGCATCATTTGAAAGTGGTTGTCGGATTTCAATACCAACTTTAATATTATTGAGTAAAAACCATAAGCTACCATCAAGAGACGTTTTTAGGACTAAACGCGAGAGAAACGTAACTCCATTTTCATATATAATTACGACCGCCGTCTTGCGGTGAGCTCTCGCTTATAGAAGATTAGTTCTTTCTGCCCTATTCCCCACGCGTTGGTGAATTAGTTTGTATTGTATGTTTTCAACTGTTTTTACATTATTATATTATATTGTTATTACAAAGCATGCTTTGAAACCATTTTACAAAATCTTGCTTTCAGACATGTTGCTTCAAACACAATAACCCAAGCAATTATAACCCCACATGTAGTCTGTTCGTGGTTTGCAAAGTGTTGTTCTTGGGGATTAAAGTCTTTTTGACCGTGGTTTTCAATCCAGTGACAATTTTTGTTAAAACCTTGCGGAGCTAATTCACAGGAAATTCAAAGATTTGTACCTGGAAATTAACTTTTAATTCTGCACTTTCCTCATCCACGGATCACTTGCAAAAGAACAATACTTGAACAATACTTTGCCCACCAGGAGTTGTTCTAGCCTGTTCGTCATGTACTCATATAGACGCTTTCATCGTCATTCCTGATTGTCTGGTCTGTGACGCTACAATCAGAGTCCCCCACAGCGGAGGAAATTGGCCCTCGAACTTTTTAAGTGTTAACTAATTGCCCGTCGGGATTTGCAAAAGTTTTGCTGGACACTGGTTGTGATGCTATCTTTGTAGTACTCCTTTGAGGATACTCTTGAAAAATTAGCGGTTTGTGACCGTATCGGTAAACATATTGGTAAAGAACATTAGAAACAATAATGTATAAGACAAATCTGAAATTGTATTACCTTAACCTGGAATCACATAATTGCATTAAAATGTTAGAGGGTGAGGGTAATGGGGTCTTTCTAGATGTATAAGAATGCACATTCATCTGCTGTGGGAGGTGTCTGATTTATTTCAAACTTCTGAAATTCGTTACTATTTTTACTAAAATTTATCATGATAATACATCATCACCATTTTCATTTCTAAACCCACAGTCTCAATGCATGTCCGGATCTTCGCGCTGGCGTTCAAAGCTGCAACTCAAGTTTCGTGTTAATTCCATTACAATTTCTACAACAAATAAATCAGCAGTTACTAAAATTGATGTTACGTATCAACAAGCTGATGAACATGTAAAATAACTATCTATGAAATATGAACCAGCGACAGTGATCAGATACGACCACAGACATGATAAAATACAACAAGTGCCGTACATCGTTGCCGCATTCATCTCGCTGCCAAATCGTCCGTCAATTTATCAAATGCTAAGACATATCAGAATGTATCAAAGCGCGTTGCATACCTCGAATCAGGCTTATTTACTGGCCGCTTCTGGAAAAGCCATCAAGTCTCCTGCCGCTTGTCATAGAATCACCTCTCCATCTAAAATCTAGCGTATTAATTCGTAGATAACGCAGAATTCAGACCTGATCGAGAAAGATTAAACTATTCTTCCACACCAGTCAGGATTTGCGACATAATTTATGCTGCTAACAGCCTAGTGTCAGTGGCCAAGTATTTTGACAGTCTTGAAACAAACTTCAGAATACCAGAAATTGACAAAAAATATCTACCATTCTTTTTCTTTGTTGTTCATACTTTCTTCCTCCATACATTGAATCCATATCATCCACGTTAATCAGATCCTATATCATCGAAGTCATATCGGATTGAAGTTCATTTTTTTTTCAATGCTTACTTATTTCTTAGCCTTTTATTACACTCAATGTTGTGCAAGCATGACCGTTGTTATAGCTCTTTGAAGATCTATTTATGCATGACATTTTTTTACTTTTAGATTTTTTCCTTATTTATCTAATAGAATGGAATTTTTTCTTCATTTTTTAATGTTTCAAATTCAGTTGCAAAGAAGGTTTTTATTATTTCCGATTTTCAGCAGGGACGCATAATACTGAGGCGGGTACGGCCAACTCGGCACCGGGCATGACCAATGTCCCCACTCCCGGGCACACGCCATCCCCTAAACCAGGGACCCCTCACAACGGGGACCTTACTGAACTCACCCCTGTTCAGCCATCTTTGAGTCAAGCTTATACGCCATTACCATCTTTCCCCGCTCAATTTTCAAGTAAGGGCAAGCAATCTTCGCGCAGTTGCCGCAAAGAAAAATAAAGAAAAAATAAGGAAATCGCCCAAAATATTTGCAGAGTTTTTTATTACCAAAAAAAGCACATGAAAACAAATACTGGCAATACCAAAAGCGATTCAACATCATTTCTTTTTGATGTCTCTGATATTAAACTACTCGACAAAAACAACAGAAAAACCGGAAATTTAACACTGAACTATAATTTGATTAAACAAGGAGAATGTGTACCACTGGTCCAATTATATAACCACTGCATGTCTTTGTTATTCGTGTTCTTGCTGCATGCGGCATCAAGTGTGTTAGTACCTTGTCATGTTATTTACGCTCCGACATAGTTTACAGTTACTGACATAAATAACCCAAGCGTCTGACTAAATTGTCTTGACGAGTTTCCGGCCAATTACGTTAATGAAAACTTCACCTTTATTTTGCTTTCAAATCATTGTTACTTGAAAAAGAAGAGATGCAGCTCCTTGATAATGGTGCACGACCTGCTTGCTGGAGTTAATAAATTGCAAAATCCAATAGTCGTATTGGTTAAGGGTCTTGTTACCCATCCTGATAAATCCGGGAATCTGTTTGCAGACCTTCAAATTATTCGATTGTAGGAAATGGAATTTGAATCTTAAGCTAACCTTTCAATATTTACTGATGTTATCGTCGTATTGTGGACCTTGTTTTATTTCGCTTTTAATTTTGTGTCGGTTTCAGTTTCCTTGATATGTTAGCAGTTTTGGGTATCAATATGAGATATTATCATTTTGGAATAAAACGTGATATTCTGCAAATATTTTGAGGATGGTTTTGCATAAAAAGTAATTAAATGAAATGATGATGAAGTATTCATAAATCTGATGACCGTAATCAGTTTTGCGTACAAGGACATGTTCTAACCTACAGCTCTAGAAATTGCAGAATAACTTGATAACAGCTGTTTGTTAACCAGTGTTTTGTTCCAAATAATATTTATTTGTTGAATGTTTTGAAAAACTAACACTTTAAAATTGCCTGACAATTACGATACTGGCTTATTTTCAATGGGGTCCGTCAACACCATTCTTAAATGGAATGCATGTTAGTTTTCTGATTGTAAAATGACGTTTTCTCATTTACCATAATGTAAAACACTGTAAAAGTGGGCTGGTAAGAAAGAGTTGTTTCTTTTGTAGCACGATTTTCAGATGAAAATTGTATTTCCTATGTAATGTTTTAATGATGGTAAGATGGACCCCATTATTATATCGATTGTTTTTATTGATTTAATTCAAATTTACAAACTTAACTTTTGCACCAAACGCATCACCATCTAAGCCTAACCCCACTATGTCACGTGGTTTTCAGGTCAAGGAAGCACAGGCTTCACGAGCGCCGTGTACACGAACCAGTCCGTCGTGGGCACGGCAGTTCCTTCCATCGTCCTTCCACAAGTTACCTCCGCTGCTCAATACACAGGCTCAATGCCAGGTTGGTACATTTAGACTTCTCAAATAGCATCTATGTATTAAAACGTTACCTCTGCGGCTCAAAACACAAGTTCAATGCCAGGTTGGTACATTCAGACTTGTGAAATAGCATCTATGTATTAAAACGTTACCTCCGCTGCTCAATACACAGGCTCAATGTCAGGTTGGTACATTTAGACTTCTCAAATAGCATCTATGTATTAAAACGTTACCTCTGCGGCTCAATACACAAGCTCAATGCCAGGTTGGTACATTTAGACTTGTCAAATAGCATGTGTGTATTAAAACGTTACCTCCGCTGCTCAATACACAGGCTCAACGCCAGGTTGGTACCTTTAGACTTGTCAAATAGCATCTATGTATTAAAACGTTACCTCCGCTGCTCAATACACAAGCTCAATGCCAGGTTGATTCAATCAGACTTGTCATATTGCATGTGTGTATTAAAACGTTACCTCCGCTGCTCAATACACAGGCTCAATGCCAGGTGGATTCATTTAGAATAACATGTGTGTATGTGTCTTAAAACGTTACATCCGCTGCTAAATGCCAATCTATTTAAGTATTATAAAACATAGATTGATGAAAGAGTTTAAGCTAAGTTTCCAATTCTGGATCAGTTGATTTTGAAATTAACATATACTCGGATTCAGATTTTGTTAAAAAATACCAACTCAAACAATAATGGGAAGTATATTTTTTGCTTGAATGGTCAAGGTACTTTGTTTAATCCCTCCCAAATGCCCCCCCCCCCCCCCCCCCCCCCAAAAAAAGTCCAGCAGCACTGTTATAAGATATCCACACAACCGTTGATTTTACGTGCGGCTTCATGCTATCAGACAGATTAAATACAGAACCATTGCCCATCGCAAAGGGAAGTTGAGCGTTTACGACAGTAACACTTATTTGATTGTTTCTGTATTTTCGGACAAGGTCTGTTGTTGAAATATTAGTCTTTATGGCTGTCTTAATTCTATCTTGAATCTTCCCCAAAGGACCCTAAATTCTTGATATATTCCTATAAAGTATGACAGTGCAATATTTGTCCAGCATTGTATTAACTGAGTTGGTTTTAAATAATCTATTTATAGCCAACAGTAGTCTCTGATTTGTTCCAGTTAGGCGGATATTCTCGTAAATGCGGACATAACGAGTCGTCATCCCTAGTTTTATTCCATAATTGGAAATGGTCTGATCACTGACCGTATCGTATTTGTTTTGCAATGCAATTTCAGAAGATGACTCCCACTAAAACATTGAGAGATTTATGGTAAAATGATTATGTTGATGCTGCAAGATGGGGCTGTTAATTTGTAATCAATGTACCCTGAGTACTTTATAAGAGGACTGAACTCGTTATGTGGTTGTGGACGGTTCTTGGCGTAACCATTTATAGGAGGGTTTGGTCCTTGGGACGAATACCCACTTGAAATTAGTTCGTTAGCAATAATTATTCATAGCGTTGAGTTTTAATCTAACGACGCAGTAATTAAACATTCACATTAATCGTTCCAATGAATAAGTTTACAATCTTTGAAAAAGGGACAGGTCGGATAGAGAATTCATGGCGATTGATGTCTTATTTAACTTGTATCCTGGGCATTATAATATTCAAGGCACAGTTATTTGAAATTTATATGCTGTTTGTTTAACCAGCGAGTTACAGATTGTATCTAAGAAATAAACACCTCGAGTAATTACAAAGCCTATTTTAACCAACTCCTTTGGTAGTTCATAAAGTATTCAAGCGCAATCATGGACAACTTAAAGGTTGCTGGAGACTTCGTGAAACCGAAGGGAAATGTTTGTTCTTTCACTTGCACCTTATTAATTTGCGATATTTTGTATCTTTTATTCGACACGTTTTTTTGTTGGAAAGGGTTGAATACTTCTTCATCCATTATTTGTATAGCTTGTCAAAGACTTGAAGCATGACTTATCTGTGTTTCACAATTCTTTCGGCATCAATGTCAGATTGCGCGATTTCAAATCTGGGAAACCGTTTGATGTGAAAGTTGGTAGATTTTATACAAAGATTTGAAGCGAAAAAATTCCAAATGCGCTCCGGAAAACGCACCAATACGTCGTGAATTGTCCCATAAATCTAGACCAATGTTCAAATAAAATATACAAAAGTGACAAACAAAAAATCGCCTTGTCTTAAAGAGTATCTTTGTACTTTTCTTTCTGATGTCTACTAGTTTTGTTAAAAAAAGAATGTTCATTAAAAGATGTGTTCTAACTTTCTATCTTCAATGACATACCAATCTTTACAACTGTCACTGCACAAAATAGTGACTTTAAATATTCCAGGAAAAGGGAACTTGTCTTTGTTTGTTTAATGTATTTCTTTGAAGATTTCCTCAAGGACTTTATCTATCGCGCAAAGCAAATTATGATCAATGAAAATTCCCCATCAAAAGAAGACATCTTGGACGGTCTAAAATCAATCTGCGTATAAAAACCCATGCGATAAGCCCTTATTGTTAAAACATAGTCGATAATAGTGTAGAATGGCTTGTTTATTGCCCGACAAAGGCAAACAGTGAAGAAGAAGAACAAATTGCTAAATTAATATTCAGCACATTAATCAAATGATGTGCCAGAGATAATGTAGAGGCGATCGAAGGAAGCGTAGAAGCGACAATAACGCAGTGTTGATAGGGATGATTTGTTAATAATACAATACCATTAGGTTAGGGAAGGTGCAGGAATAGTTAATATAGTTCTGCGAAGGGTCCGTCGTAATTGGAAAATGGGGATACTTTTACATGGAGATGGTTGTCTCAATTACTGTCAATTTGTTACAAACGCAAACTAATACAAGAAAGAAATGTATGACTGGTTAAAAAAGAATAGTTAATAGAAAAATTGGGTTTGAATAAAATGATTGTAACCGTCATAAAATTGGCTCACTTAAGACAGCCTTGTTAAACATTTCGACCATTAATCAAGAAAGTGTGACACATGCTGAGATTGTTCACAATTGTTTTGATATATTCAATCAATAGACAATTACATAGCTGATTTTGAAACTATTGTTTAAAGTTGGCAATTGCCATTATAAGACAATGGACACCCGTGTTATGTGTCTAGGAATGACTGTCGGATCTGTGTTCTCATATCCAATTTTGACATTGTTCTAGGCCTTTGTTCAATTCGCTTTGTACTTATACCGATGGCGAAATTCGATAATTCCGTTAAACCTAAGACAAAACATTTAATAATTTTACTTATTTGACATTTGATTTCGTTTTTGTTTGAAGAGATATCATTTTTCTCTGTTCAGAGATAAAGCGTACTTTTGAAAGTCATCTATTTTCTGTTAAAACTTAAAAGACAAACACATTGCTTAACTAGGCTATACAACATGACAAATGTCTCTCTTTCTTCCACAACCAACATATATCAAAGCAACACGACCATAATTTTGTTCTTTTGTACACCAAGAACATGTATGAATTTCATTTTTTAGAATATATAACTATCAAAAATGGTTTGAAATTGAGGTATTCTTATTACACGATGTCGACCCTCAGGTTTACAATGAAACGTAAGGATAATACCAGAAGTCAATCATTTAGTATTTATAAACTCTGTTTCGTAACACATTAGCTAGTTAAAGTTGCGTTCGTTCTTCATATAGTTTGTGAGCAAGTAGATACTTTTTAGAGTATGACATTAGATGATTTGTTTTTTTTTCAATAGGAATATTGTTTGACATAATATTTACCAATTAGAACTAGTAGTGTTAAACATTATAAAAAGTTTTCACCACTCTACCATGACTATATCGAACTTAGAATTAAATGATCATGCATTTTCTATAACTTTTAATTGAGGATGTGTTTTCTCCTTTCAGGTAACACGACAAGCGAGTACTACCAGCACACGGTGCCATATACCCAGTACCAGTCGGTCTCTTATAATAACCCTCAGTGGGCCGCCGTTAGGTACGGGCCCAGCGGAATTATAAGTAAGTTTGGCATGAGTATACAGTCAAAACTCGCTATGTCGGAGTCGTCGGGAACCACGGGAACTACTTAGAGATATCGTAAATTCGATATAACCGAAATACAATATGTTTATAATTAGACCGAAAGAAATTGAAAAAAATATATGTTCGACATAACCAGAACATAGAGATAACAAGGTTCGACATAGCGAGTTTCGACTGTCACTTCAGCATACCTTTAATTTTTATTTTTAATAGTTTGACTTGTCTTAAGCTAAAGTTTTTAATTGTGTTAATATCCGAAAAGAAAAAGAACAATAACTTCCAGTGAAATTTTAAATTTTAGATGTGTACAACATTAAAACAGAATAATCCGATAATGCATATTCCATATTCCTTTAGAGAAAGCTTTTAACATTGATTTTAAAAACGATTTCAAGAAATCCGTTTTATCTGAATACTCTACCACCCAACGCAACACACAGAACCACGAAAGCGAAATGACTAGAACATAAGGGGATAACAATATATACTAATGCAACAAGTTTTGTGACAATAATATTTATTCACGAAGCATGCAATGGTTTTATGAAGAAGTCCTATTTGTAACCAGCCCATGTTTGACTGACCTCCCTATCAGCGCAGTCGCCTTGCCGAGCGACTGAGCGTCAGTGGGCCTCTTTGATGGCCATCAACCAGTTCGATACACACTGCGCATAGGTGTCAGTGTATGGCGGTGTTAACTAGGGTTCAAACAATTACTGTCTTTTTGGTAGTAGATAAGTCGACTGAATGAAAATCTAGATTTCAAGTGGAACCCAAACAAAAACTAAACATTATCGTGTGACCTGATGACCATAAGACATTGGCAAAAACAAAACAAACATGAACTAAACTAGACAGAATGGAATGGGTTCATGTATACTATTTATTTTCGCTTCTTGTGTACGTTCAGGGAAAGCTCTAAATTCTGATATTTTGTAAACGATTCCAGCTCGGGCCTGAGATGGAGGCTCTGCAGCCAATTTGTATAACACTGGTTAATTATTTTGTTTGGTAAAGGTCAGCCAAAATGTGTATTATTGATTGGTCAACCTTTATCCAATATTAACTATTAACCAATGGAATCATTTTAATGTTCAAACTAACCGGAATATAGCCATACAGGTTTTATGCAAGTGGCTGATGGCCAATTATATATTGGTCATCGTGTTTAATGTCTTCTTTAGTAGTGAAATAGTTTGAAACCTAAACTATGTCAATGTTCAGTTTATTTAGTAAAACAGGAAAACATTTGGAGCCTGACTTGATTCTATATTTATGGCATAAACATTGACTGTGGTTATTATGAGAAACATACTGCCAACTTTATATATACAGCAACGAAATAGCATTCCAAAACATCTCCAAAGCATGACGAAGAAATCAAAATAAATAGTTCAAGACAAAGAGATCATTTCTGGCCAGATATGAATCCAGTGACATATGAGATTATTCCGGAACTTGAAACAATAAATAACCCAAGCAGACGACATGAAATTACATCAATCTGCATAAGAATAATTTGGTTAGCCAGAGGCACGATACCACTGTTTGGTTTGGTCAATGGACAGTGGAACTCTTATATGCATTGCTGTCGTGGTTTTATGGGCTGCAAACTGCGTAAATGGATTATATGCGGTTTATGAGGACTGGATCAAGTTGCCGTACTTTAACTGATTTTGGAGATGTTTATGGCTCCGGTAGCAGGCGTAGACAAGAATTCAGCCACACAATTGGCAACATCGGAAATAATATCCTTTGCGTTTATGAATGCACTTGATTTAATGAATATTAAGTGCGCTGTATTCTTCTCCCATCATTAAATTGAGTGGAGCATTTCTTGAGCAAGCATTAGCCAAGTAACCAATTCTAAATTCTGTGCGCAACAAAATATTTCAATCAGCGATTAAGTGTAATGTATGTACATGTATATGGGCTGAACATGTAGGTTACTTTATAACACAGCAAAAACACTATTCTAACAACAAGGACATATTTGGACTGTTTGAAACATATTTTCTATATATGTATTTAAACAATATCTACCTTCTTGCAGATCCTGATTATTATTACCAGACGAATGTAGGGGCACCTGGATCCCGCACAGAACAACCCGCAGGTGTTCCTGCCAGCCCAGAGAAGTCGTAAACATGGTCACCTCCATTGCTGCAAAGAAACGATGTGCCATAAGATATCACGTGACAGACAATACGTCATATTTGACAAGTGACATAACAGGGTCGTGCAGTGTGTTCTGTATAGAAAATTGACACACATTCTTAACACCGATGATGATCTTGAAGAACTTGAGACTGGTGTCTGGTGTTCAAAGCTTTAAAAATGTGACTATAGAGTTACTTGTAAGAAGAAATTTGTTGCAATGGCAGAAATGGAGGTCGCTTGTATTCCAGAGCAGCCGACACGTGTTCATAGAACCCGCGCATGCACATGTCTGAGTGACGATTTGCAATATATCCCTCCGAGTGTGTACGACAGATTTGGACAGTTCGAAGTAACCAATGCTTTGGTGCAGTTACCATAGCAACTGTATACAAACTGCTGTTTGACGATATACATGTTCTCATGTTTCTTAAAACACATAACATATATTTAGATAGTTGCTTTAATATTTGCAAATAGGTAATATCACATGAAACCATGTTTTTGTAGAGAAAAGCTCAGATGTTTATTTGTTATTATTTGTTTTAAAGTTTTATATTGTGACATTTGTAAATATTTTATACACACATTTTGTATTATAGAATTCAATTATGATTTTTTTGCAACCATTGCAAATATAAGGTACCGACACATACTCAAAATATTGACATAATACTTGTTCAGATTGTTTGGCCTGACAGGGTAGCCGTAGTGTAGTGTGTAACTGTGGTATGTATGGTGTACTAGTTGTGCCACGAATGTTTTATCGTTGCGAAAGAAATTTCGTTGGAACAAAGTAAATATTCGTGGGAGTGTAGAGTGCAGGAACGACTGTGGATTAGATTATGAATGTTTTTATTGTGTTTATTCTTTGATAAAATATTTTTGATTTCATTACTATGTAAAACTAAAACAATATAACATATTCAGAGCAATATTTTTCTTAAAAGACTGGCATTACTTTTTTCATTGTAAAGGTTTTTCTTTCACAAGAAAACTTACATCCATACAAAGGAAAATCATCTAGTCTTTAGCAACGTTTTATACTTTTATATTTTCATATGTTGAGTGACATTTTAAGGCATAATTTCTATATCAGACTAATGAACATGCAATTAAGTCATACTTTTAAACTGACTTTCAAGTACTTACTTTTGTTCATTTTGTTTGAAAAATGGTATGATTGTATCCATTTTTCAGGGAATATGGTGTGAATCTCATTCAAACATGATTTGTTCAGCTTTACATGCGTTTTCATTGTTTTTATACGCTCTTGAAATTGTTCAGCTATTACATGACCTGATTTAAAAGTCGTTTTTTTAAAATATTCATACCATAATTTTCCATGATAATTTTTAACTCATCATATTATACATACCTGCATGTATATATGGATACGAGTGAGAGTTTCCAATGCTTACCACTAAATTATGTCAACTCTTGTATCAATCGCAAAAACTTGGCTATTGTCCAAAGAAATATACTCTCTGAACTTGCCGCCGGAGATGGCCGAGCTTGCCGGAGATGGCCGAGTTTGCCGGAGAAGGCCGAGTAATTACGATTGCTCTGTTTATTCCACCATTCAATGTGTTATTGGCAAAAAACTGGTTTATTTAATGTCTTTAAAATAAGCTATTGAAATACTCATGGAATTCTCTTTTTACATGTACATTTACACATTTTCGTTAGAAATAGCATAATGGTCACTCATTTACCTAGAAATATTCATCGACAGTGCAATATAAGATAACCTTACTCATTTCAAAACGTCGTGTATCATGGCTCCACACTTCTTGTTCAAACCAGTAACTACTAAATGTGAATATGTGTTGAAATCAGATAATACTAACTGTTCCAAGTGTTTCAAGTTTTGATCTCAAAAATATGTCTGTTTGCAATACTTTTAACATTTCAATGATTGTATGTATAGAATCTGACAATGCCAGTTCAGTGACAAACAACTGATAAATATTCGTTTCATTTGTTTTTGCAGAGAATCTAACCTTTACAGCGCTGTTTTATAATTAAATCAATTTCATTTACTGCTTAACTTAAAGGATTTTTATTTATATCACTATAGAAAGTCAGGGAAGAAAGCTAGACTCTTGCCATAGAATAATGGTTCACCCAAATAATCTTGAACTATGATTTTTTGTGCTTTTGTATATTCTTTTCAATTTGTCATACTCTAAGCAAGATGAAATTTCAGTGATAGGTAAATATGTTACGTTGTGGGAAATGGGACTTCTACTTACGAAAGTTATGTTAGAAATTTACACATCGAAAGTGCTACGTTTCTTTTGATATCAGAACTGTTTGTATACATATAAAGTTTTATAAGTTTGATGGCGAGATGAGATTGCGCTGATAGCACAGAGCTTGTGACAAGTTGAATGTCGCTAGGAGTCGTTATAATTGTGTACATGAATACATAACGATTGTCATACAAACTGTCATATAATTTTAAGAAAAATAAATATTTGTTACATTGAATGTTTTTACTCTGTGATTTATTTATTTCGCCAGTGACCCTTAAGAAATATTATCAAAAGGGAGGAAGATAGTTATCATCACAGATGATACTGATTTTCAAAGATAGCGAAAGTGGTGGATGCCGCATTTGCATAAATCGGAATAACAATGGGAGGCGAATTCAATATTTTGATTTATATGCAGTACATCATGTCTGCACAAACATAAGTTTTAATATAGGTCGTGAGAAATACGTCTTACGAAACAACTGCCATAAAGTTCGCTATTAAATGTTCGCTTTTACCCCATATTTGGAGTCTATATAAATTAATATACTGGAAAAATATGAAGTATAGACAATTAAAAGGGTATATTCCAAAACACGTGGCTCGACTAAACAATTAAAAGGGATATTATTCTTTTTCACTATCTTCTTTATCAGTCAATAAAATAGAGAGCTCTACTTCAAATCAAGTAGGCCAAAAGGCTACCACAATAAAGACATACAAGTTTATAAGTGCGCACCCAAACATGTACGTTTTTTTGTACTCTATGTGAAAAGTAAATGAGAATAAAAGTGTGCACACACAATGAAAATAAATCATGGGGGTTACCATGGGAGCATCGGTTTTACAAATTAAAAATTAAATCTCGAGCAAAAAAACTCTGTATTCTTCAACTCCATAAATGTTCATATTTAATGCTAACAAAAAATTTAGAATGTTGTGTAAGCTTTAATAAACCAATCAAAAAACTAATGTCAAAAGTTCAGAAATATGCTTTGCCACCGATATTTGGGGACACCCTAGATATTAAAGTATTCTCCAGACTTTATGGTGTGTTTTTGTCTGGTAATAAAGATTTGACTATACGATCCGAACAAATATTTGAGAGCCGAAACTACAATTAAAATCTTTGACACAAAGTTCAAAGGGAGGTAACCAATACTCGGAATAAAATGTCAACATATCTTCCAATGATGATTCTTTCAAAATAACGTTTTATAAGGGTGCTTCCGACGTCGCCATAGCAATTATACCATGTGTTTCAAAACCTGAACCCACCTGTGAACAAATGACCTGTTTGTTTTGTAGGGGATAACGAATCACGTTCTTGCATGCTTGCTCCTAATTTGAACACATTTACATCTTGCAGGTCGGCTAAAAACAGGATAGTGGCCAAATGAAGATGTAAGATTAGATGTTTAACGTAGTTTATGTATACGAGTAATAACCATACATAAATTGTTTTGGAATCGTGCCTTATATCAAGACTGTGATGTGACACACAAACAAGATTCATAAAAAAATAAAGCTGGGGTTTATATGCCGAGTTCACATAGGTGATCTTTCAATTTTATTGATATATCAAAGTACTTAGAGTGCTGAAAGACTGTCGATTTAGTAATGAGTATACACGTACGATGTACTTGTAGCATTAGAGGAATGCTTAACGTATAATGTCATTATTATTGCAATATTATTTCAGTGGGAAAATGACGGTCGCAAGCTCGATTCCCCGCCGCACCCTTAAAAAATACTAATCCTCTTCCTGGAGGAAGGTTAAAAGGGGTTCCCGTGTGACAGTGCTACACACTGGTGCACGTTAAACAACCAGGGTAGCTCTAACCAGGGTATCATTCTGTGTGCGAACTATGCTCCAAAAAGAACTAAAATGATCTAATCAGATCATTCGCCGAATGGTCAAGGCCCGAGTGCGAGCATAAATAAGCTTACATACCCCACCACCAATTGGTAACTTCGACCATACAACCTAAATCAAGTGACCAGACAGGGCGAGGCTCTCATACACAGCATGTAAATGATTTATATTATGATTCCGCGTTTCTCATGGTGTTAAGAAAAATGAAGTTCAATTCTTATAACTTTAATTTAATGTATTTTATTTTGCAGTTTTTGAAAGACTTACCCGAATCAGCTGTTCCACGTCAATGGGCATGCTACGCCGCTAAACCTAGATGATCATTTCTGTGACTGTTTTGTTATTGTTTTTGACATCTATAAGTGAAAGTGCTCGTTCATAATTTGTTCATTTTTGCAGCTGCTCCACCTGGCGGTTTAATGCAATTAGAATGCAGTTTTAAGGGAACGTTATCAAACATGTAATTATTCAATGGTAAACGAAGTTTCAACATAACGTTTCCTTATACCTTAGAAGTTTTTCTGAAAACTTTTTCACTTAGAAACCAATTCATGACTATGACTTTTGTACACTGAGGTATGTCGAAAACAGTTTTGCAAAACGCCAATATGAAAGCTGAAAAACATAAATAGCAACATGAGTAAAAGTACTGAAGAAGTACTATGTACACGAAGATATTGCACAAACAAATGTAATTTACATATTTTAAAGAATAATAGTTTGGCCCTTAATCGCTCATCTATCCCATAATCACAGTGGTGGTTTTCGCTTCTACTTCTTTTTATGTAGTGTGCCTTATATTGAAAACGTGTTGCGGTTTTGAACAGTCAATGAAGTGCGTAAACACTTAGACACCCAATGAACCTTCAGTTTTTGGTTGAACCATGTAGTCATTCATATATTATACAGGATATGAATAAAAATTACAACTCAAACTGCAACAAGCAACAACAGCAATAACAACAGCAGCAGCAGCAGCAGCAGCAGCAGCAGCAACAACAACAACCTCAATAAGTAGAAATTATGATACAATAACTCTTCTTATGACAACAAAACAACAACCACAGCTACTTTTACTTTAATACTATTATAACGGATAATATTTTTATGTATATATCCAGTTTGATTTACCATTAATGAATGATACTGCCATCTATGAGATGATCAGCACCAACTGAATACACGTGAAGGTTTGCAATATGAAATGTACTCTTAAAACATGAAAAGAAATCATAGAATGGTAACGAATATCAAACTTAATTTGACATGTTAAAACATTCATATGTTTTTCTTTTTCATGGATAATAAATAAAACTAATTATGAACAGTTATGGCTGCCTTATGTTGCAGTGAGCTCATGCATGGATAATGCGGGAACCCATAAAAAAATAACAAACTTAATTTCTGTTTTCATCCTCTGTCTGTCCCCATGGGGAAAACAATAATCAAGCTTGGAACACTCTTGTTCTCTTTAAACGTTAATACAAAACAGACATGAAACAATAAAGTATTTTATTTATATATGTTAAAGCAAAATGAAAAGCAATGAAATATTTCGAGAAATAGAAGGACCTACATTCTAACATAGCAAAATGATGTTTAATGGTCGGTTCTGTATCATCTTTTCTTATTTATATTGTTCTGGAAATATTATTTAATTTGATAACAAATGCATTCAAAGGCAATTTACAATGCGATTTACAATGCATGAATGATAACTATATATATTTCACACGTTTAGCCAGTTATAACCCGTATGTGCTTCCGTAGTCTAAATAATATCGGCAAACACGACCTGTACGTATGACCGAATAGGAGGTTTATTTCATTATTTTACCATATTTATACCTTTTTTGGTATCCTTACTTAGGTTTACTGATGAAAAACTACACAAAACTTCCATTGTTTTTCAGGCTAAGATATCAACTTGTAGACCGAATGGCTCGACGGGATAAATTCGACTGACCAAACTACTATGGCCAGGGTGAATGCAAACGAGCCCTAAAATGTAGGTCAAATGTCTATCAGGTACAGTTGTCTTACAGCTGGAAAACAATTCTGTATATGTATGGGTTTATTACTTATACTCAAAAGTAGATTAAATACAAAACTCTATCATATCTGCTTATTATGATGTAATGTTGTTATTCTATTTGCAACTGTCAATTCGGACACAGAATCAAATTAAACAAACACTAACTATTTATTTATTAAGATTACCAAGTGTCTGGCTTGAGGCCTTTGTCCATTCCTGGCCAGAAAGTCCATTACTCGTTGAAATATATCAAGCAGGCCTAGACTGATACCACTGGAATTGAAATGAATAATCACTCTAAGAAATAGGCGGAGGAGACCTCCAGATGACATTTGTATTAAAGCTACTGATGTGGAACAAATTGACTGTGTTTTTCTTATAGGAAATAAAGAAGAGAAGTCAGACAGATCTAATTGTGCCGGGCGGAAACTAAGGAACGAATAATTATTGAAGATTTTTGTTCCAGCCTTTTTTGTAGATCAGAACTGGATGAGATATGTTTAGATTGTGAGGGTCCATAATACGTTGTTTTTTCATAAATGTTATGCGACACTGATGGTTCATAGTTTTTTTCGTGTTTGCATGTTTGTGTGTGCGCCCGTTCTATTTTTTGCTGATCGACAAAATTGAACTCTTAACATAAACAGTCGAAAAACAATGAATTCTGTCGAACTTTGTTATCTCGATGTTCTGGTTATGTCGAACTTTTATTATCTATTATACGTTTTTATTTTCCAGTTTAATTATGCATTTTTTGAATTTCGAGTATATCGAATGTTTATTATCTCGAAGTATTTCCCGAAGTACTCACGACTTCAACATAGCCAGTTTTAACCGTACGTTGTGTGAGTTCATCTTCTGTCTTTGCCGTTCCTTTTCTTTTGGGCTAGCAAACGAAAAGAAAACTAAACATAAAATAAAACCGCTTAACATGCATTTTTTGTTTGAGTTGAAGTAGTATCGGTCAGGAATTTAGGTCCAGGTAGATTTTTATTTTAAAGATAGCTAAGGATTCTTTTTGCATTTTTACATAAGGGGTTATTACATTTTGACAATCATACAGGTCATAAACTTGAATAATGAGTGTCTTTTAAGCAGACGGTTTCAAATAAGGATGCCGCTTGCACTGAGACTACTGGAAAGCCTTAATCAAGCCGTGCTCCGTATGCATGCCCAGTATGCCAGGAGCATGCATGCAAGTAATTGAAGCTTTAAAATAATTACAACATGTCAAAATGTAATTCATGTATCAATATAGTACAATGGTTGTTTTTGTTGCATTTATCGTTCTAACCAGAAACATCACCTTTCACTTTTTTTCACAGTATAGTTGGTGGTACTTTTTGGCCAAATTAAAAGAAAATCAACACGAAAAACATAAGCACCGATCTCATTCGTGCAAAAGCTTGCTATCGATTATGATTTAGTTTTGTTGTTCCAATTAGATATCTCGGACAAATGTAATCTCAAAAAATAAAACATTAATTTATGTTGCAAACAACCCAAACAAAACCCCGTCTACTTTTACCTTTCTGTTTCTGCCAACAAATTCAAAATCATCCAATATTCCAATAAAAGGTAATCATAAATGCACTTACTTTTTTCAATTTACCACTATTTCGACTGATCCACGGGAGACCAATCTTACCTACTCAAACGGCGATATAGTCCTATATAGCGGCTCCTGAATATGAAATTGCCAATGAGAACCTTGATCATTTTATAAAACACGCTATTTGTAAAGATAATCTACTTGAACTTGGTTTTCCATTAGCGCATACATCTAAGGATAAGATTTTGAATAATTATGGTTACAGAATTGTTCCGCTATGCAACGTTGTTGATTTGCATTTTGCAAATGGTAGATGTGGTTCTGATGCATACATTGGTAAACCCACCTGTACTTGTGACAGTGTTATAGATTATACTTTTTTGCCTAGAATTAATTTACCTAAAGAAAGACATTTTGATATTTTAGATTTTGATCCATTTTTATCAGACATAGAAGCATGCATCATACTAAGAGAAAACATTGTAAACAATGAATTTCAGAAAGAGTCTGTTGTTAATGAATGTATTGTTTTGAACAAACCTACATGGGGTAAGAACTTGGCAGACAGTTTTAAAGACAGTTTTGATAAAACCATTTTAAATGATCTCTCTATTGAAATTGGTCATTTGTTTGACAGTTAAAATTATAATGATGAAGTAATAAATGATGTTACCAATAAAGTCAGCAATCTATTGTTGAAGGCTGCAAATGATTGTGATCTCATCAAAGAGAAGAAAATCTGCACTATTAAATAATAAACAAAATGTAAAATGTAGTAATAAACCATGATTTGATGAAAATGAAGCAATTTAAGAAGTTAGTACTTGTCAAGCAAAAACAATTTTAGAAGGTACAGATCCAGAGTTTTTTCAAGAAGAAATGTATCTAGTTGTAGGAAGTACAAAAAGGAAATGAATAAGAAATTAAATTTGTTCAAAAGTGAGTTTGTTATAAAACTTAAACGGTTAAAAAACAGACCCTTAAGCTCATTGGAATCTGTTAAATAAATATTCTTCTTAAAAAAACAAAAACAAATATTATTAACCAAATATCTAGTGAGCTATTTTTGAACATTTTAGGAAATTAAATGAAAAGGCTGTTAATGTAAATGATGATTTTATAGAACTAGGTTTGCAAAATGTTTCAAATACAAATAGTGAACTCAACGCTACTGTGTCAGTAGATGAGATAAAAAAAAAGTTATTGCATTTTTGAAAAATAATAAATCATCTTCATTATTTGATGACATATTCAATGAATATTTAAAAATGTTCATGAATTTATGTTGCCATTGTTTTGTAAGCTTTTATATGTAATTCTTGATATATGGAGTAAAGGCAAAATATTGCCCTTGTACAAAAATAAAGGTGATATAATGGACCCTGATAATTATAGAAGAAAAGAAATTGTGTTGTTATTTTATTGACTACCGCAAAGCGTTCGACTCTGTTAGTAGAGTTACTCTTTGGAAAAAGTTGTTGAGTTATAATCTTGATTGCAAATGCTTTAAAATTATTTACGTACAACATGCATGATAAAGCTAAGTCTCGTGTTAAAGCAAATAACAAATTGTTTTTACTAGTCTGCCCGGTGTCCGTCAAGGTAAAAACTTGTCTTCTGTGCTGTTCTGATTAGTTTTAATGGTTTAAGTGATTTTATGGCGACTCAGTATAATGGTTTACAAACAGCCTGTGATGATTTTGAAAAATACCTTAGTGAAGATGATTTTCTTGTATTTTTAAAGTTATTTCTACTATTATATGCAGACGATACAGTTATTCTGGCTAAAAATGCGGAGATATTACAATTCACTTTGAACGCTATGTTTTGATACTACCAGAGCTGGGGTTTACAAGTAAATACGGCTAAAATAAAGATAGTTATATTATGGAAGAACAAAAGAAGACTAAAAAATATGCCAAATTTTCATTTTGATGGTACTTGTATTAAACTTGTTGATAGTTTCTCATATCTCTGATAATGGAAATTTAAATGATATAAATAATATCTTATCAATCAAGCTAGAAAGGCTTTGTTTTCAGTCGTTAACAAAGCTCGTAAATTATTACTATTAATATGCACCTGGGTCCTTTTGACTCAATGATAGCCCCTACTCTTATGTATGTATCAGTTAACAAAGCTCGTAAATTATAACTGCCTTTTGATATGCAGATGAGTCTTTTTGACTCACTGATAGCCTCTATTCGTATTTATGGATCAGAAGTGTAGGAAATTGGAAATATGGAATTAATTGATCGCTTACAGTTAAAGTTTTGTAAACTCCTCAACCTAAAGGAGTCTACTCCAAACTGTATGGTAAATGGGGAACTTGGAATTTTATCATTTTCTGTACGTATTAAAAGTCAAATTCTTTTTTATTGATGTAATGTTGTTATACATGTCTAAACATTCAAAAATCTGAAATATTTTGTATATAAGTTTGTTTAATATGTATGTTTACAATGTTTAAAATTTTAGCTGGATTCATTTTGTTCATACCACTTTAAATAGCCTTGGATTGTCAAACTTTTGGTTATATCAACATGTTAGTTCTCCAGTTGCTTTCAAAAACCTTGTTTAAAAGCGACTTCGTGACCAGTTTATCCAAAACAGGTTTAGCACAATAGATCAATTAAATAAATGTCAAAATTATGGCATCTTTAACAAGGAATTTTACATTGAAAACTATTTTCGTGTATTATCTCATAACCTTACCAATATATTGTGTAAATTTCGAATTGTTAATCATAAACTGCCTATTGGAAAAGGAAGATATTTGAATAAAGAAAGAAATAGTAGAACATGCAATTTATGCAGTGTTAATCACGATATGATAGGTGATGAATTTCCAATGTTCATTTTTCAATTCAGATAGAAAAAATTTGTATTGACGGTTATTATTACAATAACCCTACCACTTTAAAATTTGATCACCTTATGAATAGTACAAATCAACTAATTTAAGATTATCTTTATTCTGTAAAAAAAATTAATACTAAGTAATATCTTTGTTTAGATAATATTTTATGCCAGTGTTCCTTGTTCACATTATATAATTTTATAATCATAATATGTCTCATTCTCCATCTTTGAATTTTTACTTTTTGGTTTGATATTCCACCTAACCCATTATCATTATCATTATTATTTTGTTTTAAACATGTTTTAATGTTCATGTTTATTGCATTGTTTTGTCAGATGCTCTGAATGAGCCTTGATTAATCATCAACAACAACAACAACAACAACAACAACAACAACAACAACAACAACAACAAATATCTTTATTACACTCAGGTCATACATACATGACAACTTCAGGACATATAAGTTTAGTCAGCAGTGTCAATAAAAGCTTAATTATACTAATACGAAGAACAATAGCTTTGTCTCGAGTGGCGGAAATAAAATGGTTTTGTATTTTTTTCATGGTCGTACATGTATCGAATATATGTCTTATCATGGAAAAGAGGGAGACAGTTATTTTAAATATATTTACAAAATATGAGGGATAAAGGGATATTCAATATAGTGCCAGATTTCAAAGGCTGTGCCTTGGACAAGCATATCGTATAAATAAATTGCAAACGTTATTGGGGAACTCAGTATAAATAATTCAATTTAACAAAAACCTAGAGAAGTTACACTTGCTGACATGCTTTGCGTATTAAATGGCTACTCTTGTCAATAGTTTAACGTTTGTGTCAGTTAACAGTTCCTTGTATTCAATTGTATTTGGCCTATTTAAATAATAGTTTGGTAGGTATTTTCTTCTGACATTTGAAAAGGATGGGCAAACTAGTAAGTAGTGGTATTCATCACCAAGATCTGACCTACAAATATGACAGTATCTTTCTGCGTAGTCAACATTATTATACCTTCCTATTTCTATCGGGAATTTGTGGTTTGCCATACGGAATTTACTCATAAAGAGTTTCAAATTAGGAGCAAGATTTAAAAGTATTTTTCTAATTCGAGGGTTTCCTTGAACAGTGAGTAGTTTTTGCCTTTAGAAGAGTTATTCATTACAGAGTGCCAATCTTGTTTAAACTGGTCGATAAGGACTTGTTTAACACATTTATGTAAATTAGGGTTTATATTTGTTGATTGTTCTAACCATACATTGGAAAACCCAGTATTATCTAACATTAATTTTATGTGATCTATCCATTTAAAAGATCTGGAATTATCATTTTGCATAGACTTATAGCAAAAATGTGATAATTTAGTTTGTTTACCTCGAAGAATGGATATCCAGAATTTTATCATTTTACATGTTATGGTAATTTCTAATGGGTATCGTCCAGTTTCACCATACAGCATATAAGCAGGCGTGCTCATTTTAGTTTTTGTTATTTTTCTGAGAAAACTAAGATGAACTTGCTCAATAATTTTTAGGTTTTCATTGCCCCATACCTCAGCAGAGTATACTAGTATTGGCAATATTGTATGGTCAAATAATTGTAATTGTAAGTCTGTCGGTATATCTAGATTGTAAATACTTTTATATAGTAAGTGCATTGCCTTTCTGGCCTGTTCAACTAAATGTATTTTTTGCGTTAAGAAAACTTCCAGAGCTTGAAAAGAATACTCCTAGTAGGTATTTATATTTAGTAACCGTATCTATTATATTTTCTCCTATTTTGAAATTATAGCGAGTCGGCCTATTTGTGCCAAAATCAACTACCTTTGTTTTATCGATATTGACCTTTAAATCAAAAGTACTGCAATAATTATCAAAATCATCAATCATTTTTTGCAAATCTGTTTCAGTTTCGCTAAGTAGCGCTGTATCGTCAGCGTAAAGTAGGGCATGTATTTTAAAATAGGTAACCAAATTTTGTTCGTTGCGTACACTTATGTCGACTCCTGTATTGTTCTGATTGAGAAGGTAGGATGCCAAATCATTTAGAAAAATTGCGAACATTACCGGTGACAAATTTTCTCCTTGTCGGACCCCCTTTTTACTTTCAAAGAATGGTGATAGTATGTCATTATCACCGGAAACAAGGATTTGATATCGCTGTACAAATTGTATATCATACGAATGAATTTGCCTGATATGCCATACTGGAGTAGTTTTCTCCACAAATAAACTCTGTTAATATTGTCAAATGCAGAGGAAAAATCGACATAACAGCAGTATATTTTTTTTTTCTTTCTAGCCCGTAAAGATCTATAAGTTTATACAAAACAAAAATATGATCAGTCGTTGTATAGAATTTTCTTCCAAATATTTATTTAATCTATTATTTAACAGCGATGTGAATAATTTTCCAAGATGACTTAGAATTGTTATTGGTCTGTAATTTTTACAATCTTGCGGGCTTCCTTTATTTTTATAAATGGGCTGAATAATACCCGCTGTCCAAACTTCGGGTATATGACCGGTTTCCAAGATAATATTAAATAATTTTAAATAAATTGGCATAAGTGATGAGCACGTAGCTTTAATGTGTTCGTTAAGGATGCAATCAAATTGAGACGGGCATTTTCCGCTATTCAAATTGTTAATACATTCTTCAATTTCACAACGGGAGAACGGCCGATTTAGTATGTCATTATTTATTGTGCGGTCTAAGGGAGGCAACTCGAAAACAACTTCTTGATTGCTACTATCATTCAGATTTTTAAAATGGTTATACATATCTGATAAGGGGGGGGGGGGGGGTAGAGAACTGCGAGTTTATTTATTCACTCTGTTAAGATACGACCAGTACTCTTTGGGTTTGTGGGTTTTTAAATTACGAAGTTTACGCGCTGTTATTTCTTTATGCTTACTTATAAATTTATTAATCGCACTTTTATAAGCATGACTAGCATTTCTTAAGGAAAGTTTATTGCGCAAAGAACGGCTTCCTTTATATTTCGATTTAGCCAAATTATATGTACATCTTGTTTTATGACATTCTGGACTAAACCAAGGTTTATTATTATTATTATTATTATTATTATTATTATTATTATTATTATTATTATTATTGACGTTATAGTGGGTTTTGCATTTTGTAAACACCTTTTTAGAACTATTAATGAATAAGCTACTGATTTCGTCAACTGCTACATTTAATTCATTTTTTCCTGTTTGAAAATTCATTGATTCAACCATTTGTATAAGAACAGCCAAGTGTTCTTGATTAATTTGGTTACAAAACATCTCCTTTTCATCAGTTTGCCATTTAGGGCATGTTTTAAGGCTGTGCTCTGACTCAGGTTCGTTTATCGTATTTTTAGTTTTTAGACGTGAGCTTACTGCCAAAGAGACACTTAAAAGTGAGTGGCCATCTGACAATAAGTTGTCAGGGTCTTTAATTTCAAAGTTAGAAAATTTGTCTAGCAAAAATTGCTTGAAATACAGTAGTCAATCACAGACAAGCTTTTAAAGGTGTATTCATAAAACTTTCAAACTTTCAACTACATTAGTTCCCTCCAATCAACCTTAAATCACCCAAAGCCTTCAAGGGCACTATTGAGTTTAATAATTCATAAATTTAAGCGAGCCCATGTATATCGTGTATGTCATGTTTCATGTACTTGAAACAAACAACATTTATTAAACACCGTTTAATAGCACGCCATTAACATTATAGCGAAAAATGAGTATCTAGCAACGGCTATGATGACAAGTTAATAAAAAAAAATATGTAAGTAAATTCTGCGCAAATAAGGAATTTGAAGAAATGTCTGGTCTGCATTCGTTTACGGACGGAGAACTTCACTATGTAAATAATAATGCACAATTTGTGTAATGGGGCATTTAGTTAGGTTTTGTATTAACTGTCTGTGGTGTGTACAGACTACATCTGAACAAAGGGAGGTAACTATAACCAATTATTTGCTTGTATCGGACGCGATTATCCGGATATGTCCGTGCATCGGTTAAAGAACATGCACTTAAAACGTGTTTAAACAGTTGTTCCCGATTTTATTCGCGTTGATTGTAAAGAAATATTTATACCTGAACAAAATATGTGAAATGAATCTTGCTTTATGAGAACCAAAAATGATTCCTTTTCCACCTTGAGTCCAGCAAACGACCTAAAAGGCACTGAATCCCACCTACACGATGAGGTTTAGGCCTTATTGGGAATAAAATATGAATGTATCACTCTCCGATCCGTTTCCTCGGCCGAAACCAGAACTTTGTCCTTTTCTTTGAGAGGCCAATAGAACGTTCTCATGGTTGGGAATAAACCCACGACATCTGGGCTGAGAGGCAGACACCTATGCCATCTGGCCACTCTCACCCTGGTGGAGAAGAAATCCACGCCAACTGAGATAAGAGGCGGAAACCTACACTTCTAACACACTTCCACCCTGAAGAGGAATAAATCGAAAACATCTCGGGTGAGAGCCGGTCACCACTAGCACTCTCACTCTGGTGGGGAATAATCGATGTCTTCGTTGAGAGGCGGCCATCTATACTACTAGACCACTCTCACCCTGTTAGGGGATAAACTCGCAACATCTGGGACGAGATACGGTCACCTACACCACTAGACCACTCTCATCCTGTTGGGGGATCAAACGGACGACCTTTACCTGAAAAGGCGGACACCCTTACCGTTTGACTATTTTCACCCTGGTGGGAAAACCCCAACATAATTTGGGGTGAGAGGCAGTCACTTATATTACTAGATAACTAACAGTCTGGTGGGGGATCGAACGCATGATCTCTGGGTGAAGAGGCGGACACCTTTACTACTAGACCACTCTCACCCTGAAATGGAATGAACCCTAGACATCTGGGGTGACAGGCTGTCACCTATATTACTATACCACTCTCATTTTAGTAGGAAAAACGATATTTTGGGTGATAGGCGATCATCTCTACCATAAGACCACTTTAAACCTGGTGGGGAATCAAACCCTCGACATCTGGGTGGAGAGGCGGGCACCTTTACCATAGGACTACTCACACTCTGTTGGGAAATGAACCTACGATATATTTGGTGAGAGGCGTTCACCTTTACCACTAGACAGCATTTACCCTTTAAGGAGATACACCCACGACATCTGGGTTGAGATGCGGCCACCTATGACACAAGATCACAATGACGTTGGTTCGGGATCAAACCCATGACCTCTGCCTGGAGAGGCGGACACCTTTACCACCTGACCATTCTCACTCTGGAGGGGAAAACGCCAACATTATTTGGGTTTCAGGGGCGGTCACTAATATTATTAGACAACTTACACTCTGGTGGGGGATCAAACCCACGATCTCTGGGTGGAGAGGCGGACACCTTTACCACTAGACCACTATCACTCTGGTAGGGAATCAATCTGAGAAGCGGTCACCTATACTATTAGACCACTCTCATCCCAGTAGGGAAACGCGATATTTTGGGTGAAAGGCGGTCACAGCTATCATTAAACAACTTTCACCCTCGTGGGGAAACCGATATTTGGGTGAAAGGCGGTCACCTCTACAA